>NC_079978.1:13629152-14355818 GCF_029852145.1 Microplitis mediator | reverse complement strand
TATTGATACTCTGACATATAAACAAATGATTGGCAGAGCTGGACGAATGGGTAAAGATACTGCTGGTGAAAGTATTTTAGTTTGTAAGCCAATTGAAAAGCATACAGTATCAAATCTTTTAAAATCTGATTTAAAACCTATTGAATCATGTTTAGAAGGTTCGAGACTATTGGTTCGTGCTCTACTTGAAGCAGTTGCCAGTGAGGTCGCCTATACAATTAACGATATTGAAGCTTACATGAGATGTACACTTTTAAAATTTACAAGTAACACAAGTCTAGTTGAAGAAATGACTAAAGAAGCAATTGAATTTTTGGTAAAAAATGAATTATTACTTATGCAAAAATCTGTTGATGGAATATGTCGATGGGTTGCTACTCAATTAGGAAAAGCTTGCTTAGCTGCTTCAGTACCACCAACCGATGGATTATTTTTATTTGAAGAACTTCAAAAAGCTCGAAGATGTTTTGTACTGGATACAGAACTTCATGTTATTTATCTAGTAACTCCATTTAATTCATCGAATCAAATCGGTCAAATTGATTGGTATACATTTTTAGAAATATGGAAAAATATATCAGAGAGTGAACGACGTGTTGGACAACTAGTTGGAGTTAGTGAGGCTTATTTATTGTCTGCTGTAAGATGTCCACCAAAGCCAAGTAAGACTTTGGATATTCATAAACGTTTTTTTTCAGCTTTGGCACTTCATGATCTTGTTAGAGAAGTATCTTTAAATGCTGTTTGCAGAAAATATGACTGTGTAAGAGGTGTTATTCAAAGTCTCCAGCAAACAGCTTCAACGTTTGCAGGAATGGTCACACAGTTTTGTAAAAAACTTGGATGGAATTGTATTGAATTGTTAGTCTCACAGTTTCAAGCACGTTTGCAATTTGGAGTTTGTCGAGAATTATTAGACCTTTTACGTTTACCGATGCTCAATGGATTGAGAGCAAGAAGTCTTTTTAAAGAAGGTATTACTACAGTAGCAGAGCTTGCTATTGCTGATGCAATGGATGTTGAACGTGCATTGTATAAAGCATTACCGTTTGAAAGTGAAAAAGAGCAGTTTGGTGAGCATGAGATTGAAGCAGCAAGAAGAAATGAAATGAGAACTGTTTTTGTAACCGGTAAAGACGGACTTACGCCAAGTGAAGCAGCTCTTATGTTGGTCAATGAAGCTAGAGCTTTGGTACAGTGTGAATTGGGATTAGAACAAGTACAGTGGGATAAAAAGGATCAGTCTAGAAGAGCAACTGGATTGGAAGTATCAAAATCATTATCAGGAGTAAATCAAATAAGTCAATTGACAGAAGTTGTTGCTTTGTCTCGAGCTAATTCAGGACTCAGTAGTGGCAGTAATGTTTCGGAAAATGCTTTGATACCTTGTGCTCAACAGGAAATTCAATCACAAGTTATGAATTCAAATAGAACTCAAGCTGAAAATCAAGAAGATGATACTGAAGATGATTTTGTTTTACTACTCAATACTCCAGATGTTATTGAAGATATAACTGATGATGAAGAAATGAATAATGATAAAAAAATTAATCAAGATAAATTTAAAAATGAAAAAATAGTTCAACAAATTCCAGAAGAAATTCCAGAAGCAGTTACAACTCCTAGTTCCTTGATAACTTCAACTTCAAATAGAAGACGGTCATATTCACAGAGTCCAAGTTTATTTGGCGATAGTTTAGTTCTGGATACACAAGAGTGCAATCTTTTAGATCAAAATATCATCGACTTAGACGGTGTAGTATTTGATGATATAAATTTTTCTGTTGAACAAGCATCTAAAGTACAAAAACCAGAAACGAGTATGACCAAAGATAAATATAATAAACCTGAAGAGAAACGTAATCCAGAGACATCATCACAGTCAAGTTATAAATCATTAGTTTGGAATGAAGATACTTGGAATAGTACCAAAGGTGGCCAGGATGTTAATAAGCGTTTGCAAAATCAATTGGATTCATTTAAAAATTTAAAAGAACCAACGGTAGAAATTTTAAGACAAGAAAAATTGAAAGACTGTAATCAATATCGTACTCCAAAGAGAAAACGTTCTACTGACTCAAATTCAGAAAGAACTCCATTAGATAAATTACAAAGAGCTTCAAAAAGAAAGTACAGCTCTCCTACTGCTGAAAAATCTCCAATAGCTAGTCTTATTACTTATGACACTAATCGAAGATTATCGACAGGTTCAAATAAGTCTGAAGATGAGACTGTAAGTCCTTCTCAAACTCTCGAACCTTTTGGATCAGTTCAAAAAAATCGCACGAGAATTAAAATGATGTCTATGAGAAGTCGTACTCAGAAAACTTTACGACTAGGGGAAACTTCTGTCGTTAAATTGCAATCTAGAAATAACGTTGAATTAAATTCGATACCAACAACATCTAAAGTTAACCAAATTCAAGTAGAAGTACAAGTTCATAATGCTGCTAATTCTGATGATGATGATGATATGTTTTTATGTGATGATTGTAGTACCGCAAATGTTGCTCCAATTTTAGATAAAAAAATTCCAGAGACTACTTACATACTTACTGAAAAACGAGTTGCATTAAAAAATAAACATAATAAAATTGTTAATAAAAAATCGTTGTTAGAAGAATTATCAATTGTAAATATATCAGATAGGATTAAATTTAATGAATTTAAATTTGAAATTGATGGCAAAGAAGAAATAGCATTGGCATTAGCATGTGAAATATTTTCATATGATACTGTAGGTATTGGAACTAAAATTATAAACAATGAAGCTTATCAAGATTTTAAAAGACGACTAAAAAATACCGATGGTATTTATGATGATAAAAAACTTTGTGGAGTTTCAATAACATGGGGTGAAAATATTTATTATCTTCCATTTGAAAATTTTCGTGAAAATAATCGTGTACCTGTTAAAGAACGTATGTCATTTCTAACAGAATTATTATCAACTAAAAAACTAACTGTTAAATGTTTTCAACTTAAAGAAATTTATAAAACACTTTATAAATGTTGCGGTTTAACACCTTCATGTAAATTTATCGATCCAACTACTGCAAATTGGCTATTAAATTCAGACATAACTTATAACAATTTTGAAGAATTGATTAAAGAAAATTTACCAGAAAGTAAAATCCATTTAAATAATATAAAACGTACTCCAAATGACATTGGACCAGGTATGAATGTCAGAAGTGAAGTACCAAGTAAAATAAGAGCTTGCACTGAAGCTTTATTGACTTGGTTTCTTTTAGACAACCTTAAAAAAAAGCTGGAAGCTCAAGATCCTGTTTTACTGGATACTTTTAAACATGTGGAGATGGGAGTGATACCACTGTTGGCTCGTATGGAATTAACAGGATTAGGAATAAGTCTTGAGCCACTTGAAGAATTATCAAAAGCTATTCTTGATGAAATGTCACAGCTTGAAAAGCAAGCTTATAGTTTAGCTGGAAAAAAATTTAATTTTTTATCACCTCGAGGCGTTTTAGAAGTTCTTGGTTTAAATAAAGGTAAAAAAGTATGTGCCAACAAAGCAGTACTTGAACAATGCGATCATCCAATAGCTAAAATGATTATCTACTGGAGAAAATTAAACACTATTCATATAAAAAATATTTGTCCTTTACTAAACAATGCCAAAGGATCCAATAGAATACATGGAAATTGTTGCACTACAACAGTGACAGGACGAATTGTTATGAATGAACCAAACCTTCAAAATGTTCCTCGAGATTTCAATGCACCAGACAATAGTAAACTCATCAGTATTCGTACTGCATTCGTTCCTGCATTAGATAATGTTTTATTGTCTGCTGATTACTGTCAACTGGAACTACGAATACTAGCTCATTTATCCAAAGAACCAAAACTATGTAGTGTATTAAAAAAACCTGGAGATGTTTTTAAAAATATTGCAGCACGTTGGTACAATACAACTGAGTCAAGAGTTGATGATACCATGAGACAAAGAGCTAAACAATTGTGTTACGGTATGATTTATGGAATGGGAATTAAAACACTGGCTGAGACACTTCAAGTAGATGAGACTGAAGCTCGTGAATTTCTGGAGACTTTTATGGGCGCTTATCCTGGTATTCAAAAATGGTTAATTGAAGCTGTTGAAGTAGCTAGAAAACAAGGATACGTTACAACACTAATGAAACGTCGAAGATTGTTGCCAGATCTCAATAACGAATCATCTGGATTGAAAAGACAGGCTGAGAGACAAGCTGTCAATACTAAAATCCAAGGATCTGCTGCGGATATTGCCAAAAAAGCAATGATACTTATTGATGAGAGGTTGAGGAAGGAATTTCCTGATATGATGATGGTTTTTTCTGGAGCAACTGCTAAGAGAAAGCTTAGACGCAGCAGAGACACTTCACCTAAAGGTGCTTATTTAGTTCTTCATCTTCACGATGAATTAATTTATGAAGTTAATGCGACAAATGTTGATAAAGTTGCGAAAATTGTTAAAGAGTCTATGGAACATGCTTATTCGTTGTCTGTTCCTCTACCTGTTAAGGTCAAAATTGGATCTACTTGGGGTGAATTAAAAGAATACAAGTTTGATACTTGATAATTAAATGATAATAACACCGGCACACAAAAAAAAATAAGTTCTCTGTACTTTTGACGGGACCGATTTATTCCCATGTATTTTGACCCGCTGAATCCGAATCCGAGGTCCGTTTAACCCGTACACCCTCAAATTTTTGGAAAACTTTAAAAAACCTCAAAAATACACAAAAATCGACCGTTTTTAAAATTTATAAATTTTTTTAACCCTAACTAAGCATGATTTTTATGTACTTCGGTCCTCCACATACTAACCTGAAGTTTATTTAAAACATTAGCCATTTAAAGTCTGAGTAAATTCCAAAAAACCCCAAAAAATTGCAAAAAAGCAAAAAAATTCTTAGTGTTGTGATGAAAAAAATTTTTTGAAGCATATTAAAATTTTTTTATGTTTTAGGCCAAAATATTTTTTATATATATATCACAGATCGAACAATATGATTTCTTTTATTTATGTCGATTTAAAAAATGATTTTTGTTATACCAAATTTTATTTTTTTCGATTTTTTGGGAATTTTTGCCATTTATTTAAAAATTTTAGAGATATCTGAGCCATGGATGTTCGAGAATTATATGTGACAGATAAACATACATGAAAATAATTATTTATTTAGCCCTATAAAATTTTTTTCATCACAATACTAAGAATTTTTTTGCTTTTTTGCAATTTTCTCAGACTTTAAATGGCTAATGTTTTAAATAAACTTCAGGTTAGTATGTGGAGGACCGAAGTACATAAAAATCATGCTTAGTTAGGGTTAAAAAAATTTATAAATTTAAAAAACAGTCGATTTTTGTGTATTTTTGAGGTTTTTTAAAGTTTTCGAAAAATCTGAGGGTGTACGGGTTAAACGGACCTCGGATTCGGATTCAGCGGGTCAAAATACATGGGAATAAATCGGTCCCGTCAAAAGTACAGAGAACTTATTTTTTTTTGTGTGCCGGTGTAATAATTATTAATCTTCAGTTCAGTTGATTTGTAAATACTTCATTTTTTCTAATGCTGTCTTTGTTTTTTATTGTAAATATTTTATTCTATTATTCAAAATCAATTTGATATAAATAATTTTTTTTATAATTTATTCGCTATTAAAATTGAAATCATGGAAAAAATAAATATTTATATACAAATTATTAATTTATTGTAAGATTTGTATACAGTGTAAGATAAAACAAGTTGTTTTAATAATATTGTGTAAAAAAAAATATACTGTCGTATCAATTGTTTTTATTTATTTTATTTTTAAATCCTTATATATTAATTATATAATAATAACTATTATTCTTATTAGTAGATTCAAAATAAAATCTACAAATTAAATCGAAAAGATAAATTGAAAATTTTAAAATAAATATTTTTATATAGTTTTTCAACTTTTTAATATTGTTGATATCATTTTGATTATTATTGTTATTTATGTCATCTGTATTGGTGTTGGTGTCGATTTTTATTTTCAACCAATAACTTGTTTTAACAAGTAAGTCTCCTTTTTTTTAAACTAAATAATATTCAATAATGGATACTTGAAAAAAAAAAACTTAACTTTATTTTAAATATAAATTTATTGTACATTAATATTAATTCTAGTTGTCTGATATAAAAATAAATAATAATTAACTGAATTATATTAAATCACAAGGTGGTGCAAGAGATTGATACAGTTTTGATACTGCAGTCTGCACAATTTGTTGGAATGTTTCATCCTCAACACAAGAAACATCGAGACTCACAAGATCAATATGAGCTTTTTTGTTGTTAACAGTGACATATAATTTTTCACCTCGGAATATTTTTGGTACAGAGTCTTCACCAAACATATCTTGGAGCATTTCAATAAGACACTCTTTGAAATGCATACGATCCATTTTTGTTGGTGCGGATAGTGTTTTAGGGGGTGCTGTATCCATCATGTCAGCTTGAAGAATTGCCGTAAGAGCAGCATTAGCATACATTTCATTAACAGGACTAGAAACCCATTCCATTATTATTATTTTACCCTCCACAATAACATCGACACATTTAAAAACACGCATTTTTTTATCGTCAATGATATCAATATTTCCAGCTATCTGCGTAAGAAGATGCTTAAGAACTGACAATGGAGCATTGAAATGGATACCTTGCCGTTGAACAACCTGACTTGTAGTCATATCCGTGTACTTTGAAAGATCTGATGGTGCCAATAGATGATAATTAAAATTTCTCTTAACTAAAACACCAGATAAAATTTCGTTTGGCTTTGGTGTATTCATAGCAAGTGTTCCCATAACTTTAGCTGTCTTTTCACCACGGAAATTAAGCTCAACAGCAACGGTATTACGTGGATTGTGTATCTCCATTGTAGTATTAGGATCATCTTCATACTCACGTTGTAATGCAGCTTTAAGACGACTCATTTCATTTTGTTCACCGTGTACTAATATTACATGAGGTGGTTTTAAAGTTCTAATAAATTCAGATGTTTGTTGATAATCAGTGTGAGCAGAAAATGAAATATAATCAACAGACATTTTAAGTGGTAGCTTCTGACCACTCATTGTTGTAATTTCTTCAGGTTCTGATAATATTGTTTTAGCTAATGTTCCCTCAACACAATATCCAGCAATAATAACACCATTCTTTGAATCTGTACACCAGGACTCAAATAATTCTCGTGATAATCCACTTTGCATCATACCCGGTGATGCCATTACTACACAAGGACCAATGTCATCAAAATGATCAATTCCTTTTAGATTGGATATATGTTTAAATACAAATGGATTATTAATAGCTATCTGTCTACGAATTTTGTCATTCATAGCATTAACATAAGTTTGATAAACTGCCATACATTTTTTAGCGAGTGATGATGCATAATAAATAGGTATTTCATGAAGCTCTGGATGTTGGCTCCAGTACTCATCTAAAATTAATAGTAATTCTTGAGCTCGACCAAGAGCAAAAACAGGAATCAGACATCTACCACCTCGATTAACTATTTCGTGAACTAAATTAGTAAATCTATTTTCACGATCTTCTCTTTTTTCGTGAATATGTGTACCGTATGTTGATTCAGTTATCAAAACATCTGGATGAACATTTGGAATTTCAGCAGCCATTAAATGACGATCTTCTTGTCTACTAAAATCTCCAGTATAAAGAGTTTTAACACCAGCTATTTCAATCATAAACATTGCCGCACCTAATACATGTCCTGCATTGTAAGCCCAAAATTTAATTCCAAAAACATCTTTTTCTTCATGGAAATTAATTGTTTCTATTTTGTCCATACTCGATTCTAAATCTGATTCGGTATATAACATCTGTTCAGTAGCTATGTTGCTTACTTTAATGTAATCTGATAGTAACCAACGATAAATAGCTTTTGTCGCGTGTGTCATAAAACAACGGCCTTTAAAACTTGTTTTTTGTAGAAACCATGGTAAAGCACCACAGTGGTCCAAATGAAAATGTGATATTAACAATAAATCTATTTCATCTGCTTCAACTAAATCTACAAATGGTAGAGCATCCATTCCTGATAATCCTGGATGTATACCACAGTCAAGCATTATTTTTTTACCTTTAAATTCAAGCATTATACAAGATCTTCCTACTTCTTGACCAGCACCCAATGGTTTTATTGATAATAAATCACTTTCTTCAGCTGGAACTTGAGTGTCTGTTGCTTTACGTTTTGTTGCCATTGTTGAAAAATATTATTGATATTCTGTAAATAAGACACATCGTTATTATAATCAGTCAGGCAGTAATTTAATAAATTAAATTTTCTATTTAAAATTTGTGAGTGTGAATGTAGTAGACATGAGACAATTTATAAATTAAAATGATAAAATTAAAAAAAACACGTGTACTGATTATTCATTGATCTAAATACGCATTTGTTAATTTCTATCCTACTTACATTGTATTTATTTATTCCGAAATATAAAAAAATGCCGCATGTCAATTACATTCACTCATTAAAAATTTTTACATTTTATAAAAAATTTGTTATCAAAATTAAAATACTTACAGCTTAATATCAATTAAGAGTAAATAAATAAGTTTATTTATGTTATTACCTACTTTTCATTGATTCAAAAAATTTTAGGTTAAAATAAAAATATTTTGTTTTTATTATAGAAAGTAGAGGTAAAGAGCAGTCTCTTTGAATGGGGCTTTACTTCAGTTTCAAAAGTGTCCGTGTCCACAAAAAGCTGCGAAATTATAGTTCAAAAACCAACTAAAGAGGCGCTGATAAGCATATACGGTTGGATGTGAACTTGGCTATTACTAATAAACATGAAGTATGTCAAAGCCGGCTCTCTTAAATTGGCGGGGGCAAATTAATTTTCATAACTTTTTTATTACTAATCCGTTTGTTCGTCGTTTATTCTTGATTGTTTGATCAAAGTTAATTTTTGTTCGATAATTGTTTTTTTATAAATAATATTTAAAAATTTGACTTGAGTCGCTAAACGGATCTGAACGTATATGACGTCTTGGGCTGCTCTCCCATTTGGGATAGTTATTAATCGAGTGGTAAATTTTGATATTTGTTCCAATGGTGGTGAAATAAAACCAAGAGGTAATCCTGTTTGGGCAGAAATTTGTCAAATTTGGAAACGTCCATCTGGGAAGTATTTAAAATCACCTATTGCATTATACTTTGATTTTAAACAAAATCGTAATAACATTTTCAATCGGTATTTAAAAGAGAGAAATTTGAATTTTTTTCATACCATTGAAAATAAGTGCATTATCTCTTCAGAAAACGAAGAATCAATTGGCGTCGCTGATAGTAAAGAAAAATTTATAGGCTTCAACATTAATTTTACGAAAGAAGAGTGGTTAAAAATTAAACCAATCGAGAAATTCGATTATAATAATAAAAAGTATTATATTTTAAAAAATGGCTGGACTGCTATTATTACAGAATTAGTATATATTACACAAAAACTACCTTGCGCATTCAAATTCTCGCAATAATATGTTCATCACCTTAATACAGAAGATAATATTGATAAATTTATTCTGAAAATTTCAGGTTCATGCACTGAAAAATTGTGTAAAGCTGCTTATTCTTGGGGAATGTATTTTTACTTTTAATGAAGATGAAAATGTATCTATGTTAATCCATACAGCGAATATACTTAACATTCCTCACTCAAAAAAACGACCTATTGCCGGTGAACAGAGACGTGAGTTTGCGAAAGAATTGCAACTGAAAAAAGGTGAGCTGTACAAAAGAAATCTCATTGAAAAGTACCAACAATATAGTGAGCAGGCACCTCCTATTATTCCCAATGCACCGGTTCTAAATCAAATTCGCTATGAAGGCAAAAAAATACGTCTTGGTATACAGGGAAGTATGTGGGATTCATTGAAGTATCTAAAACATAATAACGTTGAATTTAGTCATATTATTAAGCAAATAGGATTCGATAAATTTTTCGTTATGTATTGGACTCATCAGCAAACTGATCTATATAATGATTTATTAGCACTAAAGCCAATTATATCAATAGACGCTACAGGGAGTGTAGTCCGGAAAATTCCTTCTGCTGAAAATTATCATAATGGCCCGATATTTTTATATCAAATGGTGACTTATATATAGACTCTTTAATCGTTCCAGTTTGCCAGATGTTATCTGAACGACATGATACTAAAATTGTGGCATTTTTGCTCTATGAGTGGATTTCATCGAAAGCCAGAGTACCTCTAGAAATAGTAACCGATATGTCGGAAGCTTTGCAAAATGGTATATGTTTAGCCTCTTGCAATATGACGTACAAGCAGTATTTGTCAAATTGTTATAAATTTTTAATCGGGAAAAGCAAAATTTTAACGCAGCTATATGTACGAATTGACATTGCCCATTTGATTCACAGTGTGTCAACGCACAAATGTTTTTCGTCTGTTAAATCTGTAATTAAAGATTTATATTTAAGAGCTATTGGTCTAATGAGTACTATGGAAAATCTTCTAGATATTGAAAAAATGATGAAAGCTTTGTTAAATATTAGCAAAAATGAGTACGGATGTAAAAATGATATACAATGGATTTTAACAAAATTAGAAACTTTTAAATTCGACGATACGGCTATTGATTATAAAAAACTCAAAAACAGTAGTAGTTGTAATAAACAAAATTTTTGTGACACACATTTATTTTGCCATGATGAAGAAATAGAAAATCATGATTTCGGCCTATCGAATTCATCTGTTGATCTTGATTTATCTGATTACATTGATAAATTTGTCAAAAATACCCCAAATAATATTCATTCAAATAGTTCTATTAATTTTGATGATGTTAATCCTTATCACTTAGTTGGGATATTAGAAAAGTTGATAAAATTGTTTAAACAGTTTCCATCATGGACAAACGTCATGCGTAAACATTTTGGCTCAAACAATTATGTTTCAACTTCATCCCGCTCTGAAAATTATTTTAAATATGTTAAGGATAATGTTTTAGACGATCGGCAACCGACTCGAGCAAATATCTTTTTAATCCAACATGTTAAAACAATTTCTACAAGACCCTGATTAAAAAAATGTATTTGACAGGATTAAAAAGGATTAAAATTTTAATACTTTCAAATCCTGCTAAATACTGTAAATCCTTTTTCAAAATTCACGATTAATCATATTAAATACTTTTTAATACAAAAATAATCGAAAGGAGTAGAAGGATTTAAAAGGATTTAACTAGCATTTGAAATTTCTAGTTCTATTGAATACTTTTTGATCCTGAAATAATGTTTTTATTTCGTTATCTTTTTAGGATATAAAAGGATTCAACCAGTATTTAAAATTTTTAATGCTATCGAATACTCTTTAATCCTAAAATAAAGTTTTTATTTCAATATCTTTTTAGGATATAAAAGGATTCAACTAGCATTTGAAATTTCTAATGCTACCGAATACTTTTTAATCCTGAAATAATTTTTTTATTTCATAACCTTTTTAGGATATAGAAGGATTTCACCAGTATTTAAAATTTCTTATGCTACCGAATACTTTTGAATCCTGAAATAATTTTTAAATTTCGTTATCTTTTTAGGATTTAAATGAATTGAACCAGTATTTGAAATTTCTAATGCTATTGAATACTTTTTAATCCTGAAATAATTTTTTCATTTCGTTATCTTTTTAGGATATAAACGGATTTAATCAGTATTTGAAATTTCTAAAGCTACCGAATACTTTTTAATCCTGAAATAATGTTTTCATTCCGTTATCTTTTTAGGATATAAACGAATTTAATCAGTATTTGAAATTTCTAATGCTAACGAATACTTTTTAATCCTGAAATAATTTTTTTATTTAATTATCTTTTTAGGATATAGAAGGATTTAACCAGTGTTTAAAATTTCTAATGCTACCAAATACTTTTTAATCCTGAAATAATTTTTAAATTTCGTTATCTTTTTAGGATTTAAATGAATTTAACCAGTATTTGAAATTTCTAATGCTATTGAATACTTTTTAATCCTGAAATAATGTTTTCATTCCGTTATCTTTTTAGGATATAAACGGATTTAACCAGTATTTGAAATTTTTAATGCTATTGAATACTTTTTAATCCTGAAATAATTTTTTTATTTCATAACCTTTTTAGGATATTAACGGATTTAACCAGTGTTTAAAATTTCTAATGCTACCAAATACTTTTTAATCCTGAAATAATTTTTTTATTTAATTATCTTTTTAGGATATAGAAGGATTTAACCAGTGTTTAAAATTTCTAATGCTACCAAATACTTTTTAATCCTGAAATAATGTTTTCATTCCGTTATCTTTTTAGGATATAAACGAATTTAATCACTATTTGAAATTTCTAATGCTACCGAATACTTTCTAATCCTGAAATAATGTTTTCATTCCGTTATCTTTTTAGGATATAAACGAATTTAATCAGTATTTGAAATTTCTAATGCTAACGAATACTTCTTAATCCTGAAATAATTTTTTTATTTAATTATCTTTTTAGGATATAGAAGGATTTAACCAGTGTTTAAAATTTCTAATGCTACCAAATACTTTTTAATCCTGAAATAATGTTTTCATTCCGTTATCTTTTTAGGATATAAACGAATTTAATCACTATTTGAAATTTCTAATGCTACCGAATACTTTTTAATCCTGAAATAATGTTTTCATTCCGTTATCTTTTTAGGATATAAACGAATTTAATCACTATTTGAAATTTCTAATGCTACCGAATACTTTTTAATCCTGAAATAATGTTTTCATTCTGTTATCTTTTTAGGATATAAACGAATTTAATCAATATTTGAAATTTCTAATGCTAACGAATACTTTTTAATCCTGAAATAATGTTTTCATTCCGTTATCTTTTTAGGATATAAACGAATTTAATCACTATTTGAAATTTCTAATGCTACCGAATACTTTCTAATCCTGAAATAATGTTTTCATTCCGTTATCTTTTTAGGATATAAACGAATTTAATCAGTATTTGAAATTTCTAATGCTAACGAATACTTCTTAATCCTGAAATAATTTTTTTATTTAATTATCTTTTTAGGATATAGAAGGATTTAACCAGTGTTTAAAATTTCTAATGCTACCAAATACTTTTTAATCCTGAAATAATGTTTTCATTCCGTTATCTTTTTAGGATATAAACGAATTTAATCACTATTTGAAATTTCTAATGCTACCGAATACTTTTTAATCCTGAAATAATGTTTTCATTCCGTTATCTTTTTAGGATATAAACGAATTTAATCACTATTTGAAATTTCTAATGCTACCGAATACTTTTTAATCCTGAAATAATGTTTTCATTCTGTTATCTTTTTAGGATATAAACGAATTTAATCAATATTTGAAATTTCTAATGCTAACGAATACTTTTTAATCCTGAAATAATGTTTTCATTCCGTTATCTTTTTAGGATATAAACGAATTTAATCACTATTTGAAATTTCTAATGCTACCGAATACTTTTTAATCCTGAAATAATGTTTTCATTCCGTTATCTTTTTAGGATATAAACGAATTTAATCAGTATTTGAAATTTCTAAAGCTACCGAATACTTTTTAATCCTGAAATAATTTTTTTATTTAATTATCTTTTTAGGATATAGAAGGATTGAACCAGTATTTAAAATTTCTTATGCTACCGAATACTTTTTAATCCTGAAATAATTTTTTTATTTCGTTATCTTTTTAGGATATAGAAGGATTTAACCAGTGTTTAAAATTTCTAATGCTACCAAATACTTTCTAATCCTGAAATAATATTTTTATTTCATAACCTTTTTAGGATATAGAAGGATTGAACCAGTATTTAAAATTTCTTATGCTACCGAATACTTTTTAATCTTGAAATAATTTTTATATTTCGTTATCTTTTTAGGATTAAAAAGTATTTAAAAGTATTTAACAGTTTAAATCATTTCAAATCCTGTTCAATCATGTTTTCAGGATTAAATAGTATTTAACAGAATTAAAAATTTGGAATCATGTTAAATCCTTCTGAATCATATTTTCAGGATTCGATAGCATTCATAAGGATATAAATTTTTTTAATCCTGTCAAATACTTTTGTTTAATCAGGGGACTGATTGGAGCAAGAGCTGCTTATGAAAAGCAGCAGATGATTCAAAAACTATCTAATGGACGTAAAAAAATTAATCTATCCGATGAATGTATACTAAACTGTGAAGAAAACTGGAGAAACCTGAGTAGAATCCTGGCTAATGAAGATGAATTTAGAGCCAGTCACTAGCTCAGCGTTACTAGCTAGCAAATTTAGCTAATAACGAGCTCACCGTTGGCTAATTTTTTTTTTTCAAGAATATTTTTAGCTCACCGATATCTCGTGAGTGAATAATATTTATTATTTACAGATGGCGCTGTACAAGAATGAAATCTTGACTCACCATTGCCTCACTGCTGGCTCAAAGTAATTGGTTATAGATTTCGCTGTTTTCAAATAAAAAAATAGCTCACCATAAGCTAATAGCTGGTCATTATCTATTATTTACAGATGGCGCTGTACGAGAATGAAATCCCTGATTAAACAAAAGTATTTGAAAGGATTAAAAAAATTTATATCCTTATGAATGCTATCGAATCCTGAAAATATGATTCAGAAGGATTTAACATGATTCAAATTTTTTAATTCTGTTAAATACTATTTAATCCTGAAAACATGATTTAACAGGATTTGAAATGATTTAAACTGTCAAATACTTTTAAATACTTTTTAATCCTAAAAAGATAACGAAATAAAAACATTATTTCAGGATTAAAAAGTATTCGGTAGCATTAGAAATTTCAAATGCTAGTTGAATCCTTTTATATCCTAAAAAGATAACGAAATAAAAATATGATTTCAGGATTACAAAGTATTCAATAGTATTAGAAATTTTAAATGCTAGTTGAATCCTTTTATATCCTAAAAAGATAACGAAATATAAAAATTATTTCAGGATTAAAAAGTATTCGGTAGCATAAGAAATTTTAAATACTGGTGAAATCCTTCTATATCCTAAAAAGGTTATGAAATAAAAAAATTATTTCAGGATTAAAAAGTATTCAATAGCATTAAAAATTTCAAATACTGATTAAATTCGTTTATATCCTAAAAAGATAACGGAATGAAAACATTATTTCAGGATTAACAAGTAATCGGTAGCATTAGAAATTTTAAATTCTAGTTGAATCCTTTCATATCCTAAAAAGATAACGAAATAAAAACATTATTTCAGGATTAAAAAGTATTCGATAGCATTAGAAATTTCAAATACTGGTTAAATTCATTTAAATCCTAAAAAGATAACGAAATATAAAAATTATTTCAGGATTAAAAAGTATTCGGTAGCATTAGAAATTTCAAATGCTAGTTGAATCCTTTTATATCCTAAAAAGATATTAAAATAAAAACTTTATTTCAGGATTAAAAAGTATTCGATAGCATTAAAAATTTTAAATGTTAGTTGAATCCTTTCATATCCTAAAAAGATAACGAAATAAAAACATTATTTCAGGATTAAAAAGTATTCGGTAGCATTAGAAATTTTAAATGCTAGTTAAATCCTTTTATATCCTAAAAAGATAACGAAATAAAAATATTATTTCAGGATTAAAAAGTATTTAATAGCATTAGAAATTTTAAATGCTAGTTAAATCCTTTTATATCCTAAAAAGATAACGAAATAAAAATATTATTTCAGGATTAAAAAGTATTTAATAGCATTAGAAATTTTGAATGCTACCCTGTGGAAAAGGTCTTATAAAATCTCATAAAAAAAATTGGCTATGAGAAAACGATCAGTATTTGTCCACGGAAAATCTCAAAAATTCTGATACAATTATTTTCTCATGGATGGTGCATGAAAAAAATTTTTTTCTTAAAATTCTCATATAAATTATCAGAATCTATAAGAAACAGAAGCTGTAATATTGTGATTATAAGTATTTATAAGTTTTCGAAAAATGTAAAGTTTACAATTGAGTGGATTTTGGGAATGAACAAGATTGTATGAGACGATTTCTGAAATCATACAAGATTTGAATCTGATTAATCAATGTGAGTACAGTAATTTTCCATATAGTAACGAAAAAATTTATGAGATTGATTAAGTTATAGTTTCTGTAGTATTGATTAAGGTTTATATGCTAAATTATTGAATTTTTTAGCATGAATTCAAAAAATTTTCATTATGTATACTCAAGAATATTTGTATGAATATTTACGCGGAAAACTCTTCGCAATCTATTCACGAGAAATCTATGAAATTGAGTCAGTTTATTTATTCATCAAAAATTACTCAAGTAAATATTGATATTAAATATTCAAGTCATGATGTATTATGGGATATACTACAGTACAACCCACACAGGTACTTGTTGGTCTGTCAAATGACAAAGGAGTGCTCGAATAAAATTGTATTGAAATTTGGAATTTAACACTTCTGAAATAAATGTCTTACCAGGGACACTACAAATCGTAGGCGCGATCTCGTGGCGAGCACCGAACTACTCCTGCTACTGCTGCCTAGCACCGGTGACCATCCCCTTCTCCATATCGATCTTTTCTCCCGAGAAATTTTTTCTCTTGGCTTAAGCAACTTTTGTTATTTTGGTCGAAAGTATTTTTGGTAGAAAGTACAAGAAATAGTGATAATATTAGTATTTTTGGTGTAAATTCTAATAAAAAAAAAATGAAGTTAAGTAATTATTTTTGAATGAATCTGATAAAATTAATATTTTATGTGAATGGAAATTATTTATAAAATCTCATAAGTACTCCATAATATTTTACAAGTAATAGCCTTCTAACTAAAACTTACAAAAACTCATAAATCACATAGCTTTTAAATTAAAATTAAATCTTTTAAGTTTTTACAAGTTAATTCGATTATAGATTTTCTTACTAATTCTCATAAAATTTTTATGAGAAAAAGGTCTGCATTTGTCCATGTGATTCCTAATTCAGTCTCATAAAATTTCGAAGAAATACATGTTAAATATTTTCTCATAAAATATGACAAATATTTTATGATATTCAATAAGATATTATCTCCTAGGATAACTCTTACTAAAACTTATAAATTCTGGAAATTTCGTATAAAAAAAATAATCTTATTGAGATTTTGTAAGTATTATAACTTCGGAATTCGCCTGATCAATTCTTATTGAAAATAGATTAGAATAAACTGTAACAATCTTATAGAAGTGAAAGTACTTATTCAATCTCATAATCGTTGGCGGAATTCGAGTCACAAAATCTCATAAATTAAAAAATCTTACTCATTCTTATAAAAATCTAGTACGGTAATCATGATAGAAAAACATCAAAAGCTTTGACTCATAGATTCTCATAAAAATTCATATGAGAATTTTTTTAAATCTCATAGATATTTTCGAAGCTCATAGATTCTCATAAAAAATATTCAATATCTTATCAGAATTTATGAGAGCTTTTCCACAGGGATAGTTAAATCCTTTCAAATCCTTCTACTCCTTTCGATTATTTTAGTATTAAAAAGTATTTAATATGATTAATCGTGAATTTTAAAAAAGGATTTACAGTATTTAGAAGGATTTGAAAGTATTAAAATTTTAATCCTTTTTAATCCTGTCAAATACATTTTTTTAATCAGGATATCCTGACTCATTATTCAGAGCGAAGATTTCTCTCTGCATTATTACATCATAGTTGGCTCGGAATAATTATTTATAGGTGGCGTAGTTTTCAAGTCCAAAGACGACTCATTAGAATCTGATGGCTGGCCATTATCTGTTATTTACAGATGGCGCTTTACGAGAATGAAATTCCGATTTATTATTACATCATAGTTGGCTCGGAATAATTATTTATAGATGGCGTCGTTTTCAAGTCAAAAGATGACTCACTATAAACTCTTAGCTGGTCAGCATTTATTATTTACGGATAGTGATATATAAAAAGAAATTGCTGACTTGTTATTGGTTCTTTACCAGATTATATCTTTTGTTCAATATAACCAATTTATAATCAGCTTCCCGATGAAAAAAGTTTTTGTCTAATCATATATAATTATGCATAATCATCTATATATGATTGGATCCGAAAATTGGTCAGGTCTAATTATATATAATCAGATATGTTTATACATGATCATATATAATTATATATAATCATGCATGAACGAATATAGTCATTTTTAGAATCTCATTTTGAATATCTGTAAATTATTAATTAAGTAATTTAATTAGGATTTATTGTCTCCATCAACATAAATGTCGGTTAAAATTGAATAAAAAAAAATAAAAAAAATTATTATCCGTTGACTACTTTTTTACTACGAGGTCACTCGTTCAATTAATGTCCCACGTCGATGCTGCTTAACTTTCGTTATCGATGGATTGTAGTCTGATCCTCTAGTCTGTTATACACTTATATATATTTTCTTGCTGTCAAATTGTCTGCAAATTCGGGCAGCAAATTTCAGGCAATTTCGATGTCACGTTACAATCAATTCCAAGCTAAAGTGGCTATTAGGGTTATTATTTTTATGGAAAATGAAAAGGAGACTACTACTGATAGCATTTTGCTATACAAATTTACTTATTTTTTTCTTTTATTTCTAATAGACGGCTTTTCTTTTTATTATGAGCATAAATATGAAATTCAGTTATTCCATAATTTATACAAAAATATTTTATAAATGTTTGTGATGTAAAAAAATATATAAAAAACGATTTTATTGAGGACAAATAGTCAAGAAGGCTAAAAACAGGTAATAGCTTTTACTCAATCTAAATATATATATTTAATATATTTTATTATTTTAGAGAACAGTACACTGATTCTGAAGATTTAAGCATGCTAATTTTAATTAAAAAATACAATAATTGAAACTATGGTTGTGCACAATGATTTAAACAAAATTTTTTATTTAATGATATTGATAAGTTTTTTATAATTCCAATAAATCAAAATATTAAATTATTATTTAGTTATTACTTGAATCATTTTTTTGAAGAATGACCAAATAAGTACTATGAGGCAATTTTTTTCTGCCACAAAAAAAAAGCTATCGTTATATACTCGCAAATAAATTAATTAAAGATGTAGATTACAGAATAAGAAATTTACTTGACTAGACAAAGTTGTTAATAGAATAATAATTCTATTATTATGTTTCGTTATTTTTAATCCATTTATTGATGATACTTTAGTGTCAATTATTTTTGGTTTAAGATAATCAAAATTTAAATATAACAAATGCTGCAAATGTTTTAACTTAAAAATTATTAGTTTACCTGAAAATAAAACGAATATAAAATTTAACTATTATATGACTAATGAAAACATTATAATATACGTAATAAAAGAATGAGACAAAATAAACTACTTGTGAAGACAACTTTTATAGATTAATATATAATATATAAATATGTTCAAGAAAACAAGAGACAATTGTCGGTTAACCGATTTGGAAGGTTTTTTTATTAAAAAAATTATTGTTAGTTTATTATTTCCCATACTTTTGGCCAAACGCAAAAGTACAAATTTATAATAAAATTAGTTTGTTATAAAATTGTACTTAGTTGATAATTACCTGCTGCTGTAGCTATAAAAATATGGTTGAAATATAATGCCATGGAAGTAATATAAAAATCACGAGTCATAATATCTTGTGGTAATACGTAATGTTTAAGTGACGTAGTATGATTATTATTTTCGTCAAAACGTGATACTTGAACGATAAATTCTCTTCCTGTGAAAAGTGTAAATACAATTACAAATTATGTAAATAAATCCATATATATATATGAATAAAATGTATATACCATTGTCAATATGATGTCCTATTACGACATTCATACATGGAATGATAAACTTATAATTATAAGAATAATTTAAAACCGTTATTGCGGTATTAGTCTCTTGAAATGAATTATCAATAATTATAGGTAATGATTGTGATTGTGGAATTTGAACAATTGTTGTTATTAATTTATTTAGACCAAACAATGTATAAATTATCATTATCTGAAAAATAAAATTTAAAAAAATAACTGACTTGTAACCCTGTTTAAAAATATTGATTGAAAAGAATTAAAAGTGATGAAATTCGAATTCTTTTCAATAATTTCAATTGATTTCAATTCTTTTGTTTGTATATATAGATATGCAGTTTGCATGGAGTGACCGCTTCTCAATTCTTTTCAATCAATATCCCTGTGGAAAAGCTCTCATAAATTCTGATAAGATATTGAATATTTTTTATGAGAATCTATGAGCTTCGAAAATATCTATGAGATTTAAAAAAATTCTCATATGAATTTTTATGAGAATCTATGAGTCAAAGCTTTTGATGTTTTTCTATCATGATTTCCGTACTAGATTTTTAAAAGAATGAGTAAGATTTTTTAATTTATGAGATTTTATGACTCGAATTCCGCCAACGATTATGAGATTGAATAAGTACTTTCACTTATATAAGATTCTTACAGTTTATTCTAATGTATTTTCAATAAGAATTGATCAGGCGAATTCCGATGTTATAATACTTACAAAATCTCAATAAGATTATTTTTTCATACGAAATTTTCAGAATCTATAAGTTTTAGTAAGAGTTATCCTAGGAGATAATATCTTATTGAATATCATAAAATATTTGTCATATTTTATGAGAAAATATTTAACATGTATTTCTTCGAAATTTTATGAGACTGAATCAGGAATCACATGGACAAATGCAGACCTTTTTCTCATAAAAATTTTATGAGAATTAGTAAGAAAATCTATAATCGAATTAACTTGTAAAAACTTGAAAGATTTAATTTCAATTTAAAAGCTATGTGATTTATGAGTTTTTGTAAGTTTTATTTAGAAGGCTATTACTTATAAAATATTATGGAGTACTTATGAGATTTTATAAATAATTTCCATTCACATCAAATATTAATTTTATCAGATTCATTTAAAAATAATTGCTTAACTTCATTTTTTTTTACAAGAATTTACATCAGAAATACTAATATTATCACTTTTTCTTGTACTTTGAATATTTTAACTGTTCGGAGATGAGTGAAAATATAAGTTTTTATGTGATTTTTTACAAACCCAGTAATGTATCTTGCCCCATTTTTTTTTTTTGGTGCAAGATACATTATTTTTTTGTAGCAATATTGCATTTTTTTGGTTAAACAGAATAAAATTTCTCGGAACAAGTACTATTCTTTTTACGCAAGTATTTTTGTATTCTCCGACCAAAATAACAAAAGTTGCTTAAGCTAAGAGAAAAAATTTTTTGGGAGAAAAGATCGATATGGAGAAGGGGAAAGTCACCGGTGCTAAGCAGCAGCAGCGGGAGTAGTTCGGTGCTCGCCACGAGATCGCGCCTACGACATGTAGTGTCCCTGGTAAGACATTTATTTCAGAAGTGTTATATTCCAAATTTCAATACGATTTTATTCGAGTAATCCTCTGTCATTTGACAGACCAACAAGTACCTTATAGTATATCCTATAATACATCATGACTTTGATATTTAATATTACTTGAGTAATTTTTGATGAATAAATAAACTGACTCAATTTCATAGATTTTTCGTGAATAGATTGCTAAGGATTTTCGGCATAAATACTCATAAAAATATTCTTGAGTATACATAATAAATACTTTTTGAATTCATGCTAAAAAATTCAATAAGTAAGCATATAAACCTTAATCAATCTCATAAATTTTTTCGTTACTATATGGATAATTACTGTAATCACATTGATTAATCAGTATCAAATCTTGTATGATTACTTCAGAAATCGTCTCATACAATCTTATTCATTTCCAAAATCTACTCAATTGTAAACTTTACATTTTTCGAAAACTTATAAATACTTATAATCACAATATTACAGCTTCTGTTTCTTATAGATTCTGATGATTTATATGAGAATTTAAAAAAAAATTTTTTTTTGATGCACCATGTATGAGAAAATAATTGTATAAGAATTTTTGAGATTTTTCGTGGACAAATACTGATCGTTTTCTCATAGCCAATTTTTTTTATGAGATTTTATAAGACCTTTTCCACAGGGATTTTTATTCATTAATGAAAGCGCCTTATAATTTTTTCCAAATTGAAAAAATAATCTGGTACAACGATGAATTTAATAAATCCAAGATTTATTTCAAAATCTGTTTATTAGCAATTATTGTAATAATAACAATGATATTTCATTGACTGTATTTGTGGAAAATTTCTAAGTCCAAAGCGCAATGAACAAACTCCAAAAGGCAATTCCAATGAAATTAAATTCACATAATAATTATAAATATACATACTTTTCTCCTCTCTGCATAAAAATCCAGAAATTCGGGTATTTCGGAAGCGCAAAAGTTGATTGTCAATATCTCTGCTGTAGTAATTTCGTTTTCAACGTAATCCAATCTAATTACGCTTATTAATTTATTTTCAAAAGTATTTATAACGTAAAAATATTCATCAGTTCCCCGTCTTATTATAAAAAATTGAACAATCCAAATTTAATTAATAAGTAAATACATTTAATAAATATTGTTTAATAAATTAAAATAAATATATATCCTTGCATATATATTACCGTAAATGTAATGATCGCATATCTTGAAAAAAAATAGATGGTGTTGGAATTTTAGTTTTTCTCATAACGTCCCAAAATAAAATTTGACTACGAAAATACATAATATTAATTACTTTCCCAGTACCTACGAAATTAAATTAAATTTCAATTTATATTTAAATATACAAAATAAAACTTTGTATTTATAGGTAATTGAATAGTTAATAAATATTTTTTTTCCATTCACCGGTTATCCAAATTTTTATTTCAATAGGATCAATGAAATTAAACCAATTAATCTCATCATCTTTTAATATAATATCAGAATCGGCATAATTTTCAAACTTCAACTTGTGTTTTAAATCGATCTTTTCGTTAATAGCATACAAACAATTCAATCCAATACGATTTATTCCCACAACAAAATGATTAGCTGAAATAATTTATTTAAAAAACTTTCAATAAAGCTATACCGAAAGTACAGTTCCGCAAGAATTATTATATGATTCAGCAATCTAGAAACGCTTAGAAAATGCGATGATTTTGAATTAGAGCATCAGTAAAAATGATAAAGATTTCATAATATTTTGCTTATGCTTTAAGTAAAAAAATCTCTATATTTATAAGTCATTTATAAAGTTTGCTTAGTCATATATCAATTTTTTTTCGCGTCATGAAAAAATTACCTAAGTTTATGATTAAATGATAAAAAGTTGAACATTGAAATTAAAATGATGTTATTAAAGTAGAATATTGAACCGACATTTATCTTACCTAATAAATCATAATGAAATTTGATATTACTATTAGCCAGTTCATGAGGAATATTTTCTTGCGGAATTTTAAAATTATGAATAGTACAATGATTGGAATTAAATACTTGACGCCATTTTTTGTACAATAGAAAAATTATTTTCCACTGTTCATCTTTTAAATCATTGTACTTATTACTTTTTAAAGAAGGATATTGTAGTTTAATTAATTGATTTTTCCATGGTTTTATTTCGTCTACTAAACATCTTTTTTTCCACTTTCTTAAATCATCAATAACAATTTTCCAATTACTATCTATTTGACGTATCGTCCGAAGTTCCTTTCGTCCAAGATTTGAAAATATTTTTTTTTTCATTTCATAGGGCAGCTGGTAAAAGCTCATTTTTGAATTTTTGATATTTAATATTATATGAGAAGTTTACAAAAAAATAGCTAATACTGTAATATGTAAAAATATAAAATAAATATGAAGAACTTAAATTAATGATGTTAATTTTTTCTTTTAATTATTCAAAAAGAAGAAATTGATTTATTTTTTTACGACATATAGATCAATGACTTGATCAATCGACTTGAGACACTTTCAGTCACTTTATATACGAAGATATGAAAGTAAGTTATAATAATGGAGAGATACTTCCTGGCCATTGTTAAATATATCATCGAGACAAATCAACGGCTTCCTGATCCATACTCGTATTTTCTAGGCATGATGTGTACAAAAAACATGATTGTGCTAGAAATTTTCAAAAATCCCATAGTAATTTTTGCTTTGGCTTATATTAGGATGTCGGGTCTGTAGAAACCTCTCAAATGATATTTGAACCATGGAAAGTCAAAAATGACCATCCGCTTAGTTTCATCCGATTCCATGATTTCAACACCGTTTCTGAGATTTCAATGGATCCGAGTGGGGGAATCGAAAATGCTTAATCTGCATAACTGGTCTATTTTTACTACTATTCGAACTTGCGAGTTTATTATCAAATTGTTTATTTTATATTGACGAAGTGAATCAATTGAAGTAGAACGAGAAGTAAAGTTTGATTCAAGTTCCATGCTTTATATATAGACATGTATTGCGCATGGACATCGTATAATTTATTTGTAATTATAATTACAAAATTGATAATTTATTAAAATTAAAGTTTTTATATAACATACAAATTTTACTATCAGCCAGTAAAACTGAAAAACTGGCATCCAAATGATCTCAAAATAAAAGCATTCCGTTAGGGATATCCGCTGAAAATAAGGAATGTAATGAAAAACTTAAAACTACAAAACGTTAAAAAGAATTTTTTATTTAATCATTATTATCTTTACATAATTATTATAATAAATGATAATTTATTATAAATTTAGTATTAACTTATTATTTATTTGCACAATGATTACATAATAGTAGATAATGTTTGTATTTTAAGAAATTAAAATGGTAGATCACAGAGTAAGAAACTAACTTGAGAAGACGAAGATGCTAATAAAATAACAATAATATTTTTGTGTTTAGTTATTTGGAATCCATTAGTTGTTGTTTCGATGGTCATTATTCTCTTTTTAATATAATTAAAATTTAAATATGACAAATGCTGTAGATTTTTTAATTTAAAAATTATTAATTTATCTGAAAAAAAAAAAAAAAAAATCTAAAACTTAACTATTATCGAAAGTAATAACAATATCATATGCGTAAGAAAAGAATGAGAGTAAATAAACCACTTGTGAAGACAGTTTTTAAATTAATATAAATATACACTGAAAAATTTGCGGAGTGAATGCGGAGTAAACGTGGAGTGAATGAATTTTTACTTATTAACTCCCCTTGGAGTGAAATTCACTCCGAAGGGGAGTTTTCGCGGAGTAGATGATTTTTTATTAATTTAATCCCTCCGGAGTGAAATTCACCTCGAAAAGGAGTTTTGCAGAACAGCTGATATGCACACACACGCACATTGTTTAACTGTAGTGATCGAGCAAGCAAAAATATTTACAAAGGAAAATATTTTAACACCGGTAAATTTTTTTAATACCGTTAAAGAATATTTACACCGGCGACGGCGTTATTTTCACACCGGTTTCGGTGTTGAAATTTAACACCGAAAATTTTAACACCTACACCACTTGGATTTACCCCCGTTGTAAAACTGGAATTAATTATTTATGATTTTGTATAAAAATGTTATTTCTATTAAATTTAAATTAATTTAAATGTTAAAACTCCGGACCAGAGTGAAATAAAATCCACGTCACTCCGAAATCACTTCGTTAAAAAACTCCCAATTCACTCCGAATGTGGAGTAATTTTTTTCAAAACTTCGGAATTCCGAGTGGCGGAGCCAATTCGGATTGAAATTAAATCCGGATTCACTCCCGATTTTTTACAGTGTATGCGCGAGAAACAAGACAACCGCCTGTGTAAAGAAATGGGTTGAAAAAGCGTTGACCATTCTAAACTTCAAAACGTGACACGACGAACTTTTTTTAAATGTTTTTTAAACTTTTGAAATTTCAAGGGAAAAATCATTGATTGACTTAATACTATTAAAATATTATTTAAAAAAACGTTGAGAAATAGCTTGAAAACAGCTTCTCTGACCTATTTCGCACTGTCAAAAATGACAAAATTTATCACTTCTAATGGAGATTCAAAAAAATTTACAAAAGAGTCTAAAAACGTTAATTTATAATATTAGGTCAATTTTTTTTCCTTTATATTACTAGAAGTTTAAAAATCTTTTAAAAAAATTCGTTTGTCACGTTTCAAAGTTTGAAATAGTCAACGGTTTTTCAACCTTTTTTCAACAATTTTTTTTACACGTGCGATTCAAAAGATTTTTTTTGTAAAAAAAACTATTCTTAGTCTTTATTATTTCCCATACTTTTGGTTAAATGCAAGCTAGTACAAATTTATAATAAAATTAGTTTATCAAATGAGTCAATAATTACTTGCTGATGTAGCGACAAAAAGATGATTGTAATATAACGCTATAGAAGTAATCTCAAAATTATGAGATATGATGCTCCTTGGTATTTTATAATGTTTAAGTTTTGCAATATGTTTATTACGTTCGTCAAAACGTGATATTTGAACAATGAATTTTCTTGCTGTAAATTTTAAATATAATTACAAAATAAATAAATATATATACAGTATATTAGCATTTCTTTTTCTTCAAGTCTTATGGTCTTAAAAGAGTAACTCGAAATCTCGATCCTGCTAAGATCTCAACAAATATTCATTTTCCCATATGAATTACATGTGATAATTTTTTTATTTTTGTTTTTTATAAATAAAAGTATTGAAAAATATTTTTTTTTTAATCGAAGTACATAATCTTTTAGTAAATTTAATTCTCTACAAAAAAGTTCTAAAGGTTTTTCTTCGTACAAGTAACAGAAAAAAAGTTGTGAAGCTTTAAACGATAGCCCATTTAACAACTTAAGGTATACAGTTTTTACACTCATTTCCGGGTTTTATTACATGTACATGTTTAAACGGTGAATCTATATACTAAATATAATCAGTCAGGTGTTTTAAAAATATTTCTGAGATCTTACTTTTTTCCGTATAAATTTCGAAAGTAAAATCTTTTTTTGAGAATTAAAAATTTTTTCGTTCGATTTTTTTTTTTAAATTAAAAAAAAGTTCTGTTTTAAGAATAAAAAAAATTTTAACATTTTAAAATTGTAAATTAATTTTTAATAATATAATCAATAAAACGAATTAAACAAGTTATTTCAAAATACATCAGTTTTAAATTAAAATGACGTGCATGCTCATGAAAGCAAGAAAAAACCTAAAATTTTCTCAAAAAAATGTTTAATATAATAAAAACATTAAGTTATTTTATTTATTATAGTTTATAGCTTCATAAGTTTTTTTCTGTTAGCTGTATACGACGAAAACACTCGACAACTTTTTTGTAGTGTGACGAGTGACAAAAATTAAAATAAAAAAAAAAAATTAGAAATTACTAAGTTAAAAAAAAAACCGTTCATAAAGCACCCTCAGCGCTTTCGCGCTTGAGGTGTGCAAAATAATACAATAAAAAATATGTATAAGTGTAGGAATAAATAAGAAAAAAAAAAAGAGAAAGAAAAAAATATGCGGAAAAAAAAAATAAAATTTTCGGAAGCGAAGCTCGTGGAGAAGAGAAGAAGAAGAGAGAGAGGACGTGTGCAATTGCTCGCAAAAAGCAGCAGTATCACGGAAAGATTAGAACCCGAGTGGTAACTGTTCTGCACCCTACTCAGTACGGTTCTAAAAAAATGAAAGAAAATTGGAGTTAGCACCGCACTGAGTGATGTTCACACACGACTCAGTCAGGTTCTGAATAGCAACCAGTGTGGTGCCGCACCATAATCTCGAAAGTTATTCAAGGTTGAAGTTGAATCAAAACAACTTCAATAACCTTGAATAACTTTTAAAGGAGTGAATTTAGCAAAAATTGTTAAGAGACCTTTTGTGTAGAGCATGAAATTTTCTTCAAGAATATCTATCTTGATGAAAAAAAATTTTAATATTTCTAGTAGTTACAAAAATCCAAAATAGAAACAAAGAATTTAAAAAACAAATCAATGTTTAAGGCACGGTTACAAGGAAACGGCTCGTTTTACGTCAATTTACTAGAAAAGATTTTTTGCAGGGAATTAAATTTCATTTAAGAATATACATTGCTCTAATTTTTCAGATAGATGATTTACGAGTTTTCCCTAACAGTTTTGAATCACCCTGGAAACACCCTGGGAGTGGAAACACGGTGGAATTACGCTGGATCCAGGGTGGTTACACGGTGGATTTGTGCCATTTTACCACCGTGTATATACGGTGGTTACACGGTGTTTTCACAATGGTCACACGGTGTACCCACCGTGATTCCACGGTGTATTCACCGAGATTCCACGGTGTATCCACGGTGATTACGCGGTGTACGTGGAATTACGGTAGGTACACCGTAGAATCACGGTGATAAAATGACAAAAAACCCACCATGTAACCGCCCTGGATCCACCGTGATTCCACCGTGTTTCCACTCCCAAAGTGTTTCCAGGGTGATTTAAATCCGCCAGGGCACCTTTTGTAGTGTCCCTAGTAAGATACTCATTTCAGAAGTTATAAATTCTGATCTTGAGGCATTCATGGAATGCGTTACTCGCTGAATGTTAGCAGAGAGATGATAATCCATTTTTGATAGTAATACAGGGATATCTTGTATTACACTATGACATTAATGTTTTCTTGAACAATTTTTGTCAAAGTACAAAAAAAAATACGTGTTAAGGAAATCAATAATTTTTCTAAAAAACTCTAAATGACTCTTTTGACAGCTGCACAAATTTTCTACTAAGAGTTCTATCAACTCAGAATAACTCTTCTGAAAGAGTCCGAAATCTTGGAATTACTCTGACTTTATACGTCAAATTAAAAGTTATTCCGAGTTTATAAGACTTTTTCAAACTTCGAAGAATGCTTGAACAACTTTTTTTCTGATAATTTAAAATCACCATAAAACTATAGTCAAACCACCAGAAATTTACTGTGGAATCATGGTGAAATCACTACAAATTTACGGTGGAATCATGGTGAAATCACCACAAATTTACGGTGGAATCATGGTGAAATCATCATCAATTTACTGTGAAATCGTGGTGAAATCGCCATAAATTTACTGTAAAATCATGGTGAAATCACCATTAATTCACTGTAAACTCGCAGTGAAATCACAGTGAAATCACTGTAAAATCATAGTGAAATCACCATAGTTTGCTGTGAAATCATGGTGAAATCACCATAAATTTACTGTAGAATCATGGTGAAATCACCATTAATTCACTGTAAACTCGCAGTGAAATCACTACTAAATCACAATGACAAAATGGCACAAAATCACTGTGAATTCACTATGAATTCACCGTAAACACACCGTAAACTCACGGTGAAAGTGAATTCACTGTGATTTCACAGTGATTCCAAGTCCGCGAGGGCAAACTTGCACAATAATTTTTTTCGGTCATCAGGAATTATATTTTCACAAAAAAAATTTTTCAATACTTTTATATTTAAAAAAAAAAAAAAATTATTTACATGCAATTTAAATGGAAAAATGAATATTCGTTGAGCTCTTAGTAGGATCGAGATTTCGAGCTGATCTTTTAGGAGGATTTGTTTTATAGTTAAAACCAGCTCTTGAGACCATTAGAAACAAAAATTTTTTTTTTAAACACTAATATACATATGTATAAACTATAGAAGTTACATACTATTGTCAGTTGCATGTGCTATTACGACATTCATACATGGAATAATAAATTTATACTCCTGAATTTCATTTATCACTTTCGAAGCTGCTGTATGGGTATCATAAGCACTAATATTTACTGGTAAAAGTTGTGATTCTGAAATTTCAACAATGGTTGTTAGCAATAAGGTATTTTCTATATTTCTCGTTTTATGAATTATCATTATCTGTAACATAAAGAAAAAAAAAATAATAATTGAATTTATTAAAAAACTTTATATTTTTTTTACATTAAAAAAATAAACTGTAAAAGGGACTTTTTAGCCTAAAAATGACTAAACAATGATACACTCTACCTGGGGTACCTGCAACTGTGCACTAAGCACCTATAACTAATTCCGTGGTCATAAAATTTTACGAGCTAGATGACCTATATCCCTTTGCGAAACCTCCAGCGTTGCCTCTTGCCTAATTTCAATACAAGCAGATTAAAGATCATGAAAACTGATAATTTCGAGGCGCATTTTCCTTTCTAAGATTCTTGGAAACCGTTACTAATACTGGATCTATAACCGGATTATTCAATATCACATGTTTTTGTTGCATAGGATCACCTTTGAATCTGGCATACTCACGCATTATGTTTTTGTTTACTCTATTAGCCATACCTGTGCCCTAAATTTAAAAACTGCTGAAAAAATTGCCAGTCAGTCACTAGATATCAAAGTGTAACCCTTGTCGGTTCACGATCGGTCAACACACTGCGAGTTACTCATCGAGTGAAAATTAAAATATTCGTTCTCTTGACGGTCTAGGCATTCGGACTCCTAGATCAAATCAGAATTTGATTCTATTATTTTTGTTTTAACCTTTAGTCAAAGATAGGGGAGTGCATCCGCTTACTACTCCTCTTAGCTTTGTTTCTATAGTTGTTATAATGCAAAAATATAATCTTTAATTAAAGTCAATCGCTATAACCAGAGATAACCATTGCTGGTTCTAACTCCAAATCTCTACCAGTTCAAAATCTAGTTAGTTTTAACGACGTAAATCTGATTAGTACCGCGATTTAGAGTTTTCATTTTAATCGTACACTTGACGGTCTACCACCTTGGCAATTGGACTCCTTAGCTAAATACCAAGATAAAAACCTGCAAAAATCACGGTTAATTTGACTCACCGAACTTAGGCTCATCGGTCTCGTGACGGTCCATCGCCTATAGTCATTCGGATTCCTAAATCGAAAACCGAAGTTCAATTTATATATTCGCGTTTGTATTCAATTTGTTGGGAAGTGCATCCTTTCGATACCCCAGTAGCTTTGAATCTGAACGAAATATTTAACTCCGCTGCAATAATAAAATCCCAGAGCCACCGTGCAGGGTTCTAACATGAATTAAACAACCAAACAAACAAATAAACAATAATAATAATTATTCAATCGCTGATAATAAATTCAAAATGGTGAATTGTAAGAGTTTATAATCAACAAATTGTAAACCACTTCCAGTCTAATAGTAAGTTAAAATTGTATTTTTATTAATATAAGAACACATATATATGTAACTTTTATTAAATATGCCTTTCTCACTCTAACATTCATAAGCCAGTGTATATACCGGAAGAGATAGACGTTAAGAGCAGGGACCTCCAGGGCCCATATTCACCGACCAATATATTTTCCTCTCACTTAAAAATCCCGGACCTATCCTAAGCTATGCAAGTCAACAGACGGGATAGTCTATATAGTACTTCCGCTCGGTACAAAATAGACATAATTGATAATTATAATTTTACCAGATGTAATAAATTCTCATACTAGCCACGCGACGGTCCGATTCGGCTCCTTGGTTGAGTGATAGAATAAAATATCCTGGTATTTAATTGCTAAATAATTAATTAATTATAACCCTTCACCCATCGTCTTCACTCTCTCCAATCATGAAATATGCTTAGTTATTTTTTTATGATATACCAATAAATATATATATATTGATATTTACTATCGCTGTTATCATTTCAACGCGATTTTATCAATAGAATGGAAATTCATTTTTTACAATTTTCTAGAATTTTTTTCTCAAATTACTGAATTTTTAAAAATATTTTAATAATTATTAATATACATACTTTTCTCTCCTCTGCATAAAAATCAATAAATTCAAAGAAATCATTATCTCTGTAATTAATTATTAATATTTCTCTTGTAGTTATTTCATTTTCAACGTATTCCAATCTAAGAACGTTTAATGATTCACCCCAAGTATTTATGATGTAAAAATATTCATCGGTTCCCCGTCTTATTATAAAGAATAAAATAATAGAAATTTAATAAGCATGCGAATATATTCAATAAGTATGTATTATTCAATATATATATATATATATATATTACCGTAAATGTAATGATTTTCGTATATCTTGAAAAAAAATACGTGGTGTTGGAATTTTAGTTTTTCTCATTACGTCCCAAAATAAAATTTGATTGCGAAAATACATAACATAAATTACTTTTCCAGTACCTACAACATTTGATTACATTAAATTACAATATATGTTACTATGAATAATTAAATAATTGATAAATTTTTTTTATTGACCAGTCATCCAAATTTTAATTTCAATAAAATAATTGAAACCATGCGAGTTGATCTCATCATCATCTAATCGAATATCGGTATCAGCATTTTCTTCAAATTTAAACGTATGTGTGAAACCGAGTCTCTGAAATAAACAATTTATTCCAACACAATTCATTCCCATAGCAAAATGATCAGCTGAAAGATATTTTTAATCTGTTAATAAAAGTATAACGGAAAACAAAGGTCAGTAAGAATTGTTATAAGATTAAGCAATTTAACGCTTAGAATATACGGTGATTTTTACTTACAGCATAAGTAAAAACTATTGAATCATAGAAAAATTGTCATAAGTAAAAAATTACAGACTATAATTTTTACTTATGTTGATGGAAGTAAAGAATTACAATATTCTCTAGTCATTTATGGTTTGCTTAGTCATATATTAATTTTTATTGAACTTTTTTTTGGTGATATGAAAAGTTTACATAAATTTGTGATTAAATGAGTAAAAGTTGAGCATTGAAATTAAACGATTTAATTAAGAAAGAATATAGAATAAAATTTATCTTACCTAATAAATCATAAGAAAATTTTACATCACTGGCTTCCACCAATTCATGAGGAATATTTTCTTGAGGAACCCCAAATTTAACAATTTCATATTTATTGACACGAAATACTTGACGCCATTTTTTGTACAATAGAAAAATTATTTTCCACTGTTTATCTTTTAAATCATTGTACTTATCACTATTTAGAGAGGGATATCGTAGTTTAATTAATTGACTTTTCCATGGTTTTATTTCGCCTATCGAACACACCTTTTTCCAAATTTTTAAATCGTCAATAATAATTTTCCAACTACTGTCCATTCGACGTAATCTTAGAAGTTCTTCTGGTTCAAGATTTGAAAATACTCTTTTTTTAATTTGATCGGACAACTGATTGAAACTCATTGCTAATTTTTTTTTATATGGACTATTATCGAGAAATAAAGACAGAAGAATTAAAAATAAAATCTGTTAAAAAATTGAATTATTTTTGTTAATTTTTTTAGTCTAGTTATTTAGGAAGAATGAACTGAAACGTTTTATTTTATTTTTTATTTAAACACTAATTAATAACTTGATCAATCGACAATTTTTAAATTAATAGATATGTGAGACACTTTCACTTACTATGTGTATCAAAATATAAAAATGAATCATAAGAATTGATAAATATTTCCTGGCTATTGTTAAATTTATCACCGATACAAGTCGACGTATTTCTGATTCATCCTCGTATCTTCTGTGGGTGATGTATTGGAAAAATATAATTGTACCAGAAATTTATAGAAATAAACATTTTCAAAAATCCTAATATAAATTATGCCTCGACTTTCTGTCCAGGGTTCTATTCTTACAGTTAATTATGTATAATAATCCAGAAAATTGTATGATTTTCCGGAGTCATCAAAAGATCCTAGAATTTCTTTAATATTTTCGACAAAAATCGAGAATTTTTTGGAAGATTCTAAAAGTAATTTTCGAAAAAAAAATTTAAAAAGAGGCAAACAGAATTTTTCGATCGTAAAGCATACTCTAATGCTTCGCATATAATATAGATTAAAATGATTCATTTAAATGATTAATAAAATACTATTCCTAAATAAAATAATTTATTCATTTAGATTGAAAATAATGATCCACGGGAATCAGAACTGTATGTTATTGTCTAAACTAAAAAATGTGCGCGCAGTTTTAAAAAGTAGCTAACTTCACAACTAACCGGCATATGTAATTTGTAACTGTAAACAAACAACACGTTGACCGTTGGTACGTTCATGAAAATAATTTATAAAAAAAGTATACTCTGATTAGAAATATGTATATAATTGATAAATATAATAAACAATTGTTACAAGGATAGATAATTTAAAAAATTACAAATTAATTATAAACATTAATTGTAATAATAATTCAAACAAGATAATGGCTGCTTATAGGCCTGCCGGATTATCAGATTCTTCTGATGAAGAGTTAACTTGTGTGCAAAATAATATAAGGACAAGTAAAGTATGTTCATTAAATATTCCTTATTATCAAAAATAATTTTAAAATTGTCATATGTGGAAAAGTTTTTTCAGAAAACTCAAGATCGTGATTTGAATGAATGGGAGACCCAAACTTTAGAGCGAAATGAAAATCAAGATCGTCAATTCAAAGTTATCAATGCTTGTATGACTGGAGACATTGATATTATTGATGATTATATAAATCGTACGTAAATTTTAACTAATTTCATGTATGATACAGAACTTCACCGACGTCTAATAATTTTTGGAATTTATTCAAAACGATAAACTATAAAAAAAAACATTTTTAAAAATTGCACTTATAGTTTTTAAAATTTTCTACATGTGCATAATTTTTTTTTTTTTTTTTTTTTTTTTTTTTTTTGTAATTGATTTGTTAAAAAAAATCCGAAAATTGTTAATTGTCTACTAATTTCAAGGTCACTTAAATGTAACTTTTATTTCATAAACAAAAAAAAAAAAAATACATATACTCCTCATGCTAAATACAAAATATTTTGATTTTTATTGTTTAGATGGAAATGATGTTAATGAATTTTTATTTAGCGGATGGACTATGTTATTATATGCTTCTTCTGCACTCTTACCAGAAGTTATTGAGCATTTATTAAAATCGGGAGCTGATCCAAATCTTCATAAAGGTATAACTCAAAATCTGTGATAAAAAAGTTTGAATCTATTTCTTTATTTTTTAAATTAATCAATTTATTTATTTAGATGGATATACTCCACTGATGGCAGTATGTGATTCAACTAAAGGAACCACAGAGCAAACTTTAGAATGTATTGAAATTTTACTAGAAGCCAAAGCTGATCCGGATGCTATTAGTAAAGATTTGTAAGAAGTTTACAATGATTCAAATTTTTTTTTGTTATATAAATATTTTAATAGTTTACTATATCTTTAATAGACAAACGCCATTGATGCTCGCTTGTAAATCTAAAGAACCTGAAATTATTTCGGAGCTTATGAAGAATGTTAAAAATATTGAAGCGTGTGATAAAGATGGGCGAACGGTAACAATTCTAAAAAAAATTTTTGAATTGATAGGTTATTTATTAATAATATATTTATTTTCAGGCTGTATTTTATGCAGTTTGTGCTAATAAGCCAGAAGTTTTAAAAGTACTTATGAAAGCAAAAGCGTCAGTAGTAACAGTAGACAGACGTAATTTGACTGTTAAAGATATTGCTGTAACCAAAAACTATGAAGAAGTAATTGTATTTTCAATACAACTATCTTTCACTTTTATATTCAAAGATAATTTTTTTTTAAACTCATTTATTTGTAGATTTTGCAAATTTTGGATTTCGAAGATGATGAGATTGAAAATTTTTGTCCGGTTGCAAAAATAACAGACTGGAAAGATGCAATTACAAATATTACAGATCCTGATCCCGAATATATTGATTGTGATATTGCAAATATTTTATACTCATTAAATTTAGAAAGATATCGTCAGTCCTTTAAAGGCATGAATGTAAAAACATTCTTACAATTGACTGAAGAAGATCTTATTAGATTAGGAATGGATATACAGTATCATAGAAAACAATTTATAAACGGTTTAATTAAGTTTCATTCGTCTAAATGGAAATCTTCAAATACTGTTAAAATAATCAAAAAATTTTCAACTCTTTCGTCAGTATTAAAATTTGATAAAACTATTTAATACATCACTCGCTGATAAATTAAATTAAAAATATTTTTTAGATTATTCGATGGAGTTATTTCTTTAGGAAATGTTGCTCGACAACTCAGTATTATTGGATCAAGTTTTTGTTTTATGAAAAATAATTTTTTTAGTGGTAAAAATAATAAGATCCTTACAAATAATGAATCTTGTGTAAAAGAACTTGAAGCTGCTGAAGAAAAGTTGATTCACATTAAAAAAGATTTTCAACAAATATTAGAGTATGCTGAAAAGGTACAAAGTTTATTTTTTTTAAATTCGTAAATATTTTGACTATAAAAGAGATGTGAATTTATTAACTTGAAATTATTTTTAGATTGAAAAAAATAATCGTAGTAATCGACCAGCAGCTTACATTGGATCTAATGAATTAAAGAAAAAAACTAATTGGACAATTCTCCTTACTGTTATTGTGATGACAGGAATATTTTTATCAAAGACTTCTTTTATAAAAAAAATATTAGATTAATAATTAATAATAATAAATTATCAACGATAGAATATAATTATAATTATATTCAATCATATAAGTCATGAAAAAAGTATTATTATTCTTTAATCTAAACATTTATTAAAAATCTCAGTCGTAAGTTGTAATAAATGCTCAAAATACTTGAATAGTCGTTTATTTTTTAAATAAAAATGTAAAATTATGGATTTCAAAAGTAATTAAAAAACATCTTTGATATTGTTCATTAATTTCAAAAAAATGATTAAATATAAAAGTTAATTATTTTATCGTAGTTAAATGTATTGAGCAATTCAAACATTAGCAATTTAAGTTTCATTTCATCTCTAAATAAATTAATCATTATTCTAATAATTTTCATTAACAAATTAACTTTAATTAATTAAATTGCCATAAAAAAAAAAAAAAAAAAACTGATGACTGATAAAATAACAAATATAAAATTCTCAATAGTATAGTGGCGATATTCAATATGTCTACTGTGTCATTTAGTTTATGATTTCATTATTCAATAAAAATAAAATAATTATTGAATTTATAAATACTAATAATTAAATTTTTATTATAATTATCCAGTAAAAATTTTAAAAAATTATAATTACTTTTGTGTGATTTATAATAAAAAAATTTATTTAAATCAGTTATAATAAATACGTTACTTATTAACTAATAATCAATAAAAATAATGTTAATATTTACATATTTTGATAAAATTATTTATTTATGTGGTGTTATCACTTAAATTTACTAGCTTCATCATTAAAGGAAATAGTGGATGAAACGAGGGAAGATTTCGCTGTCTAATAATTAATTCATAACGTTGCAAAGTTCCAGTACATAATGTCAGCCGGTCTTTTTCACTTGGATGATTGTCCAACCATTGTGATAATCGACTTATTGACCATCCAGCGCTCTAAAATTTAATTTTAAAAATGAATAATAGTATAAAATATAAATTATAAATAATAAAAAAATTTACCTGATGTGGAGATTGTAATTCAGGCGGAGCACCTGAAAAAAGATGAAGAAGAACAAGTGAAGGTGGTACACCACCTTCACCTTTCATCTCCACAACTTTTTCAACCATTTTTTCCGGGCCCAGGGTTAGCAAAGATTTAAGAGCTCTCAGCGTACGATATTGCTGTTGTTCTAACATTCCTAATTGACCTCCTCGACACAATGGAGCAACAGCGACTTCCATCTAGTCATGTCATAATTGTTTATTATTATTTAAACCTCACTATCATTATAATAGAAATTTAAATATAAATAAATAGCAAATAAAAATATTAAATTAAAACCTGAGCAAAGTCAACAATTAGTTTAGCTCGGCCATATTCACTTAGTGGCCGTATTAAACAGGCATGACGGACAAAAAATTCAATACATCTTGAAGCAACAGCATTACAGCTGCAATATTAAATTATTAATTATTTTATATTTTTAATAATTGCAATTATCTGATGAATAATTAATAAATAAACTTACCATTCAATTACAATCGTTTGATTTTTATAAGGCGCAAGGAATGTACTAACTGTCCGCATGATGAAACCTTGTAATTCTTTTATATAAAGTGAACATCCAATTTCACGAATCTGAGGACTATTAAGACTAAAAAAATATATAAATATTAGAATTATTTTATTCTATTTTAATTATTATAATAAATCGCGTCACTAATTCCAAAAAGGCTTATGTTTTTATACGCCCTTTTGGTTTAGTCATCAAGTTTAAAATCCAAAAGGCATATATTTTTTTTTTTATTGCTAATCATCTTGTAGACTTATTCTAAAGCTGAAAAATTTTTTTTTTTGTCAATTTTTAGCTATAAAATAAGTCTACAAAACGATTGGCAATGAAAAAAAAACGATACGCCTTTTTGGGTTTAGAAAGTTTCCTAAAGCCAAAAGGACGTATGAAAATATAAGTCCTTTTAAAATTAGTAACGCGATAATATTTATTAAACATACTCTCGAAATTCAGGGTCATCATGCATTGTCAATATAATACTTTCAATAGCATCAGTAATTGAAGCTATAAGTGGAGCTAGTATATTTTTAGTCAATGAATTAGTATCCTCAAGAGCATTAGCAATAATAACAGCACCTTCTTGTGGTAAACTACCCGCTAAATTAGCGACAACACGATTCATTTGTGTTGCAAGATAATATAATAAATTAGCTAATATAATATTAGTCAATTGTCCAGATGTTGGTGAGTCAATAACTTGGCTAGCTTCACCGCTGGTTATTAAACCTTGTTCACATTTTAAACAAAATAATCTTATAGCTTTTCCCACATTACGTGCAACAACTGTTGATAGATTTTCATCAACCAGTGAAACACTTATTTCACTTGTAATTGTTCTTATTAAACTATCTATTTCATCTTGACTTGGTGAAGCATCACCCGAAAACATTGTATGAACTGGATCCAATAATCGTGAAACAGAACGTGACAAATAGGCATTTTCAAATGGTGATAAAATATCTTTACTTATTGTATATGTACCAATTAACTGCGATTTTTCTTTTAAACGTTTCCTTAAATCCAAAAATACACGTAAAAATTTTGGATACTCGCCTTCTAATGCTTGTTTTATAAAAGACGATGCTTGTGAACGTTCAATAAATATTTTAGCTAATAGTGTTATTATTTTATTCCAAAATGATTGAGATAAACCTTCAAATTCTTTAGTATAGTGCTCTAATAAAATTCTTTCAAGAAATTCAATTTGTATGCATTGGGTGTACAATGTATCTTGAAGTAAACGATCAAGATTTTCCCAAAGACGTACACGAAGATTTCCAGACGAACCTGGTGATGGTAATGCCGCTCTACCAGGTCCACCTCTTTTTATTAAATCTTGATTAGTTGGTAATGAGACATCTAAAGCTTCTCGAGCAACTTTTTCTATTTCTGATAGTGCTAATTTTTCAGTTTTCTCAATGGCTTTAGATAAAATTCCTAAATTTTCAAATACCTGAAGTGCTGTACTAACTTTAACATTATCGGAGAATTCTAATCCCTGTGACAATGTAGTAGTTGCTATCTTTTTAACCGTTAGCTTGTGAGATTTTACAGCTTGTTGATCATTAGCTATTAAATTTAATCCTATTAAATCATCATCAAACATCAGTTGCTCAAGTTCATGAATACTCTTAGCTGCTTTTATTATTTCAGAGCTTTGTGTTGCGTTATTTATTTGTGAATCTAGTTTTTGTGAATGCAATAAATGTTGAACTCGGCCGACCTTTCTCAACAGATTTGACGCTTCATGGAGTCTTGTTAGGATTATTGTTTGTGATTCTAATTTATTGAATGGCTCAATTATTTTAGCCCTTAACCGTTCTACTGATGACAGCAAACTCTATAATAAATATTTAATATTATAATTTCTGATAAATAATTAATATTATATTTAATATATAAATTTACTTGAACGTGAGTTTGCATAACAGATAGAACGCCTTCTATTTTTTCAACCCATGTTACTTGAGACAATAAATCTTCATGATTTGTAAGAACTATTTGATGTAACTCAGCATCTAATATCTCTAAAGCTAATTGACAAATAAATACATTAATACAGCTGTCAGATTTAATATTGTTAGTTATAATTTGTGATAAAAATATACCTTTTCCAAATTTATTTAACTGTTGAGCAACAGTGAGCAACTTATTGGTATCATTTATTTGAGCTTTCGGGTCTAAAAATTGTTTCAAAAAATCTAAAATATGTAAAATTTTAATTATTAAATAGATTCATACAAAAAATATTGTTTGTGATTATAGAAAAAAATTAACCGTCGTTTTCTATACTTTGAAGATCAACAATTTCACCCATATTTAATTATTTAAGCATGTAAATTATTATGAATTAATTTTTTATTATTTATATTAAAATCTATAAAATATTATTTTTTTTACAACAATCATTTATTATGAATCGTGGCGATAAATATAATAACCTAACTTTTAAAATATGCGCGCGCATTTGATATTAGCGCAGTTGAAATATTTGAAAAAAATATTTAAATAAAAAATAAAATTGTTGACTTTTTGTCAAATTTAAGGTGACAATTTGTCATCATGTAAAACCAATTGTTAACTTTAATTCAACAAAAAGTCAACTATTTTTTTTTTGTGCGACTTAAAATACGAAGATTTTCAAAAGGTTTAAACTTTTTATAGATTTATAAATAATAATATACTTGAATTATTTATAAGTAATTCGAATGGAATAAAAGTGACAAGTTTTCATACATAGCAATAAGATAAAAATATTTGAGAACGTGACATTTTAGTGAATGTTTAAAACTTAAAACGTCTAATAACTCAATGTTTAAAAATAGTATATTAATCTTCATTTATTCTTTAAGTAAAGAAGATATCAGTAATCGAAATAATTATTCACATTTCATTTGTTACACTTACTTGTTAAACTGATGTTGAAACATAAATTGGAAAAAAAAATATTTATATATATATATATATATATATATATTTTTTTTTTAAATGCGATTCTTTCTGGAAATGAAGTGATCTTAGTTCATCATTTGAATTTTTCCTGGATAATAAACCAAATCGCTCATTACTCATTACATGTTATTGAAACTCATTGTAATAATCATTACAACAGAAAGCTAAATTTTTACCGTAAAATAAAATAAAAAATTTTATTTTTATTGTAAGTAAAAAAAATATAAACTTTTAATTCTATACGTTTGAACAAACGACAAAGAAAAAATATAAATTCAAAATAAATTTCAGACAAATTATAGAACATTTTTAGAAATAAAAAAATAGATCAAGGCAAATTATTAACTCTTATCATTTGATAATGTACAATTTTAATGTACATTTAGTATACATACTAACATTAAAACGATAATACATAAATATAAATAATCTTAACTTATATAATTACAAATAAAGGACTGTTGAATTGTTAAAAAAAAAAATAAAGAAATAAAACGATTTTTAAAAAGTACCTCAATACATAACGTTTATTAAGGTGTACACATGTTGACTTAATTGTATTATTATTAATTATTATTATTATTATTAATTTTTTTTTATTAATTTTTCTTAAGATTTTTTAAAATTGTAATTATCCTACATTAGTTATTTATTTATCCGCAATAGTATGAATAAATATTTCATACTTTGTATTTTATTATTTTTTTTTGCCGAGTGAAACATTCTGTTTTAGTTTCATTGACCCTATTATAAAATAGCATTGATATACATATTTACAATACATATGTACAGTTGCTTCAATTCGTTCTATATGAAATAGACATTAATTTTTTTCTATTTTTTACGTTGTCTCTTCATTTATTCATTTATTTGTTTATTATAATTAATTATTTCAATTATTTTCATTATTTTTTTACTAAACAAATTGCACGTTCGGACATCGATGTTGGTTTCTTAACTCGAAAATTTACGAGCAATTTATTTATAAATATTTTTTTTTTATTTTAATAATTATACGATAGTTTAAGAATATATCCGATATATTAAATATTACAGACAATCAATTTTATTTATTTTTTATACTGCTCTCTCGACACATATAGATTTTTTTTTGTCCACCTTCATCCTCACTCTTTTTCTCGTAAACAATCATTATTAATTTACAATTAACATACCAACAATATTCCGAGTACTCGCGCATTATCTTCAATTAATTTACCTTAATTATTGTTTTGGTACAGCGTTGAAGAATAATTTGCGCCTAACTATTTAAATGATAATATGAATGATTTATTCTGGATTCTCACTTCAATTATTCGACCTATTAATCATTCATACTTATTTATTTATTTATAATTTTTTTTTTAATAATAATATTTATCAATCATTATTGAATTAATAATTAAAATACTTAAATATTAAACAAAACAAAAATATGTCCAAACATAATATTTATAATTATTATTATTAATATTAATGAATTAATTAAATTATTAATATAATCTTATTTGAATTATTCGTTTAGTTTTTATTTGCAGAGAGCAGCACACAGAACCAACATCATCAGTCTTAATATTGGAATTTACCAATAAAAATCACTTTATGCATTGCAAAAAATATAAATATAGAAGAATAACAACTAAAGTATATCGCAATTGTTATCAAGTTTGTAATAATTATTATTTTTTGTTGTTGTTGTTTTTTATAAACTAGTGATAGCATTATTCATTTATTTATTTTTCATTTGTCATTAATAAATTGTAAATGAGCTTATATTTGTAATTTACGGCTTAATAAACATGCATTATCAATTCAATTTGGCCGTCGTCATTATTACATATTTTATTTAAATATTAATGTGTTAAAACTTGCATTATTATCATTCAATGTCACTTTGTAAAACAGTAAAAAAAACTCACTTACAACATCTGACATGTTAAGAATTCTCGCATTAGTAATATATATTTATAATATTTATTTATGTTCACCATATTATTTAATGATTAATTATTTTTAATGCTTTCAATTTATTTTTACTTGGCAAATTCATTATTTTATTTTATTTATTGTTTTACGTAATCCCTGTACTCTCATATTCAATAAATCCAAAAAAAAAGCCAATAATCACTTTTGTCAAGTTTCTTATACTTTTCCATTAGTTTTCTTTATCTTCTTTTACTTTTATTATTCACTTAATTTTTTTTTTAATTAATTAATTAATATTACTAAGTTAAATAGCTTAAGTAAATAGTTAGGGTCTTGAGTGGCTGAATCTGTGAATCACATTATTTAAAGACCATAAATATATATAATATATAATGAAATTAATGACGTCTAATAATTAACGTCAAAATAAATTTATACGTGATTATCACGTATATACTGAAAGAAAAAAAAAGGTAAGAAAAAAAAAATCAACAAAATTTCAACTAATTGAAACAACATATCGTAATAACAAAGAAAAATAATACGATTTCTTAAAACAAACACAGATAATTCTTTAAAAAAAAAATATATATATTTATAATATATAACTATTAAGATAAAATTGGATCAAAATATCCACAATCACAATCACTCACAATTAATTAAATATAAACCCACTGGGTGTGCATTGTCTACATTAAATTCAGACTGATTAATATTTATCATCATCATACACTGTCTTATTAAGAGTCAAGATAAAAAATAAAAAAAATTGAAATTAAAATAAAAATAAAATAAAATGAACAAGTTGGCAATTTAATTTTCAGTATTTACAGGCTCACGAGCATGATGAATTCTCACGTGCTTATTATGATTTGACTTGGTACTACTTGATTTACCGCATATGTGACACGCGTATGGTCGTGCACCACTGTGAACACGTAAATGCTCTTTTAGATAATATGACCGGTGAAAAGTTTTATTGCATACGTCACACGTGTACGCTTTATTTTCTTCATGTTCTTTAACATGTCTTAAACAATTGTATTTTCTTATAAATTGAGCGCCACAATAATTACATGTATACGGTCTTACATTTCTATGTGAGTTCATGTGTGCTGTATAATCGCTGTGACGATAAAACGCAGCGCTACACTGATTGCACTTAAAGGGTTTGGTGCTACGTGCTGCATGAGTCCATTTATGTAATTGTAAGTTCCACTTGGTACTGAATGCTTTCGAACACACCTGACACTCATAAGGACGTTCTCCATTGTGTACACGCATATGAACCGACAATGATGAACGTAAATAGATGCACTTACATATTGGACATTCAACATTTTCATTTTCACGTTGAGCATCTGGTACAAAACGACGATTATGAGCACGTCGCATATGACGTGTTAAACTAGCCATGTGTATAAATCTTTCATTGCAATAGGTACATGCTTTAGGTTTTTCATCGTGTGTTTCCTTGTGCCAAGCAAGCTTTTTTTTTGTATGAAATACTTCACCACAGTGACATATATAATCTTTTAATTTACGTTTTATATTTAAATGATGACGATTTTTATGTTGAGTTAAATTTGAGTATCTGCGGAATGTTTCATTACAGAGATTGCATTTAACTGGTGCATTACCCGTATGACCATTCATATGTTCATCTAATTTTTGTTTTGTTAAAAATGCTTTATCGCAAACGGTACATGGAAATGGTTTAATACCAAGATGACGTTTCATATGTAATTTGAAATTTTGTTTACGATAAAAATATTTACCACATTGAGAACATTCAAGCGGATGAATTTTTAAATGAGCATTAAATAAAGCGACTGAAGGAAATTCTTCATTGCATATTTGACATTTTGAAATATCATGAAGACGTCGTGCAACTTCGGTACCATGAACACGTCTATTGTGCATCTGTAAACTTCGTTCAGAACTAAAACGTTGTGTACACATGGCACATGAAATTTCTATGCCCTGTGTTAAAGCAAGACTTTCTGTTTTTTCATCAGTTTCAACTTTACTGATGTCACTTAATTGTTGTGGTGGTTGCATTTGATGTAGCAACGGTTGTTGCTGTTGATAGGCCTGTTGAACATGTATACCAGGAACAAAAATATCCTCAAAAGGATTCATGGGACCATCGAGAAGTTTTATATCTTTTGTTTCAGATTGTTCGGCAATATCACTGTTACTGCAACTGTTACTTGGACCAGCTTCTTTGTGTACAGTTGTACTGTGAACACGTCGTTCTTTCGGGCAATCAAAAACCTCTGAACATTGTGAACATTTAAATGTACGTTGTTTTGTTGGTGTTTTTCTATCTCGATCAAGAAATAAGCTGGAAGTAAAGTGAGTAGCGAGTGAACGACTATCCAATAGGGGTACACCGGCCTCATTATCAGATCCCTCTGACTCTTCCCAGCTTTCACGTGCCATCAGATCATACGATGTCGACATACGGGAAGACTCTTGACCAACGTATAGCTGCTTAAATAAAAAAAAATAAAAAATATAATAAAATAAATATCAACTGTTATTATCAATATATTTATCAAAAGTTTATAAACCGGTTAAATTTCTCACCTGCCAAGCCGAGTGTTCCGTGCAGCCGTTGCTTTCCTGCTCAGACAGCTCTCCCCTTGGTGGCATCGTCTCATCAGCCCGCATGTTGACACTCTTAACTTCTTCATCAATACCTGCACCTCCTTCACTGCTTGCCATTGACTGTTGACTTGTTGCACTGATTGCCTTCTGCGAGGATTCACTTATAAATGTACTAGGAACAAGAATTTGAAGTCCATCAAATTCGAATACATTCATAGGACCTGAATGGGCGTCTTCGTTGATATTAAGAAGCTCAGTCGTTGGTATGTTGTTTACTGTTTTAGTTAATGTTGATTGAAAACTCTTAGATTCGATACTTGTCGTAGTAGGTTCTATTGTTTGGGATAAACCACAACTTAAATCTGATTGACGCGTTATAATTTTACTATTAGATATTGAATAATTATCATTAGTTATTGATTGTTGCGAATGAATTGCTGGAAATGAGCTAACATGCTCAGTAATAACAGACTGATGAAAGATTCCACTGGTATTATTTTCTGATTTTCTTACAGCATCAATACAAGCACCTTCAGATATATCATGACTTGACCTTACTACACTGTGATCAACTTGTGAACAATCAACTTGATGTTTCTGACTTGTTATGGAATCAGTGCTTTCTTCATCATGACTATCACCTTCCATGTGATCAAATGACCGCATCGAAACTGGTGATGATGGTTTACTAAGATCGCTACGTACTCGAAGACCAGAGATACCACTGATTGCTGATAATGGCGTATGAGAACGTGCATTATCAAAATCATCATTTTGTTTAATGAATGGTGTATGTGGACTAGCTATTTCTTCAATCTCCATATCCTCTTCATCAAAATTATCACCCACACGTTTAGCTTCTTCTTCCTCTTCTTCTTCTTCTTCCTCCTCATCATCATCATCGTCATCATCATCTTCATCATCATCATTTTCTTCATCGTCATCTTCATGATCAACATCAACTTGCAGTGCAGTAGCATCAAAACCAGCTGGATAAAAATTAAGATTTTCAGTTGAACCACACTCTGATCTTGTGTAAGGCCGTGATATTTTTTTTGACGCTGATACTGGAGACGCAGGCGCTGATAAACTATGTCTATACCGATATGCATAGTCCAAGTCACATTCGTCAATAATAATCGTGTCAATGCACTTTTCCCTTTCTACGCAAGCTTCACTGTCATTAATATATTTAGTTTCGTCAATCGTTGTAAAATTATTTTGTGATTCTTCTTCTTGTTCTTCACCATCATCATCTTCTTCCTCTTCTTCTTCTATCTCTTCTTCTTCTTCTTGTTCTTCTTCTTCTTCCATTTGTTCTTCATTTTGGGTTGTAATTGTTTTAAGGTTAGATTCTGAATTGGGTTCATGAACAACATTTGTTTGCTCATGCGTCTCAACAAAACCAGACTCGATCATTGTAATAAGAAGATGCTCGAGATGTTCTTCTTCATTTTGCTGACATGTTTCTAATACCATCGGAGTTTGAGCTGAATTTATTTGTGACTCAATAGACTTTGAAGAGTTTAATTTTTCAATATTACTCGGTTCTTGAGTCTCAAATTTATCTTGTTCTTGTCTATGCTGATTTAGTCGTGTATCTGTACCACTATTTTCACTGTCAATTTGATTATATGTAGATGAAAATGTCTGATGTTCTTGATCCTGTTGTAAATGCTGTTCATTTCTACATTGATCACCAGTATTATCAACTTCTGGTTCTTCCATATCCGGAAGAATACTCTCAGACTTTTCTTCTTCAGGCACTGCTGATTCAGCATCATTTCTCACAACTTCACTATTATCTGCCACTCGTCTCGGTGAATTACTCTGGGTTTGCTGATCTCGATGATCCAGTTGTCTAACCAAATTATCACCGTCATGATCATCGTGTCGTATATCTGTTGTATTTTCTGTCGATTGTTGATTTGAATTTGTACAAGTGTCCATGTCTGGTAAAATTCTTTCCATATTTGCCTCTGAAATCATCTCAGGTATTATTTGTTTAGGTTCATTAGTACTAGTAGATATCATAACATTTCTGGTAGTTTCAGTGTTAGCTACAGTGACTACCGGCCTAATACGGGTTGTTGGAAGTGCTGATACTGGTGAAATCATCTGCACAGTCGGTACCTGTTGCTGTTGGTACATGTATGGATTATAGAGCATTTGCATCATCTGATTTGCCTGAGGTGGTGCCATCGCGTACTGTGGAATCATCATAGTACCATTGTTGACAAATTGTTGATAATTAAAAGAGGCAAACTGTGGTGGCATCATTGCATTGATCGGTGGACACTCAAAGACAGGTCCAATGGGAAACGGGGCCTGCGTAGGAATGTGAGCAGCAGCAACAGCTGCTGCTGTTGGAGCTGAAGTTGAGCTTTGGGCATTGACCTGCTGTTGCGGCGGTGACGGCTGAAGGGTTTGCGGTACCTGAGGCACTTGGGTTTGAGGTAACTGAAGAGACGACAAATTTGACGACGAGCCACTGGCTTTTATCAGTGCCTCTATAACTTGTTCCTTTGGATGGGTGTCCAAGTGCCTCTGAAGACTTATACCCTCTCTGAGGTAGAGTGTACATACAGGGCATGCGACCGCCCCTCCGGTATCTGTCGTAACGCCGAGTTCCATCTTTACTGTCTCTCTTACACTCGCGTTCTAAATTATCTTGTGGTCGTAATCTTCCCTGCAGTTTTTGTCCTACATATATGTATTTTATATGCGCACTATATCAAGGAGAAAAATTAATTGGAAAAAAAAAAAAAAAAAAAAATTTTAAACAAAAAGAAAACCACTAACAATTAAAAAAAACTATATCAAGAGAAAGAGAGAGAGAGGGAGAGAAAAAGATTTTTCGTTTTAGTAATATTGTTAAGTGTCGTCAAAAGATGAATCTCTCAACCGTATTAAATTATTGTCCTTCCTCAACCTCTCTCTCTCACACTTTCCTTCCGAATCTATTTTTCTCACTTGTTTCAAGTACTCGCTCTTTCTTTTTTCTCCCTTGTTTGCTCTCGCTCACCAACCGTGTGATATTTTATTTCTTTCTAACTTATCGGTCGTGTGTGTTGAGTATCTCTGTCTTGTTCTTCTCCTCCTCCTTCTGCTGCTCGTTACACTGGTTTATTTGTTAATGTTAACGTATTCCTGGGGTGCTCGTAGCATTACTATTAAATTTTTTTTCTGTTATTATTATTTATTTTTTTTTTTTAAGTGTAAAGGTTAAGGTGATAAATATTTAAAATATTTGTGTTCGGGCCCTATCAGGCCTTTACACAAGGCCTTACACGGCTCAAGCGATAGAGCCTTAACACGGTAAGCTGTGCCCCAAAAATATCGACGTCCATGGCCGCCTCCTTCTTCAGCTTCTTCTCTTCACTCTGGCAAATGCTGAATGGCAATGCAACTGAGTGAGACCAGAAAGGCACACACGACACGGGCACACACTGGCTCCGCTCTCGCGGGGGCCACAAATCGATATCCTGTTAAATCGCCAGCCTCCCCTGTTGTGTGCCACTGGTGGGCTTTATTAAATTATACCTGCGTTCACGTCGTGCCAACCCAACCGTTTGTTACACTCGACGTTATAGCTCTCTCTCTCTCCACACCATATTCCTACACCAATTATATACCACATCTATACAATATATTTATTATTTATTTAACATTTAAAATTCACAACTCACTTGCTGTATCACAAAACTATACAGTACGCATTTAACTCACGTCACTTTTAATAAGTTTTATCAAAACGACATGTTTTTTTTTTATTTATTATTCAAGTCCACTCGCAGCAGGCCCCGAAAACACAACAGATAACACGACGATCCAGACAAATACTCCAGCTGGGAATAAGAGCAATATGAGAAACAGCAGCAGAAACTCTATTGATTCCAGCGCCAACGACAAACTTGGACACTAAACTGACAATGAAAAAAAAAAATAAATAATAATAATAAAGATGAGAGCCAGGCGAATAAAAAAAATAGAATCAGCGTTATTCCCTTTCATATATTATTGATACTAATAATTAAATAATTGTTTATAAAATATTTTCATTACTAATTAATTGAAATTTCACAAAAATTTAATATATTTTTTTTATTGCTCCATTTTCACTCTTTTGTAGACTTTGCATACATTTCGAAAAGCGCTTATAGTGTAAGAGCCAACTTGGCGCGAAATTTCAATATTCCATTTGAATTTATTCAAGTGACAAAAATCACATTCAAAATTAAAAATATAACTGAAGATTCTTGCTTGGACATACAAAGTTACAAAATTTTACTATAACAACAAATTTAAATGAAAATGTTTATATAAATCATTAAAATTTAAATATTAAACTTCCGTGAAAAAAAATTACGCTATCGCTCCTTAACTCAATTGATAAAAACGTAGAATTAGATTTGAATGTCATCTATTGATAAGATGTATAAATGTATTTTTGCTCTTGAAATGTTAATGACATCTATTGTAAATAAAAAAATTCAATATTTTATCTTGAACAGAAAGCGGATTTGCTTGTTTAATTTTTTAATATTTTTTATGGTTACTTTATTTCACGTAGTAGATGAGTGAGAGAGTGCTTCGAGTGCGGCCGTGTGATCGACTTGTACAATTGATCATACAGTAGCTTTTAGAATAAAAAATAATGATTTAATATACATATATATATTTTTAATAATAATTATTATTTGCTAGAGTATGCAGTGTTATAGATAATTATTTATTTAAATATCATAGATATTATTTTTTTATTATTGATATATAAATTTAAAATTTTTATATTGAGCATAAAAAAATTTTGAGAATAAGTAAATCATCCAAGTAAGCATGTCTACTGCATGTCCAAGAATTCAACATGCGAACGGGGAAGGAAATCTTGCATCACCCAGAAAAAAACAACGAACAACTCCTGGACAACTTGCTAAAGTAACCGTCGTCCTTGGAGCACAATGGGGTGACGAGGGAAAAGGAAAAGTCGTCGATATGCTTGCTGATGACGCTGATATTGTATGCCGGTGTCAGGTAATTTATTTATCTATAAAATTATAATTATAATATAATTATTTATTTATTTATTTTTATTTAATTAATATATTTTTAAATAATTATTAATAGTACAATTATAATCAAGTTTTTCAAGGTCTCATTAATCTGTATCATTTGGCTTCCTCTATTGTATAGCGCGTGACTTAGTAAACTATTAGATCCAACGTACTATTAAGTCCCGGCAATAATGTAGATTTATTTATTTTTTTTATTAGCCATTAAATTTTTATGTATGATGTAAAATATTATTCATTTGAAAATTGCATCAACAATTATTATTAATATACTACAAAAGTAGATAGTGTCATTAATTTTTAGCACTTGCTCTTGTTGTAGATGTGCTAGAAAATTTAAACGTCTACGAATGATGAAATAAGACCTTGGCAGTAATCGAGGTTGATATTTTTAGCATTTAACTTCTCACCTTGAAAAATTTTATATTTTTTCATTATTTTTTTTTTTTTCCTTTTTTTTTATCTATAACTATTGTTACTGAGTATACAAATACAGACTTGATAAATTTATTTTATCTATCGTCTATGTTAAATAAAATTTACTGTAAGCTCGTATAAAATAATTACATTATTATTATTATTTTTTTTAACACAGGATGCTCGACAGATTAATAGCATTAATATTATTATAATAATCTTATTACTTTATTTTTTAATTACAGCTTATCATTTATCTTGTTATGACAAATTAATCAATAATTTAACGCATTTTAATTTTTCATATCAATTGCTAATTTATTTGGTTTTTTTTTCTTCATACATTTATAACAAGAAGATAGTATTGTTATTGTCTGATGAAATACAAATAAGAGACACAAGTTGTATAGTTTATTTCAAAATTTTATAATATTAATAGATTATAATTTTATGTCAATTACTGAGAGGAATTTAAAAATTATAATTTAGATAGTAATGGTAGCCTTATCTACGAGTAATTTTTTCAAGACTGTACTTTATCAAACGTTAATGCGTGATAAAATTTTTATGTTAAAGTCTAACCGAAGTCTGAATTGTGTTATAAATTTTAAAGATTCATAATGAGTAATTTCATTAATAGATAACAATGTAATCAATCAACAATGTATTTATTTAATTAAATTTTTTTTTAATAATGTGCTTAAAAACAATCAAATTTTCATAATTAAAAATTTAAGTAAATATTTTTTATTAAGTTATTTATGTAATATTACAAATTTTTATTTTTATTTAGGTTTGATAATAATTTCATATTTGATTCTTCAATTACATTGTTATCTAATATCATCTTATCTTTATAATCATAAATATTTATGCACATGTGATGCAGTGTGTTGTGACTCATGTCATGTTTGAACAATACTAAGTATTATTTCAGGGAGGAAATAATGCAGGTCATACGGTAGTTATCAACGGCGGTCAATTCTTTTTTCATCTACTACCTAGCGGAATTATTAATCCCAGATGCAAATCCATTTTAGGTAACAATTTATTTAAATTAATGGGACAACTCAATTCACTTTTTTTATCATATACTTATCGTTGTATCAATAACATAAATTACAATTAGTCTTCTCTTTCTTTCTGTCATTAAATGAGACACGTACATTTCCCTATAAATTTTTTTCACAATAAATTAAAAAAAAAAAAATATGAAAGTCAACATAATTTAATCTTTATTTTTAAAATTAAAATAAAAATTTATCTATAAATTACTGTATGACGTTAATTTTAAAGAATTATTTATAAACTAACTCCAAACTTATTACTTATTTTTTAACAATGTCATGTCTAATGTCAATTAAGTAAATTGCCCAAGGCAATAAATTAAAATGAGTTAAAATTTTCATGTCAACGTTAATACATTTTATCGATTAAATAAATAAAAAACATTTTTATTTAAAAATAAGTTAGTCGACTATGATCTCGTTAATAATATCAACGAAATTAATTATTTATTAATAGTTGATAGTAATGTTGTATGTTATTTACTGATTATTCTTATTAATAAATATTTGAATTAATTGTAGGTAATGGTGTAGTGATCCATATTCCCGGATTGTTTGAAGAATTGGAACAAAATGAAGCTAAAGGTCTTAAAGATTGGCAAAATAGGCTCATTATCTCAGATCGTGCACACATTGTTTTTGATTTTCATCAACAAGTTGATGGTATGCAAGAAATGGAAAAAGGATCACAATCATTGGGTACTACGAAAAAAGGAATTGGACCAACTTATTCAAGTAAAGCTACAAGAAATGGTCTACGTATCGGTGATTTGATGGGAGATTTCGATAAATTTGCTGAGAAATTTAACACTTTGGTTGCAACGTATCAAAGAATGTTTCCATCATTGCACGTCGATGTTAAATCTGAGTTGGAACGATACAAAGGGTATTAAAATATACACACATAAATACATATATTTATAATTTTTTTTTATCGGTAATGTTATTTTAGTTTATTGACTTTTAATCTCAATGATGTCACATATTTTTAATTTAATCTTAATTACTCCGTTATTTTAATTATCTTTCGAGTGAATTAATTAAATTGATAAATTAAATGAATAAATATTAATTGTAGATATGCTGAACGAATAAGGCCACTTGTTAAAGAAACAGTACATTATTTACATACTGCACTTAAAGATGGACAAAAAGTTTTGGTGGAAGGAGCTAATGCTGCAATGTTAGATATTGACTTTGGTACATATCCATATGTAACAAGTTCAAATTGTAGTATTGGTGGTGTTTGTACTGGTCTTGGTTTACCACCATCAACTATTGGAGAAGTTATTGGTGTCGTTAAAGCATACACAACAAGAGTTGGTGATGGTCCTTTTCCAACAGAATTACGAGATTCAACTGGTGAATTGTTACAATCACGTGGTCATGAAATTGGAGTTACGACAAATCGTAAAAGACGTTGTGGTTGGCTTGATTTGGCACTTTTGAAATTTACTTATATGGTTAATGGGTCGGTATTAATATTATATATATTTTTTAAAAACAAGTTGAATCGCTTAATTAATTGTTTAAATAAATTTATTAATTTTTTATTTAGATACACGTCAATCTGTTTAACAAAGTTAGATATCCTTGATACATTGCCAGAATTAAAAGTTTGCATTGGTTATCGTTATAATGGAAAAGAAATTGATTATTTTCCAAGTACTGCTTCTGAATTAGCTAAAGTTGAGCCTATTTATGAAACGATTGAGGGCTGGAATTCAAAAACTGAAGGAGTACGTTCACTTGATCAATTACCTCCAAATGCTCGTAAATATGTACAATTAATTGAAGATAATTTAAACGTTAGAGGTAAATATAAATTTTTTTATTTATTTTATAAAAAATACATAAATATATAATTTGTATATTACAATTTTTTATTTTGATAATAATAATAATAGCTAAATTTATTTATGGTTTTTTTTTTATTTTCAGTCAAGTGGATTGGTGTTGGAGCAGGCCGTGAAAGTGTCATTACTCTCTGACGATTCAATATTGTTAGAAAATTTTTTAAACGCACCATTTTTAGTGTATCTTTAATAATAACAATAATAATAATTAAAATAATAACAATAATGGTGATGATGAATGTATTGATGATAATAACAATTAGAAAGAAGCTGATGCACGCACAATGTAATTTTAAAATGAGGCTCATTAATTGAGAGCCATCTGATATGATTGTTATTTATCAATTTAATTAATTGTAACATATTATTAATCATATTGATATTGCCTGTACGGCTATTGAAAATTAAACAAAAAAAAATTAACTTTCTAATTGAAAATATCACGTATTTAATTATTTTAAATTTAACTACTGGTTACTTGAGTTTCTCTTCTATCTCGCGCTCGACGATTTTGAAACCATATTTTTATCTGTAAAATCACATTATGCAAATAACAAACATTAAATAACATATTTATTTTATTTATACAATTATAATTATAAATTTAATCAATACTCACTCGGTTGTGAGGTAAACGTAAGATTGTTGATAATTGCACAACATCTTTACGTGATAGATAAGCATTTTTTTTATATTTATCTTCAAGGGTTTGCAGTTGAAATGAGGTAAATGGAATTCTCGGATGAGTCGCTGGTTTTCTTTTACAAATTTTACCGGCTAATGATTTTCTCGGCAGCTTTGGTGGCCGATAACGTGTACACTGAAGCCAAGAAAGATTTTTACTCGGAATTAATTCATTATTTTCACGAGGTAATTCACACTTATCATTAACTGATTTAATTAATTCACTTGTTGATGATATCGATGAAGATGATGATGCACAAACTGTTTCACTGGCAACTAATTTTAATTCTGTCCTCGACAAATCTCTATTGTCACCCGTACTCGTGTCATCAATTGATTGATTACATTCATAATGAAATTTAAAATTTTCTGGAGTGTGTATTCTGTTTTCTGTCAATCGCGTGGTGATTATATTTAAGTTTGGCAACTCATTGGTTTTACGTGAACTACGTGCAAGAATACGAGCAATACTAAAATCACTAGATCTTCTATTAGGTCTATGTGATCCAGACATTTTTAGGCGATAAACTAAAAATCTCAGTAAGACTACCCCTGGTTTATATATTTCGCTGGATCAAAAGCCTAGAAAAAGAAGGGATGAAGTACCATAAGCCGAGCGTCTATTTGCTCTTGTTGCTAAACAGTATCTATTTCGCGATGAATCTGAATTAAACGCATAGTTGCACATTATGACTATCACATTGCACAAGTTTGTGGGGTGATGCCGTCCATCATTTTGTTGGTAGCCCCCATACCTGCTCATTGTTGTGTATGCTCTTATACCAGTGTATTATCTCTATTGGGGTATCTACCCCAGGAGCCATAAACCGCCAATAATAACAATGTAATTGATACCACTGGCGGTTTCTTGGGATGTGATCCGCTACTGTTATTGGACACATCTCAATAGACCAGATGTCTCAGTGCAAGAGAGCTTGCATAATTCAAAAGCCACAGGGGTCATCTAATCCGTTAATATCTCTAGTATAAACATACAAGCTGCTTTACTTTGTTACTTTTTTTTTAAGCTTATTATTTCTTTTTTTTTTTTTTTTCTACCTCTCTTGAGTATTATATTATATATTTTTAATCTTAGATATGTATATTTATATTCGTAAATGGTTAATTAATATGAGTACTTTTATATCTATGTAAGCTTTTTAAGAACTAGATAATTTATGACAATAAAGTTAGCAGACATTTAATAATTTTTTTATTTTTTTTTTAACAAAGACATGAATATTAAAGAAATTTTGAAAAATTGCACATATAGTTTATCAAATTTTCGACATGTGTATTTTTTTAGAAATATTTTTTTTTCATTATTTTTCTGTTAAAAATTTTTTTTTTAATTTCAAATGTCTGCCAACTTTACTATCATAGATAATTTTATTTATTTTCATCAAATAATTACATAATTTATTTGATTAATTATACTAATTTATTTTTTATACAATAATAAAAGTAAGTAGTCATTTTTTTAAATTTAATTAAGAAAAGTCAAAAAAATAATGGAGAAGGAATTTTAAAAATAGATCCATGTATATTCAATATAAAAGATATATTTTGATTTATAAATTTCAACAGACGACAGAATTTAATAGAATATAATTCAAGTGCTATTGAAAAAGTTGTTTTTATTGAATGATTTTTGTAAATGATTTAAGGGAGATTATTTTCAAATATTATCTTTCTTTTTTTATCTGATCAAGTAGGTCACGAATCATAAGAGAGAGAAATTGTGAGTTATACAATGATGTCAAAGTAACGGTAAATATTTAAGTTTATGAAAATAAAAAAAAAGGTCTAGGCCTTCAAGTTTCTCTGAATGACAGTTTCATTTAATTTTTATACTATACTAATGATAATTTATCATTTTTAATTTAAAATTTAAATGCTTATTCTAAGTTAACCCCAAAACTCTAGATAATTTTTATAATTTAAATATGTTTTATTGATGTATAAATATTTATTACATTAATCAAATTATAAATGAATGTTTATACACTTTATTGCAAATAAATTTTTTAATAATACTGAAATAACCAGACATCCGACAATTATTTAATTTTTATAAATAAATAGAATATTTAAAAACAATTTTTGTTTTTAAATATTCACACAAAGAATTTTTAAGTCTTCGGTATGTATTTATCAAATTTTATTCCCAATAATATTCAATATGTTAATTAAAAAATTTTTAAGTACCCGTTGCTTTCACTCTTATAATTTATTGGCAAAAAATTAAAACGGATACTCAGGATGATCTCTAATTCCATCGAAGAAATCAAAGTCACATATTCTCGCAGATGGTCCTTGATCTAATTTATTCAATATCTTTATATCATCAGCATCTAATTCAAAGTCGAATAAATCAATATTTTCTTGAATTCTTTTAATATTAGTACTCTTTGGTATAGCAGCAATACCCCTTTGTAAAGTATATTTTAATGCAACTTGTGCTGATGTTTTGTTATGTTTATTAGCAATTTTAATTAATTCACTATTATCCATGATACTAGGAATTTTTTCATTCTTTCCAAGAATATTAACTAATCCTCTTGTACCTAATGGTGAATATGCTGTTACAGTAATACCCTTTTTTTTGCAAAATTCAACCTTTAAAAAAATAAAATATTTCAATCTTAATAATTTTATAAATAATATTAATAATAATAATAATAATAATCAAACAATATAAAAAAAATTACCATATCATTCTGTTGAAAATAAACATGCAATTCAATTTGCAAATTAGCTATTGGTTCTTTAGAGATAGAAATAATTTTTTCAATCTGTTTAACATTAAAATTTGATAATCCAATAGCTTTAGTTCTACCAGCTAATACTTGTTGTTCCATTTCTTTCCATACAGCAGTATGATCTGTACAAGTATCTATTTTTATTTTACCATTTTCATCCTTTGGATGTAAATCATCACCAACTTCTTCAAACGTAAATGGAGTATGAATTAAATATAAATCTAAATAATCTAACTGTAAATCATTAAGTGATTTTTTAATCCATTTTTCTACACCACCTGGACGATTTCCCGTTGGTGGTAACTAAAATAAATAAATAATATTAAGTAATTAATTTGCCTTCAATTGAATTATTAATTCATTAAAATATAATTATATATTAGACAAAAAGTATTGCCTTTGTAACAATAAATAACTCTTCTCTTTTAACTTTTCCGGATTTAATCCACTTGTTTAAAACTTTACCAATCACATGTTCATTTTCATAAACTGGCGCAGTATCAATATGTCGGTATCCAGCTTCCAAAGCATTCTCTAGTGCTTCTGATAAAACATTTTCTTTGGCCTAAAAAAAAATAATGATAGTAGCAATTTATTTAGTAATAACTATAAATTATTTAATTCTATAAATATATTTTACCTGCCATGTACCAAAACCCAATGCAGGCATTTTTTTTCCATTGGGTAACGTGATAGTAACTTTGGAAGCCATAGCAAAGTATTAACTCTTGTAGCTGTTGACAGACTGACAATAAATGAGGAATATTGTTTATACTGGTCTTTACTGAGTGTAGTGTCCGTGTAAAAAGGACAATCCCCACCAGTATATTATCTGTATCTTTGAAAGAAAAAAGTATTATGACCTTACTTTCACAAACACGTGAAGAATCAAGACTTTATAATAATACGTATTGAATTAATTGCAGAACAATTTAATAGTAAAAGTCACTATAGGAACTTGGAGGCTTAGTTTTTTTTTCTTTAAATAATAAAATTAATTGCTAAGCTGACTGACATAATACATGTTTGTTATTATTTCTTATTTATATTCCTTGAGAGAATCATTGAATCGTGAAGGAGATTTATCTCGTGTAACTGATTATTTTAATTGCTGATTATATAAAAAAAATTGTTTGTTCCAGGAAAAAAATAATAATAAAAATTAAAGAGCTAATGGAAAAATAAATTAAAAAATGTATACTTGCATTAATTGTGGAATTGAAGTTGAAGAACTTTATAGAAGATACAGTCCGAGTGTTTTAAAAGTTTTAAAATGTGTTGGTATTAATTTTAATAATTTATTTAAACTAATTCACTTAAAATAATTATACTAATCTATGATGATTATTTATTAGAGCAATTGCGGAGATTTGGCGGACAAGTACATCGAATATGATCCTGTAATTGTTTTAGTAGATCTTGTTCTGCTTGAAAAACCAGCATATCGTCATTTACTTTACAATAGTAATTTTCAATCATACTGGAAATTGATGGTCGTTTTACTTTTGGGTGAATCATTTAGAGCATGGTCGTTATTTAAAAATTATAAAATAAGTCAAGATTTAGATAATGATGAAAATTATATTCAAAGCAATAAATTTGATAGCGAACGTAGTTTTTACATTCTTCTTGCTCATACTGCGCTATCATTGAGTGCTTTTGTCCTTGTTGTGATAATTAGTACAGAGATACGATGGATTATCATGGGCGTACGACCGCACAAGTATAAAATATCTAATCTTTTTCATGCATTAATTGTTGGAGGATGTGCTAAACTTCTCGGACTTCTTGGTGTTATATGGCAATACGTTGCTCCAGAACTATTTTATATTCTTATTCATGGTTATACTATGCTATGTCTTTTAACCGCATACTCAGGTAAGCTCTATATACTTCAAAATAAATAAATATTATTATTAAATTATGCAATAATTCTTTTACTTTTATATTTTATTTAAATTACAATTTTTATTTACTGATTGTAAAATCATAACAAATAAGTTACCTCAAATGCTTAACTATTACAAATTCCAAAAATATGCGTCATATATTATCTATTGTTTTAAATATCGCATAATTATTTCAATTTGATTTATATTTTTCTTTTGCCATAAAATTTTTTAAATTCTTATACAAATTTTTTACAATCATATGATAAAACATTTTAAATTTCACTATAACCCTCAGTTATCTGCGAGAGTGGAAGGACTGGATCATTAATTGGATTATCTAGTGGATTAGTAGCATACAACTATGTTTCCAGTTTGATTTCTTGGTTTCCATTAATAATTACAAATACTACAATAACGGATAATGTAACATAATATTGTTAATCATTTAATAGACAGTATTAAATCCAATAATTATATATATATATGTATATAAATATTTAAACATCTTTGAATGGAAGAACATTCCAGCCTAACACAAGCCGATCAAAACCACATGAAAATAAATTACATACGGCACCGGGTTCTTCTGCCCATGCTACTGCACATACCATCCTTCGATGACCCTAAAATATTTATTTAAATAATTTATAATGATGTAATGTAAAAGTATTAATTAATATAAATAAATATTTTTATATTTTGTTTAATTAATTTTTTGTAAGTTAAAAAAAAAATATTTTGTTAAAATAAAACATACTCGTCTACTTGTTCTTGGAAGCCGAGCAAGCCTTTGTCCACTAAGATCAAATAAACGAATTTGTCGATTATCATGAGGAATAGCAACTACTCCATTGCTAGATACTGCTAAACGATTAGCTGCACTGTCACCACGAATTGTAGCAAGTGGACTCCTTATATTACGTAATTCCCAAACCTTTACGCTACGATCGTCTGAGCCAGATACAATTTTATCTTCTCTTGTAAAAACTGCTGATGTTACAGCTCTGTAAATTAAAAATAAATAATTATAATAAAATTTAACACCGAAACTAAAATGATAAATTTATTTATTATAAAAATTTCTTACTCAGTATGTCCTTGAAATACGGATACAGAATGAATAGGTTCTCTAAAATCCCACAGTCTGAATGTGCTATCACGACTTGCAGTAACACATAAACGTTGTAGATGGTGAGTAGATACATAAGTTAATTCCTGATCATGACCGCACAGAGTGTGAATAACTTCACCAGTTTCAGTGTCATAAAGATTAGCAGTTCTGTCCCATGATGCTGTAACAAGTTGATCAGCACCTGGTAGCCAGTCAGCAGCCATAACAACACCAGTATGACCTATTAATTCACGTACTGGTGTTCTCAATGTTGGTAGTTCTTCATTATCATCACCAAGACAGGATGCATTTGTTGGTGTACGATCAACAGACAAATCTTCAGATGATGAGTGTCGTTTAGCAACATCCCAATTAACTGCTGCTTGCCAAATATGAGCTGTACAATCTCCACTTGCTGTAAGTGCTAGGTCTATTGTCGGATGAAAACGAATTGAATTAACAGAACCACTGTGACCAATATATTGAAGTAAACAACGACCACTGTCCATTGCTATAACTCGTGCCGTATGATCTGCTGATGCTGTTGCTATAATCGGTTGTCCTGGACGTCCAACACTTACTTCCCATACACCATCTTTGTGTCCTGCATACTGACGTTGCATTGTGCACGTCATTGTTGGATTTTTAAAACTAGATACTATTTTGCTCGTTTGGGCTTTCAGTTTATGTGAAGCTTTTATTTTTTGAGCGGAACTAGGAGTACCTAACAAAATAATAATAATAATAATAATAATAAATATTTAAATTTAAATATAAAATAATATTAATGAAAAGAACTTACTCTTTGGTTTAAGTGGATTTTTTGAATAATCAGAATAATCTGGAAAATCACCTAGTGGTAGACTGCGTTCACCTGACCCATAGCATTCACGCTCAAGTCTTTCGTTCAAAGCATCAATTTTTTCTTGCACTGCAATAGAAACTTGAAATAAATAATTAATTAAAGATGGTATGAGGATCATTTCTTGGCCATCTCTTACACCCGATGTTCTCCAGGTAGACCATCTCGAATTCTTTTTGGATTTGTTGAAATAGATCAAATAAACGTGAATGTACAGCAGGAGGGATTGAACTATCCTCAAAGTCTGTTCGAAAGTTCAGGTGATGAAAAGCCATGGGTTGAAGTGGTGTTGAGCCACTTTGACTCAGTTGAGACTGTAATTCGGTGTCCGTACTGCTTTGTACCCTGGGTATTGATATACGTTTGACTTTGCTATTGGATTTAGTGCCAGTGGATGTTGGTGGTTCGCCAGGCATTATGTGTCTTTAGAGTGTGCTTTAAACGGCTTTTAATATTTTATTTTTGTCATGTAGCTAATACATATAGCTGCTATGTGCTATGATCATCCATGCATGTGTATGCAAACAGCGAGTGATGATTTGAATTCTTAAGCAGTCTCTCACCTGTAAAAATCAATGTTTTTTATACACTGACAACTCTCGGTTCATAGAATACTAACATTATTTATAGTTATTGATAAATTTATCAAATAGTTAAATCTTTTTATTATTAACTTTAATTTATTTATATAATAATAAATTTTATTTAACCTGTGTCTGTAATTGTACGTTCAATTACACAATATTTGTCAAAACTAATTGTCAAAATGACGTACTAATTTCCTATCACTTCCTATAGCGTTCTTGAGTTTCAGCACCATCTGAAATTTCTTATAACGGGTGTATATTTTAAGTTTCAACATTATAATTTTATTTTTATATTACACATTCTAAAAATATATAAAACATTTAAAACCTCATTTATAATTGTTTTTTTTTTCTATTTAATCAATATACATTTTTAAAATATTATTTCATCTTAAAAATTTTTTTTTAAATTTGAAATTGCAAAATTTAGGTTTGATTGTAAATAATAATAAAATTTTTTTTTTAAGCTTCAAAAATCTTGATTAATTATAATGATCCTGAAGTTAGCAGACAATTAGTAATTTTCAGATTTTTTTTTCAACAAATCAATTACAAAAAAACTAAAAACTAAAAATATGCACATGTAGAAACTTTAAAAAACTACAAGTGCAATTTTTCTAAATATTTATTTTTTTTATAATTCATCGTTTAAAAAAAAATCAAAAAATTATTAGACGTCGGCTAACTTCAGTATCATTAATTATAACAGTCATCATTAATAAAAAATTTTAATTCCATTATTTTTTATTTAAATACAATTTAAAAAAAAGAGATAAAGAAGAATTTTTTTTTTTTTTTTTAATAAATAAATTTATTTTTAAATTGTTGTTAATGTTTGAAAATTATTAAATAATGTTTTAAAAAATTAAGCAACAATTCCGTACACAATAATTATCATAAATTTTTCATAAATCCTTTTTTGTTTATTTTGGAAACTCAACACTGAAGTCTTTGATCTTCAACTTTCTTGAATTCTTTTTATCTTACATTTAAACTAAGTACAATTGACGAGGAAAAAAATCTAGTACCTGATATTAGAATTAGTACTCAATCACTCCATGTATTTGTATATTTATATTTAGTAAAATTTAGTAAATATAAAAATAAAAGTAATTTATTATATTTGTATAAAAAATATTTTGAAATATATTGATGATAAATATACAGTTTGTATATTTAATTGTCGCGACATCTGACGTCAGAACTATTAATTTATAAAAAAATGCCATTGATTTTTTTCATTCACTGGTGTAAACTTAATTATATATTAAATAAACAATATTTTAAATATTGGTAAAATTTAAATCATGTAGAAGATAATTAACTTTTTTAATAATAATAATAATAATAATACTAATGATATTTAAAGCAATATAATATAACATTTAAGATTCTCACGCCATTACACCAAGTTGTTTATAATTTAAAATTGATAAAAAAGAAATTACGCTGATTTGTCAATAACTAATGTAATAAGTTTTCTTTACGTGTCATTAACTAATTGGTAATTATTTGCGTTTCGTGGCAATAAAAAAATAATAATATCTGATTATATACATGATTGAATTTAATATGGCTGGTTTTAAAACAAATGACACCAGTCCAATTGAATATTATTATTACATAAATAAATGATAATTAATAATTAAAATAATAAGTAATTTTATAAACTAAAAATTAATATAGTTTGAATTAATAAGCAATAATAATGAGATCATCATTGACATTTCGTTATTTCAAATTCTTTGCCGCTCTTGGTACTGGAGGTATTTTGGCCTGCTGTCTTTTAATGTATCTTTTATTAGATCTGACATTTACACCAAAAAAAACTGCAATAAAAGATTCTGTTGAAAATGTAAGTTATCAAATTAATAACTCATTAACTATTTAATCAATATATTAATTATTTTTGTTTGTATTTTGTTTTTTTTAGAATCAATGGCTTCATCTTGAAAATAGACTGACTAAGTTAGAAGAAGATCTGAATAATCATCACAAAGTTATTGATTCAATAAAAGAAGCATCAAACTCAATGCAAAATGTCCATTATTCAATAAATAATATAAAAACAAACGATGTTACATTATCAAATAAATTATTGACGTGTAATTTTGATATGAAAAAAGCTCCTGAGGTTGATATTCAAATGTTGAATCTGTATCGTCAATTAGAGTTTGATAATCCAGACGGTGGTGTTTGGAAACAAGGCTGGGCTATACGTTATGATGAAAAACAATGGCACCCTAAAAGAAAATTAAAAGTATTTGTTGTGCCTCATTCACACAATGATCCAGGATGGTTGGATACATTTGAAAAATATTATAGTCAAAAAACACAACGTATATTAAGTAATATGGTGATGAAATTAGCTGAAGATAAACGTAGAAAATTTATTTGGGCAGAGATATCATTTTTTAAACTGTGGTGGGATGAACAATCTAAAGCAACACGAGAAATGGTTAAACGTTTAATTGTTGATGGACAATTAGAAATAGTTGCAGGTGGTTGGGTTATGCCAGATGAAGCTGTATCACATTGGATGGCACAATTAACTCAATTAACTGTTGGTCATCAGTGGTTAAAAACAAATTTAGATTATCAACCCACTAGTGGATGGGCTATTGATCCATTTGGATTATCACCTACTATGCCATATTTATTAAAAAATGCTGGATTAGAAAATATTCTTATTCAACGTGTACATTATGCGGTTAAAAAACGTTTAGCCAAAGATAAACATCTTGAATTTAGATGGCGTCAACTTTGGGATACTACCGGATCAACTGAAATGTTAACTCATTTGATGCCATTTTACAGTTACGATATACCACATACTTGTGGTCCAGATCCTAAAATTTGTTGTCAATTTGACTTTTTTCGATTACCTAATTTTGGACTGAGCTGTCCATGGAGAGTTCCACCTCAATCTATAACTAAAAAAAATGTAGCAATGCGTGCTCAATTATTATTAGACCAATATAGAAAAAAATCACAACTATTTAAATCAAATGTAGTTTTAGCGCCACTAGGTGATGATTTTCGTTATACTCAAAGCTCTGAATGGGATGCTCAGTACGGTAATTATCAAAAATTAATGGATTATATGAATAAAAACGAGCAATTAAATGTTGATATTCAATTTGGAACACTGACCGATTATTTCAATGCATTAAGAGATGAACAAAATATAAATGAATTACCAAGTTTATCTGGTGATTTTTTTACATACTCCGATGAAAATCAAGATTACTGGAGCGGATATTATACATCACGTCCATTCCACAAAAGACTTGATCGTGTTCTTCTAGGTGCACTACGTGGTACTGAAATATTATCAGCAATAGCATGGGCACGTGGGCATGAGCATTTGGCAGAAGGTACTATTGAGAAACGTATGATCGAGGCAAGACAGTGGCATTCATTATTTCAGCATCACGATGGTGTTACTGGTACAGCTAGAGACGATGTTGTTATAGATTATGCACAAAAAATGATAAATGCTCTCAATAATACAGCTCATGTAACTCAACAATCTACAGCACATTTATTAAGAAGTGCACAAGGACCAGCTCTACAACAAGAATCTCTTTATTTCTCTCTAGACGAAGTTAGATCTCATCATACAAGTATTGGTGAACGATATGTACTCTCACTTACTAGTGATCAACAATCAAAAAAAGTTATTATTTATAATTCATTACCTCGAAAACGAACAAAAGTTCAAACGTTAATAGTATCGACACCTTATGTTAGAGTTACGGATCGTATGGGTCAACCAGTACAGTCTCAAATATCACCTGTTTGGGTTGGCCCAGCAGCACTATCTGGTGCAAGATATGAATTATCATTTATCGTAACTGTACCTGGCTTTGGACTCAATACATATTTAATTCATTCTGTTTACAATAATAATTTACCTGACAATGTTCATTTAGCTAACGTAACTTTATTCAATACAGCAGTACCACCATCAGATGTACCAGGATTTACAAATTTAAAAACTCTCCCATCAACACAAGAGTTTTCAATAACTCAACGTCCAGATATTTCAGCAGCTTTTTCAAAATCTGGATTATTAAAAGCCATACGAATTGGAGACACGACTGTTCCAGTACATTTGGAATTTGTTAAATATGGAACTCAGGGAATAGGACATCATCGAAGTGGAGCTTATTTATTTATTCCAGATAAACCAGAACCTGACCCTATTTATATGACTAATGATCATACTATTCATTTAATCACAGGACCTATTTTGTCAAGGGTCTTTGTACAATTACCACACGTTAAACATATTTATACGCTATTTAACTCTCCTGGAAGTGACGGATTGGGACTTCATATTTCGAATGAAGTTGATATTACTGAGACACAAAATTTTGAATTGGCAATGCGGTTAAGTACAAATATTGCGTCTGGTGACCAATTTTTCACTGATCTAAATGGTCTTAATGTATGTGTAAAATTAAGAATGAAAAAAAAAAAAAAACATTAAATAATTAACTGATTTTAATTAATTAATGGTTTTATTTCAGATGATCAAGCGTCAAAGATTCCCAAAATTACCTACACAAGCAAATTATTATCCACTTCCAGCAGCTGGTTATATTGAAGACAAAAAAGCACGATTGACAGTTATAACTGGACAACCTTTAGGAGCTGCATCGATGGCTTCTGGACAATTTGAAGTAAGATATCTCAATACTTATAAATAAAGTTGTTAAGGTTCCATGGGTTTTGATTCTCGGTGAAAATATTTCCGAAAAAATATATTTTTAATAAAATATATAAAAATGTATCCAGTCTTAAAGGTGCCATCAGCATCACTTAACCATTGTTAGCATTAATTGTAGACCCATCTATAAATTACATAGCAACCTTCATGGAGGGGAGGGAGTTGTAATTTGTTACAGAGCAGAGAGAGTTGGTATAAAATAATGTGATGTAATACAAATGAATTTAGGCTTATCAGGGATTCGCACTTTTCTCTTTATTACACTCAAGTCCACGAACGGTACTATCTTTGTTGCACTTGTGCAGTAAATGACAACTTTGGCCGAGTTTTTCTCTTAAACAAACGAATATTATGAAACAATTAAAGCGCACTTCGCTAGATTAGACAGTGATGCATCAAAGTGCGGTCTGTGTTTTGTATTGAGAGATTTTGTTTCCGAAAAAAACCCAGCCGAAAATATATGATAACCCCTGTTATCGTATCAATTTTTTTTTTTTTTTTTTTAATATGAATCATGCGCTTGCTATTTGGGTGATAGTGATTCTATTCTTTAAAATCTAAACAAAGCTAAAACTAACGTTATCAAGTTTATTTATTGATTTGTTATGGTTAAATATTATTATACTATCATAATCTTCAAGTTATTATCTAATAAAATTTTTAAGTATGCTCAAAGAAGTCAATTTTGTTAAGTGAGGGGAACAGGGGGAGGGAGTATAAATAATAGCATTACGTAACTTATGGATAGTCCCTGTGGTAAACATCAAAAATTCATTTTTAGTTGCAGGAATATTTTGTCGGGGATCAAAAGACCTGATACCGCTGTTAAAAAAGTTAATGATTTATTCATTAATATTATCATTTGTATTGTTTTATAGATAATGCAAGACCGTAGATTGATGCAAGACGATCGTCGTGGTCTTGAACAAGGAGTTATTGATAATTTATTAACAAACCATTTATTTATGCTAGTCTTAGAAAAAAAGAAAGAATCCTGCAGTAGTTCACCAGTGCCTAATCATCCTGCAGGAACACTTTCTATTGGTGGATTATTAGCGTCAGAAGAACTTTTACATCCTCTTGTTGCTATGTATCCTCATCCATCATCAGATATTGAATATAATGGCCATTTTTCACCGCTTCGTTTTGATCTTCCTATTGATTTATCAATTGTTAATCTCCGAGTTTTTCCGGTACCTGAAGGTGCTGGTAAAGGTGTTGGTATGGTATTGCATCGTGAACCTATTGATATTTGTTGGAGTGAAGAATTAATCTCAACGCGTTTTAATATATCAAATAATGGAGAAATAAATCTTACAAAGTTCTTCAATTTCATTGAAGACTGGACTATAAGTGAAGCACCATTAACTTTTAGTAATGTAGGTCCTTCTATTAAATCACCAACCATTAATTTATGTCCTCACCAGCTCTCAGCTATTTTATTTCACAAAACACAGTCTTAAATTGTATAAAGATAATATTTATATTTTTATTATTTTACCATTATTATTTGAGTAGAAACATTACAGAGCCCCGTTTACAAAAGGTAACTTAATTATTGGAAGAGAATAATGTAAAAAATTACTAATAATGTTCGTTTTCTTTTTAATAAATTTTTTTTTAAGCTTATAGTACAGTAGTACATATTAATGATGATCAGTGATATTTTATTTACTTAGAATAAGGTAATCTAGATTTTCCCAATCTGATGGACTTGTTGTGTCCACTTTATAACTGAAACAGTATTGATTATAATTATAAATAGTAATCTTTAAGTTCATATTTAGAATTGTAGATTAATTCATTAAACTATTATTTTCCGAGAAAATATTTTATAAAATATTAACAAATCTGCTTTTTCTAAATAAAAATCTTTAGAAATTTGAAAATACTCTTTATTATTTATTATAATTTAAATATTGATACATACCCTAATGATTGAAAAAATGTTTTAGCATCTGGATTGTGCTTTAAAACTGTAAGAACAACTTTTTTCATAGCACTTTGAACGGATAATGCCTCCAAAGTATTCATCATAAATCGTCCAAGACCTTGTCGTCTTACTTTTGATTCTAATTGCAGTTCATAGCTATGTACAAAAAAATACATTATTGGCTTAATGTTTAGTCTAATTAATAAATAATAAGATTATTTACCAATACAAAACTTCAACTTTATCATCTAAATCATAACGAAAATGAGAAAATCCAACTGGTTCGTCATCTAAAAATGCAATTAAATACCAAGCAGTCGGTTCAGTCAGTTCTTTATGTTTAGAACTTTTATTCCACCCCCAATGAGATTGTTCATAAAGTGTCTTCATATTGCGCTCCATAAGATCAAAAATCCATGACAATAATTCTGATGATAATTCTTTTACTTTATGACATTTTAAATTAAATTTAATATTACTATTTGTTGTATAAGATTTAAATGAATCTAACAATGAAAGAGGATCAACAAGAGAGTTTGCTTTGTCTACAAGCGCTTTAGCTTCTGCTTCCTTTTTTGCCAGGCGTTGTTTTCTTGTTATATGTCCTTTTTTACTCTAAATAATTAATTGAATAATTATCTCATATAATTAAGAATCTAGTTGTACAATTTACATATATATTATCAAATTCGATACATACCTTCATTTTAAATTAAATTTAGTTCTCACGTTTTACTTGATCAATGTTTTTTTTACTCGTCGCTCATAACAATTTAATAATTTTTTTTTTTAAAACACAACTTTATTAAATTTTTAAATGTTTACTGTTACTATTCTTACCATTTAGTTATAATTAAACATATAGTTGATAAATAATTAAAAATGTAAACAAAAGTTTTAAAGAGGTTATGGCTTGTATTTTAAGCGCCAAAAGTACCGTATAAATAAATTACTAACTGACGATTATTGGAATGAGTGTGAATGTAGCAGACATCAGACCAATTTAAAATTATAAATAAATAGAGTAAATAATTAAAAAAATAATGTTTATAAAAAATACACTTATTAGTTTCAAAATTTTTTTAATGCGCATCTTTTTTAAATTTCATTTTATTCATTATTTAATCTATTTATTTATAATTTTAAATTTGTTTCATGTCTGCTACATTCACACTCATTTATTGGAACATTTTTGTGTGTTAAAAAAAAAACAAAATTCATATTGTTGTATACCAAAAAATTTGTACAAATAATTATATTTAAAAAAAAAATAATAAATAAATTAGCAATAAAATAACAGTCGACTCCCCATTATATTCAATACAATTTAAAATAACTGGCTTCAACAATAAATCCAAATCGATAAGAAAATAAATAATCATTTAATTTTAAATTAATTTATTAATTCAATATATTAAAAAGCTGAAATAAAATCAGGAAGGCAATTGAGTGCTTTATTTTATTTATATTAATATTTTTTAAAAATTTATATTGTTCTATTAAATAAACGACAAATTATTATTTATGTAGGGTAAAAAAATAATGTCATACGTTACTGTTATTTGTGTACGTGCACAGCTGAACAGTATTTTGCGTGGTGCGTGAGAGAAGATTGAAAAATCGAGAGAATAAGTTTTTATGTTCATTGTCAATTAAAAAGGTCATGATAAAAAACTAATTGTATTTGTATACAATACTCACGTATGTATAATTATTATTGAAGTATATTTAAAATGATTTATTTTCATTATTCTAACAACAACAAAAATTTTAAGAATTTAAACGACGAATTAGATCTAAAAGTTTGTTAAAATTTTTTAAAATTATTAACAACTCCGACAATTTAAAATTGTAATTTTTATGTAACATAAATTACTTATTATTTTTATACTAATTAATTTGTAATTTAATTCCATTTTTTCTCAAGTTTTTTTGTTGCGTAGATATAATCTGAATGATTTATGAATGTCATAAAGATAATTATAAACATAATTTCTTGATTTTTAAATTTCTAAAATTAAATAAATTAATAAATATAGTAAACTTTTATTAGGTTTACTATTAACGAATAAAAATATGAGATTTTATTAATTCGTAAATTACTATAGAGATTTGTTTACAAATTTTGCAATTTATATTTTCAGAAAAATGTCTGGTTCAATGATTCGTCTGCGTCCTTTTATAAGAAATATAAGAGGATTTAAGACCAACTCTATTTTACGAGATACTAAAACGTCAGAATCGGGATCAAGTACTCAGGGAACATCTAACCAACCTAAATATAGTAATTAAATATACTTTTTTATTTTTACTATTCAATGAGTAAAGAATAATTGATGATCTCTTCAGCCTAAAAAGTTTTGTTGAGATCGTTGATTGTCAATTTTTTAAACGTGTATTCAATTTAATTCATTACAAACTTACGTAATTCCTTTTTTTTTTAAATTTAGATACAGATTCTGTCAGTCCTACCAATTTTCAAAAAAGAATTTTAGTATTTTCAAAAAAATATCCTAGCATTAAGGATGTGCCTGATCGTGTTCCGTAAGTGATAAGTTATTTTAAGCGATCATTCTAAATCAAAAACCCAAAATTTATACAGCTGAAAAAAACACTATTTTATTGAAATTAAAATATTTTCAAATATTTTTACTTTTAAAACTAAAAAAACTACTCCCCAGAATGACTGATAAATTTTAATTTAAAATTTGTTTTATATAATAAATTGTTATAATTTTATGAATTATAGAGTTGATCTTATGCAAACTGCCATGAGTAAATGTCGAATTCGTATTGCCAATTGGATGATGGTATTCACAATATTGGGTTGTATAGTAATAATATCCATGGGTAAAATGAGAAAAAGTGAAAAAATGGAAGAAATGAAAACACAACACGATGAAATACGTCGTCAAATTACTGCTGAATATAAAAATAGCTTGAAACAGCAAACTGATATAAAATAATTATCATATTTAAAGAACTAATGTATTATAGTTAACAGGTCAATGTTAATAATTTTATCGATCAATAATAACAACTATTTTTATTCAATGTAAGCTATAAAAATTCTTAATTTTTGCTTTTTTTGTAATTATTTTATCTATGTACAATGTAAACTGTATGTAAAAAAGAAAAAATATGATAAAAAGTTTTATAAAGATGTATATAATTTATTAACTATTCATCCCTTATTAATAAAATGCTGATTAAAATTTGATAAAATTATTGGCAACATTCTATTACATAAAAAAAGAAAGAAAATGATAATAAATTTTCACCAAATTTACAATCACATTTTAACTAATGATTTTGTAACTACTAATTTAATAAAAATTCGTATTATTTTCTTCACATAATTATGTAATAAAAAAAAAATGTGATTTATTTTATTGTAAATTATTTTCAAGAGTCTGAGGTGTTTGGTTTATAAAAGCCACGACATTTTGTAAGATAAATTTGATTGGTGCGGTTTTTAACAATTTCTTCAACACCTAGTTCAGATTCAAGTAGTCTTAAAGTAGTTTGTTCTTTTCTTAATTGTTTAAGCACTGATATATCATCTGGATTTTTGTCTTTGGCTTCTTTGAATTTTTTGACTTTCTCACGTGATTCATCCATACATTTTTTAATTGCTATTTCACGTTGTGCATGACCTGATTGAATTCGTTGAAATAAATCCTTACATGTAGCTGTTGCATCTACTTGTCCTTTAAATGATTCTGTCGGAATAGTTGTATTTAATAAGTAAATTATTTTATCATCTAATTGTCGCATTTTTTGTAAGGAATCCTGAAATAAAAAATTATTTATTAAGTAATTTATTAATGTCATTTTTTAAATTAAATATTTAATAAAATTTTTTTATAATTTTAATTTTACAAATCGAGTTAATTTCAAACTGAAGCCGGTAAAAATTAACACAAATATTACACAGTTTTAAACATTAAAAATAAATTTAAGATTATTTGTAATTTATGAATAATTTTTAATATATTATTTTGAATAAGACAATTTATTCGAACTGTTTTACAAAATTATTTAAATACGTATTGAAATTTTTTTTATTGGAGTTTCGTCCCCGGTGAGGGTTATGATGAGTTTTAATATTTTTAAAAGTTTATAATGGGTAATATATTTTAATTACTTGAAATAAGAATAGTAATAATGTTTTGTATTGTTAAAAATTAATTTTGATGCTCAACTTTTTTAATTTTATTTAAAAAAATACCTGAAATTCTAAAAAATCACCACACTCCATGCCCGAAGATGCTGCCATTTTGAATCAAGGGTTAGGTAATTTAAAAAAAATTCTAAATTCTCTCAAGTTTTGAAGTGAATATTACTTTTTAATAGAAACGTGCACACGATATATGATCTTTCAATGATTAAGTAAGAATTTACTGTTAGCGCCAAAGTAAACTATAACTACAAAAAAATAAGCAGAGTGGCCACACTATCAAAAGTTGGTAAAACCGTTCAATTGCAGGTATTTTACTCTGCGAATTTCAAACTGGATCAGAATGAACAAAATATCAGTCAGATTTAAAGATGACAGTCTTTTATAAATCAAGAGTTTTAAAATATGTTTGATTCTCCTTTACCAAATTCAACGGGCTTTTATGAATAATGAAAATGATTTTTTATACAAAAGATTTTCTATGATTTTTAAACTTGCGAACCAAAACAAACAAAGGGTAAGTCAATTTTCAAGATACCAAGTTTCTTCGTTAGTTTTTAGCTTGAGAATATAATGATTCTAAATAGAATTAATAAATTTTGTAGCATAGTGGAATCTGCATCACGAAAAAATTTATCATAGATAAATAGATATATAATATTATATATTTCAATAGTCAAGAAACTTTGCTAATTGCACCAACTAGTAAAACCCAATTAGGAGTGTCACCAAGTGACAGGCCCAGTGCCTTGCATATAGTGTATATATTTAGTTATTTATATATATTTTTTTTAGTTAGATGTTTTTTTTTAGCAGTAATTTTTTTACATCTATTATCATTACAATAAATTTTGCTAATTTTCTTGGCATACCTACTAATATCTAAGTTAAATTAGTGAGACCTACCACTGGTAGCAAGCTAACTAATAATATTATTAATAAGTTGAAGTATTTTTAAGATGATTTTATACTTATTAATGCAATGTATCTGTTTTTCTGCTGAATAAAATTATTCTTTTCAAACAAAATCAAGAAACTTTACTATGCACAAACAATACATTTTCCTTTTATCAAGACCGTGTAATTAGTAAACACTTGTATAATCTACTAAAAAAATCATGACTCACAAACTGCGTGCTTTTCATATACAGTTTGTTTTAGTAAGAACTGTTGTGCTACTTTTTTTATAAGTAATTTCATTCAATAATATACAACTTAATACTCAGGAATTTTCTTTATTAGTCATTTTTGAAGAGATTATATGAATACTTATTGATTTGTATTAGGACCGATATAAAATTTTCATGTATACATAAACTGATAGCTTATTCTACAATACAAATTCATTACATAGATTATTTTATTTTTCAGTTGGAAATATTTATAAGCATTAAATTTACCGATATTACAATGAAATGATAATCTAACAAAAGTTAAAATTTTTTAATCATTCAATTATAATTTAATTACAATATTTTTCATTATTTGGCATAACTAATACATTACAGCATTTATTCCTTAAAATATAATTCAATATTTGAACTTTATGTTACGTGTATTTGATTATTTGTAATGACACAAGTTCATTACTTTTATTTTATTTTTTGTTATATAGATATACCAGAAATATTAAATACAATTTTTAAAAAATGAACTATCTCAAAGTGGCTTTTGTAATTATAATTTGAAAAAAAAAATTCATAATTTTATTAAATTAAATGAGAAAAAATTACTCTAAAACTATAAATGTTTTGAATTGTTCTAAAAGAGCTGGATAATTCTTTAAAATTTCACTACCTCGATTTAAAACCTGTAATCGTGTGATATGCCCATCGTGATAGTCGCGCAAACAATCAAAAAAGCGTTCGGAATTGTCATCTGGGTCATCTTTTAAACAACGTTTAACCTCCTCGATAAATGCTTCACATATTTCAAGCGGTACACGCGATGATGATACGTCCTGAACTCTGCATGGAATTCCGTTCGACATGTTGTCTGTTTTTTTTTATCTTTGTATTGTGAAAAAAAAAAAAAACGTAGGTAATTTTGACAGGCTGATTTTGTACAAAATGGCTGTTAGTGATTATTGAAGAGCATTTATCCACAGAATTAGATATTGAAAAAAATTGCTGCCTGTTAAAAAAAAAAAAAAAAAAAATATTTATGCAACTATTAAATTAATTAAAAAAATTTTCGTTAATACAATAGATTACTGAGTAATAATAAAAAAAAAGTAATATTTTTATAAATACGTAATTTTATTTCTGAACTTAATTATTGAATTAATTATTTAAGAAATCCTAGCCAAAAAAGAAAACCAACAGCGTGACTCGGAGAGAATTCTCGATTCATCAAATAGAAGAAAATATGCAAAAAATGAAAAATCGCTTTTGAATTTTATAATACAGTTTAAGGGTGGATTAATAAATGTATATTTGATATTTTAATTGTTATTTTTACACATCAAACAAAAATTTTTTTAATCCTTTCGAAACAATATAAGCTTCGATTGTATGAAAAATTATTATTATAAAACCCGTTATCATTCAGTTAATGTAGTCCACATGCTTACCTTGAGTAATTATTAAATTAACGTTTATTTAGAATATAAAAATTTTTGATAATTATTTATTTATTTTTTTTGTAAAAATATACGATTTCAAGAACTGTTAACGATTTGAAGACTTTATAAATCACGAGTAGCAATCGATGGCGTCTGTCGATTACGAATTTTATTTCTGATTGAGCAATGAAGCGAATATTGTTCGTCTTCTTGTGCTTGACTGTAGAGTAGGGAAGAAAAATACGACGGAAGTATGCTACTTTTCCGAATATTTTATTGGCCGGAAATTGTGTAGAAATATATGACAATAGACAAACTATTGTATATACAGTCGAATCGCGTTGAGTCCGCTCGTTATGAGTCCGTCGACTTATATTTCTCATCAAGATATTTTCCCTCCATGATATGAGACCGGAACGTTGGTGAGACGAATTAAATATTATTTTTTAATTAAAATACAAAATACAACTTTTAATAAGATATTTAATAAATACTATTGCTATAATAATAATAATAATAGAAACCGTATTATTATAATAAATAGTTAAATAATTAATTATAAATTAATGGACTAATAATTATGGACTTGTAAAGTAGGGGAAGTATAATCGACTACTGAACAGAAGTGGGGGTACAGGAATTCTTAGAATTATATACCCCTACGACCCCTGTAGGCGGACTCATAACGCGACTCGACTGTATATATAAATGCGCGCGTAAAATTATTTACTAATTAACAGCTGTTTAATTAAAAAAATAATTTTTTCTAAATTAATTATAATTGTTATGAAACTTGAATAAATATTTAATCTTGCTAATCTATGTATCAAATTATTAGTTAATAAAATAATAATTTTTGAAAAACAATTAATTAGAAAACTTTAGGAAGAAATTTAAGAAACATTTGGAAGTGATCCAAATAATTAATTTGTATGATGATGTTTTGAATTTTAATTTGGGGAAATAAATATTAGGTAGGGTTGGAAATTTTAAAAGGAAGAGTTTCGTAGTAAAAAAATAGAAGGTCAGTTGTAGGGAAGTGACTTCATCTTCCAGCAGTTAATTTTATTAACTACGCATGTGCATGGTTAATATAAATGAATAATTAATATAACTTATTTCATGTTGCCATAGTAAATTCCTATTTTTCGGATTTAATAAAAAAATATTATTCATTTATGAGAGGGAAAAGTAACAGAACGATTCCAATAAATTCTGTGTTAGTAAAAAACCAGTAAGAAAAGAAACAGAAGATTGCAGTAAATTTTAAAATAAAGATTACGTTTTTAAGAAAGTGTTTAAAAAAAAATACTGAAGTACTTGATTGACTATAACAATTATTATTAAATAAAAAACATTGATCTAACATACGATTTAAAATATTAAAAATAAAGTTAAAATTAAGGGTGAAAAAATACTCGTACTCGCACCAGCAGAATTTTGATTATATTTAAAAATAGTTATGTGACTTTCATCTGTTTTCCAAGGATTTTTGCCGCTATCGAATAACATCGGGCATTCATCACGTTCACGTTCATATTCCTATAATTAAAATAAATTATATTAATACAATTATGAATTCATGAATAATCGACTACAATAAATGAATAAGTATAAAAATTTACAATCATATTAATAGCAACAGCAGCTCCTTCAGTCCAATTGTAACTTTTGGCCGTCTGATTAATATGACAATGAGGTCCAACAGCTTGTGACATCAAAACTCTATTAAGCTCAGCTCTTTGGTACACCCAACAACGATAATTACTAAATGGATCTAGTTCATCGTACGTTATTAAATATGATTGCAGATTTTCAAAATAATAACCGATGCATTTCATTTTATAATCAGGATCACCTTTAATAATAATAATTACCGTAAATTGAATATTGTTGTTAATATTAACATTGATATGAAAATAATGAATAAAATCTTACTATCAATATCTAATGGACGTCCTCGATAATCTACTGACAAACAATAATTTTCATCAACTTGTATTTCTTTTTGATCGTAATCACAAACCGAAAAATCAGATATATTTTGCTTGCAATAAGTTAAAGGTCGCGGTGCCAATGTAACGCCTCCTAAAATTTTTGTTTCAAATAGTATATCTCCTCTCTGTGTAAATCGAAATTTTCCTGCGACTGGACATCTTATGGGAACAGGATTTTTTTCTAAGATGAATTATTTCGTCTATATTATTAAGAGTATAATAAGAAAAATTTTTTGACATTCATATTTCTCACATTGTATGGCAACTTTTCAAACTCGAAAACAGCAGGAAATTTTGAGACGGACCAACAGGATCAACTGTTTTTAGAATTTTAATAAAAATTTATAATTTCCTCATGAGAAAAGTAAAAAATTTCAGCGTATGCAAGTTTTTTTGCTTTTTTTTTTTTTTTTTTTTTTTAAATATTCTGTCATAATCAGAACTATTATAAAATTTATAATTGGAGAGGATACTTTTTTCATTTAATTTTAATAATAATCAGAAAAAGAAAGTGAAAGAAAATAAAAAATAAAAAAAAAAACCATTGGGATTAGAAAAGTTGCAACAATTTGATAAATAATTGAATTTAAAAATTATTTAATAAATTTAGTAGCAAATACTTTGACAGTTACTTAGTCATATCGAATTGCTATTTGTTATTATATGACAAAAAAACGATTCTTTATAATTAAAACATACTTATAAACATATCGTACTTCCATTTGATAGAATTTTGAAATTTTGCCCATGAACAAACTGTTGAAAAATCATTTTGAACAACAGCAACACTTTTTCTGAATCTTATGATGTTATGATGTCGTGGTATAAACTCAAAACAAATGTAATCTGTTTGACTGTAATACGTTTAAATATTTTTATAAATACAATTATAAATTTTAAACTATTTGTTGTTTAATACTTTTTACAAAATGGTTTGACTGTGTAAATATTATAAAAATTAATTACCATCCATCGACAGCTAAACGAGCCATCATGAATCTATGATCACGTTGTTGCTGACAGGTATAAATTGTTTTTCGTTCACGTCCTTCATCAGGATTCCATGTTTCAACAATATGAGTCTCATTAATTACAACGTTAGCTTCATTATTAGCCATATTTATCCAATCTCCCGACATATTTTGTGGTAATTGACATCTAGGCTCGATAATTTCTGATTTAATTGGAATAATTCGCAGTCGTTCAGGACTTCTTTCAACCGAGTTCAATGTATTACATTCAGCGGTGATAGATGTTCCAATATACAAATCGTCATCACGATTTCTTAAAAAGCATCGATATTTTTCATCTTCTCTTGATTCCTTTGTATTCACAACTGCGAAGAAATGATTTTTTCCAACGAACCAATTGCCCAAACAACTATATTCAACCACTAAGTAATTAAATCCATTTCATTTAAAATAATAATAAAATATTTAAAATGGTAAATAAATATGTCTTTACCTCCATCAAATGTTCCATTCATATTTTCACATTTTTTATAAGTTATATTAAATTTTTGGTTTGTTATCAAAAACTGAGTACCCGCTGTTTGACATGATTTTATTTGAGCATCTTCATGATAACACTCTCCAGTAAATCGAAATCGATTCTAAAAATAACCGTGAATTTAAATAAAATTTTTTTTTACTTTATATTAAACATATTTTTTTTTTTTAATTTATTTATTTAATTTTAAAAATTACCTGATAAGCAAATTTCCATACACCCTCAAGAGATGATCTGCAATTAACAGGTTTGTGATTTTTTGAAAATAATGTTATAAGTTGTTGATCATTTTTCAATCCTCGGCATACATCATTAATCGTTGGTTTTACTCCTTCAGGTAAATTTACACAATTCACTTTAATAAAAATATATATTATTAAGTAAATTAATGAAAATAAAATAAGGCCATTCGGCATCCGAAATAGAAGTAGATTTCTCATCATTTCTTTATTTTGAGGTTTTAAAATAAAATAAAATTTAAAATTAATTTTTTCTTGACATTTTAAATGAATTTCGAGGTCGAAAACCGCGAAAGATAGAATAATGAAATTTTAACCATAACACAGAAATCAATCATGTACTTTAAACCTTCACTGAAATTCGAAAAATAATCCTAAAGCACAAAGCAAAAATGAAAACATAGCTTATTTTCTCAGAATTTTGACATTCTTTCTGCGTAATAAAGATAGAAGTTTCCGTTAAAAAATTATTCAAGAAAAAATCTTCGGAAGCAACAATTTTCATCAATTTGAAATTTTCAAAATACCACCATTTCCTAAATACTTGACCGACTTTTGGGTGCCATACTTTCATCCTAAAAATATTTCTGGACATGTACTGGATTTATCATACGACAACTTTAACAAAGTGCTTGATCTTAATGGCGAAGATTTAAGAAAGTTGACTTAAACAATGGATCTACCAAAATTAACAAAATTAGAATCAATAATTGTAAACGTACCAAAATCAATCAGGTACTATCGTTTCAACGAGGCGCGTTATATAAAATATATGTGTAAAGTTTTGAATCAATAGTATTTTTGGAACCTATTTAACGAATTATAATAGACTATGGCAAAATTTTTTGAAACTTTCACCATGAGGATAAATACGATAGATAGATTTTTATGAAATCTATCAAAAATAATTATAAAATGAAATTACTTACACTCTGTTTTTTCTAAAACATTAATTGTTCTTACAATAAGTTTAACACAATGATAACACGTATTTTTTTCAAATATAAATGTATAATTCAGTCTTTCGTGTTCCTCCATAAGAATACATTTTCCACGATCTGTCATATATTCAGCATTTATTTCTGTGTTTACTTTTTTACCTTCCCATGAAAACCAAGCTCCTCTTATGACATGAGGAATCTCACATTTATAATCTCTTTCTTCTTGAGAGGACAAACAAACTATAACATAAAAGTAAATAAGTATACCATTTTTTTTTTACCGTTAATTTAATTATAATTAATAAAAAAATCATCTTACCATAAGTATATAATAAAAATAATTTAAATAAAATAAATTTATTAACACTTAACATTTTTTTAAATTTTTATTATTAACTAAATTTTTAAATGAACATAATTTTTCCGTTAATACTGAACGAAAATGAACACGCCCTTACCTGTACTAACTAATGCCTCACTGATTCAAGTTTTTGATACCACGAAACCATGCAAAGAATCCTGAGTTAAATAGGAATGCGTGTCCTAATAGAGTATTTTTTTAAACCAAGGAGGGGGGGGGGGGTACACGTGTTACACGAGTGAAACTTTTAAACAGGAGTAACGCGTCTACGAAATATATTTATCTATAGATATCAAAAATATTTGTATCTGACTAATACATTTTACTGTTTAATTTTTTTTTTTTTGTAAACGTCGGGCAGTATTTATAATTTAAAATTAATAAAGTACTTGGTATTTGATAATTTTTTAAGTGTAATATAAGCTTGTAAAAAAAGATGTGAGTATTTATTACAAAAATATTTATGCGAATAAGGAGTATATCATATATATAAAAAAATATATTGTTTTATACTGATTCAAATCTGTTGTATTCATAATTTATGATGTTATCAATGAGGTAAAACAATAAAATCATTTTGGCTAGTAACTAAAAATATAAAATAAGAAAAAATGAATGATAAAATTGAATATTTAATAATCACGTTATTTTTTATTTTTCAAAAACTTTCATATAATGTACACATACATGTTTTGTTTTCATTTTATTTCGAGAAAAGAAAAAAAAAATAATTAAAAAAAAATTTTTTAAGTATTAGCGCTGTTTGCGCTATGTCATATGTTTGCGCTATAAGTCAAAATACAAATACTTACGTATAATAATATAAATTTATATATAATATAAGAAATTTTATCTTCCATAATAATACGTATATGTTTGAAGAGTTTATTTAAATATATATATAAATAAAGAAAAACAATATATTAATTATATCGGCATTAGCCTATTTATTTTTTTTAAGTTAGAATTTTATAAAATTTCGATTGAAAAAATTACAACTAAATAAAAGTTTTAAATGACTAGAATAAATATATTTAATTTAGTAATACATTTTTGTAATCATTAAGTAATTTCATTTGAATTTTTTTTTTTTTTTTTTTTCATTAATGTAATTTTAAAATTATATTTTTCATATTTAATAATTATTAATATAAATTATACTTTATTTATTCAATTAGATTTTTTTTCGACATCTTAAAGTGAATCACAAAAATCTTCAAATAGGCAATAGTATATTTACATTTATAACTGATTGCCAAATAGAAAAAAAAAAGATCATTTTCATTTAATAATAAGCACTTTTTGCGACAATTTACGATGAGTATTGCAATATGTATAAAATGAGCCAAGCTCAGTATTATTTTAATTAATAAGTATGTGGTGTAAATAGTTGTTTTAATAAATTATTTATGAGGTAAAGACATTGATTTTTTATTTAAATTTGTGAATCAGCTAATTTTAGTTTAAAAATAGCTGCTATTAGAAAAGTCATTGTATTAGGCTTTTATTTTTTATATTTAAACAAAAATTAATTTTTTTATATCACTGCATTCAAACTGCGAATTAAAAATCGCTAGTTTCTTCCCTAGAACATAAAACGTATAGTTTCTCCACAATAAACTAATTTTCTACTTCATTTTAACCGTGTCCGAATCGCATTTGTTCACCATACCTCAGAACAATCATTGCGACAAATCAAGTTGACAGTTGGATTTATTCGTACGCTATTACTCTTAACTTTTATCGTGTAAACTGGCTCCAGAAATTTGAACTCTGAGTTCTAATCCAGATAAAACACACTTTCAAACTTAATGTGATGGTAGCTCTCACCTTTTGCTTCAATCAATGTCACGCTCGTCTGAAATTGTCTTGTTTCAATTCTTGTCACACAATATATTATTAGATTAAAAATTTAATTACTTAAAAAATATTTATAAATTTATTCGTAGAATAAAAAATATCTTTAATAAATTATTTTGTCTGTATAATTTAATATATTAATATAATTAATTAATTTATGTATATCAAATTAGATAGTTTAAAACCAGTGACTTTACCTTGTATGATATTTTTTGAATAATAATTTTTTTTTTTTTTTACAGAAATCGTGGTTTTTTATTTGTTAATTGTGCTGCAACGCTTAAAAGCATCATTACATGTTCGCTGTTAGCTGATGGTATACCGGGTGATTTTATTTGTGAAGTATTTTCTCTTGCATTATTAATATGAGGATTGTTATTAACCGATCGGCAATTATAATGAAATCGTTCATGATTAGCAGTTAAGTCAGAGTGCAAATGTCCTGTGCGTATTGCTGAAGTATCGCTATGTTGAACTGCATAATGACGATACTGATGAGGGTGAGGTTGTTGGTTGACAAAGGTTCTTCTTGAATCGCTGGTTTCTTTAAGTGGTGCGTGGATAAGACTAGCTGCTGGTCCTTCTGCTGACAATTGACAGCAAGTCGGTAGGCATTGCCATACGCGTGACAGTCCAAATATGTTAAAACAAGGACGTGCCAAAAACCTACGATAGATAAAATATCTATTTATTTTAAAAATATTAATTAGTTTTGAGTTATTGAAGATAGGAAAGATCGAGACAAGATATTTTAACTTTAAAGATTGGAAAAGTTTAAACTAAAAAATATAAATTTTTATTTTTGATTTCCGAAATTTAAAAAGCTCAGTGACTTTTAACAAACTATTTAATCGCAATCAAATTTTTTGAAGTTCTTTATTTAGATTACATTTAGAATGTTTTAAAGTGAAACTGATATTTTTTAAAAATGAGACTGTCATTCTTATATATAAAAATATGTATATATGAAAATTACTTTTTTTTGCCTTTTTAGTTAAGTATGTGTCGGCATAATTGTATATGAATATATCAATATACTTTATATCTATTTTTCTTCGCAAAGTTTTACTGATTTTTAAAAAAGGCAATTTGTTAAATTAAATAAATCATAGATGTTATCTTATAATTTTTAATTATGAAGCGGAAAATATAATATGAAGACTAAAACTACGTAATTAAAATTAAATTATAGGTATTAAAAATTTTTTTTTTTTATTTTTAGAATTTTTTAAAAGATATCTGACCTGAGATTATTTAATATGATAAACTTCTTTATAAGTTATAAAAAATCTTGTACAGATTTTCCCTCTTAGACGACTATTTTTTAAATTAGTTAAAAAAAAATGACTATAAATTTATATAGTTAGTATTACATAATAATAATTTTGCATACAAGACAGTAAGTGTAAAAAGACAAAAGCATTGCTTATAAAATAAATATTAAATATAATGATATATTATATATTAATCTTACCTTAAACGAGTGGGTTCTTTCAAGTCATTTAAAAGAAACGGTTCATGCTGAAGATCGTGAGGCTTATAACGATCTAGTGATAATTTGAATGTCATGTAACTGAAAAATTTATTAATTTTGATATTTAATTCAAAAAAATTTTTAAGACAAGAATTAGACAAGATTTTAGTACTTTTTTTTTTTTTTCTTTTATAACACTAAAGAGAAAATACTTGAAATTTATGTGAATAAATACGACAGACAGATATTTTATTGTAGAAAATGTAACTTTCAATTAAAAAGTTATATCATTACAGAAAGATTAGATAGTATCAACGTTTCATTGGAAATAGGAAAATGGTATTTACTTAGAGACTGTTTGATTTTATTTTTTAATTAAAATGATAGATTACAAGAAATATATAGAAGTAGATAACTTTAACAAAAAATAATGATTGCATCTACAACTAACTATGAGATTCATTATAATCAAGCTTTAATCATAAAGCAAAATGCAAAACAAAAAGTAAGTATCTATTGAAAACAAAAAGTTAAGCTGTAGAAAGATATATTTTTTCATGATACCAGCATCGAAGCTTAAAGTTTCAGTGTCTCTACAGACAGTCAAAACAAGCTAATTTCAGTTCAATGTCGCGAATGTTGCCACTTTCCGGCTCCGTCGAGCAGAAAAATAGTTTAGCAAACGCGTGAATTGTGATTGCATGCTTTCAGTTAGCGGGTAGAAATACACGTCTCGTCCTTTGGGAAGAAAGAAATAATTTTTCTGCCCGCTGACTGAAGGCTTTCGCAATTTAAACTCTGATACTTGTCATTTCTTTAATAGTAATTTCAGACCATTATTTTTATTTACGTAAATAACCGTTTTGAATGTGATTGTTTTATAAAAAATTAGTATGAATAATAAAAAGTATTTATAGTTTCTGCTTAATAATAAATTGCAAATGACAATTTACTCTTACGCTAATAGTTGATCACACCATTGGTCTTAAATTAACTTGTTTTTGACTGGCTACTGACAATGAAACTTTAAGTTCTAATGCAGGTAATCATGAAAATTACAGTGTGTAACTCAGGATGAAACACGATTTCAAACTGCAGGTGATGTCAGCCCTCGCTTACGGCTCGGGCAGCCAACTTTACCCTGGTCTGAAATCGTTTTGTTTTATCCCTTGTCACACAATATACTTTTTTACCTATGTATGAGAAATGAACACTAGCAGTTATTGTATAATACTCACCTTTAAATCGCCATTAGTAGTCAGAAGTTTTATGTATATTTACATAGATAATTAGTGCAAAAATATGTGACAGAAAAATATAGAAAAAAATTTAGTTTAGCATTCAAAAGCAAAGTAAATAACGATTAACAGACAACTAATTTAGTAGATAAATTATTGTCACATAAAAAAAATATTTTACCTTCGGTCTACATTACACTTTTGTGTTTTAAGTGTTAATTTTGTTAATAATTGTTTTTATTTTAAATTAAATTTAATGTTAATTATTTTTAAAGGCCTTTTAGAAAATTACTGTAGACCGAATTTTATTAAATTTTTTTTTTTTACTGTGTACACGAAAAATAATTTATAGAAACATAAAAAAGTATTCTTACTTCCAGAATACGACGAAAACAGTAGTTGTTGTTAGAAGTAAAACAATGGCACATGTTACTATCAATGCTGTATTTTGAAGAGAAGGAATGTTATGGTATGATACATCAATGAGCTGTAAAAATACATTTTTAATATTTATTTTATTAGCAAGTAATCGAAGATACATGGAATTATTATTACTAAACCTGTAAAAAATAATTTGAACCGATACGTTTTGGTGTTAAGTTTTTTAGGAGTAAAAGTTCGCGCCAATGTTCAACGAGCTCAAATAATATTGTTGATTATTTTTAATAACCATAGTTATTTAAAAAAATTAAATATTTGTCAGTAGTTAAAAAAAAAATCAATTTCATATTATAGATTTTTAGTTTAATATCTTTATCTTTAAACTTTTCGTCTAATGATGAGTTTATGTAATGTAGTATAAATGTTATTAAATTTAACGAGGTAAAATAGCACGATAAGTTGATAAGGGTTTTAAGTACTTAAATACTTACGGGAATATTACCACAATCCTCAAGTTCGGCCAATGGTGCTTCTGAACAAAATGTTCCCTCTTTGAGAAAGGGTGGCCGAGGTGGGGGCGGTAATCGGAACATCGGCGGAGGCCCTGAACACTCTGGACAATCAGTAGTGTCCAGAGATCTTAATTCAGCCATATTTCTTCTTAATGAGCTAAAATAATTATTCATAATTATATTAAGGAAAAAAAAAAATTTATCAATGAAATATAACAAAACAATTGTACAGCCACCGAAAAATTATTTTGAAATGACAAAACTTTTTAAATTACTAATAATTCAAAAAATTTCAAGTCGGCTTTAGGTAAATATGTCCCTATTATAGACCACATTATTTTTACAAACCAATCTTCAATTCATTTTATTAAAATTTATTAAAGTGAACTTTATTTTTATTAAGAATTTTTAATTTATGTAATTTTTCTTTTTCTTATTCTTGCAACTGATAAAAAAATTCATGAATGCAAAACTGTAATATACAATTTCTAAAAAAGTGACACAAAATAAAATAATAAATTTAAAAATTATTATTTATCGTTGAAATAAATTATTTACAAAATGATTTTAATGAAATTTAAAAGCTTTTAATATTGTTTTTTTTTTTTTGTATAACAAGCCATGCTGGTTGTTAAAAAAATACATGGTCATTTGTGGGGATATATTTACCTTATAGTTTAGGAAGAAAAGTTGTGACTGATACTCATAAAAATAAGTGATATCAATATCATTTCTCTTGTAAACATATATGGATTCCTATAAAAGATCACAATTATAAGATTAGTTTATGATTACAATGGAGATCGATTTTAACTTACATCTCATTAACGATTGTATGTATTCTTTTAATTTTATAAATTAATTATTTTTAATTAAATTATCATTTTATATTATAGAATTTTTTTTTTTTTTTTTAAAGTATAAAAATAAATGTTTACATTATGAAAATTTTTTTTCTCTATTAAAAAATAAAGAGCGTAGATGGATATTGTATAACACATATTAACATATATATGATTTATATTCGTAGTGAACGTGTAACAATGTGGTCATTGATTACTTTGAGTTTATATAAAATGCGCATGCGTTTATTTCAATCCGTGAAATATATGTACTATTTGGGTGGTTTGTATTTTATATAATTGTCTTTTTTAGTATTTTTTTTTTTAGAAAAAAAATTTTCAATTTAATATTTTTATTAAATTACCTTAAAAATTCAATCATTATCACATCAGATTGCCACATTGGCATGTTGACTATCACTCACTTTTTATTAATCATCATAAACGTCAAAAATATTTATTATTTTAAAATAATTTAAAAAATTTTAAACATGCCGAAATTTATTGGTTTTTATTGAACAGTATTTTATACAAAATTAAATTCTTTAATTATTAAAATATTTAACAAAAGTAAAATTTTGTTATTAACTATGAAAAATAAAACATATATCACAATATAACTTAAGAATTAAAAGAAAATAAAAAAAAAAATTATTAATTTAAAAATAAACTGTTTATATTTTTTAAATAAATTCACTATTGCAAGACACTGTGTACATTTTATGGTATTGATTAACTACGCGTCATATCGCTTCTTTCAGGCTCACTAGTGGGTTGCAAAAAAAAAAATTTTTTGAAGAAACAAAATTTTTAAATTTATATTAAAAGTTCAATATACACTTATAAATAATATTTACATTAATAAGTTTAGTTTTGTACAATTTTTAAATCACAACAAATAATTACAAGCTTAATATTTGAGTAATTTTACATTCGCGTGATTGAATTTGATTAGGGTGGAAAAAGTTGATAAGACGAACCGAGGCAAGCTGAAGCTTGTTATCCTGCGTTCCCTTACAAAGGGTAGAATAATATGGAATACTATGAGAAATGTTTTACGGCGCTGCAGTCGTACTGCCCCTAAAAGTTCTCAATTGGTAACTTTTATCTCCCATAACTTTCAAGCTTTTCCCAGTTGACAGTATGACCTTTATCTATTTTTTTAAATAAAATTTTTATATTTAAATTATTTCTTAACTTATCTAAGTTTAAGCATTAACGTACTGAGATGTAAATTTTTAAATAATATAACTTACTATATTACTTTGAGAATATATTTTTATTTTAATTTAACATTTATATTTTTAAAATATTGTTTATTAAATAGTAACGTATAATGCAAGGCTTTTATTTTCAATTATAATTTTTTAACAAAAAGTATCAGAATAATAAATTTAGGTCGCAGAAAATATTCTTTAAACTAATAATGAATACGGTTTTAATAAAAATGTAGCATGGCTGCGTGTTACAATGGCCACATATCAAGACCACAGAACATAGCAAAGCACAAGCTGATTTATTTCCACAGATAGGGAACGCCGCTGCAAGTGATAGAAGCACAAGCAGGGAGCTAGACTGTGGCTAAGTTAAAAGTATAGAGAAAGTAAAAGTACAGAGGAAAATAATAGAATAGGCTTCGACCCGAGCCGGGATTCGAACCCACGTCCGCTAGCTCATGGTAGAGGCTCAAAACACTGCATAAACCACTTTTACCAAAGTAGGTGTTTGGAGACAGGACGCTAATGGTTAATGGTATGCTGGAAGGACACTGCAATATCTACTAAAATGATGTAAAAAATAAAAATAATTAAATTAATGTAAAAAGAAAGTTTTTAAATATTTGAGAACTCGAAAAAATTATTTATCAAAATATAATTATTTTTGATTAATAAATTTTTTTTTGAAATAAAGAATTTTAATAATATAAAATCTGTATTTTAAGGACAAAAATTTTTTATCATACTAATATGTTACATAAAATTTATTAACGAAAAAAATATTAAGCCTACAATATTATTAAAAAAAAATTATTAACCAGATAGTGAATCCTGTCACTAGATAATTGCATAATTTTTTTTTTTTTACAGGAATACAGTAATTATGTAAAAAAAAAATTACATAAATCAATCAAACAGTGATATTTTGTAGTAAATAAGCTTTAGATAGGAGTCGTGTGAAATCCTTTGCCTGTTGGAATGAAAAATCTACCGGAACTATTGGTAGCAGGGGAACTGACATAAGTTCCTGGCGGTGGATAAGGTCCTGGGGGAGGTTTTGGAGCCCTCACAGGATAACCTGATGTAATACTACCAGTTTTTGCACCCTATTCAATAAAAATTATTAATTAATTATTAATATAATACGACATTAATAAATTTGAAAGAAACGCATAATAAACATGAATATTTCTTTAAGTTTTATGTTAATTAAAAAATCTAGACCAGATTTGTTAGATTAATAACAAGAAATAAATTTCGTTTCGCTAAATTAATATACCTGAGGTTGTTGCTGAATTGGTATCGCTCCGCCGTGTACTGTCACGTGATTACTGGGACGTAAATAAAATTTGTCCTCTGGATAGGTATTATTATGATCCATTGAATGCAGATTTGTAACGTATGCTATTTAAAAAAATTGAACGTAATTTAAATATTAAAAAACAGTAAGTACTTAATAATTAAATTTGTATTTATTTTCATATTAAAAAAATACTGACCTGGTTGATGAGTTATCGTTGCTCGGTTACTTGGCAAGTAAACAGATTTAGCTTGATCACTTTCTCGTGATGACTGTGACGTTGGTGCTGAATAACTGTATACACCTTGACTACCATGAGTTGAATAAAACGTTGAAGGAGGATACTGATTATTTTCTAATAAAAATAAATAATTTTTATAGATTTTTTTTTTTTTCACCAAAACTCAAATTAAATTCATAAAGAATTATAATCAAAGTCTTATAATATTTTTATTTATTCGATGAACCTACTAGGGTAGACTTTAATATGAAAAATGACATTTCGTAGAATGAAAAATAGAAACGACTAAATTACTGTACTGTAGTTTTTTAATTTAACCCTAATCCGGTGTCGCTGTTTCCAGCACCCGAAAACGTTGAACATAGGTCATTAGCGTCCACCGCTTATTTAAGTATGTTATTCTGTAAGGAAAAATCTGAATAAATTCGTAGGTCTTCCTTGGACTTTTAACTGTGCGATAGAGTTGTTGCCAGCCCCAAAAATCCCTTTTTCAATAAACATTTTCATTAAAGTTCAGAAGCATGTAGGCTTTTTACAGTAGAATATTTGGACACAAACGACCCATGTTTAACCGATTAGGGTTAATTAATGCATTTAACTTTATTTTCAACCTCAACACAAAATAAGTTCTCTAAAATCGTTCATTTTTCATTCCTTTAGTGATCTGTACTATTTAATTTAATTAAAAATATAATTTAGTTATTAAAAAATTAATTTACTATTCCAAAGAACTGCACGTGAGTCACCAGTTCTTCGAGCTGCATCATCTGATTCTGGGAAACCACAGCCATCTCCCCTTAAATCACCTAATGTTTAATAAAATTTTTTAAATATCAGTAATAAAGAAAAAAATAAGAAATTAACAATTTTCCTTTAAATTTAATTTACGTGTATGAGTAGGATTGTAATTTGGCATCGGCGGAGGTTTGTATCCATAAACTGTGTGGTAAGACGATGCTGATGGTGGCGGTGATGGACTATGACTTCTTTTCAATGGTCCCTAGTACATTAATAGTATATTACATACCTAGGCCAGTAAAATAAGAAAAGTCTCAGAGCACATGTAATTGTTGGCCGAGGCTGACAAACATGTGGTCTGAGGTTTTCTTTTTTACTGGCCAAGGAGTGTATACTATTTTTCTGCTCGACGAAGCCGGAAAGTTGCAACTTCATTTAGAGCAGCGGCCCGAAAGTTGCCACTTTCCGACCGGAGGGCAGAAAAAATAAAAAAATAAAATTTTGACAATAAAAAATGAATATTGATACTTAGATTTGTACATTTACGTTAGTCATCAATGTATGAGACGAAGTAGCGGCTGTGGCAACTTTGTACAATGGACTTCGAGTCGGCAATGGTAAAAATAATTGTTGATGTACAACATTTGCTCCTGTTGTTTGATAATTACCCACGGCAGTTAAAACATCTGAACATATGCTGAAAATTATATTTATTATTAAATAAGTTAAATTTATGAATACTTCAATTGTTAAATTAATTAAATAAAATGTTATTTAATTAATCATTTTTGTAAAGAAATGATAACTTTTAAATTATTACTCCTTAGAATTACGTGTAAAGATATTATGCGTCAATCTTTTTGTTGTTATACACAAATTACGCATTAGAAAAAAACTTGTTTTAAAATACGCGGTTACAGATTTTAAAAAGTCTTCTAAGTTTATGTTTTTTTTATTGATTTTCAATTTGTTTATTTATAAATAATAAAATTGTTAAGTGTCTACTGCTATCATTATAAAAAAAAAAATAATAATGTTAATAAATACTTGGTCTCTTTAGTTAATTGTCTTCGTCTATTATCATCTTCATTGAGAACTTTTTTTAGTTGTAAAAATAACTGATGTTTTTCATCTTTTAATTGTGATAACTCAGCTTCCAAATTACAAATTTGTTCTCTGGTTTCTCCCAAAGTCATAACATCTTGTTTTTGTTGTCTTTCACGTTCTTTTCGTAATCGTTCTTCTTCAGCATCAGCTTCTTGCTCTATTTGAATAAATTATGAATAAATATTAAAAGAAACAAATTAATTAAAAATAATTTAACATAAATAATATAAATATGACATACCTTGTTTTTTTCTTTGCCGTTCTCTAGTGATGTGATTTTTCAATGCTTGCCACATATGCTCACTTTGTTGGGGTGGTCCTGATACTATTGCTGGCATTGTTGATATTTTTTTGTTAACAACAATTATCTTATTTTTATATTCACAATTTACTAAAACTCTAACGTATCACTGATTATATTTCTTTTATTTTTTTTTCGTCGATGATAAACATTTATAATCAAATAATTATACTATAGATGGGTAATTTCGTTTTGTGTGTCTGTATAAAGTAAAATGTATGTAAATTTAGCTTTAGATATTTGGTATAGTAAAGTAATAAAAGCGATATAGTGAAGAGACCGCCACTTTGCTTTTAAAAAGAGCGCGGGAAAATTGATTATATTTAAAAATTAATACCTTGATTTATGAGTATTCAAAAAAAATTTAGTCGTTTTAAATGTTTTTATGATAGAGAAAGCAGTAAATAATTGGCAATTATTAGATTTCTTAATAAACGTATTAAACTTTAAACAGCAAAAAGAAAAAATATAAAATACGTATGCAGGTTTTTTCACAATCATGAATGAAACACGATGATAGAAGCAGCAGAAAAGTGAAAATTTTTATTCAGTTTCAAGCAAATAAATTGAATACTAACAGAAAAAAAATTTTAATTCGCATACTAATGATAAAAAAAAGTCTGTGCATATTTTTAATTAATAAGTACTTTATTTATAAAAATTATCTTGCTTAGTATAGTAGATAAAAATTTTGAGTTGCGAGGATAATTTTTATAAAATATTTGAATTGTTTTTATTTTTCTAAGCATTGACTTTATTGATATTATACAATGACAACCGTTGAAATTTCAATACTTCTAGTCCCCAACTTGTCCATCCGGGTAATAAATATCTTGCAAAAATTTCCAAACAATTAGGATTTGGAGGTAAATAAGGTTTTAATACATCTGGAAGACAATTAAAAATTAATAAATCATCAATTTCAGTTAATTCATTTATGGTTTAATTATTTAAAAATAATATGTCATAAATATTTAAACTATAACTCACCTATAATAGGAGGCTTATGTGAATGTATAGCACTAGGTACGCTAATAATAATTTTTTTATCTGTTATTTTAGTTGATAAATTTTCATTTAAACAACCGAAAATCAATAATTCAAATGGCTGTTTTACTGATGAATAATTAAAATCACAAATAGTTTCTCCGGATTTGGTCACCTATAAATTTAAAGCAATAGTTTATTATTAAAAATTTTATCAAATATATTTATTTATCTATTTACCTTAACCCAATACCACTTAGCAAGGTATTTTATTCCCCATAATGGTAGAATGACATCAATTATATAATTATAATGATTTTGAGAATTAGTACACCATATTGCAATGATACCATCAGAATTTAATAATTTCCTAACAGGTATTTTATTTATTTCTTCATTGAACATCATTTTATAACTACTAGTTTTATTTCTTCGTATAAACTTATTCCACCAGGGTGGATCCATAAGAATAAAATCAAATTGATTTTTCATTTCCAATTTTTTATCAATATCCTTAATATCATGAGAATAAAAATAGCAATTATTTGGAAATACATATTCGTTGGAATGTAAAGTTGTAATAATCGCATTATTTGATTGATTGAATCCATAAAAGTTATCAGATATATCATAGTCAGTATCGTAAAATTCGTGAGATGCATCACGAGCTCGTTTATTATAATCAATTTCAATTGAATTATTAAATACTTTTTTTTCCGCAACATCAGCTAACATTTTCTCAATTGTCTCTTTAATAAATTTTATTTCCTCTAATTTTTCCATCGAAACAGAATCAGCAATTTTTTTCTTTTTAAATTTTTTTTTATTTGTCATTAATTTTTCTTGATTTACTTTTAGTATTTGATTACTACGTAAAAATTTTGAATTAATATCAAATACTTTATTATCAAATTCTAATGATAATAATTCATTGTTATTATTATTAACATTACGATAAATTTTATTTAAATATTCTGAATGGGAAATAATCCATCCTTTGTCACTCGCCGCAAGTATGCTCATGTTTTATGAATTTAAAATTTATTAATTAATTATCGTTTTCATTAATAATTAAATGGTCAAGAGTCAAATACTCAAATCCATCTGAAATATTGAAAAAGTTAAGCATTAATTTAATAAATATTTGATAATTTCGGTAATAAAATTATTATTAATGAAACTGCATAAAAAATCAATATTAATATAATAAATATTGAGTCGAGTTTTTATGAATTAATTTTAACAAAACAGTCAATTCTTAATATACATATTTATTTGAAATTTTAATTTTATCAACAGTTTATACAAAAATGACAATGAAAAATCAAAGGTTATTAGCTAAAAAGAATGATGTTTCTAAACACGTTGATAAAAGGAGTAGCAAAGTGAAATTTTTTTTTTAATTTCAAGCAAATAAATTGAATACTAACAGAAAAAAAACTCAAATTCACATACGAATGATAAAAAAAAATTCTGTACATATTTTTAATGAATATGTACTTTGTTTATAAAAACACAAAAATTTTGTAACGCCTGGTTATTTTTAGTAAAATTTTTAAAAGGCCTAAAAAAATTACATAAAATTGTATATGTACACTAACACCTAAATTCATATGTATATAAATAAATACCATAAATACCTTTCTATATGAGTAAATAAAAATGACCCTAAGGGTCATTCACCAGCCATAGATCCATTGTTGTGTCATTGTTTCAGTTGACTGAATCAGTTGGCGGTTATACTGAGACTTTATTTATTCTAACCTAAAATGTTTAAAACTTCATTTTTATTTTTTATAAATAATTAATTTAAATAAAACATAAAAGTTTAAATAAGTATTTTCAAATAACTGTAGATTTTTATTTGTTTTATTTTACATGCACTTTATTACTACTATATATTTAATTAATTAAAATATTTATATGTGTAAGGAATAACACATAAGTTGTTTACATTACTCAAAACATTATTAAATTGATGATATTTAAACAAATTGATTTTTTAATTTTTAACGATTTCAAATAAATGATCACTGTTAACGATTGGTAAGTGTTATTTTATGAATAACTTTTAAATTATAAATTTTATTATTATTAAAAATTATAAGCAGCGAAATGAATCAACCGGAATAGTTTATTTTATTATTATTATTATTATTATTATTATACTATTATTATTAACATATTAATGAATTAAAATTTATTTCCATACGCCGACTCTTGATAGTTTATTAACTGTTTATTTATTTTTTCTTGCAATATATAATTATTTCATTATTTTCATAGATTTTAGAAATGTATTTTTAATTTATATTAATATTTATGGATTATGAAACAAACAATTTGTTTAAAATTTTTCAATCAAAATTAAAAATTATTAATTTTTTTATTTTATTATAAAGAAAATTAATGATATTTTTACGTACTTGATATAACAAGTTTTCTACATTAATTATTAAAAAAAAAAATTAATTCAATATAAGCTCATTTAAAAATGTATAAATTTGAGATCTATTATAAATGAAATAAATAATAAATTTATTATATAATTTTATTAATTATTAATTTGATTTTTTATCTGAATTTAATAATTAATTATATTTATTTTTTTCTAGTCTTAACAGAGCTATTGGATTATATATTTATTAATAGAAGAAATATATAACAATGGAAGATGTAATGAAGGAAATAAAAGAATGTAATGGAATTCGTTATCCATTTTATCGTACTGCTGCTAAAGTTTTAATATTACACAGAAAACTATACAGTAAATATTTAATTTATTTGATAATAAATTAAAAAGTCTGCATATTTTAATTTATTCAAATTTATGTATTTATTTTAGTGCAGTTTGTACCTCTGCAATTGGTAATTGGAGTATTTGAGCGCCATAAATTATCAATAACTGAAAATTCAGTTATTCTAGATGAAACAGAAGTTGAAGATGTCATTGCAGATATATATTTTGCAGCTCGTAAAGAAGCTAACGTTGAATTTGATATTAATAAAATCACAAAGTTAGCTGTTGCTTGTATATTCTCAACATTCAACAAGTAAGTAGTTAAATGTTTTAATTTATTTAAAATAAATCTATTATATTTTATTTTCACGATTTATTTTACGATTTTGTGTAGATTACATACTGTCATTTATTTATCACATTAAAAAAAGTAAGGAAAGTAATGAGGTGAAATTTAATAAATGATTTTCAAGTCTTTTTATCTGATAATTTATTACAGCATTCAAGATGATTTAATGTTGTAATCAATAATCTGACGAGCTTTATTTTATTTTTTATTTTTACAGTTTTGAAAAATAATGTTTTGTGTGATGAATTATTAAATTTAGCAATAAAACGACCGAATTCTATTTTTATTGCATTTGAATGTATCACAAATATTTAAATGTAAAAACGTTATTTTTCATCTTTAAAAGATTATAAACTGGGCCAATGATCTCGAATTTATAAAAACTATTTTAATACTTGAAAATTTTTTTCGGGATTGTAGTGTAAAAAAATGATATCGACTTTTAATTATTTGAAATATTTTATTTATCATTCACGTAATTTATCATTTTAATTTATTTTTATTACAGTAAAGGAAAAGCTTCAGTATTTTCAGTAAAAGTATTATTAACTTTAATCAGCTGTGGAAGTCTTCATGAAAAATATGAATACTTTTACCAGTTGTTGGCCGATCACAACGCATGTTTATCTAAAGCTGCATTAAATACATTACTTACAAGTATTTGTAAAGTAACTGAATTACTTGGTGAAAGTGTCGAGTATGGTAGTCATCTAGTACAATCAAATGTTGACAGCTGCTTTGTCGAATCACAGGGTTGTTTAGGTGTCAGTAAAACAGAGTTAAGATTATGGTTGATGCAAGATCCACCTTTGCTTACGTGGATATCAACATTCAATCGTTTAAAATTAGCCGAACATGTAGTTCATAATGTTAAATGTTCATCTTGTAAAATTACACCAATACGTGGTCCAAGATTTACTTGTTTAAGATGTGCCCGTTATCATCAATGTCAAATGTGCTTTTTTTTTGCTAAAACATCTCATAAACATAAATTAAAACATCCAGTTAAAGAATATTGTACAAAGGTTATTATTATAATTATTTATTTAGTAATCTTTCGTGAAATTTTTTAATTGTTAACAGAATTAGAACTTGTCGATCTTACAAGTGATTTAGAAACATTGCTATAAATTTATATAATCATTTTCTGACAAAGTGTGATAAGCAAAAATCTATTCCTTCTGGGTCATAAAATTATGATTTCATTGTATTTTAAAATTATTATACTTGTTATAATACGATTGTTTATCAATATTTTTTAAATTTCACGAGGGCATTATTCAATCAATACTAATATAGGACTAATTAGTTAATTTCGTTTTCTAGATTTTGAGTAAACAAAATACAAAACCAATAGTTGATCTTATTAGAAATAAATTACGATTATGTCCAATTCAAGTATCTGCGCAGTTAGAATCATCGGCATTAAATGCATTACCATTTAATAAAGATGAATCGTTATTTTCTGACAGTACTCTTGATTCATCTTTATCAAATTCGATAGTGAGTGATAAAGTTAATAATGATCCTCAAAAAGAATTATCGAGTATTATTAATCATTTGGAACAAGAGAACAGAAAATTACAAGTTGAGTTGAAAGAAATATGCGGAAGTCGTGATGAACGATTACAGCAGCATCGAGAAGCCATTGAAGCTCAATTACAACGATTAAAAACACTAAAGGTAAGATTTATAATTATTTATTTATTTCCTACAGAAATTTTGGCTTCCGTATAATTTTCGTCTCTAGTTTAAGTTTCTCAAACGTTCCATCGGCATCTTTAGGGCTTGATTGATTCAACGCGTTATCGATAAGAAGATGAAACTGAATAGTACAATTATCCAAAAACCAAAATATTCAGAGATCATATGTATTATATTTGTGGAAGCTTTAAATTTAAATTTATTTATAAAAAAAAATTAACAATTAACGCACGTTCTTTTTTGAAAAATTATTTTAAGATAAAATTTAATAGGTCAAAAAATAAGCGATCAATTAATTTTTTTAAAAGATGAGTTTGATGTATTTCATACTCGTCTAATGTATTGATCCTTGCAATTTTAATTATAACGTATACGCTATAGTATGTAGGAGAAATTATATACAGACATACTGTTTTATATGACCGTATAAATGTATGCGTCAATATAGTATGATTACTGTTTTTATCTGGTATGAATATAAACTGTAAAGGCTTTAGTAAAGCCTTTGATCTAGTCAATAATAATACACTAATTGAGATACTTGAGAGAATTGAAGTGAGCGATAAAGTTTTGCAATGGTTTAGATCATTTCTAACAGGTAGATTACAAGAGAATATGACATTAAGTCAAGGGTACTTAGTCTTGCACTTGGGATCTTAATCGTTCGGTGTCGATACAAATGATATTAATACAATTCTACAATCTGAGCATAAGCCGTTGGCAGATGATACGAAGATATATAGAGTAGTTAAGAATATAATTGATGCCAGAATGTTGCAACAGGATCTGAATGCATTCTCAAGCTGATGCAAAAGAAAATAACTATCGTTATATGTATAAAAGTCTAGTGTTATCGTAGTTTTCCACAGGGTCTAATATGAGGTTAAGGATATTTTTAACGGAAGACAATGACAATAAATTCATGATAAGTATTACTTGAGAGGCGATTACTGAAATATGAAAGTATAATCTGGTCATCATATTATGCTGAACATGTTGAACGACTAGAGAATGTCAAGTTAAAGTTTTTAAAATATGATTCATCTCTGGAGAAAGAAAGTTGTCAGTAAAGTAAGGCTGAAGTTAGCTCAAATCTCGTTCTGATAGTTTAAATAAAGACGTATATTTATAGATATTTTTTTTTCCCTAAAAATTCAATGAATAATATTATTGACTCTCTGGAAATTTACATTTAGGTGAGTCAATGCATCAAGCAGACGACTAAGAGAAAAACGTCTGCTTATGATTCCGTCACCCAGTAAAACATATGAGATAAATATTTCGTGAAGCGCGATATATAAACTAGTCAATAAGTATATATAGTATGCCCATAAATTTCTCTGGAGGTTCACACCAGAATATGTTGAATTTGCAAGTTTAATACTACTAAGTGTTAATGTAAGAGTATTACAGAGCATTATTTACTAAATTATTGTTATTATATCTACGATTAATGTGAATTGCTAAATGCGTCAACTAAATAAATTTTGTACAATACCTGCATGAATATACACATTTTAACGAAATCAAATCTATTGTAATAAACAAAGCAAGTGTTCTAACAACACCGCATAATTAGTTTGTTAGCGAAATACTTATTCAATATATATTATATATATATATATAAAACCAAAAAAAAAATTTAATAGAGGATATATTGGTTGATATTTTTTCATGTCAAATTTAATTCGTATTTATACAAATTGATTTTATAATTATTTTTGTAGAAATAATTTTTAAATATGCAGCAAAAGGCGCCACTTTTTTAGGGGTATAATTATATTTTTTTCGAACTTTTTAACTTCCCGCTAAGAAAATTGAAAATTTTCAAAAAAAAAAGGAAGTTATTGGTTCCCGTCCGTTTTTCGAAAACTGAGTTTTCAACGAATCTCGACGTTTTGAGGACCTAAGAAGCTATTCTGATTATTTTCAAGATGATGTCCGAGTGTATGAATCTGTGTACGTACGTATGTATGTATGAATTTAAATATTCTGTAACTTTTGAACGAATGAATCGATTTAGATTATTGCGGTAGCGTTTGAAGCGGCTCATGAATTCCAACAATTTGTGAGACATTGAGCATAATCGGTACAGTATATTCGGAGATATTCTAAAAATAAAATTTTTTCAAAAATTTTTTTTTTGGGATAACTTTTAATGTACTCGATGGGTTAATTCCAATATTCAATCAGCTCTAAAACTTAAAAAACCGCGTCGAATGCCACCTTAACCATCAAAATCGGACCATTAGTTCAAGAGTAACCGTTGTCGAAAGAATTGCGAAAAAGTGTTTTTCCAATAAAATCTAAATTGTTGAACTAATTGATGACGGCGTTTTATTGAACGTTATTGATTGAAAAACTGCGCTAAACGTCACCTTGAACGTCAAAATCGGTTCATTATTTCAAAACATATTGGTGATTAAAAAAAAAAAAAAAATCTGTCTATCGGAAGACCCTGCAGGCCAGCCCCAAAACTTCCCGCTGTTTTCGAGCTCTTCGAGCTCGTAAACATTGTTGTGAATACATTTTCGAGCTCTTCGAAAATGCTTTTGTGTGCCATTGTTTTCGAAAAAAACCGATTTTAGCATTTCTTTCTCCCACGATATCTCAGAAACGAATTGAACGATTTTGGTGGTTGAGGCGGCAATCGGCGTATTTTATTGAGTTCTAGAGCTGATAAAATTTTGAAATTGTTTGGTTCAGTTGTTTCGAAGATATTCGCAAAAAACCGTTTTTTACCATTTCTTTCTCCCGCGATAACTTTTGAACGAATACTCCGATTGAGATGGCTAAGGCGGCAATCGACGCGTTTTATCAAGTTCTAAAGCTGATTAGATTTTGAAGTTGATCGTATAAGTCGTTTCTGAGAAATCGATAAAAAACTAAAAAAAAAAAAAAATTTTTTTTTTCGTAATTCGCCAATATTATCGAGTCTACTTGATCAAATGATCTGAAATTTTCAGGAAAGTTGAGGGCCAACAAGCTCTTTCGATTGCCGCCTTAACCATCCAAATCGGTTCATTAGTTAAAAAGTTACAGACCGGTCACACACACACACACACACACACACACACACACACACACACACACACACACACACACACACACACACACACACACACACACACACACACACACACACACACACACGCACACACACACACACACACACACACACACACACACACACACACACACACACACACACACACACACACACACACACACACACACACACACACACACACACACACACACACACACACACACACACACAGAAAGTAGTCAGAATAGCTTCCTAGGACCTCAAAACGTCAACATCTGATGAAATTTCGATTTTCGCAAACCGGGGTGAAAACAATAACTTCCCAATTTTTCGAAAATCGTCGATTTTCTTAGCGGGAAGTTAAAAAACAACGATTTACTTCATTATTTTTTTTTGTTATTGTTCATTACTTGAATTTTCGCCATGGAAGGTGTGACAGTTCTATTTTCGAGCTTGAAAATGTATTAATAATAGCATTTTCGAGCTCATGAGCTCGAAAATAGCGAGATGTTTTAATAGGGCTGGCCCGCAGGGTCAGGCGGTTTTCAGATTTTTTTATTAACTCTGAATTGGACATGAAATAGTAAATAGACTAGTTGTTATATACTGATGAATTTATAATTTGTGTTTAATTTTTTAAAAACTATTTAACATCCAAATTCGAAATCTTTGGAGCATCAACTGACCCACGGTGTGTCATGATCATCGATTATTTGAATTTTATTATTTTTTGCGTCTTTTGTAATTTTCATTCCGAATTCAAACTCCATATAATTATTATTTATAGTCACAGGTGAATAATTAGTAGGAAAATCGGCAGGGAACCCGAACTACTGTTAAGCGCTCAGGATTATAGGACAGGTTGTAACTGCTAATAAGTGCTGGCTTCTGGGTAGCAATAGTGCTATTGATAGGTCATAGCGTAGGTGAAAATATTGGGTGCTAATTGCCACCCCAGTATAAGTTTCAGGCGGTTTTCAGATATTTTTTTTTTTAATCACTTATTTGAGTCGGGGTAGTGAGATTAGTATAAATAATTTAACTTCACTAATTACGAAGCTTCATAATTAGTGAAGTTAAATTAACTATTAAAAAAAAAAGAATAAAAAAAAGCTACAACACGATTATTTATCGGCTGTCTCCCATAAGCATTGAGTATATTGAGTATAATACGAAATAGGTATTATAATAATTTCGAATTAGTAGTGGAAAGTATAGAAATTATTATAATTAAAAAAAATAATAATAAATCTACGATTATTTTACTGAATATTGATTTATAAAATAATATAATTATTGATTAATATTATTTTTTATAATAATCTATAAGGTAGTTATTTGAAGTGTAATTACAAATAATTAACATTTTTCTATTTTATATATAAATATTTAAAATAATCATAATCATATTTAATAACTACTTTTTCATGTAACTGCTGTAATTAGTGTAATGGAATAAATTTTTTTTAGAAATACATGTTTCATGGTCAACGATCTTCATTTCCACAAACTATGCGCTGTGTACAAAGCACACCGCTATTACCATCATTACCAGTAACATCCAGATTTTCAACATTGCCTGAATTCCAATTAAGTCCAATCATTCGTACGAGTAACAATGTTGATTGTAATAACACAACAATCAGCAATGGTAATGTTAATCCATATGAAATAAATAGTAATCTATTTGATAATTCACAACACGATGGATCGCATGAAGAAACTAGAGAAGTATCGAGTTCATATGAAAATTCAAAATTATCTTCGAAAATTCAACTTAGTACTTGGATCGGAGGTATTTAAATATTTAATGCGAAAAAAAAAAAAAAGAATTTTCAGAAGTAATGAAAGTAATTGATATATTTTTTTAAATAAATTAATAAGGTAATCGAACGAGTATTTATCAAGATCATGGTAATTTTTCTAAATGGTTGAGTTCAAGTAATGCCAATTTACCGTCATCAAAATATTCATCAAAGTCGTTAAACGTAACTGATAAAATGTCTCATGATGATTCACTACTGGATAGCGCACGAGACAATACACCGTCTAGTCTTCAACGGCCTGATAAACATTCACGACATAGTAGTTTACAAAATATCCAAGGTGATTTAAATGACATACTCAATCGATTACAGAATATGGTTGCCAATGATTGTCTATTAGAAGGTAATTTTTACTCAATTATCTGCTGACGTTTAATTTTTTTTTTATAAATATATTAATATAAATTCTTATAAAATTGCTTACTAAATTTTAAAAATTACATAAACAATTAAAATAACAATTTTGTACACTCTTTTATATCCAGAAAAATTTATTAAAAACAAATTAATGAACTTGAAGTTATAAAGTAATTTTTAAAATAATAATAACTAACGGTAAATCTGATAAATTATCGAATCATTTGTTACCTGAAAATTACACTTAAATAAGTACTGGCATTAACTTATTTTGAATCTATTTAAAATATATTTTTAATATTTATCAGCAGAATCCTTCAATTCAAATGACAATTGTGAATTGAAACGTGCGGCGACACAAATGGAGGATCTTTTGACGGATCTCATACAAGGTATTGAATCACGAAAAGGAAAACTTGCAACAGTTGTTTAACAATTGTTTACAATAATAATAATAATAATAATAATTATAATAATAATGAATTCGAAATATATATATATAGTATCATGCATTTTATTTTATGTACACATTTATAAGTGACAAATTATAATTAAGTTGAAAGAAGTATATATTCATGAACTATTATACTGTATTTATTTATTTAACGCTATCTTCATTGTATAATTTTTACATGCTGATTATCCTCAATTCGCAGTGCTTTCTTCAATTGTAAATTATAAATATGTATTATTGCTTACATATATTTGTATAAATACTTCATTACTTCAGACTTGAATTTTTTATATGAACTTATTAACCCTTCGTCCGTCGCGTTTTGAGCGCAGTGCCGCCATTTTAATTAAAAGATTATTTAAAAAGAAAAAAAAATTTCCTAGTCTTTTGAAATTTTATGAGTTCTTCTACTGTACTTTTTAGTATCGAATAAATGAATGATAATTATTTTTTCGATATTTTAAATATTAAAAAAATAATTTTTTTTTGTTAGAAAACCTGAGAAACGCGGCGATGTGCCGCTGACGCGAGTAAACTTGGACGATGAATTTGTTGGGATTTTCTGCGCAGTGTTGCCAGTTACCACCAGCGACTCATTTTCAGCTCATTTAATTCATCTCTTTCTTTAATATTTTTATTTAATACAAAATTTTTATTTGATTACAAAATTAAAAAAAAAATTCAGTCGTATAAGCTTGTGTGGTTTTAATTTTTTAAAATCATAATTATGATACTTGGCAACACCGCAATATTAAATACATGGCGGTGGAACGCTGCGGCGCGACGGGCATAGGGTTAAAAAGATGAACTTCTGAAGTTGGTAGTCATAACAGTCTGTCTCTCTTAGGGTGCGTTCCACTAAGCGTTCACAACACTCAAAATCCTATCTAAATACACTTGAGCGTGGCGTTGTGAACGTCAAGTGGAACGCACCCTTAGAGTGAGGGATGGGCGATATTGAAAAAAAACATCGATATCGTAGCATCGATAGTTTTAGATTTTTATTATCGAGTATCGATATACCTTGTCCAAAAAATATCGATAGAAAACATCGATAGTTGAAATATCGACAGACATCGCCCATTCATAATTGAAAAAAAACATCGATATCGTAACATCGATAGTTTTAGATTTTTATTATCGAGTATCGATATACCTTGTCCAAAAAATACACGGAAAGAATTTTTCAATAAAAATTACTCTCCAATTTCGAGTAATCCTGGGCCGTTGCAAAAAATTGGTATTTTTTGTTTTAAATTTAATATTTTTTGTTTAAATATTAACGTTGCTAGACTATGTTTTACTCTACTACTGAGTAATTTTTGGAAATTCTTATATTTAATCGATTATTGTGAATATCTCATCTTAATCTATTAATTTTTACTCGGTGCGATTAATTTGTACTCCCCAATATACCATTCTTTTAAACCCATTAACTGTTTGATGAAAAACTGCTTATAACTCGAATAAATTTTCTTATCTATGGGAGTAATTTTTACTCTAAACTGCAGAGTAATATTTCAGTAGTCTCCGTTAATCTTCGGTTAATATTGGCTTCAATTAAATGTCTTTTATTTTGCTCGCGACAACTTACATGTTACGCACACAAACGTAGGGCTGGAAAAAAAGACGATCTCTGTATCTCTCTATAACTTAATATTTATTTAAAAAAAAAAAAAAACTTTGTATTTTTTCTTTTTCAACACAATAAGAGTAATATCTTTTTTAATTCTTTTTCAAAATATTTATTTTAAGTCATATTCTAAGGCAGTTAGATGATTTTTAGTTTTTTATAGAAATTTCAGCCTATTAATTGTAATTTTTATTGTAATTCAATATAAATTTTATAAATTGAATAATCAACTTTTTATCATAACCTACGAGTAAAAATTGAATTAGAGAGAATTTATTTAGACATCCGCTAGGGGTAATTTTTACTCGCAATTGTGAGTAAAAATTAATCTGATTGATTTTTACTCACTGAAAGAGTAAAATTTCGTAATTCGAAAGTAAAAAGTCGTAATGGCCCAAGATTACTCGATTTAGAGTAATTTTTAGAATAAATAACATGGCAATATTCATACGAAAATTCTTTCCGTGTATCGATAGAAAACATCGATACTTTAGAAAAAAAACATCGAGAGTTGAAATATCGATAGATATCGCCCATCCCTACTTAGAGTTTTGTTCGTTATATTGAGATACACCTATGATAATGTTTCAGGTGAGTCAATCTCACCATTGATTATTTTATGAAAGAAACAGAGATCCGGACATTTGTGTCTCAATTGTAGATGGTTAATGGTACTTTTGTGGTGGTTTATGGAGTGTGATATTGCCTTTTAATTTCATCCAAACTTCTTACGATACCTTTGCATTTCAGCGAATATGATAGGATCCTAACGAACCTACTTTGTATTGACTCTAAACTATAAACTTGCAGTGCATAGTATGGGGACCAAATCATTGTACCATATTCCAATAATGGCCTCACCGAAAAAGTGTATAATTTGACGAGCGTATCCTGTTGCTGAAAGTTACGTCCCATTCTGATGATGTACCTCAGGTTCTTTTTGGCCTTCATCACTACACTATTGATATGGCTATTGAAGTTCAGCCTATTATCTACTATGATTCCCAGATCTCTCATCTCTCTAAGTTCTTACAGTGGTACTCTATCTATGTGATATCTTGGGGTAGTTCTGGTATTAGCTCCGTGCACGAAAATACTAATACTATTAAATCATCAGTGTGAGACGTATACATGCATAATGACAGCGCCATCAACAAGGAGGATCGGAACTTCTGGAGGATCGGAACTTCAATACGTATATACAATACACATTTACTTCTATAGTAGTATACGTAAGCGCACGGAGCCAATAGTCCCTCTTGTGAAACACATTGTTCCACACTTTTTTGCATTTAAGTAGAGTTCTCTGCTTTTACATCATAGTGACAACTTATCCAGATCTTTTTGCAGTGCTTCTACACACTTATTATCTAGATAAAAATATCATAGATATACTAGATATGGAATTGATTTTTAGATAAAAAAAAATTCTTAAATTGCTTTTTTTCGCATAAATGGTGGATTTTCTGAAATGAAGTTAAACAATTTGCTAATTAGAACGTCGATATCTTCCTATCATCTGCAAATAGCTCGTGCTCCGATCCTATAATTTCATCCATTTCACCGATGTCCACTATAAATAGTATAGATCCAAAATAAGATTTTTGTGGAAAACCTAGTTTCGATTCATACAGTCTTGATTCTATCCTATTTGAACTTACTTTGAAAGATCTACACGGAGAAAATATCTGGTAATATTTATTATTTTTCAAATAAAAAAAATTACTATTTCGCCGAGGCAAACTACTCGAAGAGAAAAAAATAGTTCTGATTCCTATCAAATGAGCTATCACTCATATTTTTGTCACAATTCTAAAGATTTTTTCCAGCAAATTCACACAGGATTTTCACAAAAATCTTCGTTACTATGTAACATAGTAATGGTTTCCATTCTAGCATAGGAATCAGAACTATTTTTTTCTCTCTATGTAGAAAGATAGAGGATAGCGGTTCGCACAATCCAACTGCACAATTTCTCAGAATTAGATTTGGTACTCCATCCGGACCAGCTCCTTTATTTACATGTAAATCCAATAACCCATTTAGAACCACATTATACGTCAATTCAAAGCCTTTTATATTCGTAATTCTTGAGCAGTTTGGCATCTTTTCAGCTCCTTGGTTCGGCTGGTGGTCCAGGGCGATGTCATAAATACTCTCAAAAAAATATATTGATTGAACAAACGTAATTATTTTCCTGTTTTTATAAATCTTCAATGTTTTTTATTTAATTTATTTCCATTTTTCAATATTAATTATGCAAAAAATATTAAATCTTTAATAAATCCGTCTTTGCTAAAAATGATACTAAAAATAATCTTGCTTGACGTTGTTTCAAAATTAAATCTCAATCCGGTGAATCCCGATTCCTGCACATCAATGTATATATCTATATCTTTATATCCTTCAAAACTCGTTTAACCTTATGTTTGATGCCGTGCGTTGATGCAAATTGCTTAGCAAGCTAAAGAATGGCATGATAACGATGATTTAAAACTGTGTTGGTATTACATCTTATAGTCTTTTAAGTGATCCATTGACGTCGGTCAGTGAAGGGAAATGGTTTTTTATTATTATTTTTTTTTGTATATACGAGTATTATATATATAGTATAAAAATGTTATGGATCTTATCTAATCCCACTTAATATAGTTTATTTATCATCTAATAATAGACTTACTTTTTCATTCACATAATTGCTATAAACATTGGTTATTCATTTATGTATATTTATCCGTATGAATTCAATTATCAATTCATTTTTATTACTATTATAAACAACAATACACAACAGTTATACAATATAAATTTATTTTTGTTTACACTAACTGTCGTTGTGTTGATAAAAAAGTAACATTTATAATTTTTAGAATTAATAAATCCATTATTATATAGACCTAAATTCGTATTTTAGTTTGAATTAATTTTATTTTTAGTTGAAGGGCAATCTAAGATGATACTTCACACTTTTTTAAATTATTCAATAATGAACTGTATAATCATATTGCAATTTTATTAATCAATTAAACAAAAATTATAGCATTCGTTCAAAAAAAGGACAATGTGATTATAAATACGCTAGGATATAGATTTAAAAGAACTTACTTAGCTGTTTAACATTACCGCGTAACGAAATTTCTAAAATAAATTACCGTAAAATCTTAATGTCAAGTTAAAATTCATTTGAGAAATATTGTTAAAAAAATAATTTAAAACTATAAGAATTTTTTTTTCAAATCTATATCATGGTGAAATTATTATTACTTCGTCTTTTTTCAATGAATGCTTTATTTATTTTTATTTTTAATTAGTAGATTTCATAAAAATCTAACTATTGTATTTGTCCTCATGATGGAATTTTCGAAAAATTTTGCTACCTCTAAACTCAGCTCGGCGAGCTGAGTCAGGAAATACATTCAGTTCAAAAGTTTATATATGTATTTATATATATATATATATATATATATATATATATATATATATATATATATATATATATATACAATATAACGCGCCGTTCTCCAACGATAGCGTCCGCAATTCTACACCGATCTTAATGAAACTGAGTATACTTATTCTATGGACGATTACCTTGGATGAGTTCGAAGATGAGCCAATTCGGCCAATAAGTTTAGAAGTTATGGTCAATTGAAATTTTGTAAAATTTTCAAAAAAAATTTGTTTGCCGCTTTAACTGGATGTAACTTCTAAACGGAAAGAGATAGCTTATTTTCGTTTGTTCTATGTGAAAGCTCGTTCGATTGCCTACAATTTTGACTATACAGCTCATTGATTTGACCTTTTTTTCTAATAGATAAATGGTTTTGAACATTAACAAAATATTATAAAAGCTAATTTTATCCAGGTTTTCACTTTGATTATAGCCACAATTTCAAACCGATCACCTTGAAACTTAGTATACGTATTTTGTGCGTGACTACCTTGTTCGAGTTTGAAAATGAGCACAATCGGTCGATTAGTTTAGAAGTTATAACATTTCAAAATTTTCAAAATGTCAAAAATTCATATTTTTACTTATTCTTCCTTCAATATCTTTTGAATGTGATAACTTATCAACTTTATATCAAATTCATCTGAAAGCTCTTCAAATAAGCTTTAATTTTCATGCCTATATATATGCCGAGACCACTGAAATTACTTATTTTACCATTCACTTAATGAAATTTTGCTATTGCATTAGTTCTCCTACTTCTTAGTAAATTCATACAGCTACTTAAATTCATATTATCGCAGTGTGACACTTATAAAATTCAAACATCTCAATTCAGTGGGTATATACAATTTTGTTTTATCGACAGTGTATATAAATGATATGATATATCAATAACAAGATTAACATTAGTTATGATGATAATATTCTCAATATCTACTTGTCGTTTGATTTTCTAATAGGCTTTTTTTTTGAAATATTAGTACTAATTTCAAGTATGACACTTTGATATATCACAATCAAATTTTAATCTTAGAATATTTTATTAGTAGATTTTATTGAAAACAAATTATCGCCTTTGTCCTTATGGTAGAATTTTCGAGCATTAAAACCATAATCTATCATAATTTTTCGAACAGGGTCCGGAATACCATTGGTCCGATAGTTTGAATATATGCATAGGTATCTTTAAATAACGTCAAATCAAAACATATAGTGCATTATCATCAAAAATTCTTCTGAAGCTCATTTAGTTAGCTTCAATTTTTGGCATTATACTTATAATTTTTTTATTTTTTTGTTTTATCATCTCGAGAATTTTCAAGAAAATGTCAAAAAAAATTTTATTTCATTATCAACTTTTATTTGAACAGTGAAAAAAATTAATTAATGAGAAATCTACTTCCGTTTCGGCTGCCGAATGGCCTTTTTAATTAATTAATTAATTAAATTTTCGTACGCGGAAAAAACAGAATTTTAAAAATTAATAAATAATAGTAAAAAGTGGAATCTGTTATCAATAATTAATACCATTATGTACTTAATGCAAAGCAGTTTATTAATTTTTGTAGATTCCTAAAAACTACTATAAATTATTTCAAAAAGTAAGTAAATATTATTACTTTTAGGTATAATACGTGACTTATTAGTGAAAGTTAATTAATTTATGGCATAATCTATTAAAAAGTAATGATTGGTCAAATTATGAATTGCTATCTTAGATACTGATTTTTCCAGCCGAAAAATTGCAAAAATTACTAACTTTTATTTTATAAATTCGATATCACTGATCAATTATTAGCTTAAAATATCATTTATTCATCATTATAAATTAATTTATTATATAAATAAATCGAATAAGTGGTAAATAATAAAATGAAAAATTAGTATACTAGATCTTTATATATTAATATGTACGTTTATTAATTTTTCGGTTCCTCATTTTTTTAATTTTTCTGTTTTTTTGAATAGTAATAACTGTAGATACCAATTTATCGATTCTTTTTCATATTAATTTTAATATACGAAATTACAAATTTTCCTCTTCTATGTGTATCAAATTTTAATATAAATAATAGCCATTTTGTAATATATATAATGATCCTGGTTTGATATTAGTATCCAGTATACTAATTTCAAGTCAAAAATAAACTACAAACTATTAAAATTTTGAGCATCATTTTTTCCGTGTACGGTTATAACAGTAGTTGATAGTCATTGGACATATTTAAAAAGTCGGAGAGAGGACAGGGAGTTACTGTCTTAGACTGTACTCAAATTAGCATGTTTGGTGTTGTTTGGTTCAAGTACTGAGCTTAATTGATATCCTTTGACCGATTTAGATCTATGCAGATTCACATAAATCTTAGACATTAAATTTGTTTGAAATTCTTTTTATTTAGTTTAAATTAACAAATTTTTTAAAAATCAGAATTTAAAATTTTTACATGTTTATAATTTCCCTTTTTAGTTTTGGTATACATAGATCTATACTAGGGTGATCCAAAAAATAACAAAATTTTTTTTTTTTCCGGAAACAGGTTCAAAAGTTTCATTCAGATAAAAGAAGACGCCTGTGAAAATTAGAGCTCTTAATATTCACATTAAGTGGTTCCTCATCGCACTTTTCTATTTTCCTTAAGAATAACATGGAAAAAATTTTTTTTACGTCTTCTGATTTTTATAAGTAGCTAACGATGCGTCATATAAATAATTTGCAGGCATATTTTTGTAGGTAATTGAATGCTCTACAAAAAAAGTTTCTTATCATTTTTTTATAAATCTATTTTAGCTTGACATTAAAATGAAAATAACTAGAAAACAATGCGGAATTTGGAAGAACTTTATTGGAAATAACTTCTAGGGAATAAAATTGTCTAGAAAAAAGGTCCCATGATATTTTGTAATAGGTCTGATAGTTTCGCCGGAAAAGTAAAAAGATCTCAAAATTTAATATAAATTCGACTTCAACCTCAAATAACTTTTGAACAAATAGATTTATGAAAAAATGATAAGAAACTTTTTTTGTAGAGCATTCAATTACTTACGAAAATATGCCTGCAAATTATTCCTATTACGCATCGTTAGCTACTTATAAAAATCAGAAGACGTAAAAAAAATATTTTCCATGTTATTCTTATGGAAAATAGAAAAGTGCGATGAGGAACCACTTAATGTTAATATTAAGAGCTCTAATTTTCACAGGCATCTTCTCTTATCTGAATGAAACTTTTGAACCTGTTTCCGGAAAAAAAAAAATTTTGTTATTTTTTGGATCACCCTAATCTATACAGATATACATAGATCTAAACAATGAAAAATTATATGTGAAAAAAAAGTTATAATTGTTTCATTTATGACGTCAAAGTGTTTAATTTCCTTATCTTATTTATGAGATACAATAGCATATCTAAATTAAAATTCCTCAGGAGCAATAAATCCGAGCTGATGTTGTTATTTATACAAATAATTGTTAATACAAAATATCTTGGTACTTAATAAATTATTCACGATATTATTTTTATATTAAACAAAAAAATGATTATAATTGTTTAATTTATTGTGACGTCAGTGTTTCATTTCCTTATTTTATTTCCTCAGATCATTTCCTCAGATATATTGTATCCGAGTTTACATTATTATTGTAGTATTTCATTTTAGTATCAGTGACGAAGCGACCGCAATTGTATCGTATTGTAGTGTACAATTAAATACGTTACTTTACATGTTATTTGGTCTGTGATGAATCGTGTAAGATTCGTCGATGTACGTAAAAGACATATCAATGCACGTGATACTATTTTATTACTTAGAATTTACTACTTCTTTTTCCTAATCCGTTTGTAACGTACTCACAATTGATGATTTCATTGTAATGATTTAAAATATATATATATATATATATATTAAAAACTTAACATGATATAATAAGATAATCATCAATAATAAAGTTTAAATAAAAATTACTTTCATTTTTATAATAATCTGTATTTAATCTCTTTTCAACTTTAACTATAGGTAATTAGTAATATAATTTTACATTATACTTAAAATTAACATACATTAATGTAAAACCAATTATCGATAATTAATTTTAAATCTAAATTTTTCTTACAGTCAATCTTCCTAAATCATTTCTTATTAAATGCATATTTAAATTTGTAACCATTTTACTTATTGATAAAAGTTGTCTCCAGCCATTCAAAGTTATAAATAGTTTGAATTCACTTGAATATTTTTGATAACTGTATTTAATCAACAATTAATTTTCACTTGAATCTCAGTAATTAATACTGAATATTTTATACTTTTAATTAAGTTTGCTTTCCTTAATCAATACTGTAAAAATTACTCTTGACTATTTTCATATCGTTAATGTTGAAGTCGATAATCTTTATATATTTTTATTGTCATGTCTTCATTTTATTTAAAATTTTCTTTTATTAAAGATACTTATTACACTTACTAAAATAATTATTTTTCCTACTGCTTTGTTACTTATGCTCACTATTTTTTTCTAAACAATTATTTCAGTAAGGTTGCTGGATCGTTACCTATAATTTTATTATATTATTATCTTAACAATTTTATTATTTCTCTTAAATCATTATGGAATAAAATAAATAAATAATTTTTATAAAAAGATTTATACATAATAATGTTAAACTCAATTAATAAATTTTTCATTTAAATTTAAAAAACTCATTAGTTTATTACTAAGTACTGAATTCTTAATAAATCTTAAACTTGGATTTATAAAATATCTCAAAATTTATTATATTTCAAATTTTTTCGGTTTTATGAAGAGGAATCAATTAATTTATAATTATTTTGCTTCTATTTCAAAGATATGAATTTAAAAAGCTCGCGGTTTTTTTGAACTACGAATCATCATATTATCATAGTCACTTCTAAACAGAAGTTCAGAAGAAAATAGATTAACGAACGTTTTAATTAATTAGGTCCAGATGCGTAATAATTAAGTAAAATAAATAAATAAAATAAAATGTGGGTGTTTCGATCCGTAGAAGGAAAGGAGTACTTTGACGTCAAAAGGAATGCCTGTGACGTTGAGGAAGGCTTAGACTCATGACATAATGCCAGGTTTCACTATTAGGATTTGTGTGATCTTTTACTTTAGCCTCTACACACGTTGTTAAGAAATAAGAGGGAGTAAGTGTGAGTTTATAACAAGCTAAGGAATAAATAAAAAATCCATCAAGACAAGTTTTAGTATCAGTCTTTTACTCGATTTTGTTAGCAGCACATCACAATTATTTACATAAGTGAATTGCTATTGCACCAAGTGATTTATAAATTAATATATAATTAAAGTGCATTTATAATTTATTAATAAATGGCTAATAATGCATTGGATGTTAAATATTTTAATTTTATAATTGTAATAATTACTGTATTGTTAATACTACAAGAAATACAAGGACGATCATTGTCAAGAAGAATCAATAATAATCATAATCGTCAGGAACTTTCATCAGATCAAGTAAATCAAATATCAAGTTATTCAACGGGAATAAAACATTCACGTTCATCGCATTTATTACCTCATCATTCACTTCTTAATCAACTCATGGATATCGACAGAACTAATTCTGAACAATTCAGACGACACAAGTTGAGAAAACGTCATGATGCAGGAATAAAATATGAACGAATAGATAATAATATCAAACAAGCACTTCAATCAAGGCGGTATCAACGGTATGAGAAAGTTGAAGCCAAAGTTAAAGATGTGGAAAATAGTTCATCTTGTAATTACACTGTGAAACCATTCACGATAAATGATAATCCTGATGAATATATTATACCCAAAGATCTTGTTAATATAACATGTAATTATAGTGGATCAAGCTGCCAATTAAATGATACAAAATATTTATTTTATTGTTGCATACAAACTTATACTGAAATTAAAGTACCGATGAAAAAAGGTGGCTATAAATCAATGAGACTAAATACTGGTTGTGTTTGCGCTCGACGTTCGCCTAATATACTTAAGCAAAGTCAAATTGTTAATCCTGATTATGATAATTAATTTTTAAAAAATTTTCATTTTTATAATAATAATACTTATTATTATAATTATTTATTTTTATGATGGACAAAAATGATCATCGCTAGATTTAATGAAATTTTATTTAAAAGGGAATCAGTTTAATGCTCAATAATCATTTTCATTTAATCTTATTTATTTCATCTTACGTCATTTTATTTATGTATTATTGTATTTAAAATTATTGTCAATTTACTTTATTTATTTTTTATACATAAGTCAATAAATTTATTGATTATCATGATTTAGTAACTAAATAGTTCTTTATTTAATATAAATTTATAATTTTATTTTTAAGTTGCCTATACATATTACTTAACTTTTTATTTTATTTTGTGAAAAATCGAGAAAATTTCAAACAGCCATATTTTCTAAACTAATCAATCGATTTAGACCATCTTCTAACTTGATAAAGATAATTACTCGTAGAATACGTGTGGAAAATTTCATTAGGGTCCAAAACCGAAGAATTGCTCATTACACGATTTTTGGCGAAAACGATAAATTCAAGGATTCGGGGCACTAAAAAAAAATATCGCAGCGCTTTGAAATTTCCATGGTTTTTTTAAGAGTTCTTTGAGGTTGAAAAGTTACCGACGATGTCCTTCGTTCATCCATTATATCCAAAATTATACCAAGTAATTCAAATAACCGTAAATATTTGAATTTTTATCTTTTTTTTAAATTAACATTGTCGTTCTGAAAACGTTTTTTTTTCATTAAAAGCTATACGGATTGTGTCTTATAGAGAATGTTTCACTGTTTTCAAGAACCTACTTTCATTCCCTGTATACGATCAAAATGTCCTGAGTCATTGATTGTCAAAGTCAAAATGGACTTTTTTGTTTTGATCGGCGATAACTCCGCGCCAAATCGTCGTTAAGACTTTTTAAGGGCGGCATATTAAAGGGCATTAAGTCCCTTAAAAAAGCTTTGAAGTAAGATTTTTGAAAAAAATGTATTGAAGCCCATCGACCATTTTCAAAAAAGCTAAAATTTGGAAATGTTTTTTTGCGGTGGTTTTCTTGAAATTACTTCAGGTTTGGTTTAATCCGTGCATGATAAAGAATTTTTAAGTCCAGATCTGGAAACTAGACACTTGAAGCAACAATTTTCTTTTTATAATTTTATTGTATGACCATTTCCCTCCGAGCTAAAGCATGTTGAAAATTACTTAAAAATTTAGAATTTTTTTAATATTCCTTCATTTTTGAGACTAGTGTATATAATAAGTTGTGTCAAATAAAATCGATATTTTTTTTTTCTTCGGTCCCGTACGAAATTTAGGTTGTTTCTCACAAAAAAAAAAAATCCTGTTAAAATTTTAGCTCGATATGTCCATTTTTCAGTTAGCACTAACGTAAATAAAAATTTTCCGAAAAAAAATTTTTTGTCACAACTTCATTTTCTACAGTTATCCAAAAAATTATAGGAACAAAAAAATTTTATAAATTTTTTAGTGATTTTTGGAAGGCTGTATTTTCGTGAAAAATGATCGTATCGAAAAAACAAAAAAAGCAAATTGAAGCTTGAAATCTCTAGTTTGAAGATCTTCCAGCAAAATATTTTTTCGAGCCACGGTTTTTCGGAAAATTTTTTTTTTTATTCTCTTTACCTCACACTTACTGAATAACTAACGCAAAAATCAAAGAAAATCCGAAAAAAATTGATTTTTTCATTTTGGTAATGATTACACAAATTAAGGAACAAAACTTGTTCCTTTAATTGTTTTGTAAAACTTTAAGCAATCGGCCCGGACAAACGGTTTAATGGATCAATCTGAAAATTTCCAGGGTTTTTGAGGGTACATTAAGCTGTAAAATTACCTGGCAACATTATTTTTTTTATCAATATTTGCAGAGTAGCGATAAGTCGACTAAAAAACCAGAAAATGGCAATTTTATAAGGGTTTTTCAAATGGATATCAAGGATAAAAAAAAATTTTTTTTTTAAAAAATCGAAAATGAAGCTTGTAGGGAACTTATTCAAGTTTCTCAAACTGCCCTTCAAATTACTGTGCGGCCATTATTTGCTGAGATATCAATAATCAAAGACAAAAGGATCATTTTTCATTTGAAGGCTGATATCTCAGCAGCAAATTGACGTCCAGAGAAACAAAAAAAAGCAAATTATAGCTGAATAAATTTTCTAAACGAGCCATAAATTCGTTTTTTTGAAAAAATTTTTCCCGGCCCCGTAGACCTTAAAAACAAAACCAAAAAATGTAGAAAAATTTTGTCTCGACCTTTTTCTTATGATTCCGCAAAAACCGTGGCTCGAAAAAATATTTTGCTGGAAGATCTTCAAACTAGAGATTTCAAGCTTCAATTTGCTTTTTTGTTTTTTCGATACGATCATTTTTCACGAAAATACAGCCTTCCAAAAATCACTAAAAAATTTATGAAATTTTTTTGTTCCTTTAATTTTTTGGATAAGTGTAAAACTCATTAAATATAACTGAATCAAAAATGACCAAGGTGCCATTTTGTCGGGGATTAAATTCTCCACAAAAGTAACTACTCTAGTGGCAATATTAATCAATTCTGGAGAACGACGATGAGCTTAGCTCGTCGTGTTTCCTAGAACTTAGCCTAGACGTGTTTCCTCGGACTCGGAGCGGGGAATCACCGAAATAAAAACTGTCTCCTTCACCTATAAACTCACAAACAATAGTATCTACAGTAGTCAAATTATAAATGGTTGTCGGAAGGACAGTGGGCTTGCTAAGTTCGTCGTTAGGTGGACTGGCAAAAAAAGCAAGGCCTAATAACGATGATCGCCAGGACCCCGATCCTCTCCGATAATTATAAAATTGTCCTCAATGGGCCCGGGTACAATGGCTAACACAAGCTGAATGCCCGGTTAAACCAACTAAATTCAATTTAATTCAATAAAATGAGTGATTGTTGTGTGCACTTTTGGATTTCATAAATTTTTATTATTTATAAATTAATAAAGTATTTAATGAATTAAAATTTTATTAGTATAATTTTATATATTTTTGACATAAACTATTGTCCATATAATATACATATGACTACAGACGACCAGAGTCAGCTTCTGAAAATCAAGAGACTGAATAGAGGTTGCGTTGAAGATGGGTAAATTGTGCGTTGGCCCGTGAATCCAGTGATAACGCGGAATTATAGTTCAGTTATAGAGCCACATGACAGTATTGGCATGATATATAAGTCAATGTACAGATACATCAATGCACAAGAAAGACTTACCATGTATTTTATGTTTTTATTTTCGTTTAAAGAAGTATATAAAGAAACCCTGAGATGAAATAGTGAATATATATATGGGTCATTCCATCTCAATTCAACGGCATTGCGACGGTGACTCTTTTCGATTTTTTTGATTTTTTAATATGTTTTCATACATGTCGAAAGAAGTCTTGAGCTAAATTTTTAGCTCTTTATCTCCACCTCTTCCGGAGCTATCATTTTTGCTTAAAAAGGATATAACTTTGACTATAGTTATGATAATCTCACGTCATGGGGGGTTTTTTTGTTTGATTTTTAACGCTCTTTCTGAAAAGAAATTCAAAATCGGAAACAAAAGATTTTGTAATGCTTTTTCGGCAATTTTTAGTCAAAAAATTAGTTTTTCGTTCGATGAGACACTATTAATTTTTTTCAAAAAAATTCCCAAAATTCTATGTTGAAAAAAAAATTTTTGAGCCATAACCCTAGATGGGCGTCAAATAACTCCTAGTAAAATAAATTAGAAAACAATTTTTTTTTATGTTATTTTGATTTACTTTTCTTCTAAGATCACAGAATATTTTCAGATAGTCTCACAATACATAAAATTATTTTTTTTCTGGGTATTCTCAGTGGGAAATATAATATTTTACATGAAAATGTATAAGTTAAGTACTTTTTTTGCAATTTATTGTATCTTTTTAAATTAAAATTTAAATAATATCAACCGTTACATCGTATTATTCAGATTCATGACTCTCAAATCTACTACGATATTATCGGTAGTACTTATCTGATATTACTTTGAGATAATATTTTGAGACTATTTGGAGAAATCACGTGATTTTAGAAAGAAAATAAATTAAAATTACAGAACAAAAATTTAAAAAAAAATTTTTTTTACTAGAAGTTATTTGACGCCCATCTAGGGTTATCGCTCAAAGATTTTGTTTTTCAACATAGAAATTTGGGAATTTTTTGAAAAAAATTAATAGTGTTTCATCGAACGAAAAACTAATTTTTTGACTAAAAATTGCCGAAAAAGCATTACAAAATCTATTGTTTCCGATTTTGAATTTTTTTTCAGAAAGAGCGTTAAAAATCAAACAAAATAACCCCTCATGACGTGAGATTATCATATCTATAGTCAAGGTTACCCTAGTAAAAATGAAAACGAGACGCTGGCCAGCGCCTCGCCAGTTTCGCTAGAGTAAAACAAGGCGCTAGCTAGCATAAAAACGAGGCACTGGCTAGCGCCTGGCCAGTTTCGCTAGAGATTATCTAAATCCAAAATGACGGCTTTTTAAATGTCATTGGCGGTTTCAATTTTTTAGGTTATATATTTGAATATTCATAATAATTATTATAACTATAAAATCAAATAAATAACTTGATAATGATAAATTTATTAATGCTTAAGATTAATATAAATAAATTAAACCAATCAACACTAATTACTTGATGAAATTAACATAAATTTATATAATAAAAATACTATTTAATAAATTAATATATTCAAACTGCAAAGTAAAAATTCAATAAACTATTTTTTATTATAAAATTTATAAATTTTGACAAAAGTACTAAAATACTTTGGAAAAATTAAATGTTTTTTAAATTTTTAAATTAAATTAAACTTAATCACCATCCGGCAATTTTTCCACTTTAAAAGACACATCACATTTATTTTAAAATGTTGTTGCTGATATAGGTAACTCTGGGAGTACTCCAGACTGTAAAATTTTTAATAACTCAGTTAAGTGACAATCCGCAACATTTGTTTTAATTGCCTACAATCGGAGTTCTACAATAGTGACAAGTCTTTTCTCCATTTTCAAATATAAATTTTCAAACTATGTTATTTATTAAACTACTATATTATAATAATAATAAATTATAAATAAACTCATTTATGTGGAATTTATTTAATTATGTAGTTCTTATTATATTTTATTACACTGCTTAGAAATGTTTAATAATGAATTAGAGGTTAATTAGTGTTTTATGTAAACATAAATATACATTGACGTAGACAATACATAAGCTTATATTGTCATCCCAACAAGAGAATGCACCTCGGGTGTCGTCGGTTTTTACTCCCACTCTGGGTGTTTTATGTGTTAAATGTTCTCCCACTTTTCTGTGCGCATGCGCAATTCATAAATGTTCGGTGGTGGGGGCAATTTCCGAGGTGCATTCTCTTACTGGGACCACTTTATAAGGTTATGTCCTTTTTAATCAAAAATGATTGCTCCGGAAGAGGTGAAGATAAAGAGCTAAAAATTTAGCTCAAGACTTCTTTCGACATGTATGAAAACATATTAAAAAATCAAAAAAATCGAAAAGAGTCGCCGTCGCAATGTCGTTGAATTGAGATGGAATGACCCATATATATTAAGGTGTCCCAAAAAAAAAACAAAAATTTTGAGCCGCATGGCAGCTCTTAATTCCGATTTTAACCCGTTGCTAATCCATTTTTTATTTTTCCCATTTAAAAAACATTGAAAAATAATTTTTTATAACTTTTTCCTCCCGCCCAAATTATTGACAATAGATAAAAAAGTAAATAACAATTTTGTCGGAAATTTTAAGCCTTATACAATTTTTTTAATAAAACGATTTGTCGTAATTCTCAAAGTTTAGTAACTACAGCCTCTTAAAATATAAAATCGAGGAAAAATTTAGTTTTTACGTCTCCAAAAACTAATTTAGTAGATCTACGTGAAAAAGTCGAACCCAGAATTTGTATGTCATCGGATTTACTAAAATCTGACGGCAGTAAAATTTTTTAAACCAGTAAATCTACAGATAGTACTGGTTTTGTAGGTCTCATATATTAAAGAAACTTTTTTTAAACTATCCAAGTAACTTGATTATTTATGTAAGATCTCAAATTCATGCACAACTTATGTAGAATCAGTATTTATATCACAATTTTTTGGTTCGACTTTTTCACGGAGATCTATTAAATTATTTTTTGGAGACGTAAAAACTCAATTTTTCCGTGATTTTATATTTTAAGAGGCTCTAGTAACTAAACTTTGAGAGTTAGGATAAATTGTTTGATTACAAAAATTGTAGGGCATAAAATTTCCTACAAAATTGTTCCTTACATTTTTCATCTATTATCAATAATTTGGCCGATAGATAAGATTTAGTGTTATTTTTACCAAATTTTAATCCAAGAAGCGATTTGTGTAGAAATCTAATCGAGTTACGGACTCGACTCAAAGGACCTTTTTTGTAGCAAATTTAGTCCTCTACAAAAGCCCATAAGTCAAAATGCAAAAAAAAATTTTTAATTCGGTGAGCGGAAGGAAAAAGTTATATAAAATTATTTTTCAATGTTATTTAAATGGGAAAAATAAAAAATGGATTAGCAACGGGTTAAAATCGGAATGAAGAGTTGCCATGCGGCTCAAAATTTTTGTTTTTCCACTGACTACAAGATTTTCAGGTGGGACTTAATAAAAACAAACGTTGCTCTAAAATGAAGCACCCTAATTTATATATTAGGGTGATTCAAAAAAAGCGAATATTTTTTTTTTAACTTCCGACATTGAAAAGTTGGTTCTCAGGCACCTCTAGAAAATATTTAGAAAGTTTGAGCTCTTCATATTAATAGGAAGATCCTCCTCATCGCAGTTTTCCATTTTTTCTTTAGTCCCTTATAAAAAACGTCATATCTCATTATTAATCAATTTTTTGATAAAATCTTTTTACACATTTTTGTAGGAAATTGAATGATCTACAAAAAAAATCTAATATGTGTAAGCGATTACTTTAACCATTTCAAAGATATCCGAGATCAAAGTTTAAAGAATTTATCAAAAAAATTTTTTTTTTTCGATAAACCCGAACCCTAACGCTTTCTGATTTTAATAATTTTTTCAAATTTATCCATTAAATTCATGAATTTCAGAAATATTCATAAGAATTTTAGCTTATATTAATGGAATTAAAGTATTTACTTTGTATTTAATTTTTTTTCTAGGTGTATAATATTTTCTAATCAACTTTTATTAAGTATTTTTTTTTGAATTTATTTTTCCTTCAAAATCACGACTTACTATTTTTGACTGGTGTATTAAAAATTTTATTCTAAATTTTTCCCTCATCAAATTTATAATTTAATATATTTTTCCGGTTAATCTGAGAGTTTTATTTTTAAATTTGAGAATTTTATTTTAAACGTTGGTAGTTCTGATTTTTTTTTTTTTTTTTTTTTTTTTTTTTTAATTAAAGCGAGCCTGTTCTCTTTTAAACAAGAACGCTCGGGAACACAGTTCCATTGAGCCTAAGAAAACCCAGTCCACAGATAACATTACACCAAATGAAATTCATTTTTTTTATACCGATCTTATTTAAATGTCGGCATCGGGATGAATCTCAGGTCCGAAAGACCTTACACTTTATGCGTGAAAAATTCTTTTGGCTTCCACTGGGATTAGGACCCATGGCTGGGCCAACGATCGTGTTCGAGAGATCTAAGTCTTTCGCCTTAGACTGCCCGGCCACGATCGTCGGTTGGTAGTTCTGTTGTTTAACTTGTGGGGATAATTACCACCACTCAAATAAAGTTCGACACATATATATATTCAACACAATATTAATTTAGTTTATTTATCAATCATTATAATAACAGTCTTATTATTTATATTAAATTATACTTTCAGTAATTAAGCGTCGTGCTTGCGTATATTAGTTATATCTCTAGAGTATGTATTGTATCATGTGTAAACTACCAACTTGATCTGCCGTACGGGAGCATCAAGTTGGTATTATTGTATGTTATGTATAGTATGAGTGTAGTAAGTATAGATATTTAGTATGTGATATGTATGTGAGTTAGGTGTGAATGTGTGAATGCATGAGTTTGATTGTGTGTGTGTAAACCCCCACAAACTTATCGTACTAGCGCCATCTAGGATTTTTTGTCTATATTGTTATGTATACTTCTACACTGCATACAAAATTTTTGGAGTTCCTGAATTAAGTCTTCTATTATTGATAATCAAATAATAAATCGATTGTATATAATAAATTAGAATTTTTTCTTTTCTATTGATATACATAAAGATATTTCTAAAATAAGAACGTTTATTTCTCAGAAATAGATCTTAATTTATCTCTTCTTCCAAAAGTAAAGCTTACTTACATTCATTAAAAAAGTTAAAAAGAGTTAAAAACTTTAATTCTATTAATATGTGCTAAAATTCTTATGAATATTTCATAAATTCATGAATTTAATGGATAAATTTAGAACGTTATTAAAAAATTATTAAAATCAGAAAGTATTAGGGTTCGGATACGAATATCTTTTAAACGTTTAGAGTAATCAATTAAACACGTCAGACCTTTTTTGTAGAGCGTTAAATTTCCTACAAAAAAATATCACGTTCATTCGACAAAAATTATTTTTTGATGAGGTAGAAAATTAAAAAAAAAAAAATTTTTTTTTGATAAATTCTTTAAACTTTGATCTCGGATATCTTTGAAATGGTTAAAGTAATCGCTTACACATATTAGATCTTTTTTGTAGATCATTCAATTTCCTACAAAAATGTGTATAAAGATTTTATCAAAAAATTGATTAATAACGAGATATTTTTTTTTTTATAAGGGACTAAAGAAAAAATGGAAAACTGCGATGAGGAGGATCTTCCTATTAATATGAAGAGCTCAAACTTTCTGAATATTTTCTAGAGGTGCCTGAGAACCAACTTTTCAATGTCGGAAGTTAAAAAAAAAATATTCGCTGTTTTTGAATCACCCTAACATATATATTACCAGAAATAATGACAAAATATGAGTTGCAAAGCGTTCCTTGCTTATATAAATTTGTGTGGATATAACTCCCTCTGCACGCTTACTTAATGGTTGCTGTTAAATTTTTAGAAAAAAAAGTGTTACTTTGCAATAAAAAAAAAACTAGTCGTAAATGACCTTATCATCTCATCATTGCGGCACTCGGCATAGCATCAGTATTTTCCTTAGCAGTATTTCCGTATTCTTTATTTGAACCTTAAAATGGAGTACAATGTCATGATCACGTTTATTTATGATAAGTGTTATTCAATGTTTATTTACACTTTTGAACAGTTTATTATCATTTATGTTATTGACGTTTAACAACATAGCGACGTCACTCAAAAATTTACTGTTGAATGACCATTTGCGAAATTTGAATTGGAATACAAATTTACAAATACATAGCAGCAGCGATGGATAATGGCTGCCAACTATTTCACTCTCAATTTACAGTAGTTATTTCTTTACCTTATAGAGGCGCCACATAATCATTCATTTCCCTTTACAAAATTATGCGACAACCAATAGAATGTTACGCTCTCTATGGATATTAAAATCAACTACTAAACACTGACAGAAAAATAGTTGGCGGTTCTTATTCACTTTATATAAACAATCATTCATACGAGTCCAAGTCTCACTGATCATCTTTGTAACCTTCCATTGTAATTTTTATAAAGAATTCATTTCGTTTCATATTTTTCATCTTTTTCATTCATATTGAAACTCACTTACTTGTCTCATTTGTTTGGTGTTTTTAAACAAAATAATTAAATAAATTAATTTGTGACTTCGCATTTATTCATTTATTTCGAGAAATTTTTAAAATGGATGACAATAATTGGCGACATAACAACATTTTATCGGATAATGATGATGATGATGATGATGGCGATGACATTGTTTCCATGAAATTCAGTGACATCAGTGATAATGATGATAATTGTAAGTTATATTAAATATTAAATATCAACTAACCCCATTTTCCACTTGACCATAAAAATTAAGTCTATGTATTTTTTTTGAGTACTCACTACGAAAATTAATCCCCCAAACGATTTTTCAAAATTTGTATTTTTGCAACAATTTCTTTTACAATGAACATTTTGAGTACTTTTAATTAAAAAATACATTTCAAAATAACCGTTAAAGATTAATTAATATGAAATTTTCAGGATTTTTGTCTATTATCTTTTATTTTATTAAATATTTTATTAAAATATCGAAGCTTCATATTATTTAATTATTGTCCTATTGTTAGTTAATCTTTAAGTAAACAAATGAAAATTTCATTCCCTGATTAAACAAAATGATTAAAAATGATTTAAAATGATTTGTTTTTTAATCATTTTAAATACTTTTTAATCCTTCAAATCATTTCTAATCCTGTCTCTTATGGACATTTAACGTGTGAAATCATTTTTAATCATTTTGTTTAATCAGGGTTGACTTCCCGGTAAAAAAATGAAGTTTTTGTGTCTTCATAAAATTTTATGCTTTTTATGATTTTGAGTTAAAAATTATTTTGAACGTAAAAACTATTTTTGAAAGATTTATTTTAAAAAGCCATGAGACTTTTTTTCATCACGCGAGTAAAGTAAGGCGTAAAAATGAATACGGTTCGGCTCAGTTCAGACAGTTCCGAATTTATTTGGTAATTACCGCCATTTTTTTCAGCCGTTACATCTGTCATTACTTACAAAATCAGAAGATAAAAAACAAGAACATTATAGAAAATTAAAAAATAAAAACCAGCGAAATATTCAAATAAATTATAATTACGTCATTACTGGGAAAGTGCATAATATTTTTGTTTTATTTAACTTAAAATTTACGATACGCCGAAGCGTGAGACTTTTTCTCATTACGCGGGTAATGTTTTACGTTGCTCTAACGCGGGTGCTGAAGGGTTAATAACGAAAAACTATAACGAAGAATTTTCGCGTGTATTTTAAATGGGAAAAAGGGAACCCCCTTTGCGATAGCTCAATTTCAAAGATATCTGGCTGAAATTCGGTGACGATTTTTTTTATATTGGCCGATTTTTTCTCATAAACAAAGGAATATTTTTAACAAATTAAAGCTTACTTCGCTAGGTGAGATAGTAGAGCATCAATGTGCAGTACAGTGGTCTTTAACGGGATAATTTTTTTAATTTATTACGATCACCTCTCAAACGGTTCTAATTACGGAAAAAAATCTCTTCAAGTTTGAGCTCTTAATTCCAACGGAAAGACGTGCCACAAATTTTTTTTTTTGTGATTTTTCTAAGAAAATTTTTAACTTCCCGCTAAGAAAATTGAAAATTTTCAAAAATTCGGGAAGTTATTGATTTTGGTCCGATTTTCGGAAATCGAATTTCTATCAGATCTTGACGTTTTGAGGTTCTAGGAAGCTATTCTGACTAATTTCAAGATGATGTCCGAGTGCCTGTATGTATGTATGTATGTAAATATCTGTAACTTTTGAACGGATGAACCGATTTTGATCGTCAAGGTCTCATTCGACGCGGCTGGCCAATATCTAAAAGCTGTGAAAAATTGAGCTTGATCGGTTGGGCTCGTTCAGAGATATTCCAAAAATAAAAGTTTTTCAAAAATGTTTTTTTTGGATAACTTGCGATTTGCTCGATGGATTGATTCCAAAATCAACTAGGCTCTGAAACTATATAATCCGCGTCGAATGCCACCTCAACCATCAAAATCGGTTTATTCGTTCAAGAGAAACCGTTGTCGAAAGAATTAAAAAAAAAATTTTCTTTTAGTTTTTTCGAAATTTCTCAAAAACAAAACGATAAATCAATCTCAAAATTTCATCAGCTTTAGAATTTGATAAAACGCGTCAATTGCCACCTCAACCGTCTCAATCGGTTAATTCGTTTGAGAGATATCGTTATCGACAAATTAAAGTATTTTCAAGCTCGAGGTGGTCGAAAATGTATCCACATCATTTTTTTTAAGCTCAAGGAGCTCGAAAACAGCGGGAAGTTTTAGGGCTGGCCTCCCTGATTAAAAAAAATGATTAAAAAGTATTTAAAATGATTTGTTTTTTAATCATTTTAAATACTTTTTAATCCTTCAAATCATTTCTAATCCTGTCTCTTATGGACATTTAACGTGTGAAATCATTTTTAATTATTGTTTTAAATCAGGGCTGCATGGTCAACCGATCGACCGATTTTTTTTTGTATTATTTGACTTTGTGTCTTCTTAAAAATTATATAATGCTTTCAATCGATATCTGAGATCGGTATATCTTTGCGATTACTCATGTTATGCTTTATTTTAAAAATTAATAAATATTATGAATAAAGTAAATTTCTTGAAAAGCTTGCTTAAAGAAACTAGTTACCTTTAAGTTTTTTATTTGTTATAACTTATAAGCAATAAATAATAAACAAAAAGTTTATAGTTTTGTGTATTACAATGTCAAAATAACTATTTATTTACAATTTCCTGACTGTAATAATTTATTACTAAAATAGATCTATTTATAAATAAATATAATAAACGTAAAAAATAATAAAAAAAAAATTTGCGACACGTGATCCCGTTGGAATTGGAACCGTTTGAGATGTGATCGTAATAAATTTAAATAATCATTTCTTGAGGGTCACCCTACTGCACATTCATGAACTATTTCCTAATCTAGTGAAATGCGCTTTAATTTTTTGAAATTATTCGTTCGTTCATGAGAAAAACTCGGCCAAAGATCCTGATTACTTTTTTAGTGCAACAAAGATAATACCGTTCACTCACTTGGGCGCGAGAGTGAAAAAACGTAAGAACTCCTGATATGGATGCAGAGTGATTCGTTGTTATTTAAAAAAAAATTTCAGATACACTGAAAAAAAAGTGCATGGTTGTGGTAACTAGGAAGGGATGAGTATGAAAGAATAGTAATCTTAACTAATATTTATAGTTTCTTGTACTATATCATGATAGTGCCCGCACCTATTTGAAAGTAGTAATGTCGACTGAGGTTTACTAACATTTCTTGTTTTGTTATGGTAACTATTTAATATTATTTCTCAGAACTTATACAGTCCTGTCGCGTTATGAGTCTGCTCGTTATGAGTCCGCCGACTTATATTTCTTGGAAGACATTCCTCCTCTGTGGCTAGAAAAATAGCAGGGGCAGCCAATCAGTTCTTGTGTGGCTTGGGCGATTACCAAAGTTATGCAGTACACGGAAAAAAATTTACTGTAGCTGCAACATGAATGCCTCCTGTTGCAGCAACAGTAAATTTTTTTCTGTGTACCGAGCACAGTTGCTACTTGGCTGGGTGACCTCTTAGCCATGCAGTGAGCTCGATCGAAGGTCTCTGTGCGCTAGGCGCGAACTGAAGATCCAGTGATCGGTAAAATGGAAATTTTATCGATCACTGGAACTTCACCCGCTCCGAAAAAGACAGCTGTACTGGCAAAACGTTTTCTCTGTGGTTTCCCCTTGCCGCTATACTCCCACGGCAAGAAGGTGGGGTATAGGGCATTACGTAATGATGCAGTACAGAAGCACAAATCAGTCCACAGCCACATGAAAAAGAGGAGGGAATAGAAAAGGTACCAATTGCGATTAAAGGCAAAAAGTGTAAAAGGCAGACAAGGCTATATACACTATTAACAATAATAAAAAAAATATATTTCTTAATCAGGGCACTTACACGATTGCAAAGTAGGGGAAGTGTGAGTTACGGCGTTCGACTGCTGAGCAGAAGTGTGGGTACAGGAATTCTTAGAATTATATTACCCTACTCCCCTGTAGGTGGACTCATAACGCGATTCGACTGTACTTCAGCAATAATAATAACAATACTTTTTTATTTCACTCTTACAAAGAAAGAATGTACCAGTGACTATTTTAGTTTGTTTATCATCCAATAATTCCTGTAACTACTTTTAATAGTCAACGCAATTAAGAGAACCTGAGATGCAGCGTCAACATTTTGTCAACTCTGCTGGCTTAATTATGTTTTTATAATGACTAAACAGTCAGTCCTTCGAAAGAGCTCATGGAGCTCGAACCTCTGCTCTCCATAAGTAATTAATAAATTACATTGTTGTCTTTTTCTCTTCCTTTTATTTAAATTAATATAAATTATCGGATTGTTAAAAATAAAATGAAAAGATGATGTATATAACTAATTATACATCAATTGATATTTTATAATTAAAGATATTCGTCCTTTATTAATTTGAAAAATTTATTTATTTATTTATTTATGAGAGAAAACAGAGTTCGAAAGTATTTATTTTGAATGTAATTTGTACGTTTAAAATATATTTTATCGATCAATCTCAAAGCCAGATCTATTTTTATCCATTCAGAGTCAGAACGATTTTGGTCGACAAAAAAAAGTTCATTCATTCATTGACGTGAAACGATATCGCTTGGACAACGTTTTTGATCATACAAATGCACACACTCACATAAACATATACACACACAAGAACATTGCATACAATACCCTGGCATTAAAAACGAGAACGTGAGAAATGTACTTTTCATTTTTATACCAATCGTAACTTAATTCTGTGGTTAAATCATTATCTAGAACATTTCACACCACTAAATAATTTTTTTGTTTCAAGTTCAGAAAAGCAATTGAAGTTATAAAGCTTAAACAAATAAATAAATTTAGATATTAAAATTTATGTACACGGAGAAAAAATGATGAGAATAATTTGTAGTTTTTATGTACATGTAGGAATTGATTTTATACAAATATATTAATTATTTTTATAGACATTTGAATACGACCTCTATCTATTATGGGAAATATTACAATAATTATCGAGAATTCTTCCATGAACATGGCGACCATTTCTATAATGTATGAGAATACTTTATAGAAAAATTTTCAATAATTTATTGAAGAACTTCCCATGCTAAATGAGAATATCTTCCATAACATATAGACACTATACAAAAAAATGTATCCGAGTAAACACGGATTCAATCCGAAGCAGATAATTTATTATTTATTTTATGTTTTTGGAATGAAATTCACTCTGCTCTCTAAACACGAATTAGTGAAAATAAGTAAATATTCATTAATCCAGAGTGCAAATCGAACCACTAATTCCAAAAAGTGGTACGATCGGCACTCTGAATTAGTGAATATTCACTTATTTCACTAATTCATGCTTAAAGAGCAGAGTGAATTTAGTTTAACATTGATACTCTGGATTGAACTGGATGCTTATTAAAATAAAAGTCACGTCACTTCGGAATCACTCCATTTGAAAAAAAACTCCCTTTTCGCTTTGTATTAAGAGTGATTTTTTTTTGTTTTTAACTCCGAATCTGCAAGTAACGGAGAAAATTCGAAATAAAATCTATATTTACCCAAAATTCACTCGAATTTTCGCAGTATAGGGACGGTTACTATATGTACGTGGTAAATATTTCTGTATGCTGAGGGAAATGTTCTCACTAATATGAGAACTATTCTTGTAATTTATAGGAATGGTTCCTATATACAGATGAAAATGTTTCCCATTATATGATGAAACTGTTTCGTTAATTTTCTCTCCGTCTACATTTATATAATTCTAAATATACAGTCTACAACTATATCAATGGCTGACTATTAACGTACATTTACTACTTGCCAAAAATTTTAAATAAAATTTGATATCTAAAGTATAGAAATAAACAAATTTATTGTAATAAATATAAAAGTTTAAATTTAAAGTTAACTTTATGACTTTGATAAGTATTAAAATTACTTTAAATACTTTTAAAAGATAATTAAATTATTATTTTAAAATGCGGCATACCCACATAAAAAAACTTTATGTGTGAAAAAATATGTTATTTTATATTTTTTTTTCATTTTAATTGTTTGAGAAATACATTTCTATAATAATGTTGGACTTCGGTGGTTTACATCGAGATGAGTGTTTTACATTAAATTATTGTTTTCATTAATCTTGCACACATTTTTTAATTAATTGAAAACTCGATCGAGTTATATGCTGTAATAAGAAAAAGTGAAAATTGGAGATATAAGTAAAATATATATGAGAAGATAATAAGGTAATAATAAAATAAACATTAAGAATGATAAAACATAGTTAAATAATTATAAATTATACACGGAAAAAAATGATGCTCAAAATTTTAATAGTTTGTAGTTTATTTTTGACTTAAAATTAGTATATTTGTATACTAATATCAAATCAGGATTATTATATATTACAAAACCCTAGCGGTTTTACCGCGACGGTGAAAACACGGTAAAATCACGGTGTTTTTACCGTGAAAACCCGCCTTCCGTGTTCTGACAGTGAACCGGTGGAGATTTGACGGTGAATTTACGGTGAAACCACGATGGTTTCTGTGCAGTCACGCTACTATGTTCCGACCGTGTCCCCACTGTGTTTTTACGGTGGTTTAAGGGTGTTTCGAAAGCGAGTTCACAGTTTTCTGACGGTGAATTTCCAGTGTTCTCATGGTGGCTTCACAGTGGTTTGCAGTAATTTCCACGGTGAGCTCATGGTGGGCCCACGGTGGCCTCACAGTATTTTCGCGTCGATTTTTCAGCGTTTTCATTGTGGTAGTTCGGTATTTCCTCGTTGTTTTCACGATGATTTCATGGTTTCTTCACCATTCATATATATTTTTTTCTTATAATTTCCAAATCTCTGTCAATCATATTTTCTTATTTTCTCAGTATTTTTGATAATTATCTTTTCTAAAGTGTGTTGTTAAATTATTAAAATGAATAAAGCTTATCATTTTGATTTCTAGTATTTTAATTTCTTGGCGCCAAAAAGTCGCACTCACCCTAAGAAAATTTTGACTTGCCCTAAAGAAATTTTTGCATGATGAATTGAAAACAAAAATTTTCTTAATTCAAGAAAAAATTTTTTTAGGCGAAAACAAAATTTTTTTACGTCAAAAAATTTTTCCAGTCTCAAAGTAAATTTTGTTTTTATTCTATCAATGGCTATTATCTATATTAAAATTTGATACACATAAAAGAGCAAAATTTATAATTTCGTATATTACAATTAATATGAAAAAGAATCGATAAATTGGTATCTACAGTCATTACTATTCAAAAAAACATAGAAAAATTAAAAAAATGAGGAACCGAAAAATTAGTAAACGTACATATTAATATATAAAGATCTAGTATACTAATTTTTCATTTTATTATTTACCATTTATTCGATTTATTTATATAATAAATAAATTTATAATAACGAATAAATAACCTTTTATATTAATTATTAGTCAATGGGATAGAATTTATAAAATAAGAGTTAAAAATTTTCGGTATTTTTATGAGCAAAAAATCAGTATCTAGTATACTAATTTTTCATTTTATTATTTATCACTTATTCGATTTATGTATATCGTAAATTAATTTATAATGATGAATAAATGATATTTTAAGCTAATAATTGATCAGTGATATCGAATTTATAAAATAAAAGTTAGTAACTTTTGCAATTTTTCGGCTGGAAAAATCAGTATCTAAGATACTAATTCTTAATTCGACCAATCATTACTTTTTAAAAGATTATGCCATAAATTTGTAACAGGGCTAAGCTGCTACTCTGGTCGTCCTTATCAAGGGCGCCGCTGGAAGCAATAACGGCCTCCCAGAGCCGGATCTTAGATCATTAGGGTCGTTGTAAAAATTGATTTGGAAGAGAAGGAAGAGGAAGGATAATTTATAATTAGTTAATTTATTTCACAGTTAACAATTTTAACCTTCATTTATTTAACCTTGACAATGTTTAATTAAACTTTATAACCTTGTGAACCTTATTATTAAACCTAACATCAACTACCTTTGACGAATATACACACTTAATATAAGCCAACTACCTTTGGCTATAACACACACACACACACACACACACACACACACACACACTCACACTAAGTCCCCTGGACTTATTATACACACACACGCGACTTAACTAAACTTTAACTTAATTCTCCACGCGGTCACCAAGACCCTCTACGTGACTAAAACCTTATATTTATTCCTGCGCGGTCCCCTGGACCTTCTACGCGGCTAAAACCTTAATTAATTAATTCATGCGGTCCCTTGGACCCTCTACGTGATATAAAATCTTATTTAATATTATCGCGCGGTCCCCTGGACCCTCTACGCGATTTTAACACTACTAATTTACGACATTTATTTATAACTTATTTAATTATCAACAATTTCCATAATTACGTTTTTCACTCACACACACTTTTATCATTATAAAATCCCAATTTACCTACTTCCTTAAGTCAATTTCCACATAATTATTTACCAAATTAAAATCAATAATCGATACCTTATTTATTTATAATCACTTATACTTTTCATAATCAATTCAATTCATAATTTTTGTTAAGCCGAGTCTACGATTTATTTTATTTGACCACTTAACTTTCCAACACTGACTCACAATATAATCAAGATTTCTTTACCACGTTCGACTCTATGCCACTTTTCACGTTAACAAATTATTAATGGATTTTATTAATTTAGTTTACTTATAATTAATTTATCTTAATATTAATGACTAGATAATTATGACTAGATCGCAATCGATTTTCCGGCGAATGCTTTACACAACCTGCCTGGAAAATTCCAGAAGAATTTTCCGGCAAATGACTTACACAACCTGCCTGGAAATATTGAAGCTAAGTATGTCGAGTCCGGTTCTTTTTTTGATTATTTATTTCCACGTTAATAGACACGACAATAGTTCGCGGACAAGTCGTTTAATTATGTGTGTAATTGATAAAATATTCCGGGAATATTTTACAAAATATCTCTCACGATTTACGTTAGTTCTTTCTCCGTCGGTTGACCTTCCGGAAGTTGTCCTGGTCCATGTCTGTGCGTCCAGATGATTGCCCAGTCCTACTAGCTCTATCCCTGGGTTCGTCTTGGTGGTTGCCCAGTCCTACTGGCTCTGTCTTGAACGTCTGTTCAGTCTGATCGTTCCGGTCACCAATGTTCTTTTTCGCTGCTGTCTTGTAGTTTTATTAATTCCGCTCGATTATTTTCGGCAATGATCGGAAAACTCCTCCCTTCATTAATTATGATTGGGCCTAGCGTGAGAGTATTTTCAATTAGCGCGCCCGGCGACAAGTCGAAAAACTTAATCGAACGCTCGTTTGGGGTTGCAGGTAGGGTAGGTGACCATCAGTGACAAATCACGATTTTGGTCGATAAAGTAACCCAATTTACCCCGTTACAAATTCATAAACTTTCACGAATAAGTCACGATTTATACCTAAAAGTAATAATATTTGCTTACTTTTTGAATTAATTAATAGTAGTTTTTAGGAATCTACAAAAATTAGTAAACTACTTTGCATTAAGTACATAATAGTACTAATTATTGATAACAGATTCCACTTTTTACTCTTATTTATTAATTTTTAATATTCTGTTTTTTCCGTGTATGATGTTAAACAGAACAAACATTTTGTTGGTTTTTAACAGCATCTTCAGTGGATAGCGTTTATCTTGGTTATTGCATCTATCATTCCGACAGAATAAATGCTCTTGTTTTACTTATTTCCATTATAAAGTTATAGATGTCATATGCATGGGATTTATTGACGATGTATGGGGGAGCATGGGGTCGCCCCAGTCATCAAAATTTTATAAAGTCTATCATATAATAGATTTTTAATTTAATTTTATTTTATACCCTCATTGAATGAGAGCTTATTAATGAGCCCTAACGTTTAAAATTAATTACTTATTAATAATAATTAATAAATCAAAAATTGATCAACTTTTGATCTAAAAATCAAGGACATTATCATAAGGTTTTTTGAATATTTTACGAGAAGAAAAGAGTTTTTAATTGATATGTATATAATCTACAGACATTTCTTAATCCATTTTAATTTTTATAAAAGTATAATTTTAAATCTTTTTTTTTTAAATTCAGTTTATTTTCTCGAAAATTAGTTGGGGTCGTACCGATCAAAGTTATGGGGTCACAACGGTCAATTCATTCACTTGTTTTTTCGACTGATATCTTATTTAATAAGCAATTAATCAATCAAGGTAAGCTTTGTTAAAATTTAAGCTAAAAATTTTTTTGTTCATCAGGGGCATTTTCTTCTACAATATCGTAACATTTTTGTTACAACATTAATGAAAAAATAAATAAATTATAGATGCCTCGTTAGCGAGTACGGAAAACGGAAAAAAAGTTAAATGTTGATAATTATTAATTTTACATTTTTTTCTTTACTTCTTAAGTTTCAGTTGACCAAATAAAATTTTAATTTGATGAAATTTCAGCAATACGACTTTAGATTCTTAATTTTTGATTTGAAATTAACAGTGACCGGGATGACCCGCCAAATGACCGGGGCGACCCGACGTGTCCCTTAATACTTCGGGAAATTCTGGCTCACTTAAAAGTCTATCTCTCGCATCATATGCATCACAGTTCATGATAATATATTCCAGGGTCTTAAATTTAAGTTGTTTGCAGTTTAGGCAGATTTGTGCAGTATCAATGTCAAGGTCAACTCGTGTAGCTTTTATTTTAATTCGCTTGTCGCTGGTGAAACGAAGTTGTGCTATGACTATCACTGTATCAAGAGGTAGGTCCCATCTTAAGTAGTCCTCACACTCATCAATTCTAGTACTTGTTATACATCTAAATATTGAGGAATATGAAGATTGTGTGATCCTATCTGAGTCTTCTTGGAATTCTTTAGCTGCAAATTTATCTGTTATAATCTTCGTTGCTTCTCTTATTGGAGTGTCCGATGTTGGCTGCATTCGATCCTCCTGGTCAGCGTTTACGAACAGTTCTTTTATTTTGGTGAACCAGTTTGGTTTGTCTTGATTTATCTGTAAGCCTCTCAAGCATCTTCGGAGGTATCGCTTGTTGTTTATGTCGCTAATTCTTGCCCACGTACCCAGCGCACGTTTAGCTATACCAGTAGCTAATGATGAGGTGCCAGTTACTCTTCTGAGCAGGTATCCGGGAGTGTTCTTCGGCAGGCTTAGGACTTTTCTGATGAATGTCCGCTGAATGATGTCTACACGTTGTTCATTGCCTAGTTCCCAAACTGCTGCACCATATAGAATAGTTGACGATACTATTGCATTTTACAGAGTAAGATGTTGGCTTCATTCACAAATTTTTGCAGCAGTCATAAGTTTAATTGCTGCGGTTAGGGCTATTTTGCCTTTTGTGACGGTTTCTTCTACAGTAGCTTTATAGCTCCCAGAGCTGCTGAATGTAACTCCAAGATATTTGAATCTTTTAACTCTCAATAATCTCGTTATTGTACTTTAATGGTCTTAGCTTGGGTGATCTTCCGCTTTTTTTGATAACGAGTAGTTTTGTTTTTTCAACATTGACGGTCAGTTTATTTATGTCGGCAAACTTTTTTAGCGTGTCCACACGGTGCTGTATTTCAACAATATCTTCGGTGACAAAGGCCGCATCATCTGCATAAAGTAACAGCATTATTTTTTGGATATGTCTATGTGTCCGTCTTGAATGAAAAATTCTTCTATATCTGATAACATTAAGATAAAAAGTAAGGCGCTTAAAGGGTTACTCTGAAACACTCCTTCCGTTATGTTGATTATGTTAATTGGATCTGTATTTTTGTTCCGTCGAAAACGGAAGTCCGGAGACAATTGTCATCATAATAATATTTAAAATTTAAAACATTTAAACCGGTCTCCATCTAGCGGTGTTAAAAACCATCTCGTCGCCAACTCGGGTCGCATCGCGAACGCGCGCGCTAAACATAGCGTCGGTTTCTCAGTGCATCTTCGTTGCACTCACGCCTTCAGTATATCTCTGTCGTTTGGGTGTCTGAATTTTTCCGTTCCGTCGAAACGACGACCCGGCGTCACCGCGTCTTTTCGTCAGTTGACCACAAGTCTTCATACTGTACACACTCGCTGTGAACATTCTATCCGCTACATTGCCAAGCCAATATTAAAGTTAACAATAATTGTTAATTAATTGATTATCAATTACGAATTCGTGCCATCGTGTCGAGATAAGTATTAATTAATACGGTTTCATAAATTTTATTCATTATTTCGTTGAGTTTCAATAATATTTCGGGAATTAAATAAAGACCGGGTGTTTTATTACGTCGTAGTAAAAACACGCCGGGACTTGTTGCGCGTGGGTCTCACCCATTAAATCTCAAATACTTAATCGTGTTCTATTAATTATTCGATAGGATTGAATTCGATATTTAATATTAATATTCGTATTAATATCAAATAATAATCGATTCAAATAATATTGAATGTTTAATAATTATTATCTTACATTAAATTCATTCAATTCACCGATCTGTTCGTTTACATCTTAATTACCTTGCAATAATTAAGCATTAATAATTATCATACATACGTGATAATCATAATACACATAAAACTAACATTTGATTTGTTCGCGCTTCAATTATTATCAACGCATTTAGCCGTTGTCATATAGATATCATATCTAACCTCATTCGTGCAATAGCCACGTGCTAACAGCATCCATCAATCCAATTGATGAGATTTCAATTAACTGCAGCTAAACCAATCGCCTCTGTTGCAAAATAACAATAATAATAATAATAATAATTCAGCGTCATATTGTCTTTGGAATATCCCATTACAATTTGATAGTTTATATCGCCGATCTGATCAATCGGTAGACTCGCCTCAGCGCACCGAAAGCTTTCACCCATTCATTCGCTAGCATTAGTACCAAGTACTATTTAACTGTCCCGCAGTGGACTCTTTACATACGCATTAGTACCAAGTACTATTTAACTGTCCCACAGTGGACTCTTTACATACGCATTAGTACCAAGTACTATTTAACTGTCCCACAGTGGACTCTTTACAAACGCATTAGTACCAAGTACTATTTAACTGTCCCACAGTGGACTCTTTACCAACGCATTAGTACCAAGTACTATTTAACTGTCCCACAGTGGACTCTCTATCATCGCATTAGTACCAAGTACTATTCAACTGTCCCACAGTGGACTCTTTACCAACGCATTAGTACCAAGTACTATTTAACTGTCCCACAGTGGACTCTCTATCATCGCATTAGTACCAAGTACTATTCAACTGTCCCACAGTGGACTCTCTATCATCGCATTAGTACCAACTACTATTTAACTGTCCCGCAGGGGACTCTCTATCATCACAGTACACATTCACACACACACACACACACATCTCTATATTTCATTTGTGTCAATTGTTCAACGAGTTACCCTCATTCTCATTATCCTAACATTCTCAATCTTTTTCATTGTACTTCTTCAAAGGGTTTTATGCCGTAGCGCTTTCCCTCAATTTTTTGGGTCAAAATATATTCTTCATTTTTGATATACCCAAACCACGAGTTTTATTAAACAATACCTATCACATCCTACCTATCATTACAATAAATTAATCAAATTCCAATTACTAATTTAAATTAATTTACAGATAAATTTAGACAATAAAAAATAACGTTTAATAAAAAGGGAAACATTTTCCCACAAACATTTTGGTGCCTCCTGTGAGGTAACTCGATTGGACAATTAAAATATATTCAAATAAAATATATTCAAATAAATATCAATATCAAGTGTGGATACAATTTGATTCAAAACGTCATTCATATATTACCGACCGTTGACACCGCCGCATCTGGAGGATCATCTGCAGTGAAATCCAGCTAAGTTCAAAATTTATTAAACATTTATTCGCCATTGGCAGTATTTTTCATTCTTATCATTCATTCAATTCAACACTGATTCTATAATTTGATTTGATTTCATTTTAATATCATTTAATTTTTATTACAATCGGATCACAATACTTAATTTTTGTCATAAATTTACTGAGTTTTTCAACTCATCATAAACGAGTGAATCTTACTATTAATGTTTAATTATTTAATTTTAATATATTTGATATTTAATTTCATTATATTTGGGTTGTTGTCTTATTTCGGATTGAGCTGTGTAATTCTGGGATTACATCAATTATTTGTCGCAAGACCATTTAATTGTTGCGATCAGTGAATTGCTCAAGTCTTCGAAGTATCAAATAACTGAAGTATCTATTAAAATTAAATTGCTAAGTCGATTGACTAATCTGATCCCGTCAATTATTTGATCTGAGGATCATTTCATTGTAGTGATCATCGGGGTCAATCGATTACGTTAATTAATTACATTATAATTCTTCGCGATCAATTGGGGATTTGGACTGTCTGACTCTTGGGATCGCCTCAATTATTTGAATTTATCGGTTAATTACGGTGATTTGCGAGTCGTGCAGTCGAATTTCTTTCAATCTCATTATCATCAGTACAACTTGAATCTCAATACCCAGTTTTAAATATCTAATTATTGAAATGACGGACCAGGAAGGAGACGAGACCATTTCGCCGATCGAGAGAAAACGTAACGTAGTAACATGCCACATTGATCAATTAGTCGATTCAATAAATACCCAAGAAATATCCGATTTGCGAGTACGGTTACGATTCGAACGCGTCACAGTTGCATTCCGCGAATACGAAGAGCTTTACAATGAATTGATCGCGTGTCAACCTACGGCAGCCGAAACAGAACACTTCACACATGTATCCGACGGATATTACGAAATTGCTGAACATCTCGCGAAAGACGGCCCTCTCGCGAACAGTACAATTCTCGGGAATTCAACTCAAACTGAAAAACAAACTTTGCAAAGACTGCCGGTACCACAACTACCCACCTTCTCCGGAGATTATAACGAGTGGATATCTTTCTCAAACTTATTTCAGAGTATTATTGATCGACGCGACGATATTGCCGATATTATAAAATTTCAATATTTAAAAACGAGTCTGAAGGGAGAGGCCGCGCAACGGATCATACATTTACAGGCTTCGGATGCCAATTATCAGGTGGCTTGGTCCATCCTTAAGGGAACCTATGAACTTAAGAGGGTATTGAGAAGCAAACACATCGGGGCGATATTTAATCTCAAAAAACCGGAAACGGCTAACCCAGCCACCCTTGGACATATACTCAACACTGTACGACAAAATTTAACATCCCTCGAAACTCTTAGATGCCCACCAAATCATGAATGCTTTATTTGGCACATCGAAAGGATTTTACCGGATCCCATTGCTGAAAAATGGCAGGATACTCTCAAACCGAACGATTCCCCTACTGTTGACGATATGTTCAAGTTTTTGGAAGCAACTATTTCGCGCATGCACACTAAATCCGTGTCTAATTCTAACAAGAGTAATATTAATAAACGACCTTTTATCGATTCTTCAAATGAATCCAAGGCATGGAGAAACGTTGAAGGAAATCGCGTCTTTTTTACTGCATCAAAAAATTGTGAATATTGTCAAGCCACAGAGCATTATTTATTTCAATGTAGAGAATTCGATAAATTAACTGTACCTAAACGATGGGAGTTCGTAAAACAACGTAACCTCTGTAGAAATTGTCTTAGCAAATATCATTCCCCGTGTACATCCGAGGCGCGCTGTAAACACTGTCAACGATTCCATCATTCAAAATTACATTCTTTGTGTCCATCAAAATAGAAGCGATTATAATCTTTGGATATGTGGAAGTAATCCATAATTTGGACTTTGTAATGTAGAATCCCATTGTTGTAAAGATTCAATTTCCATAAAGTCATTGAATACTTCCTTCCACGATCTTCATATAGGCTAGTTACGGATCGATATTGGGGGTCCCATGATGATTGATGGGATTCAGACGAATTCGTTTCTGTTGAAGAAGGAGAGATCCTTTGAAATTTTCTTCTTTTTCTTTTATTTCTCTTCGTATTATTGGCTTTAGGATCCATTTTTGTTGTTGATGTTTCGAGATCATTTGAAGAATTTGTCACTTCAGCAGAAGGAAATACCTTCTGCGAGTTTTCTCTCTTACAGTCCGGTAAATAAGAATTTGATCCATTTCCTTCGCTTTACTTGAGTCGGGTATAGGAAATGACCGTGACTTCTCTCAAATATATTTCAAACGCGTGATCGACTTCAATCTTTAACGTTCGAGGAAATAACTCCGTCAACCTTAGACATCGCGATTAGTTTAAACTATAAGCCTCTCTAGACTCTTACTACTGATCAACATGATGTCATAACTCTTTCTACTGTAGACATTCTAATCAGTAAAAATTACATCTCTACCTGATCCTGATTTATTTTCTGTACCAGATAATCCTCTACTTGGAGATTTCTCACCAAGGTTATCCAGAACGTCTGGAAGTGCTGACAATTCGAGTATCTACATGGAATGCAAACGTCAAAAATGGAGCCATTACTGAGGTGCATCCAGGAAGCGACGGTGTCATACGAGTCGTCGGGGTCAAACATCACGAGGAATTTACACATGAAACACTCGGAGATTCTGTTCATTAATACCCGATACTTGAACTACTTAATAATAATTGCCATAAATTATTTAAAATTATAACATATTGTAAACACTCATACACTATTTACACTACTTACACTCATACACTATTTACACTACTTACACTACTCTCACTCATTCATATTCGCATCTCGCGGGCGGGAGCGTGTTCCGTCGAAAACGGAAGTCCGGAGACAATTGTCATCATAATAATATTTAAAATTTAAAACATTTAAACCGGTCTCCATCTAGCGGTGTTAAAAACCATCTCGTCGCCAACTCGGGTCGCATCGCGAACGCGCGCGCTAAACATAGCGTCGGTTTCTCAGTGCATCTTCGTTGCACTCACGCCTTCAGTATATCTCTGTCGTTTGGGTGTCTGAATTTTTCCGTTCCGTCGAAACGACGACCCGGCGTCACCGCGTCTTTTCGTCAGTTGACCACAAGTCTTCATACTGTACACACTCGCTGTGAACATTCTATCCGCTACATTGCCAAGCCAATATTAAAGTTAACAATAATTGTTAATTAATTGATTATCAATTACGAATTCGTGCCATCGTGTCGAGATAAGTATTAATTAATACGGTTTCATAAATTTTATTCATTATTTCGTTGAGTTTCAATAATATTTCGGGAATTAAATAAAGACCGGGTGTTTTATTACGTCGTAGTAAAAACACGCCGGGACTTGTTGCGCGTGGGTCTCACCCATTAAATCTCAAATACTTAATCGTGTTCTATTAATTATTCGATAGGATTGAATTCGATATTTAATATTAATATTCGTATTAATATCAAATAATAATCGATTCAAATAATATTGAATGTTTAATAATTATTATCTTACATTAAATTCATTCAATTCACCGATCTGTTCGTTTACATCTTAATTACCTTGCAATAATTAAGCATTAATAATTATCATACATACGTGATAATCATAATACACATAAAACTAACATTTGATTTGTTCGCGCTTCAATTATTATCAACGCATTTAGCCGTTGTCATATAGATATCATATCTAACCTCATTCGTGCAATAGCCACGTGCTAACAGCATCCATCAATCCAATTGATGAGATTTCAATTAACTGCAGCTAAACCAATCGCCTCTGTTGCAAAATAACAATAATAATAATAATAATAATTCAGCGTCATATTGTCTTTGGAATATCCCATTACAATTTGATAGTTTATATCGCCGATCTGATCAATCGGTAGACTCGCCTCAGCGCACCGAAAGCTTTCACCCATTCATTCGCTAGCATTAGTACCAAGTACTATTTAACTGTCCCGCAGTGGACTCTTTACATACGCATTAGTACCACGTACTATTTAACTGTCCCACAGTGGACTCTTTACATACGCATTAGTACCAAGTACTATTTAACTGTCCCACAGTGGACTCTTTACAAACGCATTAGTACCAAGTACTATTTAACTGTCCCACAGTGGACTCTTTACCAACGCATTAGTACCAAGTACTATTTAACTGTCCCACAGTGGACTCTCTATCATCGCATTAGTACCAAGTACTATTCAACTGTCCCACAGTGGACTCTTTACCAACGCATTAGTACCAAGTACTATTTAACTGTCCCACAGTGGACTCTCTATCATCGCATTAGTACCAAGTACTATTCAACTGTCCCACAGTGGACTCTCTATCATCGCATTAGTACCAACTACTATTTAACTGTCCCGCAGGGGACTCTCTATCATCACAGTACACATTCACACACACACACACACACATCTCTATATTTCATTTGTGTCAATTGTTCAACGAGTTACCCTCATTCTCATTATCCTAACATTCTCAATCTTTTTCATTGTACTTCTTCAAAGGGTTTTATGCCGTAGCGCTTTCCCTCAATTTTTTGGGTCAAAATATATTCTTCATTTTTGATATACCCAAACCACGAGTTTTATTAAACAATACCTATCACATCCTACCTATCATTACAATAAATTAATCAAATTCCAATTACTAATTTAAATTAATTTACAGATAAATTTAGACAATAAAAAATAACGTTTAATAAAAAGGGAAACATTTTCCCACAAACAATTTTTATTGCAGTCCAAAACTATCCTCATGTGTGCTTTAGCATACAAATCCTGGAGAACTTTTATGTATTGTACGCTGACTCCAAGTTGGTAGGGTTTCGTCCAGAGTTTATTGTGAACCACGGAATCAAAGGATTTTCTAAAGTCAATGAATGTGATAAAAAGTCTGCCTTTTCGGGTATTTGTTGCTTTCGATATTTTTGCTGCCAGTGTGAAAGTCTGGTCATCACAAGAGCGCTTGGCTCTGAAGCCTGCCCGGTTCTCGGGAAGAATCACTTCCTTTAACAGAAGATTACTTAGTTTTCTGGCAAGCAAGGTAGTGAATATTTTGACTCTAAAATCTTAAAAAAAAATTTCGAATACAGAAGAACAAGTCTGAATTTTTTTTTTGTTTGATTTTCTTGTACATTCTTTGGAAAATTTTTTTTTTGTCTTTTCCTTGCATCTGCTGAGTAACCAACGCAAAAATTTAAGAAAAGTCGAAAAAAAATAATTTTTTCATTTTGATTGTGACTACACAATTAAAGGAACAAAACTTGTTCCTTTAATTGTTGTGCCGAACTTTGATTAATCCACCCCGAAAAACGGTTCGATAGATCAATTTAAAAATTTGCAGGGTTATTGGGGGTACATTAAGCTTAAAAAGTACCGGGCAACATTATTTTTTTTATCGATATTTACAAAGTAGCGGTTGATTTACTGAAAATTAAAAAAAAAAGTTATTTTTTGTACTTACTTCTGGATGTTACTTACTTACAATGGATGTTAAAAATAAAGAAATTTTTTTTTTTTCTAAAATGATGAAAGGGTCTTGTAGGGAATTTATTCAAGTTTTCAACGCCGTCCTCAAATTTACTGTGCGATCATTGGTATCTGAAATATCGATAATCAAACCCAAAAGGACCATTTTTCGTTTGAATGCTGATATCTCAGCGACAAGTTGTCGTACGAATCTCAAAAAAAATTAAAATTCAAGCTGATTAAATTTGCTAACCGACATGCATTGGTTTAGCTGAAACAATTTTTTCGCAGCCCGTGGACTCTCTCAAAGAAAAAAAACAAAATTTAGAAAATTTTTGTCTCGTAGTATGTCTCATGTTTGCACAATAGCTGGAGCTCTTAAAAAATTTCGATAAAAATGAACCTTTTTAAATCTTTTTTTTTTAAATCTCATTTTTCACAAAGTTACAGCCTTCCAAAAATCACTAAAAAACTTCTAAAATTTTTCTGTTCTTTTAATTTATGGCATGAGTGTATATGTTTCAGTGCCTTTGAGTTTATCACTTTTTGCTTTCAGTACCTTGAGCTTAACATCAACAGTTGTCATTTTCACGACCCACATATTTTGATTATGTCTGTTGTGTATTTTTTTCACTTCTTTAACCTCTTCTGTCACCCCAAGATTTTCACAAATAAAGGTTCTGAGTTCGTTAGCGGATGAACCTACATTCTTACCTTTAATTATGAGATTTTTTCTTTTTTCGTATCTCTCTCTCCTCTCGTTGTTTTCTTTGAGAACTTTGACTTCCGCATTTAGTTGTTCTTTATCATCTAGCCACTGTTCTTTTAATTGAGTCACATCAGTTTTTATCATTCGAACTTCTTCTAAAACTTCTCTCACGCTTATATTTTGTTGTTTTACTTCATTGATCTCATTTGCTAGGAAGTCGAGTTTTTGGAGTATACTCTATACTATAGTGCTGTCATGTCAGCAGATGCTGTTGTTTCCGTGCTGTTGTTCATATATTTACCGATGTCGCCACTGTCTTTAGATTTTCCGCCTTTCGTTCTCGTTGCCCCTCCTCCTCTTGACCCCATCTCACTTTGTCAAGATAACCTCCAAACTTATCGCTCGGATGAATTACCTTGAGTGTATATAAACAGGGCTAAATTTCATCTGATTTTTTTATTTAATCTCTTAATTAAATTTTTTTATGGGAGTTTTTGATTACTTGAACTGTACACTTTGCAAATTTAACTTGAAACGTTTAATTTTATGGTTGTGTTTGCGTGAATGCGTGTGATACTCACTAGCGCTTCACCGGAAGTCCCAAAAAATATATTATAAAATATATGAATATTATAATGTCACATATTGTACAGTATATAAAATAATATTTACTTTTTTGCCGTATTATTATATGATAATACATTGAGAAAAGAATATATTGCTACAGTATATTAACTTTATATTTATCAATATTACTTTTTTTGATGTATGTTTACATATGGGACATTCTACGCCAATTCAAAAAAAATTTCTTCTACACTCATTGTTTTATGGTGAACCCATACTCCCGTGCTTAGGAAGAAGGCAGTAAGTAAAGTTACTGCCTTCTTCCTAAGCACGGCAGCATACAAAGTTTGAGAATTGGCCCGATATCGAGCTATTACTGGGCCAAGAATGTCGATTAATGGCTCAGCATTGTCAATCTTTATTGGCCGTTAACGGCCTGTTAATAGCGCTCGACTATTGGCCGATTAATGATGGCAGTCAGCAATCGGCCAAGCAAGCAAATTAATTTAAGTGAAAAAACAAATTTAATTATTATTATCCTAGTAGAGTTCATAATCATTAACGAATAAACTATTTAAAGTGAGGTAAATGATGTTGAAAAACCGTGATGAAAAATTCTGCTGGGCTCTGGGCACAAACTGGCTTCCTTCTGATTGCTGGGTCTGAACAGTAGCTACTGAACGAACCTACTAATGATAAGCTAATACTTTTAAATGATCTACTTATTCATTCTATCACAACCACTCGGTTTTATGAAATATAAAGAGCAATTGAATTAAAGTGATCGGTTATTCAGAAAAAAAAATCGGTCTATCGATTAACCCTGCGGGCCAGCCCTAAAACTTCCCGCTGTTTTCGCAACGAGCTCGAAAACATTATTGTGAATACATGTTCGAGCTCTTCGAGCTCGAAAATACTTTTGTTTGCCATTGTTTTCTAAAAAAACATTGTTTAGCGTTTCTTTCTCCCACGATTTCTCGTGAACGAATTAACCGATTTTGATAGTTGAGGCGATAATCGACGAGTTTTATTAAGTTCTAGAGGTGATTAGATTTTGAAATCGAATGATTCATTTTTTTTGTAGATATCTGAAAAAAAACTTTTTCACTATTTTTTTAATCAACGATATCTCATAAACGAATTGGCCGATTAAGACGTTGAGGTGGCAATCGACGTGTTTTATCAAGTTCTAAAGCTGAATAAATTTTATCAATGATTTATCCAGCCGTTTTTGAGAAATTTCAAAAAAATTAACAAAAAAATTTTTTTTTAATTCTTTCGTCAACGGTTTCTCTTGAACGAATGAACCAATTTTGATGGTTGAGGTAGCATTCGACGCGGCTTATGAAGTTTTAGAGCTGATTAGATTTTGGAATTAATCCATCGAGCAAATTAAAAGTTATGCAAATAAAACATTTTTGAAAAAATTTTATTTTTGAAATATCTCCGAACGCACCCTACCGATTAAGCTCAAATTTTTACAGCTTCAAGATATTACCAAGCCGCGTCGAACGACACCTCAAAGATCAAAATCGGTTCATCCGTTCAAGAGTTATGAATATTTACATACATACGTACACACGTACATACACTCGGACATCATCGTGAAATTAGTCAGGATAGCTTCCTAGAACCTCAAAACGTCAAAATCTAATAGAAATTCGGTTTTTGCAAATCGGACTGAAACCCATAACTTCCCGAATTTTTGAAAATTTTCAATTTTCTTAGCGGGAAGTTAAAAATAATTTCGTACTATTTTTATTACACTGTAAAAAATCGAGAATGAATCCGGTTTAATTTTAATCCGAATTCACTCCGCATTCACTCCGCCACTCGGAGTTCCGGAGTTTTAAAAAAAATTACTCCGCATGCGGAGTGAATTAGGAGTTTTTTTTTAGCGGAGTGATCTCGGAGTTACGCGGATTTTATTTTACTCTCAATTCACTCCGGTTCGGAGTTTTAACATACAGTGCGTACGTGTATGAGTGCGAGTTTGCGTGTGTGTGTGCCTGACGTTTGATATATTTATCCATGCATTCATTAGAATGTAGTGGAATTTTTTTAGATATAGGTGCTTACCCTAGACCTGATTTACCGTGAATCTGCGGTATTTTTGCCGTAAATCTACCTAGAATACCGAAATTACCGAAAAAATTTGGGCAGACTTGCCGTAATTTACGGTAATCCACCGTAAAATGCCGATTTACCGTAATTTACGGTGGGTTTACCGCAAATCTTGATAGGTTTACCGTAAACTATGGTATTTTTACCGTAAATTTACCGCAGAATACAGTAAATCTACCGTAGAAATTCGGGCGGATTACCGAATTACCGTAATTAACGATAGATAACTGTAAATTACGGTAAATCCACCGTAATTTACGATAAATCGGTATTTTACGGTGGATTAACGTTACTTACGGTGGGTTTACCGATACTTACGGTGGGTTTACCCGTAATTTGGGTCCGTTAGTGTAAATCTATGTAAATACCTTTGAAGTTCAACATTTACGAAGATCTGTTTGGATCTTTTCGGATCATGCCAAAATTCGAATCTGAGCATATCTGACTGTTTAAATCCAATTATATTATATGCTTGGATTCAAACATTTTTTATCGGACCACTTAATAGTATATTACACACCAAGGGAGAAAATTATGATATTTCAACCCGCAAGTGTAATTGCCTACTCGAGCCATGTGTGTTTGTATCCTCCAAGTCAATATTTGTTTATTCATACACGGAGAAAATTAAATAATAGAAATTACTATACAATTATGGTAAAATTTTCTACCATCAATCCGATAGTAGTGAATACTATCTAGATGATTGTATACATCATCTAGATTGTAACATTCATCATATTTATAATAATTGTTACAATCCTGAATGTTAACTAGAGTTAATTATTAATATCATTCTAAACAGTTACCATGATAGCCAAGTTGGCGAGAAACTGGCGTCAAACTAACAGCCGCAACTAGTCTCTAAGTTGGCCGCAAAAGTTGATATTTCCAAAGTTGATACACTTTCTGAGAAAGTTGGTGGCATAAGTTGGCAATTCAATAAGTTGATGGTCACATTTTGAGAAAGTTGTACTGGCGCCAACTTTCTCAGAAAGTTGGCGGTAACCTGTAGCCAAAAGTTGTAAAAGCTAGAGTTGTCAACAACTTGTCGTCAAGTTGGTCGCAAACTAATGAATTCCAACTTTTTCACGAGCAACTCGTGCTATCAGGGTATATTTATAATCCAGATGGTAACAGTTACCACCAGAAATTATAATAGTTACCATCTAAAGTAAGTAGAATTTAAACATCAACAAATAGTTTGAAATATCGGGTAAATGTTAACCATACCATCGCGATGCGCAGTCTAATGCGTTTAAATCATCGTTCCACCATTGGATGTCAATCTGAATTTCCAAGCAAGACTGCGGTTATCAAACAAACGTTGAAATCAATGATGTTCATGTCAGCATCGGATGTCATGACCCTTAATCACTTAAAATAGACGATTTTGTTCAAGACATTCTGTGGATAAGTTTTCGGAATGACGGGATAACAATTAGTTCAATTATAATGAAACCGTCAGACGAACCATCATTTTCTAAGGTTAAAAAAATAGTAATGTTAATAATGACCAAATTTTATTTATTACTCAGTATTTGGATGGTTCTTATTTTGATGAGCATCTTCAATCATTCAAAGTTATTCCCTGGAAAAAAATCATCAGGCCTGATCATGCTTGATCATGCATGAATCATGCATGATCGTGCGTGATTCATACATGATTCAGGTATAATCGTGCATGATCCAGGCATGGCTTTGTACGATCATGCACGGCATGTTCAATCATGCATGACTATGCATAACAAGGCAAGAATAGTCATGCCTGAATTTGCATGATTCATGCAAAGGCATGCATGTCCATGCAAATCCATGTACAATTGCGCATGGTCATGCATGGCGAGGTGATAATAATAACACATGATTCATACAACGTCATGTATGACCAAGCTCAGTCATGAATGATCATTCATGACACTGCACGAATTATGCAACGTCATGCATGACCATGTAAAATCATGTTCAGTCGCGCATGATCATGCAAGACGAGGAAAGAATAGTCACACATGATTCGTGCAACGTCATACATGACCAAGCTCAGTCATGAATGATCATTCATGACACTGCACAAATTATGCAACGTTATACATGGTCATGTAAAATCATGCCCAATTATGCATGACTATATATAACGGGAAATTAATCATCATGCATGAGATTGCATGACTGAGTATGACTTTGCATGAGCATACATGACTATGCCTGATTCATACAAAGTGATATTCAATCATGTATGATCATGGATGAGAATGTATAATAATAATTATAATTGAAAAATTTTGTTGCTTAAAATTTTTTTTTAATAATTTGAAACTATTACGTATATAATTTCCTACACGCAATACATGGCGCATTGTTTTAATTTGATTTATTGTTAGAAATAATAGTTTTCCACTTTCACGAATAGGCATCATATGAGTTATATTCACCTGATGTTCAACATTACAGAAAAATTTTGTATGTTCAATAACAAATTCTTCTAAAACAAAACATATTATTTTCTCTAACTCTACGAAAAATTGTATTCATCCATAAATAATTAAATCATCATCAGCCAAAGTTATCTGGACTGTGAAACTGTTAGTTTTTATTGTTTTATAAGCCTTAAGGCTTAGACAAGACTAAGCATGGCCATGTATGAATCATGCACGATTAAGCATGATTCATACAAAATCATGTCGGATCATGCAAAAAAATACAATCGAAATCCTATCGAGTTTGAGTCAGATTTAATCGAAGTTTTTAATCAGGAATAATCAAATATTTTTGATAAAAAAATTTTAATAATTGAGCATTTATTTTTATTTTGAAGTTAGTAGTTAGTTATTTCGTTTTTTTTTATCGATGATTAAAATAAATTTAATTTATAATTTTTAATTCAACTAATAATTAAAATTAATCTTTTTTCCAAAAAATAATTGAAATAGATTTAATTACCAATTTTTTTTTTTATTAATTGAAGAATTGAATTAATAAATTCTTGCGAAATTGATAATGATAGTCAATACAATTGCAGATTTTTTTTTTCAATGAATAATTAAGATTAATTTAATTGTTAAATTTGATTGTAATTTATAACTAGAATTATTTTCATTTATTATTAAAAAAATATGTAATAACCAAATCAAGATTGAATTCAGATGATATTTTATTTTTTACAACCGCAGTTTTTAAAAGATGTTAAGAATCGTCGTAAACTGAACGAGACAGGTCAGCCTAGTGGACAGCTGACGTGTCTTATAACACGACGGACGTGGGTTCGAGATCCGTCACAGGTTAAATTTTAATTACACTTTTCAGCCAGTAAACATTAACTATACATCAATACTAACAAAATAAGTTAATGTGAAATTGAATTATCATTATTTTCATTTTTTTAAAAATAATTCTAGGGATTGTGCTTGATTAGGACTGATCATGCTTGGTCAAACATGATTATGCTTGCTCAAGCATGATCATGCCTGAATATTTGCCAGCCATGAGCATGCGTGATCATGCATGAGAGAACATAATCATGCCTGACCGAGCGTGATCACGCACGCTCATGACTGGAAAATATTCAGGCATGATCATGCATGAGATTAACGCATGATCACGCCTGATGATTTTTTCCCGGGTGACCGAAGCTCTCTCGCTCGGAAATTTTTATTTTACGCTGATCTAGACGACTGTACACGGAAAAAAAATGTGTAGTTAAATTTACTACAGATGGAGTTCCATCTACTACACTGACTAGTAATATATAGGATAACTACAAGTTAAGTAACAGTTACTAGTATACTGTGGTACACAACTTGTAGTACCATTTACTACAGTGAGTAGTAATAAGAACTTGCATTAAATAACCACTGTGGTTCTTTTTACTCCACAACATAGTTGAATATATTTTATTCCTAATATATTAATTAAATATCTGTTAGTTAACGATCATTAGTTTTTATGATATTGAAAAAAATATAAAAATATAAAAATTTATCTTACATTCTTCGGACTTACAGTTTATCAAATAGAAATGATATAAAAATGAATTTATTAATGAATAACTTAAAATAATAAGGACTCAAATTTTAAAAGCCTACTTTTTATCCATACCTGATGAGGATAATTTTAAAAATAAATTCTGCAAAAACCTGCGCTAGTTTCAAGTGTGCCGACGATTGCTTCTAATTTTTTTTTTTAATTAAAAAAAAAGTTTTTTTGAATTTGGTTTATTTTATGTGACTTTATTATGAAATTTTATTGGCTTCCTCGTGAAACTTCAGAAGTTGAAAAATAAAATTTTATTGAAAAATTTTAAGTGGTTATTGTCCAAAAAATTGTTTTTTTTTTTTTTTTTTTTTTTTTTTTATCAAAAAAGCAAGGAAAAATCATTTTTTTCACTTTATAACCATTTTCTTCTCTCGTACCAAAAAACGACAACTTTGTCATTTTTCAAAATGAAGTAGGCTTAGAAATTTCCCCTAGCTGAGAAATAAAAAAAAAATACAGATACGAAATAATTATTTTTCATTTATTAAAAGATATTAGAACTATGAATTTATTTTAGAGTGCAGATCGTCCTTCTTTTTATTCCTTACTTTTTTGAAAGAAAAAAAAACACAATTTTTTGGATGATTACAACTTAAAATTTTCGAATAAAAATTTATTCTTCTAGTTCTGAAGTTTCACGAGCAAGCCAATAAAATTTCATAATAAAGTCACATAAAATAAGTCAAATTCAAAAAAAATTTTTTTTTAATTGAAAAAAAAAAATTAGAAGCAATCGTCGGCACATCTTGAAACTAGCGCAGGTTTTTGCAGAATTAGTTGAAGTTTTTTTTTTGAGTAAAAAAAAAAAAATAAAAGGGGTCGGACTTCGTGAAAATGACGGTTATTTAGAAAAAACCCAAATATTCCATAGATCTGGACTTCTGAAATTTGATTCGTATTTTTTTTTAACTACACTAAAAAACAAAAATTTTCAATTTGGTGTGGTCCCAATCGGTTAATCTTTGAAAAAATTCTAGCGATTTAAAAAAAAAGAGCGGTTTTTTTAAAAAAATCGTAACATTCTTTGGGTTGGGTAAATAAATCTGAAATAATTCCTAAAAATCTATTTTAGGGGGTAAAAAACGATAGAAAACTTTGAGCAAAATCAAAGGGGGTCGGGTAAAAAATTTGTCGATTTGACATGGAATGACCCATATATTATTATTTATAATATTTTATAATATTATTTATAATATAAAATACACTGACACAAGTCGAAGTATACCCACAGAGTGAAGTAACAAAGTTGTTGGTGGCGCTGTTATTTTCTTCTTTCCATCATTTTACCACACATTGGAGTAGATTGTACAAGTAATCTGGTATTGTATACTCCAAAAATAGTAACAGATACCAATTCATATAAAATTGTGTGGTTCCCAAAACCACAAAATAAGTATTTTATACTATATTGAGTAGTTGTGGAGCCTACAAAGTTTTATCACATTACAGTAGTAAGCAGAACTCCTATAGTAGTAAAATATCACGCACACTGTGGCTTATGTTACTACAGTTGTCAATGCGGCGACCACAAAGTGTAGTAAAATTTTTACTAGTTTGGTGTGGTAAATTCTACTCCAGCATTTTTTTCCGTGTATACAGTAACTTATTTCAACATTTTAAACAATAAAATGTACATTACTAAATTATGGATTTAAATAGAAAATATTTGTTTACAATTCAAAGTACAATTAAAATAGGGTTAGTATGCCAATGAAGAGTTTATAATATAAATAATTTTAATACTTGTATTTTAACTTTTAAAACATTGTCATTTTCTTGTAAAAATTTTATTAATAAAACTTAACTATGATTATCCTCATATTTGTTTTCGAAAACTCAATTTTGCAGCAATACGTATTATAGGAATGGTTCCTATAATGGTATAGGAACTATTCCTTAATCATTATAATTATCAACGATAAAAATTATATTATTCAGTACAATTTAATATTATAAATTAAATTTTATAATATTATATATACAGTAAAAAAACATTTCACGGGTACTTTTTAGGAAATTCGTTTTCCTGACAAGGTTAACGTCGGAAGTGATTCCAAGACGTCGGCATCATCCCTAGGTCTTGAGCAAAATCAGTTTAAACTACTGGATTACCAAGAGGGAAGAGGCCTTGGGAAGGATAAAATAGCTGGAGAAAAACACGGATATCCCATGAGACGTAAAAAGTAGCCGGCGAAGGCTTCCATCGTTGACTTAAGCCCGGTGCAGTATGATAGAAAACACAAGTATAAAATACTAAGGAAATCGAGCCATTCTTTATTTTGTTCTATTTATTTTTTTCATTATTTTTTTTTTTTTTATATTACAAATTGAATTTACTTTTATCCGCAAAAGTGATATATACCGTGAATTCATGATATTTTAAACTCTTCTATTATTTAGTTGTTTAAAATTTTTGTTTACTTTATGTAGTTTATATTGATATGTATACATAGGTATGTACGTGAATTAGTAGTATTAGAATGGGGAAGTATGATGATTGGTGACCCATCGCGATACTACCTTTATCATATATATTTGTCTAGATAAATTATCACAACATAAATATTCATTTGGCAGGAATATAACACAATTGTGTTAGTTTTTTTATAATGAAAAAATTTTTTTTATCTATTTATATATATATTAATAACATTGAAATAAATTAATAATAAAATATACAAAGATAATAAACTAAAGATTTTTTTTATACCGAGATTTAGTGATTGTAGTCCGTATTTAATTATGTGAAGAATAAAGGGAACGGGGATCACCCTCATCGATGCGAGAGCGAGTTGCATTGAATAAAATTATCGGATATCGAGAGTTACAGTAATGGCATTTGATGACGCGTGATAAACTCTTTGATAAACATAATAACTCGCATAGATCGACGCTTATCACCATAATTATTTATTACTACCTATTCCTCAAATAATTAATGCCATTAGTTGATAATTTAAATTATTGATTGAGTTTTTAATTAAAAATAAAACAAATTTATAGATTTTACTTGATTTAACGATAAGTTTTATTGGCTAGACAGTCTGAAAAAAATTGTCAAATGTGAGTTGATACAATCATATATCAATCTCATAAATTCTCGGTAGAATTTCGTCATCGTGCTGGAAATGTAATTTATTGTTATCAATAAAATCCCATATTGTGATAAAATAACGACTATTTTTATTTTTTTGAAAATTTGTAAGAATGCAGATAAATAATTTTTCTAGCCTATTAAATACAACTTTTTTTCTGATACCCAATAATAATTTTGTTTATTCAAAATAAAATTTTCATGCTTAAAAATCAATATTTAATTATTTTTTTTAAGTTTTTAAATATTTGTAAAAATAAAAAAAACTCAAGTTAATTATCTGCTTGAGCTAAATTTCATATGCCTTATTAAGTGAAAGAACAAGCAGACAAGTGAATAATAATGATTACAATTGATGAAAAAAGTTAACCATTTTGTTGGTTAATAAATTAATCTAATTAATTAGTTTTTTTTTTCTTTTATAAATGTTGAGGTTTCCGTTGGGTTATAAAAAATAGATTTTCTCTCAAATCCGAAACTTAATGATGCGCGGTTTAGTATTTACGGAAATATACTAAACTTTTATCGAGAATCAGAGAGGGAAAGAGTGAACTTATGAGTGTTCCATTACAGATTATTTAAAAATAAAGATTATCCAAAAATTTTCAATGGATAATGAGATGTTTGAAACTCTGAATTAAAGTGGACGGGTATCATAAAGTTTTAATGACTTATTGGAAATGCTTGAAAACGCATGTATGAATAATGGAAGATGTCGTTCAAGTAAAAAGCAATAATTTTTGCAAGTATTTAATAAATAAAATATTTACTAAAATTTATACCATTGGAAATTCAATAATTTATTATTTTTCCATCTTGAGTAAAATACTATAAGTATACTTTTTATTTTTGTTGCGGTTTATTATTTAACTCTGGTAGCCTGCGGTTTTTATGATATTTCATTTTCTCTCACTTTCTTTTTTTTATTTCTTTAATGCATTCCTAAAAAACAAAAAAAATAAAATGAAAACATTAATGAATTAATAATTATAATAAATTATCCATTTAAGAATTGAAAAAAGATAATTATATTATTTACTAGCAAAAAATTATAATATTTTACTAAATTTTGGTTTAGTTATTTACAATTAGTTATAAAAATTCGTTAAATTATTTTTATGTCTGCTAAATATTTATTCAAAAAGTTACATAATTATTCGTTCCTTCGCAGACATCAGTAGAATGTTGGATAACATTTTTTAATAGAAGCAATTATAATGAATAAGTCTGATGAAAGTTATATAAATAATTATATATGTATTTATAAGTTCATTCAACCGTCTGTCTTTGATATTGATTATTTACTTAATTTTGCAGGATTCTTCATAAAGATAAATAAATTATAAATATATTCACATTTATTGCAAAAAAAGGTTAAGACATCACCGTTGCATTTTATTTTAAAGAAATATTATTTATTAAATTCATAAATCTAAATTATAATTGAATGCACTCAAAAGTTCAATGATTCGTAGCTGTATTTATATAAATATATGATGTAACTCAAGATTATTTCTAAAAAAAAAAAAAAATGATACATGACTCGTGCAGAAGGCGCTAATTAAATTTAAAAAAACAATAAATTTAAACTTATATTCACATAAATAAAATCAAGTTAAGTCTAAAATATGCTCTGAGTAGTAGGTGGTATGAGAATGTTTAATAGTGTCTTCGCCATTGTGGTTCCAAAAAATAATTCGTCCCTGTATGAGTATCGATTTAAACAAAAGAAAAAAAACTATTAAGTACAAGGTGCCTTGAGTGAAGTTTTAAAATTTAAATATAAATTAACCGTTGGTTTATCTTAAAGGTGTCTGGCATATATAATAGTAACATTGAAGGTAACGAAGCTTAACTCCATCGTTGGTTGCACTCTCAACATGAGATCCCAGAGTAGCGTCGTTTCCCTATAGATTTTCGTATAGTACAGAGGGATAACTGAGAGACAATAGTGTAGGCGGACAAAAGCATGATATACGATGAGAGCAGTAGTATTAAAATCATATTTTCAAATTCTTCATCTTATATAGAATCACTGAGTAACAGGGAGTACAGGGTAAGCGTAGAGCAGCAATTCTCTTTACTCTATATCATCTTTCTCTACGTTACATGTATACGTATATGTGATGTATACATTAGCGCCGTTAGTGTATATGAGTATATAATAGCATTTTGCTGCATGACCTATCGCGTACGAGGTATATATATATATATAGTGAATTCGCGGTATAGGTGAGAGAGTAAGGGTGAGTTTAGGGTGGAAGGGGGAAGGGAGGGAGGGTGAAAATAGCGGGTGAGTAGATACCGCAACCGTGGTATACGTCTCAGCGCTTTTCCCAATGCTTTTGGCTGGATTTAATTGGATTTGTTAAGGGTAATTTATTTCGCTACCAGTGAAGAACCGAGGGTCCAATTTGCAAAGAATACCATTTGAACTGGATTTTAACAATAAATGCCAACGAGAAATTGATGTTTCATGAGAACTATAAAAACGATATTTTCATTGCATATAGTTGATTGTTAAATTAATATTGTTTTATTTATTGTTATTTTCTTTTCTTATTTATACATCAGTTTGTGGCATTAGCATAGTTACTGTAGATAAAAGTTAATTAAAATAAACAAGTAAGTATGTTATCGTTAGAGCATACAAATACGTGACGTATGAATAAAGTTTTTATGTAACAATTTTTATTTTAATTGGTTGTTAGAGTGGATTTCATAGATTCGATATGAATTTTTTTTTCCAATATATAACAAATATTATTAGTTAATAGAAATAAAAAAAATAAATTGTTGTTTACTTATTCGATTTTCAAATTCCCGCTAAGAAGATCGATGATTTTCAAAAAATTTCGGGAAGTTATTGTTTTCACCCCGATTTTCGAAAATCGAGTTTTCATCAGATGTCGACGTTTTGAGGTCCTAGGAAGCTATTCTGACTATTTTCAGAATGATGTCTGAGCGCCTGTATGTATGTGTGTGTGTGTGTGAACGATCAACTTCAAAATTTAATCAGCTCTAAAACTCAATAAAAAGCGTCGATCGCCGCCTCAACCATCTCAATCGGTTAATGCGTTCGATCGACATCGTTGGAGAATAAGATGGTGAAAAACGGTTTTTTTCAAATATTTTCAAAACGACTGACCCGATCGATTTCAAATTTTTAATCTAGTCTAGAATTCAATAAAACGCGCCGATTGCCACCTCAAATGTGAAAATCGGTTATTTAGTTCAAAAGCTATCGGCGTTAAAAAGTCAAATAAATAACTCGAAGAGCTCGAAAATATATTCTTACTAATATTTTCGAGCTCCTGAGCTCAAAAACACCAGGAAGTATTGGGGCTGGCCCGCAGGGCCAACCAACGCCTAGATTTATTATTCATTGGAAGCTTCGATATGTTTCACAAATGTTATTATCATTATTGTGTAAATATTAAATTATTGTCAATAAATTGTATTACTGTAATATTGTTGATATAAAAAAAAAATTTACCCAAAATACCTTTTCAGAAAATTAAAAAAAATTGATAGTTCATCAATTTATTTCGTTATTTATTTGGGTTTATCGAATTTTATAGATGTATATTTTCAATAAAAATTCCTTGCTAATGTGTAGGAAGAGTAATTAATAAATTCACAAGTAAATTGACCAATTTAATTGCAATGAAGAGTATATTGTTTATTATTTATTTTTATCATTGGTTTTTAATAAATTTATATTTATGTGGAATTCTTGTAGATACATACTTCCGACAGTGTAAATAAATTAATTGCCAAAAGTGCATTGTTTCTCGTTACGCTACGAGTACTATTTTCACAATTTTATTACAATCGATATTGCGTGTTCAGGGTTTAAACACATACACCCAGGTAGCTGTTGTAATTCGTTGTGTTTTATTTTACTAAAAAAAAGTACATATATATAATTTTATGAACTTGTGGTAAATTATTTTTTATTTTTTATTATCGCGCTCGGAATATTGAAAATTTTCGAAAGATGAAAAATTATTTGTTTCAGTACAGTTTCTAGTAATTAATTCTTCAACAGGTCCCGGCTCGAAAAATTTGATCTGTTTTAAATCAACTAATAATTTGAAGTTATTTTTATTCAATTTTATTTTTCTTACATTTAATTAGTACGTGAATTTTAATCTAGTTTTGCCCTTACTATTCCTTATTAATACTATTTTCAGACTTATTTTTAATCATTTTTGGTCTGTTTTTGTTTTAATCTAGGTCAAAATCAGACTTTATCTGTCTATTATTTTTAGTCTGATTTTAATCTATATTAGATCAAAAACAGATTAAATTTTTAACTTCCCGCTAAGAAAATCGACGATTTTCGAAAAATTGGGAAGTTATTGTTTTTACCCCGATTTTCGAAAGTCGAGTTTTCATCAGATGTCGACGTTTTGAGGTCCTAGGAAGCTATTCTGACTATTTTCAGAATGATGTCCGAGTGTATGTGTGTGTGTGTGTGTGTGTGTGTGTGTGTGTGTGTGTGTGTGTGTGTGTGTGTGTGTGTGTGTGTGTGTGTGTGTGTGTGTGTGTGTGTGTGTGTGTGTGTGTGTGTGTGTGTGTGTGTGTGTGTGTGTGTGTGTGTATGTGTGTGTGTATGTATGTGTGCGACCGGCTTATAACTTTTTAACTAATGAACCGATTTAGATGGTTAAGGCGGCAATCGAAAGAGCTTGTTGGCCATTAACTTTTCTGGAAATTTCAGATCATTTGATCAAGTAGATTCGAAAATATTGGCGAATTACGGAAAAAAAATTTTTTTTTTTTTTAGTTTTTTATTGATTTCTTAGAAACGACTCGAACGATCGACTTCAAAATCTAATCAGCTCTGGAACTCAATAAAACACGTCGATTACCGCCTCAAACATCGAAATCGGTCGATTCGTTCGTGAGATATCGTGGGAGAAAGAAATGCTAAAAACGGTTTTTTTCGAAAAGAATGGGATACAATAGTATTTTCGAGTTCGAAAAGCTCGAAGATATACTCACAACAATGTTTTCGAGCTCTTTGAGCTCGAAAACAGCGGGAAGTTTTAGGGCTGGCCCGCAGGGTCAACCGACGCCCAGATTTTTTTTTTATAATTATAATGATAAATATAAATAATAAGAACATAAAATTAATGAAAGTTTGATATTATTTTACAAATTAATATAAAATAATATTTATTTTATTAAATAAATTAGCTTCAATTGACATATAGACATAATTGAAAAAAAATTTAACATCATCCGCCTTCTTTTCTTCTGATGGTGCATCCTAGTAACTGAGACTTTCTTTGAACATGCATTCTAAGGAAAATCAACTATTTTCCTTTGGCTTCTTCTACCTCCAACTCATTTAGTTCCTCATCATCATCTGTGGGATATTTTTATTAATAAAATTAAAAAACGTAAATATTTTCATCTCTTACGCCCCCGCACAGCCCCACCAGTGTCGATTTAAAAAAGAAAATTACACCATCGACTTTCTTAGTTCGTCAGTAATTTTAATTTTTCTATGAAAACGGTTGCTATGGTAACGGTTGCCATGGTAACAGTTGCTATGGCAACGGTAGCTACGCCATCTAGTAGTAGTCAATCAGAGAAGTGCATTTGGTTAGCCAATGAGGAGTGGGGATTCGGTAAATAGCCAAAAAGTCAATTTTAAATAGGAGTTTCATAAAATCCGTTCTTAGTGAGCGGCTACGTTGTGAAAGGATTATGTATGTTAAATTTCAAGTTGATAGGGCGCATAGTTTCGGAGATCTCGTGATGAGTGAGTCAGTGAGTTAATGGTATTTCGCTTATATATGTATAGATTAGATCTGGTCATATATAGGCTTATATATGATTATACATAGCTTTCATCAGCCAGATCTGATCAGATCTAATTATATACACGAAGAAAAATGTTGGCTCAAAACCTAGCAATTTTTATTATGCTGCCGACCAAACTTGAAACAGAAAGTGAAGCATCCAAAAATTTATTATGCTCTTATGAAAAATTATTATGCCGCATCCCAATTATTATAATATATGGAAGTAATTGTTATTAAATCTTATCGATAAGTGTCTCGCGCGTAGTAAGTGTTATGATACAGCATAATAATTTTTCGTAGGAGCATAATAATTTTTTGTATGAGCATAATAATTTTTTGTATGAGCATAATTATATTTTGGATGCTTCCCTTCCTGTTTCAAGTTTGGTTGACAGCATAATAAAAATTGCTAGGTTTCGAGCCAAAATTTTTCTCCGTGTATAATTCCATGTATGATTATATATAATTATATATGATCTCATATATAATCATATATATCCATATATACTCATTTATAATCAGATAAAATCATTTTTCATCGGGAAGGGATTGATATTATTATTATTATTATTATGAGTATTATTATCAAAACTAAATTACTACTATTAATTATACACTGGTCACAGAAATTAAGGGATAGAAAAAAAATCCGAAATTTTTAGGTGCTTTTCAACATGCTGTAACTCGGTAAAAAATGGTCGTATAAAAAAACTGAAAAAAGCAAATTGTTGCCTCAAGTTTCTAGTTTTCAGATCTGGACCTCAAAATTTTTTATCATGTACGGTTCCGGAGTAATCATAAGAAACCCAACAAAAAAAAATTTTCAAAATTTTTGCTGGTCTTTCAATACCTCTATGGGCGACAATAAATTTTTTTGAATAATCCGACTGTCTGACTTTTCTCGGAAATTTTATGCCCTTTAATTTGGTGGCCTTAAAAAGTCTCTACGACGATTTGGCGCCGAGTTATCATTGATCAAAGCAAAAAAGTCCATTTTGGCTTTGATAATCAATAACTCCAGATGTATTGGTCGTACAGAGAATGGAAGCAGGGTTTTTAAAACTGGAAAACATTCTCTATAAGGCAAAATTAGTGGCATTTGATAGAAAAATTTTTTTTAAAGCGATATTGTTTGGTAAAAAACAGGTCAAAATTCACAAATTTAAGGATATTCGGAAATCTTGCTATAACTTTGGATATAACGGATGAACAAAAGATATCTTCGATTTTTTTTCAACCTCGAAGTGTCCTAAAAATTTAAAATCGCTGCGATTTTTCTTTCTTAGTGCCCCGAAGCTTTAAATTTATCGATTTTGTCAAAAATCACCATAATTGGTAGTTTCTCGGTTTTTGTTCATTTTTTCGATTTGAAAATGGTTTTTTTACCGATAATCTTCATTTCTTTGATCAAAAAGATCGATTATCGAAAAAAAATTTTTGAAAAAAAAAATTTTGAAAAAAAAAAAAATTCTGAAAAAAAATTTTTTTTTTTTTCAATTTTTTTTCGATAATCGATCCCTGCTTCCATTCTCTGTACGACCAATACATCTGGAGTTATTGATTATCAAAGCCAAAATGGACTTTTTTGCTTTGATCAATGATAACTCGGCGCCAAATCGTCGTAGAGACTTTTTAAGGCCACCAAATTAAAGGGCATAAAATTTCCGAGAAAAGTCAGATAGTCGGATTATTCAAAAAAATTTATTGTCGCCCATAGAATATTGAAAGACCAGCAAAAATTTTGAAAATTTTTTTTTCGTTGGTTTTCTTATGATTACTCCGGAACCGTACATGATAAAAAATTTTGAGGTCCAGATCTGAAAACTAGAAACTTGAGGCTACAATTTTCTTTTTTTAGTTTTTTTATACGACCATTTTTTACTGAGTTACAGCATGTTGAAGAGCACCTAAAAATTTCGGATTTTTTTTCTATCCCTTAATTTCTGTGACCAGTGTATTTAAATTATATAATTTTGAATGAATTACTATCTGATAAATAATAAACAACGAAAACCAAAAAATTTTTAAGTGTTAATCATTTATTAAGTAACCTCAAAATCATGTCTAATTAGAGATAACTTTATGATATTATTGATCCGCTATCTTTTAGACATCCAAAAAATGTTGTCTTTCTGACACATTTTCGAAGAGTTTCAAAAGATCTTTATGATACCTTTTTGCCAACCGGGTCCATATTTTCATAATAAATTTTTTTTATATCAACTTTATCAATTTTTCTCTGCTGAAATTAGGCTAAAACAGGTTTTACTTTAAAACCTGTTCAACTACTAGGTACTTTACCTTACAATTCTTATTCATTAATATAAAAACTTGAGAATATGATTTTAAGCTAAGCTTAAGTGATTTAATATAAAATATAATAAACATACGTTTAATCCATGTGCGATATTTACAATAATTGATAGTCTTTTCTGAATGCGAGTATTGTATTAATTATTTGAAATGATTTCTTTTAAATAAAATAGCATTGAAAAAAATTTTATATTTAATAGATAACAGGAAGTTGATTAAATAATAATAAAAAAAAAGTAAAAGTGTATGAATAATCCGGTATAATCCATAACTAATATCAGATTTAAGAGACGGTATGTAATGAAGTACAGAAGTGGGTTGCCAGTTTCCCCAAGTTTGGGATCTCGTCGCAAGTCGGTTTGGTGCCAATTCCAATCGGTCTGTAGCCTCAAGCTCTCGAGAGAGGTCTCCATAATAACCAGGTTGCTGGTAGTCAGCAGCAGACTTCGACTTAGTAGTTAAGTCTCGCCCTTCAGAAATTTTGATTACAATTCCACCACTACTGCTATAATCCAGCGATTGCAGTCGCGTTGCGCTTTGTAGATTCGTCATGTAGCAGAACACGATTCAGTTGGAGGAGTACAGTTGAGAGAAAAAGATAGAGTTTATAGAATGAGACAGAGGATGAATGAGTAAGAACGAAAGGAGGTAGAGAGTAGAGCGTGTGTTCCAGAGTTCATGGAATTGTGAACTAATCCTAATTTACGGAGGTTGGATAGGTACTACAAATCATTTCGGTTAAACCGGCACCAGTGCCCGCTCATCGGTTTCTCGATTTATATCGATTTACGATGGTGTACTTGCTGACGATGCATTCAGGGAGAACTCTCAATAACGCATCATCTATTCTCTGATGAATCCCGTGCCCTGTGCTATGTTTAGTGTTCCCCTCTCCCACTTGTCTCCTATCCTTACCCCTTATCATATCTCTTCAATCGAGCCTCATATAGTTTGAAGACGTTTAGCGTGGTCTTTGAACTTATCTTTGATCGACATCATCTTACCTGTATCTTTTATCTTTTTAATTAAATTTCAACTTAATATGTGAGATATTCATTTTGCACGCCTCGAACGCAAAGCGGAGAGGCAGGGATTTACTGTCGAAATGTCAAATTCACCCCATATTCCCCAAACTGAATCGTGTTTATTTTTTTAATATCGCATTGGAACGTTATAAAAAGCACATCAAGATTAAAATGAAACACTATAATTGATAAGTCTATCGTATTTTTTGAATTGAGCTACACGGAAAAAACAATATAGTAGTGGCAATTCTCTGGGATAGTACTAAGTACTTTCTGTAAAAGAAAAATTTCAGACAGTATTGTATGATATCTAGACTGTATCCACTACTCTCGGGATAGTACTGAAAATACTATCCCGGACAGTAGTGAGTACTATCCCGGACAGTAGTGGATACAGTCTAGATAGCATTCAGTACTGTCTGCAATTTTTTTTTTACAGAAAGTACTTAGTACTATCCTAGAGAGTTGTCACTACTATATTGTTTTTTCTGTGCAAACGTATTATAAAAAAAAAATTGATAAAAACAATTATATCGTGGACGTCCTTTAGTCTATTGTTCATAAATTCTCTCATTCTCTGTGAGCAAGCTATCTCCCGAACGACTTGACGAAATAATCTAATTTTTTTTAAACTGTTTTTAGAATCATGCAGAGATAGTTCTTTTCGAAAATCATTTCTGCAGTTCTTTTCTTTTTCTTTTTATGATAAATCAAGTACAATAAGTCAAATCGGTATATATGCTCTTCTTTGTATGTGTAAACAATATGCTTACATATATACATATGTTATGAGAGGAGAGAATGGTAATAATTACTATTCTACATGGTCACCCGTCCTATTTTTTAAAGCATAGGAATCGATACTATGTAGCATGGGAATGATTACCATTCTTCTAGTAATATTTACCATACTGTTGAATTCTTACTTCGAACAAAAAAAAAATCGCAATCAATTTATAATAAGTAAAATAAGTATAGTGTCAAAAATCGGTACTGACAATAATTGATAGCAAAAAAACGAAATTTTTCAAGTTTCAAAAATCAAAAATAAATTGTAATTATGGAAGGCCCACTACCAGACTGGGCTTAAAAGTTGCAGAATGAATAGAAGTTTTAAATAGAAAATTTTCAAGAAAATCGAAGGATACACACAGTTTTAAAAACACCCCGAGTCAAAATTAAAAAGGTGATTTGAGCCTCCAAATCCTACATGAGGGTAAGGAGGTTCAATCTTTTTAGAATATGAAGATCCATGCATTAAAAACGTAATTTGAACCTAAACGTATTAACTTTGTCCGCTTTTACCAAGCTTAGGTTCAAATCATCTTTTTAAGAAGGTAAAATAAGCCTCCAGAGCCTAAATTTATAGATCGAGAAAGACTCTCATCGGATCGCGTACAATTGGTAAAGAAACAGAAGGGAAAAGGGGGCCACTAATTAGAAATGGTTGCCATGATCGAAAAAAATTTGAAATTTAAAAATTCCAAAAATAATTTCTTAGCAATAAATGTTTTGTTATGAGTTAAAAAATAACAAAATTTAAAATATTAATAATAATAGCTAAATTTATACAAGTAGGCGTTCGAATAGAATAGTACTATGTCATTCGAAATTCGAATTGAATAATTAGAGTCTTTGACTTATTAGTATATGATTAATTAATTATTTTATGTGAACAATAAATACAAACGAAGTATTGGAAAACGGAAACTGCCGAAGAATTTGAAAAAAACTGCTGAAAACTAATCTGCTGCCGCCGGGATTCGAAACCACGACCTTACGAATATGAAGCACAACCACTGCCGCACTGCTACTCGGACGCTCACGATCAGTTGGAAATATCTTTATGTATAACAATAATATCATGCTAAAGAATTGAGCTCATTCGAAGTTACAGATTAAAAGTATGGTAGGCCATGGAGGGTTAAAATACCATTTTAAAAAGGTGATTAAGTCCTCCATGCGCTACTTTTAGGACATCGAGGATTTAAATAACATATTACATTCACCGGCAAGTGCAACATCAAAAGAACTGAGGCTTTGGAGGCTCAAACTACTGTTTTAATTTTGACTCGGGACGATTGAAAACTTAAAATTCAAAAATCTCGATTAAAAACATTTTAAATATTTGTTTCGCATATTTTATCTGTGAAGGCCATCCAAAAACGAAAATTTTGAAAGGAAAGAAAAAAAAAACATTTAATTACGACCATTATGAATAAAGTTATGATCAAAAAACCATAAAAAGAACGATTTTTTTGAAAATTCAATATTTTTTGAACCATTGATAAAAAAAATCTCAAAATTTACCAGGAAGCCTCTTTTAAGGGGTACTAAAAAATACCGAAAAATTGAGAAAATCAAAAACAAAAATTTTTTAAATCATCCGATTTGGCGTGAAATGTCCCATATATATTATAAGTACGATTAAATAATCGTACAAGTCAATTTTTACAAATTATAAAGCTTGGAAACCCTCACGATAAACATCTAATATTACATAATAGAAAAATACATAGGGGAAGGACAGGTATAACGGGACTGGATGGTCAAAATGGACCATCCAAAAATTTGGTAAAATTTTTTTTTCTTTTCAAAATTGTTTTTAATCGTCACTTATTACTCTCATTACCATATTGTACAATTTTGAGTGTCGCAGTATTTTTCTTCAAAGTTTATTATGAAATTTTTTTCAGGAATTTTTTAGTAGACCCGAAGTATTATTCGCCACAAAAAATGCATACGGTGTCTTCTTCGTCATATTTAAATTTTTGTAGTTATACTTATTAGTTATTTATTTTCAATAATTTTGTTTTTTTTGGCATCTTTATTTACTAGCAGTATTGAAAATCTCTTTTTCCACTTAGACTAGATCTAAACAATTTTTTATAGTTATTTAAGAAAAAAAAAAATTTTTTTTTACTTGTTTTTTGAGGGTGGTCCATTTTGTCCACCTGGAGAAAAAAGACTTTCTACGGTAACTGGATACTTGGTTAAATTTCGTTAAATGTAAGTCTAAACAAGAAGATGATTCACCATATATTCAAGATTTGAACATATTCAAATGCACAAAAATCCATTATTTCCGTAGCGGTTCTGATTAGCCCGCCTTTCCCTTATATATATGTATATATATTGTATATTATTCCTTACAGTTACAGGCTTACAGTTTTATTATTCTTTTACCTTATCAGATATTTTCTATCCGCATACAGCCGTTTTTTAGCCCGGCACCGAGCTTCGGACAAACGGTATAGATTTTCTTTTTGCAGCTGAAATAAGAATTATTTATTTGCAATTTCAATATTTTTGCTTTTTAATTTGAATTTGAATATTAAGCAATAAATAAGGGAATAAGAATTATATTCAATTTACTCAAGTTTTTTTTTATTAATGAATGTAAAACAAAGTATGAATTGGCTCTTAATATTGTGTGGCTCTTGTTTTAAAATTGGGCAGCCGTCTAATAGAAATAAATTGAGAAAAATTCATGGCGTTGGCAAGCTCTACTTGACACACGTACCGAAATAACATTAAAATACTTTGGTACAATTTTATTTTAAAAGTTGTAACCATTGAATTCTTTTTGGCCTATTTTTGTTATAAATTAGCAAATTTGTTTACTTTATCTTTGTTGCCGCTAAGTAACAGTTAAAATAAATTTTATTCTTTTATCAAATAGATAAAAGACGACATTTTTTGGATAATCGTTGATCGAAAATATGTACATCGGTACCAAAATTTTTCTTAGACTACTCTGATGATTCCATGTCTCTTTAAGGGATGAATGGAAAATAAATTGTCGGATGGGAATAGTAGTAAAAAATGCTCGACAACTTCTGAACCATTATTTTATGTCCTTTTTCATAATTCAAGTGATAAAATATTATGAAAAAGAGATGCTACGGTAGAAGAGAAAAAGATATGAGGTCGCGAATTACACTTTGTCGGGATCCGAGTTGGCTGATGGTAGCTAGTGGATCGTGGTTGTGCGTTAGCCTGTCTTTTTTTAAATCCCTCTCTTTTTCTCCTTTCTCATTGCCTTTTTCCATTTCCACAGTTTCTCCCTACCACTTGTGTTATGTAGTATACCTCTTTCTTTATGCTATGATGTTGAGCATTCTTTTTGTGCGGTTTGCAGCATTCGCTAAAATTACCGATTCCTTGTCAGAACATCCGAACGGACGATCCTCGTGGTTCGTGCTTCGCTCAGATTTTTGGCTACCTTCCAGCCAGGCAAAAACCTATTTGCTGAGAGTAGTAGACCCTGATATGGTGAGTCTGTATAGCAACAAAGGGACTAGTGTGGATAACAAAAAGGAACCCATGAATCCGGTCCGTAGTTTGAAAAGATGAAATAATAAGGATATAAGTAAAAAAAAACTAATTATTCATATTTATAACATTGTATTTTTTAAATATTTGTTTTTTCCCAATTTACATTATTTAAATTATTTTTACATGTCTTAAGTCAATATCTTAATTCCCACGTGTTTACTATAAACATAAATTTCGATTGATCTATAGATCTAAAATTATATGTTTATTTTGGAACCATACTAGCATAAAAACTATAAAACATTTTGACATTCACGTCAAAAGACGCAGCATTGTTCAAGCTAGGTTTAAGGCTACTTTTTATCTTGTTTTTGTTCATATAAAACGTAGTTTTTTTTTATTTTACTTTATTGTGTATAATATCTATACATTTATTTCGTGCCTTTTCTATGAGTCATATATTATGTTATCATTTTCGTTTAGGAAATATATTTAATCTGTATCATAAGTTGAATTAGCGAAAAATTGTCATTCCGATGCAACTAGTATCAAATATAATTGAATTATTGAATCTAGATATTTTACTACAGAATGTGAGGTACCTGGATTGCATTCACGAGCTGATCTAATTATACATATATATGAACGATTATATATATTATTTATAGGAAAACATTTTTTTTTTGTAAATAGAAAAAAAAACAAAATTATTTATACTTCATGAAAAATATTTTTTATTCGGATATTGTTGGTCAGTGAGCTAGAATTTGTTTTATTTATTTTTTTATAGCGCGCGGAAAAATGATATGAGCTGTATTTTTAAAATAGTGATAAACTAAGTGAAAAATAAAAAAAAAAACAATAGTGATAATCAATAAAACGTAGGTATGATATTATGAGAAATAAAAATAAAAAATATTTTTTTGGGAATTTTTTTTTTAAATATGAATTTTTCGTCATTTATTCTAACTAAAATGTGATCATTAAATTAAAGTGTATACTACTCTCGCAAATTCTCAATATTGAGTTTTCATTTTCCAGCTAGAGATCATCAGTTTTACTTGCAGATTTTACGACACTTCTGAAAATAAAGAATTACATAAAAAACTAGCTATATAAATTGTGTGTTCAAATTTAAAAATACTGATAACTAGATAACTCATTTTATTTATATTATTATTATCATTATTTTTTTTTTTTTTTTTTTTTTATACTAAAGTTTTATGAAAACATAAATTATAAACGATTCAATCTACTATTAACTTTAATTTAATGCATTCATCGTGATATTTTAAATCAAATATTTTTTAACTTTTTTTTCATTCTATATAGGGGAGGGTGGGGCAGAGCGGCCCCCCTAAGCCAATTATTATTTTTTGTGGCTTTCAACCATAAGATCACTTTACTTTTGTCCTATTTCGAACAAATTTATGGACATTTTGCCAAAATTCTGAAAAAAATTTTTTTTTTTTTGTGGGGCAGAGCGGCCCCCCTTCAAAAAGTGATAAAAAAAATTTTTTTTTTCGTTTTTTTTTTTTTTAAATTGTTTTCATCATTAAGAATGTATTTCTTCCTCTTGACAACTATTTTTGGTTTTATATTACTCGAAAAAAATTTTTTAAAGCGTAAAAAATCGTTCATTCTCGATTACCTTAATTACTAATTGTTATTTAATAAAAAAAAAAATCAATTGTATAATTTTACTTTATTTCAAAAATTTATCAACTAAAAAAAAAATTTTAATTTTTATAAATTTTTAGTGACCAAATTTGCCTCTTACATAGAGAAACGGCCGAAAAATATGAAAAAATAATTTTTTCGGAAGTTTCGGCTGGTCCATTTTGCCCCAGGTGTTATGCGTAGGGCTAGAAATGTGGAATTATAACAATTTTTTTTTAATTTGACGATAAAAATATGAAAAAATCACTTTTTCAAAATTTTGGGCTTGTCCATTTTGCCCCAAATGTCATGCGTAGGGGTAAAAAGGCGCAAACATATCGGATTTATAGTAATAAGTCGAAAAAAAAAAAATTTTTTTTTTGGTCAAAATTTCAGGGGGGCCGCTCTGCCCCATGGGGGCCGCTCTGCCCCACCCTCCCCTAATACTTAAAAATAAATTTACCGTGATCGTAGTATCATTATAAAATGTCAATTTTATAATAAAAAATGATTAAGTTTAAGTTATATAAATCTTTTAACCGCAACTACTACTACCGGTACTACCACCACTATTACTAGTTATACTCATCGACAAAAGAACATCAATAACCAATTTTGTAAAACCAATATCGCGAAAATTAGTTTCCAACATCTCTTTTCACCCCTCTCTCAACCCTATCGTATTTTTCACCAGCCAAACTATCTACAGCCTAGGTCTTCCTCTCATTTTCATCCTTGGCTACGTCTTTTCTGGGTTGCTTTACTGTCTATACTCATAATGTCCGTTCCTTACTCGGTGGTTCGGTGTCTCAAGCTCAAACAGCGCCTGGCAAAACTTATGCCTCGTTCCCCCAATCTTCTTTCTTTTCTTTACTGAAATATGGGAGACGTTCTCTTTACTTTATTCTCTTTTCTTTATCCTTCTTCTTCTCGATTTTTTTTTTTTCTAATCATCTTATCTGACGTCTTTCTCTATCACCCTTTCTCTCTTATTTGATGTACTTCTATTGTGCTTGGATTTTTAAAGGGTTTCCTTTGAGTCATTATACTAAATCCTCAGTCTTATTTTCTCCCTTACAACCTTATTCGTTTATATTTTATTAAATTTACTTTTTTACTTTCATTATTATTTAATTATTTTATTAAATGCGATTATTTATTAGGTAAATATTTCAGTGTTTATTCAGTTTGTTGTTTGTGTGGGAATTTTCACAATGTGGGAATTTAGCCAAATACAACAAAATGATACTAAACATAATACACAATAATATAAGAAAAATTTTAGTATTCAGTTTAATACATTTCTGTACTACGGCAGATCGTCTATGCAGTTATAAGCTCATGTCCACGAACAGTTTGCGACCAAAATTATAAATTGATAACAAACCTATGGCTCGACTTAACGAGTCCGTTTTTGAGACCGCTCGCGATGTGGTTATTGGTCTGCATGAATTTACTAGCCATTGGCTTTCATTAGACCCTACACATTAGGGTGGGCCGAAAATCCGCTTTTTTTGAATATTCATTATTAATCCCAAAAATATTTTTCTTTGTAAAAAAAAAAATTTTTCGGAAAACAAAAAAAATTTTAGGTCGATATCTTAGGCTCGCTAAATCCCGTTAAAGTTAGAAGTTGTTTAAAAATTTTTTTCCAACTTATTTTGATCGGAACTTTAATTCTCTACATAAAAGGTCCTATAATAAAATTACGTAAAGTTGATAGTTACTGAGATAATTGCAATTTTGTTCTAAAAAATATAATTTTTCAAGATGTTATCACTTTTTCAGGGTAAAATATAAATTTTATCATATAAATTTCATGGAAAATCAAATTTCTTACAAAATTGGTCTTCTGGTAAAAACTTGAAATTTATAGTTATTCAGAAACTGGCAGTTTTATGTTTAGATAGTCACATTTCTCGTTATTTGGTGGTTTTCACCAAGAATTGCTATTATCTTTGTAACTATCAACTTTGAATAAATTTTTATTAGGTCTGTTTTGTAGAAAATTGAATTTTCTACGAAATTTTTATGATAAAATTTATTTTTTACCCTGAAAAAGTAATAATATCTTGAAAAATTTCATTTTTTAAAGAAAATTGCAATTATCTGAGTAACTATCAATTTTACGTAATTTTATTATAGGACCTTTTTTGTAGAGAATTAAATTTCCGATCAAAATGTGTTGGAAAAAAAATTTTAAACAACTTCTAACTTTAGCGGGATTTGGCGAGCCTAAGATATAAAATTTTTTTCGATTTGCGAAAAATTTTTTTTTTGTACAAGGAAAAGTATTTTTGGTATTAAAAATGAAAATTCAAAAAAAGCGGATTTTTGGCCCACCCTACTACACATCCCCTCGAATAACATAGATGTACTATATATATCCTCGGTTCAATGTGATATCCTGTATCAGGCTGGAAGTCTGAGACTGGTAATTTCAATCATGGTTAACAAATTATAGCAAAAAAGGGTAAGTTTATGATACAATTCGTATATGTGTTAACTTGTATTGTTTCCCTAGTAGAAATGAAATTGAGGAATTGGCTAGCGCCTGGCTAGTTTGACTGGAAATGAAATAAAAAATTGCGATACTACATCCCATGACTTCCAATTATAGGTTATAATATTAACTAAATACAAATTCTGTTATAAATTATTATTTGAAAGAATTAAAATAAAAATTATTTGTAATAATTAAATTACTACTTTTAAATATAATAAGTATCAATAATCTGAATAATTTAAAAACTTTTTTATTTAACATTCTTTTATTTAAAATGAATACTATAAAAAACAATACAATATTATTAATTTATTTTTTTAACATTTTAAATTTGAATATCTAAACACTTATCAATTATTCACGGAAAGAATTATCTAATAAATTTTACTCGTCAATTGTGAGTGAAACTGGGTATCGATGAATAACTCTTCCGCTTCTAGATAGTGTTGAATTATCGAGTAAAAAAACCCAATTTTGAGTAGCTTTTAAATAAAAAATAAAACAAAAAGAATCAGTTTTTATTCTTTCCGTAATTGTTTTGTTTTTGGCCCAGGTTTACTCCAAATTGCAGGGTAAATTTTATCAAAAATTTCTCATCGTGTTGTAACATTAAAATTACTAAATAATATCCATATTAATTTGTAAAGATATTATTTATTGATATGAACATCTGGATCAATGGTTTTTATAAGATGCTCTTTTGTACCAAAATAAACGAAGTCACCCGTAGTCATTTCATCAGCATCTGGCATATTTTCGATGCTAAAAGACACATTGCACTTATTTAAAAAAGTTTTTGTTGATACTGGTAATTCTGGAAGTACACCGGATTGTAATATTTTTAACAGCTCATCTAAATGGCAATCTGCAATATTATATTTTATTGCCCAAAGTCGGAGTTTGGTTATTGTATCAAGTCTTTTACTTGCTTCCATTATTCAAATTAATTATTTATTTATATACCAAGATATTGCCTACATAATTACACAATTAATTTACACTTTATTATTTTTTCAACTGCTCATAATATTTATAAACATAATTTTCATTCTTCTAAGAGGTTATTTACTGTATATAATAAAATATACACATACTAATAGCGTACACGGATATTGGTTCAAGCAATACTTATGCATAAGTTGTAGGGGCACGATTTCTAATTTTGCCTCAATATCGCTGGCGAGGGCCTAGTTTGCAATCTAGGCGGCCCTCGATTATTTCTACTAAGATTAATAAAAAAAAAAAGTAAAAGACTAATATAATTTTTGTGGTTGATAATCACAATGATAACGCAGTGATAGACGCAGATCTTTAATCTGATGTAAAGATACATTATGTATGTATTTAGTAAAAGCTGTTTAGATTTGAAGTTACAGCAGGAGCATGAGATGATGGTGTACATGATAGCTAATAACGTTGATTATATTTTATTTATACACTGCAAATCCAAGTGTTTAACTCAGTGTGTTAAAACAAAACACGTTAGTGTTTTCTTCAACTTAAGCGCTTAGAAGTAAAACGGTATAAACGTTTAAACAACCGCATAAATCATTACAAGTGTTTTAAAGGTTCGCGTAACACACTTAAGTGTTTAATCCGAAAACGTTTTATCCGTTTAAAGAAAAAAACACTTCTACCTGTTTTATTAGAAAGCGCTTACTGTTACTTTAAACGTTCAAAAAACATCGAGTGTTTTAAATTAAAACAGATATTCCGGAATTAAACACTTTTTCAGAAAAAACGTTTAATCTAAAAAACATGTATATTATAAAACGCTTAAATTTCTTGAACAGTTTAAAAAAATTCTATCAATTTTGTCAATCGACAAATGATACAAATAACAATTTCAAAATATAAAAGTGTAATAATTTTCAAATATATTTATGCATTACGATATAGATGTATCAAAACGTATTTTTTTGTATTGAAAATAAAATTTTACAATTGATTGAAGATATAAAAAATGTATTAGTTCAAGAATATCTCTATCGTCGTTTAAAATGAAAAATCTAACATTTATTTCATTAATAAATTATGATCGTTTAGAATTCATTGGATGATATAAACCGAGTTCAATCAATTGTAAAATTTTATTTAAAAGTTAAGTTTCTGTGTATCAGCGTATTTTCTCTGATGACATTCTTTCTGTAATTAATAAGGAATAGTATTTTAAAATAAACATATGATGAATCAAAAAAAATAGCCCGGGAACAAATGCTTAGATATGATCATATCTGTTCATAAGAGTGGGCCAAAAAAAGTGACTATTTTTTTTAACTTCCCGCTAAGAAAATCGAGGATTTTCGAAAAATTGGGAAGTTTTTGTTTTCACCCCGATTTTCGAAAGTCGAGTTTTCATCAGATGTCGACGTTTTGAGGTCCTAGGAAGCTATTCTGACTATTTTCAGAATGATGTCCGAGTGTATGTATGCATGTATGTATGTATGTATGTATGTATGTATGTATGTATGTATGTATGTATGTATGTATGTATGTATGTATGTATGTATGTATGTATGTATGTGTGTGTGTGTGTGTGTGTGTGTGTGTGTGTGTGTGTGTGTGTGTGTGTAAACTCTTTGTAACTTTTTAACTAATGAATCGATTTGGATGGTTGAGGTGGCAATCGAAAGAGCTTGTTGGCCCTCAACTTTCCTAAAAATTTCAGATCATTTGATCAAGTAGACTCGAAAATATTGGCGAATTACGAAAAAAAAAAAATTTTTTTTTTTAGTTTTTTAGTGATTTCTCAGAAACGACTTGAACGATCGACTTTAAAATCTAATCAGCTCTAGAACTTTATAAGCCGCGTCAAATGTCACCTCAACTATCTCAATCGGTTAATTTGTTCGAGAGATATCGTTGGCGAAAGAAATGGTGAAAAACGGATTTTTTCAAATATCTTCGAAACGGTTGAACCGATCGTTTTCAAATTTTAATCTGCTCTAGAATTCAAGAAAACGTGCCGATTGCCACCTTAAACGTCAAAATCGGTTGATTAGTTCAAAAGATATCGGTGCTGAAAAGTTAGAAAAATAACATAAAATGTTATTTTTTCCGGATAAATCAAGCTGTAATGTACTAAATGTGTCTGAAATCGTACCAACTATTCCTCTTTATAGTCTCTTTCGATCATCATATAATGTCATCTAACTTGTTCTTTAGTTTAAATCATATTATCAGCAAAAAATTAAGAAAACCCAGTTTTTAATATGTTTCGCGGATATTTCATATATTGTTGCTCTGACCTAAGTCAAAACTTATTCAAATCTTGATTTTGATCACTGACTTTGATTTCTGCCTCGATACATTTATTTCCTTGGACATAATCGAGAATAAAAATTTGAAAATCGCTTCTTCGTTAATAATTTTCGATTCTCAACTTGTCAGACTTTAGCAAATAACCTAACTTGGTAGAGCTTGAAAAGCTTATAAAAAATAATCTCAGGTAATAGCATTTTCGAGCTCGAAGAGCTCGAAAATATGTTCACAGTAATGTTTTCAAGCTCCTTGAGCTCGAAAACAGCGGGAAGTTTTGGGGCTGGCCCGCAGGGTCAACCGACGCCCAGATTTTTTTCTTTAGTTACAGTGAAAATATTGTTTGAGATGATGAAAAAAAAATTCTATTAAAATTTGAGCTCTTAATATTAATATTAAGAGGTGCCTAGTTACAATTCTCCATTTCCCATTTAAAAAACATGGGAAAAATTTTTTTTTTTTTTTATTGTTCTAGCTCGGCATTCGCACGTCATATAAATGAGTTCATAGCATATTCTTGTAGAGAATTTAACGCTCTATAAAAAAGGTCTCTTATTATTTTTTGATAAATCCATACATTCGAAAATCATAGGAGCTGGAAATCAAATCTATAATAAATTTCTAGATCTTTTTACTTTTCCAGCAAAACTATCAGACTTATCAAAAAATGTCTTAGGATCTTTTTTATAGACAATTTTATTTCCTACAAATGAGTTAAAATGAAGTTCATTCAAATTTCGCATTGTTTTCTAGTTATTTTCATTTTAGTCTTAGGCCATATATTACTAAATGTACTATCATATGTTAATGTATGATCCGCATCTTTACGATGCGCGCGCACAGGGGTTACACGAAAACTAAATGTTGAAGTTGCTACATACACAACACGTGTTTTAAAAGTGCGAACTTTATATGTGCTTAATAATTATATTTAGTATACTGAATCACTATAGTGATTTAAATTGAACATTTTGATAAATATTATTTACTATTTATTTGTAAATATTAGTGAAGAAAATTGTGCTTATATACTTTTTCAAGTTGTCCAATATAATTGAGGTTAACTATCCGTATGTATTATTTATTGATATAAATTATTATATTATTATTTGATCTAATTTCTACTGAATATTATTAAATTATTAATTTTAAATATTTATTATTGATTATTTAATATTTAAAAAATAAATCAATAAATTTAACACAAAATTTGTGATAAAAATTACAATCGAATATTAAATTAAAATAATAAATATTTAAAATTAATAATCTAATAAAATTTTGTATAAAGTACATATATGATATATACAGAGGGGGAGTAACTGCCGTTTCGACTGGACGCGTTTGTGACCATTGCTGGGTTTTTGTATCACATTTTAGTTTTACGTGGTGTAAAAATTTTCCCCTAGTGTTCAAAGTATTGTGAATTTATTTTGGCCTGAATTAAAATCATTTATAAAAAGCATTTGAGGCCTTGTATCGTGAAGTGAGGATTTTCAAGTCTGGAAAGTGGAAGTTTTTGGTTAGCTTCCTTTGCATCAGCTAGGCGTACGTGATGTCAGAGAATGCCACCTGTCTCAATGACATAACACTAGATGAGAACGATAAGTCTCGAACAGCTGATAACACACCGACGGAGGCCACGATTGAATCCAGAGCAACGAAGAAAAAAGGACGGTTAACAAACTGTGAACAGCTTATCGCATGGACAGCAACCAGCGGCAATAAACAAAAAAAACTTAATAAATTCTTAACCCCGGCAAAGAAAAGACCTATAGAAGAGCTAACTATCGAGCAAGATTTTTACTCGCCGCAAGCTTCAAAAAAAGTAGCTATGGCAGAAGGAAATAGTAAAGATAATTTTTTGAAAGATGCGAACATCTTTGACAACATGGTATGGATTGGAAAGCTCTTCGAAAATATGAGTAAGGAAAATAAGTCCTATTTCGGCAAACTCGACACAAAAATCCAGGAACTCGCATCAAAACAGGATTTAGCCATTGGTTTGCTCCAAAGAGACATTGATGGTGTAAAGAGCGAAGTAAAAAATCTAAAGGAGCAAAATGTAAAGCTGGAGCAGAGACTAAACTCGATGGGAGACAATCACCCATCCAGCGCAGTAACATCCGTCCAAACCCAAGAGGTAGCAAAATCCCTTGATGCTATAGCTGTACGAATGCAAAACTATGAAAGAGAATTAGTCAGGAATAACATAGTTATCAATGGACTCAATGTGTCAAATGACAACGTATTGAAGAATGTCGATGCTTTCTTCCATGAAACCTTAGGTATTAATGTTAGTGCAGCTGATGCAAAACTGATCAGGAAAAATCCATCACTACTGAAAGTTAGATTAAATTCGGAGGAAAATAAGAGAGCGGTTTTAAAAGCAAAAAGCAAACTAAAAGACAAGCAAAGCACGGCAAAGATTTTCATAAATCCCGAACTAACGAAAACCGAACAGATAATCGACAAAAAAAATCGAGAGTTCGCTAAAAAAGCTAGAGAAGAGGGTAATAAGGTCGTGACCAAGTTCCAAAAAGTGCTGATAAACAACAAACAGCTCTGTTGGTCTACTACAAGTGGCCAAATGGTTGAAATTCACCCCGAAAAGAGAAAGGTCATAAAGTCTGGAAATAGTGAACAACATCCTGTAAATAGTTTATTTACCTTCTTGGGACTGAGTGATAAATAAAACATCTTGTGCTGAAGGTTCTAAACATGCTATTGACAAGTATAAATGGAACCAAGAAACCAAAGACTCGTTTATCCTCTACCTGGCTGCTATGGACTCTTCGAGTTACTGGAATAAAACTGACTTAAATCAGAAAGCCCAAATCTTGGGAGCTGCCATCAAAGAAACCGCCGATTATGCAAAAATGCACATACACTTAAAGGAAATTTCCGGAAACAAAACTTCCAAACCTTGGTTTGATAAAGAGTGCTTTACTGCGAAAAAACAGATAGGCAAGCCATTAAAAAATTGCTTTAAAACCAATTTTAGTTATTTCGATAAATCTGCTTACTTGGAGCAGAAAAAAGCATATACTAAACTTCTTGCCACAAAGAAAGAACTATACGCGCAGAGCATTCAGCTCAGCTTTGCTCAGGTTAAAGATGCTAAACAATTCTGGAAAGCAGTCAGCTGTTGCAAGCACATTAAAACCACAACCATACGTCCCACCATTGAGGCATGGAATGAGTTCTACATCAAAACTCTCCCCATTAGGCTACGGACACAGTGTATTATTCCCAACCGCTACGTAGAAGAACTTGATCATGAGATCTCCTTTCTGGAACTGGAAAAATGTCTTAATCGTCTGAAATCCAACAAATCACCGGGGCCGGACGGTATTAGTAATGAATTCTTTAAGTACTTACCGTCAAACTGGAAATACTGTCTTCTGGACCTATATAATACCATTCTCAATAGAGAGCAAGTCCCAGACCAGTGGGCCACAGCAAATCTGTGTATGTTCTACAAAACTGGAAATAAGTTGGACCCCGAAAATTACAGAGGCATTGCCTTAATAAATTCTTCTGTGAAAATATTTACAGAATTATTGAGAAGACGATTAACTCGCTGGGCAGACAGCAGGAACAAAATACCGGAATGCCAGATGGGATCCAGAGCAAGGAAAAGCTGCACGGATGCAGCCTATGTTCTGCAGTCGGTCATCCATTTCAAGCTGCGCCAAATGACGGCGAAAGCGTATTTACTGTTCGTGGATTTCAAAAGAGCATTTGATTCTGTCCCCCACGAACTGCTGTGGAAAAAATTGCATTACATGGAGGTCAGCTCCAAGCTAATAAATGTTATAAAGAGTCTTTACGAGCAAGCATTTATCCAAGTGAAACAAGATACCAAATTCTCGATGAAATTCTCGGTCTCTGAAGGCGTTTTGCAGGGGGAAACTCTCAGCCCATTGCTCTTCATTCTATTTCTGGCAAATATTGAGGAATTTTTCCGCACCCATGGGTGCACAGGTCTAAACTTGAACAACTTGCTGGACCTCCCAATTCTACTCTATGCAGATGATACAGTTCTCCCAGCAAAGAGCCCCCAGGACATGAACAATTTACTTGAACTGCTGGAAAAATACTGCGATTTAAACAGGCTAGTAGTCAACACTGGTAAAACCAAAATCATGGTAGCCAGGGCCAATGAAAGAATAAAAGCTGCAGACTTGGATAGATTTGAGTATAAAAAGGAAGTGGTAGAGATAGTTAACAAATATAACTATCTGGGTCTGTGCTTTTCTTGCTCTGCACTCGGAGCCTGTGCCGCGGAAGAAAGAATTAAGAAAGCCAAGATTGCTGCTAATGCAGCACTCTCGATTTTATCAGCTGCTAAGAATCACGCGTGGGAGGCTGTAAACAAACTCTTTGATGCAATCGCAGTGTCAACGTTATTGTACGGAGTACCCATATGAGGTTTTACTTATCTGGAAAAATTAGATCTGGATCAAAATGAGTTCTATAAAAGAGCTCTTGGACTACCCAGAAATACGTCCAGCGCCGCATTAAGGATGGAACTTAACCTAAGGAAGCTAAGCTACAAAGCGTGGAAAATGATATTCAGATTTTTTCTAAAAATCATTGAGTCAGAACACAGAGGTCTCCCCAGAATCTGCTTCCTCAGACAGTTTGAGCTCTGTGAACATCCTCAGGGTCTGATCGGAAATGAAAAATATAACTGGGCACGCATGTTTAAAAAATTCATAGTGGATATGAAGATACAACACCTCTGGGGGAATTGGAATCCAAGTGCGTGGAAGGCACCCTACAATACAGTCTTTACCAAACTAGAACGAAACCTCAAACAGCAAGACTACGAAGATTTAGCAACATCATCTTCGATGTTACACACGACGATACCTAGCAATAAATACCTCTATCTAAAGTCTCCCTTCTTGCACAAAAGAATAATTGCCCAAGTTAGACTGGCAAACTCCTATGTGTGCAACCTCAGCGTAGCGACAGGGACATGCAAATTCTATCCGAGGCAAAAATGTCCATCTTGCCCCACAGGCGAACGAGACTCATATGAACACTTTCTGTATCACTGTCCAGCCAACATGGAGCAGCGCATAAAATATCTTTATCCTCTCATAGACTGGCTAATAAATACTGGATACACGGACTGCAATTTATTGAATGTAAAAGATCATCAACACCTAAAATCTGTTGCAAATTATGTTATCAACTGCTTAAAAGTGCCCGTATGAAAGAGAAAAAATGATCCTTGACTACTTCATATTGCAAGTGATTATCTAATTGGCATCAGTTGGCAATTTGTTTTCTACTCAAAATTTTTTTTTATATATATTTTATTTTCATTTTTATTTCTATTTTTATCTTATGTTCTAGATTAGCACATTATATTTTATGTTTTATGTTTTTACTTTTCACTATGTACTTTAGTAAATGTTGGTGTAACTGTATATTTTATACGTATATAGCCTAACAGTGGCAAATAAGTAGTGTACTATATGTGATATATGTTATATTCTCTCATCTCATGCTGTAGGAGTGTATATCTCTTTCTGTAAGCATTAATATTAATAAATAAATAAATAAATATATGATATATATATATATATATATATATATATATATATATATATATATTTTTCTCTAAATTTAATATTTTTTATAAATTATTAAATATTAAATTTAGAAAATAATAAACATTTTTAAAATGATTAAAGAAATTTAATAAAAAAATATTAAATAATAAGGAAAATTAAATATTCAATTAAATTATGAATTTTTAATATTAATTTCTCTACAATAAAATTTGCTCATCAACCTAAGATTCTGTTATTGTAGATTTTATGACTATTAATGGTACTATTCAATTTCTATTCCAGTTCTTAAGATGGATAAAACAAATGCGAAAATTTGTAAGGACTGTCACAATTGGAAGATGCTATGGCAGTGGACATAATTTAAAAATAACATTCGAACAATATAATAAAATTTATGTTACACTTAATGGAAAAAAATGAATATTCATTTATTTAATTTTTTAAATTTTTATCAAATGTGTTGCTGATCTTTTTCTAGTTCTTTTATTATTTTATTGTAATTAATTATTTGTATTATACTGTATATTTTTAGATTCTGAATGATTTTTATAACTCAATAAATAACCAGTTATTTTAAAGTAACTTCTATGGTTTCTAATTTTTTTCAAGTGTAAACATTTTTTAGAGCTTTTTTTTTGGATAAAAATACAAATATATTTTTAATTTATATTAAATTCCATTTCTACTTTTATGCTGAATGTGTGATGCAATAATTATCTGAATCTTCTGATTATAAAATTATGATTCCAGGATATGACAACAATCAATAACGACTTTTATTCAAAGGCAACTATTATTTTTAATATTAGAAATATTATTATAAAAATTTCATTCATTGTACTTCAATGGAAAAATTATTATTTTTATTTTAAAAATATTTATATTATTAATTAATGACATTAAACACTTAAAGTGTGTATTGATGCCTAAACACTTAAAGTGCCTTATTATCTAAAACACTTTATGTGTGTTAAAATTAAACGTTTAAAATGTTTATTACACTTTAAACACTAAAATAGTGTTTAGTTGGTGACTACAAGTATTTAAACGCTTAAAGTGTTTTAAAATAAAACACTTGGATTTGCAGTGTAGATTTGATAATTAATTAGTCAATATTTTTTTTTTTTTTATTTTATGACTTTGAAGATAATATATTTTTATAAAAATGGTGAATAATGTGTACATAATATCTTTTGCAAAACTGACATAGTTCAAATGGTCGTTTTATGATAATATTGATGAATGTATTCATGTGAAGAGATGGCAGGCAACTTATGGGATCACCAATCAGCGATCTCAAAATGTCACGCGTGAAATATTTCTGGCGTCAAATACTTTATCAGTAGTAGTAGTAAGTGATGGTGAACACCTAAAAGTGAAAAATGTAATGATAATGATAATCAAAATTTTTTAAATTGATATCGAGTCTCAAAAATTTATTAAGTATCTGTATGTAGAAGTCAGGGTATAATGGAATAAATTTTCTTGAAAATAAAAAAATATTTTTTTATGTTTATAAAACATCACTGTTATATTTTTATAATTACAATTTTCTGTTGACGGAAATCCGGAGACACGGTAGTGCGTTCCGCCAAGAACACGTTCAAACATTTGTACATATGTGTGGAAACGTGACGGTATGAGATGACCATGTCTCTATTCTGCGATCATATATGCCTACATAACCTTATCCATATGTTAATTTGTGTATTTATTACAATAACTTAATCGTAAATGTTTGCTGTTTGTTATTTCAATTATGATTATCAATTATTTACACAATACACTAAAATAGATATGATATTTTTACGTTATATTTACACTCGTTTTTGTAAAATAGCGTCACAAACTTCAGGCTCATATCGCAACATCGAGATTGCCGGTAAATCGCCACTTTGCGGCCTTATGACGTAAATATCTATTTTATTGAAACTTATCTTGAACAGCAGTATGTAAAGTTTGGCAATAGAATCTCTAATTGGGCCACCCAAGTGCAACCACGTGAGTCGAGCACCACCATATTAAGAATATTAACAGAAGTATGACTCCGATCCTAGAACGAAAGGAGCCTCAACCTCGACTCCTTACCATCCGCAGCGCACTATTGAGTCCCAACTACCCTCCATTTGCTAAGGCACACTTGTATCCGGTCTTATGTACAATTAGGAGTTGATGCATCTCCTAATGCCCCTCTACGACGATACGTTTATTTTCTACAATATTCGTCTTGAGGTTTCTACGGTTGGATATGCAAGTCTTGATATCATCTTCAATGCCATCAGTTCTCTATGAGACAGCTGTGTCAATATCAAGACTTATGACTCACCCAGTAGCTAGAAGATAGACAAAAGAATCCTTTGTGAACCCAGACGTTAGAACAGAACTAATTTTGATTTCCTCTAACCTCTGACCTTACTCTCCCAGGCCCACAAGTCCTGGCTCCTCGAAGTTCTTTGTTCTTGATGCTGACGAACCAACCTTGACGCCTCCCTCCGATAAGAGCCAAATCCTTTGCTCCTCTGGCCCAGTTACTTTACACATTTCTTAAGTCTATTGTCTACTTGACGCCCATCTACCTCTCGTACCCAGTTCAGAGGCCCAAGATAGAAGACTTCCCCTTCAAATTACACTACCCGACTAGTTCTTCTATTTTATCCCATCTTCGATCAACCCCTGGTAGGAAGGAACCATTTGATAAGGCTTGGACCAGACCTCGACCGGTCGTCAGCCATTGCTGCCAAGTCTTGGCGCGAGCCTAGGTCGAACCGTTGGGCGAGCCTTCCCGGCTTAAAAAATCCGATAGATTCTTATAGCTGTGTGCATGAGGCCCTATACTTAACTATAGCACTTCTCATAGAACTCATTAATTCTTATAATATCTCTATAGGAATGTATGAGAATCTATTGGATTCTATGAGATTTTCTAAACATGGTTGGTTCAAGCCTAGGATGATGGCCATATTCCGAGCTGCGGGAAACAAAAAAATCGAGGCTTGAGCCTAGCCTCGGGAAAAAAAGAACCAGGCTTGAGTCGAATCTTCAGACACGTGAGAACCAGATCTGGACCGAGTCTTAGAAAACCAAAAAATTAGGCTTGGGCTAAACTTTGGGGTAGTAAAAAATTAGGGTCAGACCGAACCTTGAAATACAAAAAATAAAAGCCTCAAATCAAGCCTCGAAATACAATGGATGAAGACTGGATGTAGATTATTCATGAAATGTATTAAAAATGTGTTATTGATTGACTAATATTAATTTTTTTAACGTGTAATTTTCCATTGACTTATAACTTTATATATTTTTAGTAAAATAATTATTACAGTAAATCATATTGCTTTAATTTTTAAACGAATATAAATAATTTAAGTCGCAATCAATATATTATTAACTATGTCTTATTCAGAATACAAAGAATCTTATAGAAAATATGAGCAAATCTAATACTGCATACTATAATTATCATATTAATTAACAAACTATTTTAATTTTCAAAACCTGTACATATGTGCATTTTCAAAACAATGTCATCCCTGATTAAAAACTCCGATTGAATCCGATTGAAAACGTCCTATAAGATTTAATCGGGAATTTCTGATTGACATTCAATCAGTTTCAATCGGATTTAATCGGAAACTTCCGGAAGATTTCGATTCAACGTTAATCGAAAATTTCCGATTCCCGAAAAAAAAATTTTTTATATAATTATATTAAATTATCTATATTCATATATTATCCCTGATTAATAAAAACGATTCGAATCGATTCGAAAATTGAAACCTATAATAAGTGATTAAAAATCATTTGAAACGATTCAAAATCGAATATTTTTAAATCTGCATTGAATATATTTTAACAATTAGATTGCATGTCATGAAGTAGGGGAGAAGTGCTGCAATTGTAACAAAAAATTTTATTTTTTTATTTCATTTGTTTTTTTTAAGATAGTAAACTTAAAAACTGTCAGAAAGTTAGTTGATAGTATCTTTTATGTGACTGACTTAGTTAATTAGTAAAAAGTCAATGTTAACTTATTAAAAAATCAATTTATTTAACTAAAGTCAGGGACCAAGATGGCGGTGCGCATGGGTTGCAATTGTAACACAGAGCAGGGACAATTGTAACACGGAACGAAATAGATATTTTTCATCAAATTGCTTTTATTATTCAGTCTTAATACATACTATTGTACTTTATTAACTCTTAAAGTCAAGTATTTAAACTTATAGTATCACATATATTGGGATTTTTAATATAAGTTATTAAACATTGATAAATATTGAAACAATAGCAGTCATCACCTGTTGTAGTGGAAACCTGAGCATCTTTAACTATCAATAAATTCAACCGCATCTGTAAAAGTCCTTACTCTCATTATTATAATTTTAAGAAACGTATACACTCTCCTGACTCCTATCCATGCTCGACACCAAATAAAGTGGCCCTCATTACCCGAGTAAAGGACCAGTGTCTTGACTCAAAATAAGGGGGCTGTCGTATGTTATGTCTGTATGGACGTAACATATTTCAAAAATTAAATTTTTTGAAAAATGTTTTTCTTGGATAACTTTTAGTGTAAGGTAAGAGACCCAGTACCCGGTCAGGGAACTAATACCCGATTACTCATGTATTTGTATATCTATATTTACTAAATTTGACTAAATATAGATATCCAAATATATGGAGTGATCGAGTATTATTTCCCTGATCGGGCAGTAAGTCTCTTACCTTACTCGATGGATTGATTTCAAAGTCTAATTAGCTCTAAAGCTTATAAGCCGCGTTGAATGCCACGTCGACCATCAAAATCGGATTAATTGTTCAAGACATATCGTTGTCGAAAGAATTACAAAAAAGTTTTTTTTTCTAATTAACTTAAAAATCGAAAAAACTTATTGACTTTAATAACGCTTTAGCGTGAGAGGCTGAAAAACTGCGTCGAATGTCAGTTGCCTTAAACATCAAAATCGATAAATTAGTTCGAAAGATATCGACGATGAAAAATTTTTAAAATAACAATTTACTTCGTTTTTTCTGGATAACGCATATTGTAATTCCTTATATGTTCCAAAATTCAGACCAGGGCTCTGGCTTCATAGTGTTTGATAATTACTACATGAATTATTGTAATCGGTTCGTTAGTTTGAATAATATCATCATCAAAATTTTGAAAAATTACTGTTTTTGACGTTTTTTTTTCGGATGTTTCATATATTAACTTGCTGGTTTAATTTAAAGTTCACGTAACTCTTCCTATCGGTCATTTCTATAAATTTTTGTTCAAAGATATTTAATTTATCAAACATAATCACGAGCGAGACTTGAAAAAACAATCATTATTGACTATTTTCATTTATTCGAATTCTGGAAGGCTAATACGAAATATCACTTTTTCAAGGTCAAAGGGCTCGAAAATACCAATGTATTTGAAGATACTGTTAAGTTTAAAGAATTCGAACATGTATCGACAACAACAATATTTTTATGCTCAAGGAGCTAGAAAATAGCGGGAAGTTTCGGAGCTGGCCCGCAGGGTCAACCGTTTTTCAGATTTTTTTAAAAATCTTTCTTCTGTTCCTGATATGTTTTTAAGGCCCAGTGGTGATTTTCGCAAATCAAGTTATGCCCAATGATAATTCGTACAATTTTTATTAAATTTGTATGATGTCTCTTTTTGTTGAAATATTTATATTTTTACAGAACAATGATGTAAATATCTATTATCCAGTTATAATATATACTAATTTATTATTTACAGAACTGTCTTTAACATTAATTATATTTACATTAAAATTTATTTTGCTCTCGATGCTATGAATATTAGATAAACTTAATGGTTTTTTTCTGTACGCTGATAAAATTAAATTAATTTGTAAGCTGACTCGAAATATGGCTTGAAATCTTTAATAAAAAATTCGTCATTTAAACTAGGTCATTTGCATCATTGTCAATATAAAATTTATATTATTTGCTAAATCCAAGCTACACCCGGTGTCTATGGACTTACTCCCACAATATGTTCAACAAACATAATTGACAATTTTTCTGCCATTACATTATGAAATAAAAGAAATAAAACTGAGTGCTTTGCCTTGTTCTTCAACCTATTTTTTCTTTATTAGTATTTCATCCAAACTCATGACGTATTTTAAGTACCAATTTCCAGAGTAAAATCTTTTCTATTTTTGATCAAATACTCGACATAATAAAAGCATCAAAAGTGACGATCGACGCAGTTTTTGAACTACTAACGTTAAAAAAACTGTCATCAATTAGTTCAACGATTCGGATTTTATTAGAAAAAAACACTTTTTCGAAAGTTTTTCGACAACGATTTTTTTTTGAACGAATAAACTGATTTTGATGGTTGGGGTGGAATTTTACACGGCTCATAAAGTTTTGGAGCTGATGAAATTTTGACATCAATCCATCAAGTATATTACAAGTTATCCGAAAAAAAAATTTGTTTTTGGAATATCACCAAATATACTGTTCTAATCTTATTCAATTTCAAACAAACTGTTGAAATTAATGCGTCACTTCAAACACCACCTCAAAAAGCCAAATCGGTTCATTCGTTCAAAAGTTACATAATATTTACATTAATATTTACATACACACGTACGTACGTACGTACACACACACACACACATACATTCGGACATCATTTTGAAAATAGTCAGATTATTCCTAGGACCTCAAAACGTCGAGATCTGTTGAAAACTCGGTTTTCGAAAATCGGACCGAAACCGGCGGTCATTGATAACTTTAGCGTTTTCTCTCCAAGTGAATAATTTCTAATTCGATTAGAAATTCATTCGCATATCTGATAATCCTTGCATCGTCAAAATGATTGAATAAAAGAAAACCAATTTTTTTTTTTTTAAATTTAGTTAAAATTTCTATATTGTCTTCTGCGTTTCTGTATTGTTCTATGTGCCTTCACTGTCGGCCAAATTTCAGCCATTTTTAGGCCTAACTAGTTTCGGCCATTTATTCACTACCTGGGCCTTTTATCGGCCGAGAAAAAAAAATTTATGATTTTTTTTATTTTTAATTTTTTTACGCGGGAAGCGGGCTTGTCCGGACGACGGGCGGAATTGTTATCATTTCATAAATTTTTGGTCTCTAACCTTTCGTGGACATGATGTTATAACTGCATAGATAATCTGCCATAGTACAGAAATGTACGTGTTAAATGTCAACAGAGACCAAGATGAAGGATGAAAGTGTAGTTAAAATTTTTTTTTATTTTCACATTTTCAATAGCACTGATGAATAAGAAATTGCAAGTTTTGGTCGTTGCTCTCAAAGTTTACCAACGTATAGCCACTTTCGTCACTAACAGACGAGTTTCATCAAGTCTCACACCACTTCCGAGCTCGCATAATCTCACGCTTCTTTATATAACTCCTCATCTAGCCTTCACGCTTTCCTACCACTGCTACTCTCTGCTGCTCTACTACTGCTTTAGCTACTATACTACTGATGCTTTTGCTTCTGATCCTCTGTACCTCTTATCAAAGGATATATATGAAAAGGGGAGTAGGATCAACGAGTCTGGGAAATCGCGTACATCCGTCAGCGTCGACATTGCTTATCCGTGGGTGCAGACGAATGAAAATGATAAAGACAAGAATCCAAGAGAATCACGAATTTTGTTCTACTGAGAGAATGAGAATTTAAAAAATTTGAAATAAAAAAAGTATATAAATACATATATATATATATATATATATATATATATATATATATATATATATATATATATATATAGATCAAACAAATAATACAGTTAAACTAGAGTGAAAAGAGAGGATTTTTTAATTTCCTGAATTAGTTATTAAAACGTCCAAAGAACCAAAATGTGAAAATAAACGATTTTAATATAATATGCAGATCTGTGAGAAATATCTTTCGACATTTTGAAGTGACTGTCAAATAAAAATGTGATGATAAAAAAAAAGATTTGATATGTTTCAGAGAGTTACCGCAAAAAAACGCCATAAAAAAATAAAAAATTTAGCATTGCTTCTTCTTGCGTGAGTGATGGATATCATGGAGACAGTTGGCGGATGTTATAAAATATTAAAAATTTTCCTGCGAGTAAATTCATGCTATATTTATTAATGAAATAAAAATGATTTAAAATATTGAATATTTATATTGATAAATAAATGAATTAATGGCATTGGTATTTAAATATAAAGTTATCGATTAAAAAAAGAAATTAATAAGATCAATTAAGAAATCAGCTTTCAGTATTAATGAATATACGATCCTAGTAAATACAACATCTGTGGTATTCTGTTGTATCAAACGTAACATATTACTGGCGCAGTGCTCTTTAGAACACTTACCATTGCAGTACTAACAGACTATTAAAATAATTAATTGTGTTTAGATAAATTTAAACTTTATGCTATTTATATTTATTAATAGTTGATTAGTACTTACTTATTGATATTTTCATGACTCATAAATATTATTTAAGTAACAGATTTTGTCATTTATGTGTCAGATTAAACTTCTCATTACATTTTATTTGTTAAATAAATAAATATATAATTTACTAACTCCCTGAGTTAAAAGTAGTTAATTATTTTAACAAATCATTAAGCACCCGAGTAAAAATAAAAATTCCATTTTTAAAAAAATAAATTTTTACTCACCGCTGCAGCATAGCTGCACGGTGCCCGCACTTCTTTACGCAACACCGCCGCAACATCGATGCATGGATTCGTATTCTTATTAATAGTACAGCTGCACCACCGCTGCAACATAGCTGCACACTTTATAAAAATTAATTAAATAATTATAAATTAAAGAAATTAAACGGTTATGATTACTGAAATTGATTGAATTTTATGGGTATACTCACACAGTGTTCCCTACTTTTTAAAAATAATCAATGACTTTTAACTGTCATAGCCGTTTGAAAATTATGTTAATTAATTAAAAAATAAATACCAAAAGGACAACGTAGTTGCAATTCTGCCGAAATGTAGATTTACAGAAAAATTACTTACAGTTATTACCAATTAAGAGTCTAGCGAAATTTGATTTTCGAAATTTTAGAAAATTCGAATTATAATGTTGATTTCAAGATTAAACTGAAATTTATTTACTAAATTTCGTTAAACTCTTGATAAATAACAATTGTAAGTAAGTTTTTTTTTTAAGTCTATATCTCAGAAAAATTGCAACTACGTTGTCTTTTTTTTATTCACTGCTTTAATTGTTTTTCAATTATTAATAAAATTTTAATACCATTGTGAAAATTGGAATTTACCATTACCATTGGAATTCCCTAAATGTCGACAATTATTACAACTAAAATTTTTAGAAATAAAAAACAAACGAAAATTAACGATGTTTGTATTTCTATGATTTTGAAGGTTTTATTTTATATAATATCTAAAATCTATGATTATTTTTTTGGGTGTCATAGCTATGGTGCGGCGGTGTTGCGGCGAAAAGAATGTTTTTTAAATGCTATAGCTATGGCGTGGTAGTGTTGCAGCGGTGCTGCGGCGATTATAAATTTTTTACAATCATCACAGGCGCGTTGCAGACATAAAGAGCCTGTGCGGTACTGTTGTAGCGGTGATGCAGCTATTTCGCGGTTTTACTCAGGATGTTGCTAAGTAATATTGTAGTCATATCCATTTACATAGTTCTTTCGTTAATGTAGAATGGTAATCATTTCTATGCTAGCATAGCCAACTTTACCATCTAGAAAAGGAGGGATTACTCCCCGGGTCAAAATATTTAGCCTTAATCTAGCCTCATCGAACCCAAGTAAGCCTCAATCTAGCCTCACTGAGTAAAAAAAGCATTTTGAGCCTCAAATGATGCTCAAAGATCCTCAATAAGCTTCGCTGAGCCTCAACTGAACCTAGTCTCGACTATGTAATTTAAATTCGATTAGTATTATTTGAGGCTCTTTGATCACCATTTGAGGCTCAAAATGCTTTTTTTACTCAGTGAGGCTGGATTGAGGTTCACTTGGGCTCGAAGAGGCTAGATTGAGGCTAGATATTTTGACCCGGGTCTGCCCTGTGACTCTCGACGCTGAAAAATCCACATTACTATCTAACATAGTAATGGTTACCATTCTGCATAGGAATTAGAACTATTATTTTCTCTCCGTGTTCTATATTGACTTCGAAATAAGATTAGAAAGGAAAGTGTATTCATAAGACTTAGAAAAAATAGGTTTTATTTATATTAATCATTAAATTTTTTTATATATTCAAATTCAAATGCAATTGCTCTATTCCCCGATTAAGAAAAATGATTTAATCCATGCTAAGTGTATATCTATTGTTAAGTGTATATCATCAGTCGATTCAAATTGTTTTAAATCATTTCAAATTGTTTTGAAACGTTTCAAATCATTTTTCTTAATCAGAGATGTGCACAAAGTTCAAAAGAAGCAAAAATAGGCTGTTTTATTTTGAATGATTACCATCCATTTATTATGTTTACTCTGTGTTTAGGCTTGTCCATCATCATCAACCCTTACAGACCGTACCGCAGACTTTCTGACTATACCCTTTAAATATTATCACTCCTCTGTTTCTCTTACTTGATCCCTTTGATCTTTTTAGTTTATAATGTTATTAAATGCTAAATTCATGAAACCTTTGCTTTTAAAAAATTACAAGCATTAAATATTATCGTAAAAAATCTATACAACAATCATAAAATATGTGCTTTAATAGTATAGACTTTTTTAACTTCCCGTTTCGGTCCGATTTTTGAAAACCGAGTTTTCAACAGATCTCGACGTTTTGAGGTCCTAGGAAGCTATTCTGACTAATATCGAGATGATGTCTAAGTGTATGTATGTGTGTACGTACTTATGTATGTAAATATTCTATAACTTTTGAACGGATTAACCGATTTCGATCGTTGAGGGGGCAATCGACGCGTTTTATTGAGTTCTTGAACTGATAACATTTTTTAATTAATTGATTCAGTTGTTTCAACAATATTTGGAAAAACTGTTTTTTTACCATTGTTTTTTTCCGCGATATCTCTCGAACGAATGAACCGATTGAGATGCTTATGAGGCAATTGACATGTTTTATTAGGTTCTAAAGCTGATTAAATTTTGGAATTGATTGATCAAGTCGTTTTTGAGAAATTAAAATAAAACTAAAACAAAAAAATTAAGTAAATCGTTATTTTTTAAATTTTTAATCACCAATATCTTTTGAAATAATGAACCGATTTTGACATTCAAGGTGACATTTGACGCAGTTTTTTAACTTCTAACGTTAAAAAACCTGTTATCACTTAGTTAGGTTGCATCCGACACGGTTTATGAAGTTTGAGACCTGATTAAATTTCGGAATCAATATATCAAGTACATTACGAGCTTGTTTTTTTTTATTTATCTATTTATATATCGGGATATAGGGTCCAGCCTAAATCACCGTACAGTGAACACACAAACAGAGTTATCGCATAGTTAAATAAAACCAAATCATAAAGCTTTACTAAATTAATTTGCCTAATTATACCTCTAGGATCTACAAATTAATATCCTAGTGGTATTCAATTATAAAATTATAAAAAAAGGCCGTTCTGAATAAAATAAAATAAACACGAAAACAGCTAAATCCACCTTTAGGTTACGGCGTCCTCAGGCCCGTAACGCTTTCTAACCCTAATTACAAACCAACCATGACAATATCACCTAATTCTATCTATCTAATCTATCTATTCTAATAAATTTATCTCTCAACTATCTTTCTCAGCTCAAACAAGCAATAATCAAACTAATATATTTATGGAATATTCCAACGACAATGACTCACAAAACGAGGACTCTCTAGCAGCACAACAAATTACAGATCTGATGATGAAGGAGGATCAAATCAACCAACACAACCAAAGCACTCAATCACTACACTCATTAAACAACCCACAACTTCCAGATGATAATACAAGGTAACTCTTTAATCACTCCTAATAAACCTTCTGAACTTGACAACAATCTCAAAAAAAAAACACAGAAAAATTTCAGATCCAGAGCTGGACACGGAGTTGGTACAAAGCAAGAGAACTAACCAATCCATCCAACTCCGATCACACACTCCTTCTTGATAACAAATATAGTCAAAGCAACAAAGGACCTTTTGAGATAATCATTGAACATGACAGAAACAGTGACCTTCCTGCTCCAACTCACTACCTAACCCTATGCAAGGTGATTAATACAATCCTAAAAAAGAACAATTTTATCTCATACCTTAAGAACACTAGACAAATGGGGAAAAAGTATCCTTAATCCTCAACACAAAAAGTGCAGCAAACGCCCTAGTCAACCACCAAGATTTCAAAGACAAAGGCTTACTAGCCTACATCCCTACGCACAAGATGGTATGCTATGGGATTATCAAAGACATTCCGACCGAATTTCCAATGGAGGACCTGAAAGAAGGCACTCAATCAATCGTCGAAATTGTCTCCTATGAGGGATGTCAAATGGCAACATTGGAAGACAACATCGGAAAATTCGTACCCTCTAAATCAATAAAACTAACTTTTTCGGGTCAAATCCGCTCAAACCAAGTATCCATCTACAACGCTATACACAAAGTACACTCCTATGTGTCTCCAGTAAAAAGATGTACAAACTGCTTGAGATTCAACCACTCAGCTAAGGACTGCCAAAGTCTCCCAAGATGTAAACACTGTGGCGAAAACAAAACTAACCACCCGGATGAAAACTGTTGCCCTCACTCCCACTTACCCCCAAAATGTGCCAACTGCAAGGGACCACATATGATGAGCTCAGATTGTCTTATCTTACACCACCTGAAAGCAATCCACAAGGTAGCTGCAGTAAACAGCATCAGTTACAACGACCCTGGTGAAAATTTTTCGAAATTTTCTCTGAAAAACTCAGTTCTAAAGTTTTAAAGACTTTTTCAAAGTTCTAAAGACTTTTTCAGAGTTATTCAGAGAAAAGTCCGAAAAATTTTCACTAGGGGAGGCTAAAGACAAAATAAAAAATCCTAATAATATCATTCCAAATCCAGCAAACCTCAAAGACTATCCTCAACTACCAAGATCTCAACCCCAAAACCCGAGCCACTACTAGACAACTTCTCAAACCAAGAGAATTACCAATCTGCTTTAAGACCCACTAGATATATGCCATACGAAACGGATAATCTCCAAAACCCGCCGAAACAACGGAAGAGATACAATGACGCCCTGTCTTCCAATCAACAGACTGAGGCATCCAAAAATAAATCTAACACCAAAACCTATTCATACCCCTCAACTTCAATAAATCCAATAAATCCTTACATACAAGCCTATCCGAGCACACAGGAAAGATCTAAAAATCAAAACAGACCAATAATCAATCACACACAAACACACAACTCCGCCAAAATGAAGAGATCACCAGCCGCTGGTAAAGATAATCTAGCTGTAGCAGCACAGATTAACCCAAGTCTGTTGGCAAACCTACTAACGCAAATTTACTCCTTTTTGGGTAACCTAAATGAAAAACTAGCTTCTCAAATCGAAAGTGCAGGCCTAAAAGACCAAATCACAAACATCTAACAAGCCTGCAATCTCTTTACATCTACTCTATCCCTTGGAAACCAACCCCAACTTCCAATCTCTCCTACACCATCTGAGAACTCGGATATATACATAGAATAACATGTCACACGCCCAGATTAAATCGCTCAATATTCTTCAGTGGAATTGTCACAGTATACAGAGCAAAAAAGGGGACCTAGAAAACATTGTTCATAAATATGATATCTTGTTACTAACAGAAACGTGGCTTAAACCTCACAATAATTTTAACCTCAAAAACTTTAACATAGTCAGAATAGACAGATCAACAGCTCCAGGAGGTGGATTAGCAATTGGCATAGCCAAAAACCTTAAATTCTCAATAGATAATGACATCTTTGCAGTTGAAGACTCTTTAGACACACTAGCCATCTCACTCAACACAGCTCATGGTTTGATCTCAATTATATGCCTTTACAAACATCTACCTTTCCTACTACAACCACAGCATCTAAACAAGATCTTGTTCTGCATGCAAAATAGCAGGAAACCGATCATAATTGGTGGGGATTTCAATTCCCATCACACAACTTGGGGCTGTGACATAAACTGCCCCAGCGGTAATAACTTGTTTGATGCTGCTTTCGATAATGATTTAATTATCCTAAATGACGGAACTCCTACACTTCTCAACAATCCCCAACAAAACCTTTCAGCAATCAACCTAACCCTAGTCTCAACAGACTTGGCATCAATTTGCACGTGGAAAGTTCTCTGACGCTATGAATAGTGACCACCATCCAATTTCGGTTACAGTGTTTACCTCTGGAGAACACTACGAGCGATTCAACCACAAACTCAATACGAAACATGTCAATTGGGAAACCTTCCAAGAGTATTTAGATAATGAGGAGGACACAATAGCAGATTACCGCCCTGATCCTACCTCAATGTACGACAAGCTAATATCAGCAACAATTCAAGCACTCAAAAATGCCATCCCACACAGCAAGCAACCAAGTAACTCTAACAGTGGGAAGAGGAAAACTCATCCAGTGAAACTCCCGGCACCATGGTGGAACCCAGATTGTGCAGAAGCAGTCCTCCAAAGGAAACAAGCCTACTCTAAATTTAGAGCAGAAGGTTCATACGAAAACTTCCTACTGATGAAGCTGAAAAAGAAGGCTGGAAAACCTTCTGTGAATCAATAAATAGAAACACTTTCTCAAACGTCACCTGGATCCGAATCAAAGCTTTTAGAAATAAAAAATTAAACTCCAGCACAACACTAGCTCCGCAAGATGACAAAGACTCCATACTAAAGAACCAATTTATAGAATCCTATTGCTCCAATAGCTCACGCAGCTCTCTAACTCCCGATATTCTAAACACTATCGTCACCAATCGACCACTCAGTCCTTACGATCCAAATGAAACAGCTACATCAGCTTCAACTCTCCAGGACCAAATACCAATCCCTAATATGCAGAGAATGAACTCTTACTACGACAATTCGGACCTCAATTACATGAGAGATCCTTTCTCAGTCAAAGAACTTGAAGAGGTCATCAAAAACTCAAAATCTATCTCCAGCCCAGGAATTTACCGAATCACCTACTCTACTTTAAAAAAACTACCAACTGCATATATAAATCATCTTTTACACTGTTATAACTATTTCTTTAAAACCGGAAACTACCCTCCAAGCTGGAGCAAAATTTTAGTCTACCTCCTACCAAAACCAGCAGTAGGTAAGTACAGACCAATATCGCTTGCCTCATCCGTGCTGAAAATCTTCGAAAAAATGGTAATGAACAGAATAAACTGGTGGGCAGAGACACAAGATATTCTTCCAAATGAACAGTATGGCTTCAGGAAATCCAGGAGTTGTTGGGACAACTTAGCGATACTGACATCAGAAATACATGCATCAAGAATCAACAACAAATTTTTGGTTACAGCACTGCTAGACATTGAAGGGGCCTTTGATCATTTGGTCCCAGAAATTTTAATTCAGAGCTTAAGAAAGACAAATCTGATAGAGAAATACGTCATCTTCTTCAACTTTCTACTCACAACTAGACAACTCTACTTGGTATCCAATGGCAATTTAACGGCTCCGAGAAGAGTTGATCTAGGAACCGAGCAAGGTCTCATATCAAGTACCTTCCTCTTCAACTTTTACATATCCAAACTCCCCTCTTATATTTTACCGTCTTGCAGAAGCAGAAAATTCGCGGATGACATTACCATCGAACGTGAGGACGATAACATATTAACAGCCTTTGACTCATTACAAGCCACGATAGACAGCGTCCATAACTTTCTAAGCAAAAGAAACCTTAAATTATCGAAAGAAAAAACAAAAATAATCATCTTCACCCATAAGAAAATCAATACTGACCACGCTCTCTACATCACAATCGACAACCACAAAATAAGACCAATAAACTCTGTTACTCTTCTAGGGATCAAACTAGACCCTAAGCTAATTTTTAGGTCAATCTACGAATATTTAACCTGTAGAGCCAAAAAACTAACTAACATCATAAAATCCCTTAGGGGTACATGGTGGGGAGCAGATCCTATGACTACTCAACATATACAAATCCCTTATTCGAAGCCAAATAGAATACGGTTGTCTTATACTCAATACCTCCTGTTACAGCAGACTAGAAAAACTGAACAAAATACAGAACAAAGCATTGAGGCTTTCAATTGATGCTAGAATATCTACTCCCATCAACTCTCTTACAGCAGAGACAGGTGTCATACCACTAAAACTAAGACTAGACGAACTATCAAATCGCTACGCTCTGAAGATTCTTTCAATGGACTCACCCACAATAACAAAAACCCTAGACCACCTCATAAACTCCATTAGTAAAAGAAAAAGATCCCCAAACATCGACAGCACATTTTCTCTACTTAAATCTTATAGAAAATTCAAAAACTACGATACTTTAATTTACTCCCATCGTCTGCCTATCCACTACCAGTTCCCCTTTAAAATAAGACTCTTCTCCCCAGAGATTGATTTAATCTCGGGAAGAGACTTTCAAAATTTGTCACCACAAACACTAATGCCCTTTTCGAAAACTTCTGGAACTTTAAAGACTACTCACTTCTTCACGGACGGCTCTAAGACTACCGAAGACCAAAAGGTAGGAATCGGCATCTTCAGCCCGCGGCTTAACCTCGAGTACTCGAGGTCTATCCCAAACCAGGCTTCTATCTTCACTGCAGATAGCTCGGCTATTATTAAAGCCATTGAACACATCATAAATAATAAAATAACTAAAGCAGTAATCTTCACGGACTCCTTGAGTGTCCTACAAGCCATAAAAAATCTAAACATGGACAATCCTAAATGCTACTTAATACAACTTATAACACAAAAACTAATGACTGCCTCAGAAAATAACTCAAGTATCAAGCTAATGTCCCGGGTCGAAAAATTTGATCTGATTTTAGTCCAACTGGACTGTATTTGGACTACTTGGTCTGTTATTGAACTTCGATAAAAATTTGAATCTGTTTTTGATCTCCCTGATTAAAAAAAATGATTAAAAAGTATTTAAAATGATTTGTTGTTTAATCATTTTAAATACTTTTTAATCCTTCAAATCATTTCTAATCCTGTCTCTAATGGACATTTAACGTGTGAAATCATTTTTAATCATTTTTTTTAATCAGGGCTACCCGGACTGAAAAATTTAACCTGATTTTAGTCTGATTGGACTATTTGATCTGATTTTGATCTTTTGTGAAAATTTTAAGTTTTTTTCGACCTGCTACTTTAAAAAACAAACGCGTTACGAGCAGACTAAATTAGATTAATTCGTGAACTTTAAAAAATTTTAGTTCTGAGAATTTACAAGGACTAAACTAGATTAAATCATGGACTTATAAAATTTTTATTTATGGGCAATATTTTTGAAAATATATTAAGTTGCAGAATTGATTATGTTTTATTTACTATTTATTTACTATCTTTTGTTTAAGAATGTTGGCAGTTAATGAAAATTTGACAGCTTAATTTTTTAGTTGTTTTCATTGAATATTTATATCATTGAATAAAAGTGATAAAACAACTCTTAGAATGTCAAGAATTTTTTCTTATTTACTGGATTAAATTGAAAATATTTTGGCATAAGAAAACATCAAAATTCTTATGCTACGGAGAAAAATGTTGGCTCGAAATCTACCAATTTTTATTATGCTGTCGACCAAACTTGAAACATAAAGTAAAGTATCCAAAAAATTACTATACTCTTATAAAAAATTATTATGCTGCATCAAAATTATTATAATGTATGGAAGTAATTGATATTGAAGCTCATCGATAAGTTTCTCGCATGTAATAAGTAATGTGATACAGCAAATCATTCTTTGTAAGAGCACGATAATTTTTTGGATGCTTTACTCCCTGTTTCAAGTTTAGTCGACAGCATTGTAAAAATTGGTAGGTTTCGAGCCAACATTTTCTCTCTGTGATATCTTATTATGGAAGCGCATTAGCATGTTTTAAATACCAAGAAAATTATCATAAATTAATAAATCTAGATTATTATTATTATTATTATTATTATTATTATTTATATTTATAAAAAGTCCTGTATTTGTCCTTAAAAACAATTGAACACAGACCAATAATTATAATAAAAAAGTCTGTTTTTAATCTAAACGCGTTTTAAAACAGACTAAATAACATACGAAAATATGTCTGATATTAGCCTGGATAAGGAATAGTACGGGCAAAAACAGATTAAATTCTTATATAAAATAAATACGATTTAGAAAACTTGAATTAAAGGAAAAATATTTGAATTTATCATTTATTTTAAAACAGATCTAATTTTTTGATCCGGGGTGGATCCCCAGCCATGTAGACATACAAGGTAATGAAATCGCTGACAACTTGGCACAAATCGGCACCACTGCAGATAGATTTATTAAAATTGAACTACCATACTCAGACCTAATCTCAATATTTTCTTCCCAAATCCAAGCCTCTACAGATGAACTACTCCGATATAACAGCAGAACTAAGGGCCAACATTACTTCAAGTACTATTACAAAGGCTTAGCCAAACCATGGTTTCGGAAGTTAAGTCTACCCAGACCAGTAATCACAACATTCTGCCGCACGAGGCTTAATCATTACAATCTAAACTACAGCACATATAGGAAAAACCTCAACGACTCACCAGCCTGCAACCGTGGATACCCAACACAAAACCTCAACCACATCTTCTGGCACTGCCCACTCTATGAGAAACATCGACCAACTCTTGTAAAAATCATAAAAAAACTAAAATTTAAACCTCCGATGGATATCAGCAACATCCTTGACAAGCCAACAGCTCAACACGCCTATATTTTATATAACTTCATCAATAGATCTGGACTGAGCATTTGAAACTCCCGCTGAACAAGCAAAATCCACGAACGGCTAAATGAACTACACAGTTCAAGCCAATTAACAAACTACTATTACTACTATATCGGGATATAAGAAATATTACATACAAAATATACAATTATACCTAAGTATGCTCGATGAAGAAAGATTTTGTCTAATCATATATGATCATGCATAATTGTCTATATATGATCAGATCCGAAAATTGGCCAGGTCTGATCATACATAACTTGATCTGTTTATATATCAACAGATATGATTATACACTGCACGGAGAGAAAAATATCGCCAGATTAAGTATACGTATCGCTATTCTGGCTATACGCTGTATAGTCATCTTACTTAACGATACGCCGTATAGCCAATTCAGCTATACAGAGTATCCTCACTGTGGATCGTCAAAATGACGATCCGTATCCTTATTTTAGGCATTTTATGAATCGCTGACATGACTATTGCGCAAACTCTGTATTTAGGCATACGGCAACCGAGAACGATGATACGTATAGCCAATTTAGCTATACGGATCCTCACGCTGGCGATACAGATACCTATATCAACGAAATTACATATCGTTATAAAGGCTATTCGTCGTAATGTTAAATTAAATAAACGAATACTTAACCTAACCCAAACATGTATCTTTATTTTAACGATACTATAGATTATTAAATTAATATGAGAGTATTTTTAAATTAGGTATACGAATCGTTATTCTGACGATACGTCATTTGAGGATACATTGGATAGTCATTCTGGCGATATTTTTCTGTCCGTGTGGTCACAAAAATTAAGGGATAGAAAAAAAATCCGAAATTTTTAGGTGATTTTCAACATGCTGTAACTCGGTAAAAAATGGTCGTAGAAGAAAACAAAAAAAAAGGAAATTGTAGCCTCAAGTTTCTCGTTTTCAGATCTGGACCTAAAATTTTTTTATCATGTACGGTTCCGGAGTAATCATAAGAAAACCAACGAAAAAAAAATTTTCAAAATTTTTGCTGGTCTTTCAATAACTCTATGGGCGACAATAAATTTTTTTGAAAGATCTGACCTTATGACACTTTTAGGAAATTTTATGCCCTTTGATTTGGCGGCCTGAAAAAGTCTCTACGACGATTTGGCGCTGAGTTATCATTGATCAAAGCAAAAGAGTCCATTTTGGCTTTGATAATCAATAACTCCGGATGTATTGGTCGTACAGAGGATGGAAGCAGGGTTTTGAAAACTGGAAAACATTCTCTATAAGGCAAAATTAGTGGCTTTCGATAGAAAATTTTTTTTAAAGCGATGTTGTTTAGTGAAAAACAGGTCGTGTAACAGGGTAAAATAGATTCCAATGGCTATTTATTAAGATCTAAATTTGGATTTGTCCACGGTCGATAACGGGCCCTAATTATAATTCGGTTTATTAAATTGAGTGATTCGACATGTCACCGGGTGTCGCTAATCAGTGAGACCCGAACATCCGCCCCTCTCTTTTGCTAATTAATTTAGTAGGGATAAATTTTCCGGGGGTGAATCGAAGAGTTATAAGGGAGTGCAGTGCCAAAAATCGAGAGAGTTCGTTGGACACCCAAGGAGAGTCAATCGGACGACCGAAGGCGATGGACGCCTAAGTGAGAGTTAGTGAACGACTAGAGTGATTGGACGCATCATCTACACCATTTTATACGAGGCAAGACGAGGACCTTAACAATCTGGAGCGAGAACAAACCGGACAATCGAGAACCAGAAGAGCCGATTTACCTGTAAGGAAATTTGGACGACAGTTGGAGAAATAGCCGGACATCAGCTACAAGTCTCATCTGGTTGCTGCTGTAAAAATTCATCAAGGTAAAATTATAATTCATTAAGGCCGGAATTTATATTCCAATGGCAGAATTAACTATAATTAATATCTTTCCGTTGGTTCTCGCGTATATAAATTGGAAGTTGTAGGCCGTTGGCCATTACAACCACGCGCCTCGTCTTTTCAAAAGTTGTCACGCCGATCTTATTCGCTATATTGTGTCTATAACTCTGAATTAATTTTATCCGAGGCCTTTGGCTGGAATAAAATAATTTTCCCGCGTAAATAACTAATTAAATAAATTATATGATAACGTCAGTAAATTAATTGAGGCTGGAATTTATTCCAGTGGCTGAATTAATTCATAAATGAACTTTAATTTACTCGAATCCGTCAGTAAGATTCAAGACCTGAGTGACGCCAACTCTATGGCCGAATTTCTAGTCAATTCATAACGTAATTCTAGTCGCAATTTAATTACAAATTAATTTTAAGTTAATTAATTAAAATATTTAAATAAAATGAAGTCATAAAAGAACGCTAGAATTTTGGTAAATTGTTATTGAGTAAAATGGAAAGAAACGGATTATTTTATTGTGAAGTATATTAATGTATAAAAATAGTGGGAAAATTATAAGTGGAAAATTATCAGGTCCTGTGGACAAAATATAAGTTAGGTTTAAGATATGTCCGGTGGACACTAGAATTAAGGAAATGCGGGTTAACGTCCGGTGGACGGTTTTTTAATCAAAGTGTATTAAGGTTAAAGGTTTAACGTCCGGTGGACGGTTTTTTAAAGAAAGTGTGTGTGTGTTACGTCCGGGAGACGCTTAAAATACGTGTGTGTGTGAAAAACGTCCAGGGGACGATATTTAGTTTGTCATAAGAATATTAGTTTGTCATAAGCATAGTTTGTCATAAGATTATTAATTGTTATTAAGGGAAAATAAATAATAAGCAAGGTGCTTGATTAATTGAAATTGGAATTAAAGTCTTAAATAAAATTATTTCAGCCTGTTCATCATTCCTCTCCTCTCTCACAAAATTATAAAATTTACGAACGACCCTGAGCATATAAAATAATTACATTAACATCCGGTTGTGGAAGGCCGAGTCCATCTTCCAGTGGCGCCCTAATATTCGACTATAATACTTAGGTGCGACCAGACTTGGCAAGCTAATCACTCTGTCATAGTCGAAATTCGCAAATTTAAGGATATTCCGAAATCTTGCTATAACTTTGGATATAACGGATGAACAAAGGATATCTTCATTTTTTTTCAACCTCAAAGTGTCCTGAAAAAACCCTGGAAATTTCAAATCGCTGCGATTTTTCTTTCTTAGTGACCCGAAGCTTTAAATTTATCGATTTTGTCAAAAATCACCATAATTGGTAGTTTCTCGGTTTTTGTTCATTTTTCGATTTGCAAATGTTTTTTTTACCGATAATCTTCATTTCCTTGATCAAAAAGATTGATTGTCGAAAAAAATTGAAAAAAAAAAATTTTGAAAAAATCTACAATTTGCTTTTTTCAATTTTCTTCGTCGACCATTTTTCACCGAGTTACAGCATGTTGGAAATCACCTAAAAATTTCGGATTTTTTTTCTATCCCTTAATTTTTGTGACCAGTGTATATAACCATGCATGAACGAATATAGTCATTTTTAGAATCTCGTTTAGAATATCTGTGTTGCGTAATCACAACTACATTCAAATTTGAATGTAGTTGAACTTCCGGCAAATAGAGGCAGCACCTACTGGGGCCTAGTGTCTATCAATTAAAACTTGACTGGCGCAGTGCGACGCATGCGCATGGATTTTTCCTGCCTCGTGGCAAGAAGACCGACGCCATTATCTATTCTTTTATACATTTTCAAGTGTCACCACGTGTTTTGTATAATCTATTCAAATTGCGCTCATCTCGAGTAAATCATTAAAAGTAATCAATTAACGACATTAAGGGCTCATAACTTTCTATAAAAATATAATTATTTTTATAATTGCGAGCACCAGAGCTCATAAAATAAATAATAAACAACATCAAGAAATCCAGTGTTCTACAACCTGTTCCTGAGGAGGTTATTTTCGACGGAGAATCGTACAGGTGCTTAATTTCTACCTTATAAATTAATTCAAGTGTTCATGAAACCAAAAGACTCAGTTTTGTTATTTATTTGATTAATATTATGCTCAATTTCTTAATTAAACTAAAAGTTATTTTTCGCTCAGTAGGCTCTGCTATCATGCTACCACGTGTTCAACAAATAAATTAAATTCAGTGTAATTTATCATGAGCTCATTAAATTCAATTCAATTAAGTGATCATCACTATTAAAACTCAATAACAAAAATATTTATGTATTTAGTGCTATTAAAAATAGTAATTAATGTGTTCAATAATTCACTTCGCTCAGTAACCTCTGACATCATGTTACTTATTATCATGACATTTTTGCATTCAACTCAGTGTTCAATTAAACTCAACTTGATTATTTTTAATTCATTATTTACTCGAGCTCAACTCAATAATTTGTATTCAATCATTCACGTATTCATGAGCTCAGACATTTAACAGTATTTATAAATTAAATAAACTATTTAATTTGCAACCCAGTGATATTTTGTGCTGTGACAAATAAAAATATTGTTATATTTTTGAATATGCGTATTTTTCAAACATCCCAACCACCAACCAGTCCTGGCATGTCTTTATTTAATTATTATTACAACAATCTGTAAATTATTAATTAAGTAATTTAATTACACAGAAAAAAATAATTTCTGGGCGCAAGAATTTTTTTGTATTATAAATTGAACAAAAAAATTTTCTTGGGACGAGAAAAAATTTATTGACTCAAAAAGTTTTATCTTGCTCTGAGAAAATTCATTCTCGCCATAAGAAAATTTCTGTTTTCAATTCATAATGAAAAAAATTTCTTGGGCTGGGAAAAAATTTTCTTGGGACGAATAAAAAATTCTTGTGCCAAGAAATCCTTTTTTTCTGTGTAGGATTTATTGTCTTTATCAATATAAATGTCGGTTAAAATTAAATAATAAAAAAAAAATCATTATCCGTTGACTACTATTTTACTAAGAGGTCACCCGTCCAATTAATGTCCCGTGCCGATGCTGCTTAACTTTGGTTATCGATGGATTGTAGTCTGATCCTCTAGTCTGTTCTACACTTATAATTAAGAAAAGTTTATGGCATTACTTAACTCAAATAATCAAATTGATACTTTATACTTTTAAATTGCTGCCGAAACCTTTGAACATTTTTTAAGTATTGGGGATTTAAGTTTGATTGATAGTTGACAGAATAAAAATTTAATAACTTTGATATTAAAACATTGTCATGTTATTTAATGTATAGACTTATATATGATTATATATGGGGTCATAACAGCCAGGTATGATCAGATATATATATATATATATATATATATATATATATATATATATATATATATATATATATTGGAACTATATACATAATTAAATATTTATAGGTTTCATATCAATAAAGTCTGATCAGATTTAATCATACATAGACATATATAACTACATATAAGTTTATATCAGTCATGTCTGATCAGATCCAATCATATATAAACTTATGCACGACTATACATGAATTTATATTAGCCATGTCTGATCAGATCTACTCATGTATAGACTTATATATGATTATATATGGGGTCATAACAGCCAGGTATGATCAGATCTAACTATATATAGACTTATATATGAATAGATCTGATCATATATAGACTCATATATGGGCTTATAACAGCCAGGTATGATCAGATCTAATTATGTATGGGGTCATATATAATTATATATAATCATGCATGATTATATATAACTTTATATATGATTATATATAATCATATATGATCATTTATATGAAATCTTTTTTCATCGGGTGTATAATATCTATAAACGTGTAGTAACACCTCCATATAAGCTTGGTTGATGATTGTACATACACATAAGTAATTTACAGTATCATTCAAAATGCAATACCCGAGTCAAAATTAAAAAAGTAGTTTAAGCCTCGAAAGCGTCAGTTATTTTGATGTTGGACTTGCCGCTAAATGTAATAAGTTATTTAAGCCCTCGATGTCCTAAACGAAGTGCAGGACGGACTAAATAACATTTTTAAAAGATGTTTCAACTCTCCAAGGCCTACGACATTTCAATCTGTAACTTTTCGGATGAGCTCAATTCTTTAGCATGATATTATTGTTACAATAATAGCTGCGTTCTAAGTAGATAAAGATATTTTCAACCGATCGTGAGCTTCCGAGTAGCAGTGCGGCAGTGGTTATGCTTCATATTCGTTAGGTCTTGATTTCGAATCCCGGCGGCAGCAGTTTTTTTTTCATTCTTCGGCAGTCTCCGTTTTCTAATACATCGTTCGTATTTATTGTTCACATAAAATAATTAACTAATCATATACTAATGAGTCAAAGATTCTAATTATTCAATTCGAATTTCGAATGACTTAGTACTATTCTATTCTAACGACTACTCGTATAACTTTAGCTATTATTATTAATATTTTAGATCTTATTATTTTCAATCTTACATGAAAACAATTATACTAAAAACTTATTTCTGGAATTTTTAAATTTCAAATTTTCTTCGTTTATGGCGGCGATTTCTAATTAGTGGTCCCCTTTTCCCTTCTGTTTCGTTACCAATTGTACGCGATGAGATGAGAGTTTTTCTTGATCTGTGAATTTAGGCTCCAGAGGCTTATTTTACCTTTTTAAAAAGATGATTTGGACCTAAACATTGTAAAAGTGGACAAAGTTACCACGTTTCAGATCAAATCATCTTTATGATGTATGGATCTTCATACTCTAAAAATATGATTTGAACCTCCTTACCCTCGTGTAGAATTTGGAGGCTTAAATCACCTTTTAGGTAGATTTTTTAAAAATCTAGCTATTTCATTCGTCCTCATAGTCGATTTTTCACACGATTTCGCCATAACCTATCATAATTAGTTGGTTAGGGTTCAAAAATACCATTCATAAAAAAATTTATGTATGTATGTATAGGTGACGTGAAATTGTCGAGAGATGGAGTAAGTGTAAGTCTGTGTGTTAGAGAGAGATAACGTGAGTATGTGTGTTGAGTTGAGTGTAGTAGATAGTGAGTTGAGCATATTGAGTATAAGTGTGTATGGTAAGTTAAGTGAGCGATAGAGTACGTGTACGGTATGTGGTATGTTTTGAAGTGTCTGTGAGATGGAGCGTGGATTTAACGGGGGATGTCTAGCTGTGTCGCGGATAGTGGCCAAGATAACGTGCCTCCCGACTAGTGATGACGACTAGGCCTAGGCTTAGCTCTCGGGGTTGACGTGGTGATCGCGGAGGTGCGACTGAGATATCGCCGCCCCTTCGTGGTGGTACCCGGAGTTAGCTAGGGTACGTGTACGTTTATTTGGGGGGATGGCAGGCCTCGTTTGCGATGCTCGAGGAAGCCAAAAATTCGCTAACTTCAGATATCACGGGGAGTGACATTACGTGAAGGCCCGTGAGTCCACGGCTTGTATGCTTGTGAAGGAAAGAATGGATGGAGAAGTAAGAATGTGGGATTGGAAGAGAGGAAGTGGAGTGAGCAAGTTATAGTGGGAGATTATCGTGGAACAGTTGTGTAACTACCGGCGAGTGAGGAAGTTGAGACTTGGCGTCACTCGTGAACGAGTAGACCCAGTAGTCGAGTTTGGAGTTTTGGAGTAAGCGGTAGTGAGTCGGAGAGTCCCCAAGGTGGACCTCGACCGCCACCCTAGACTTTCGTCGTTTTGGAGCCTGTAGCCCTGTGTATGGTGCTCTTGGAGCCGTTTGTCGTGATAGTTGTCGTAAATTACCGCATAATTTGTTTTATTTTATATATTATCTAGTGTATTAAGTTTTGTGATTCTTCGTCGTCGAGAGGTTCCCGATGTTGTATTCAGGTATTTATTTGCGTGATGGACCGAGAGTACTAGACCGCGGGCCTTTTGGGCCCTCCGCGTCACTCTCGCGTCATCTTTATGGTATTTTTATTTGGTTTTGTTTGTTATTTTATTTTAATATTAATTAAATTAAACGGCTTCTTTCGCATCAAAAGAAATGCGACCCTCTCTCCATAACCTAGCATACTGAGCGCACCAGGACATGCCGCTACCACCGGTTATGTCTCTCATCTCCAAAGGATATAGTTTTAGGTTTTAATTTACGTGTACGTTTAGACCGGTTGCCGATACCGGGGAAATAAAGGTCGGCTGGCACTCCTCAGGATCTGGAAGAGATGAGAAGGGTGATCGGTGGGCGACGTGTTACGTAGCCCGAATTCGTTTAATTAGAGTTTTGAGTTATTGAGTAATTTTGTTAAGTAAGAATTTTGAGTAATTATTGGGTTTTATCGAGTATTAAGAAATATTACGTTACAATATATATTGTAACATGAGGAAAATTCGACATCGACCCGTGGTTTTAAATTATTTGAAATAATAAATAATTATCCGGTGAGCGAATTAATTAATTAATGTAACGGGGCCGTTAAGCCCACCTCCGTTTGACGGGAGGCCGATACCTCGCCCTTTTGGGCATACTCGCGCTGCGAAATCCCTATTGTATATACTGAGCCCACCATATATTATAAAAGCGAAATATGAGCATAAGCTCACATTAACTTACCCATTAGGCATGCATTGCATGTGGGTGTCTCACCAACAGCCACCACGAGACCGACCTCATTTGGACCCAAACACTCCTCCCATCTCAGGAAATAGAGAGACTCTGGTCGAAGTGGTGCTTGGAATGAATCCCCCATGGTACCAGACTTCAGCTCTGGTGAACTGCTTGCATAGATTAGTGGTGGGACGCAAGTTCTCTCCATACCCTATGTAAAGGGCCACTCCACTTGTTTCTTTCGGGTTCCCAACAAGCAATTATCCGCTTGTTTCGTTCGACCCCTGTAAGATTTTCTACTTTCCCCAAGCCATGTAGCACACTAATTATTCAAGCCAAATTAAAGTTGGCCGGCTTGGGGGGGGGGGGGGGGGGGAGCGAATTCTAGTGACATCTAGAATCGAAAATTTCGACTTCGACCGAGCAAGCGATCCAACGGATGGATCGTCACGATAGATTCCGGATAGACGCCGAACTGAACGGCCACGTTTTATTATTTATTTGAACAACTCGACTCTGAACAATTCTCGATTCCGACGTATGATCGATTTGCATTACGACATGTAAGATCGATCCTAGTTTGATCAACGAACAATTAATCGTGACCAACAATTTCAACCGACAATAACCGATTAAGTGAACAAGTGAACAAGCCGAAGCATCGGCGCGAAAATTGAACAAAGTGTATATGTGATATTATTATTGAACAAGTGAATCGCGTTCGTGTAATAATTAAAAAATTAATTAATTAATTACGCGTAATAATTATTTCATCGTGCAATTTAACGCGTTACCGAAATAAAATATTATTTTATATTTTATTTTATTTTATTTCATCGAGCAATTCTGAGAATGACGGATTATCCGTGTCTCATTCGTACGGTAGTAGAGTCTTTCCGTTTACAATACTCTGACGTCATTCGTCAAGTATTCCTTCTGAAAAATAAAATAAGTATTTTATTTCGACAACCGAAAGTTTTTTCTCCGAGCAATGAAGTAATTGTGTTTTTTGATCAACTACGATTTTTTTTTGATAATTTTGTTTATATCGAGTCAAGCCGACACCGGCAAATTTATATTTTGTTTGTAACCGATTATTTTTGTAATACCGATCAACGATTTAGTTTAATTAAAATACGACTGATTATTTGTTTAATTCTGATCAATTATTTATCGTAATCTTAAGTGCCTGACCTTTCCCCGATCCGCCACCCTGAGCCGACATTTCGATAATTGTTTATTTGGTGATTATAAAATCACCTGGCGCCTAACTTGATAATAATTGAACAAGGTTGCCAAAAATCGTAAGTGTATTCGGACTTCACTCCGGTAGATCCTCAGTGGTAAAAAACCCGTTACAATATATATGTAATATAACGCAGTTTTGAAGACACGGTTGCGCCTACAATTCTTGTCAGATCCTACCCTGACTAGAAAATACGATTCGTGAGGATTAAAAACAATTGAAAATTTAACCCTCATTAATCGTTTTTAATCATCATAATCCTTATGGTTTTTCACATTTAATCGTCTTTAATCTTCAAATAATGATAAACTATTTTACGATTAGAAACGGTTAATGAGGATTAAAAATTTCAAATCCTCATAAATCGTCTTTAATCTTCAGTTGGAACCAAAAATTGCAACATTATTTTACGATTAAAAATGATTCATGAGGATTAAAAATTTTTAATTCCCATGAATCGTCACTTATCTTTTTTCGGAACCAGAAATTGCGATCCCTGATAAGAAAATACGATTCGTGAGGGTTGAAACTATTTCAATCGTTTTGAATCCTCATGAATCCTCAATTGATGATTAAAGGGAATCAACAACGATTAAATTTTTAATCGTTTTTAATTTTCATGAGGACCAGAAATTTTTGTATATTATTTTACGATTGAAGACGATTCATGAGGATTAAAAATTTTTAATCCCCATGAATTGTTTTTAATCGTAAAATAATATTGCAATTTCTGGTTCCGAATGAAGATTAAAAACGATTCATGTGAATTTGAAATTTTTAATCCTCATTGACCGTTTTTAATCGTGGAATCGTATCGCAATTTCTGGTTCCGAATGAGGATTACAAACGATTCGTGAGGATTTGAAATTTTTAATTCTCATTAATCAATTTTAATCGTAAAATAATTGAGCATTATTCGAGGATTAGAGACGATTAAATGTGAAAAACCTTAAGGATTATGACGATTACAGAAGATTCATGAGGATTGAAAATTTTTAATCCTCATGAATCGTCTTTAATCTTCATTCGGAACCAGAAATTGCAATATTATTTTACGATTAAAGATAATCCATGAGGATTAAAAATTTACTCGTTTCTAACTCTTTAATCATCAATTGACGATTCGTGAGGATTCAAAACGATTAAAAATTTATGACCCTGAAGTTAGCAGACATTTAAAAATTAAAAATTTCTACAGCGGAAATACTGGAAAATATTCAAGATATGGAAAAAAAAACAGAATAATCTTATTGAAAGTAGCTTAATATGCATGTATGCCATTATTTAATTACATCAATTGTTCGCTAATTATTTAAAATTAAAATTTTTAGCAAGCTTTCCAGATATTTGTAGTAATCGAAGCGATGTAATATATTACTACTTTCTTGATTGCACTATTATCCGAGGGTGCCTTTGGTTTTTTTTTCCATTTTTATAAAAAAACTTTAGCACTTCATGACTCCGGCAAAAATGATTTAAAAAAAAAAAAAACAAAAAAAAACAGTTCTGCGTTTTTCAATTCTCTAGAGGAGCAATTTTTTAATTTTTTGATTTAAAAATTTAATTCATAAATAATAATAATCATAAGTTCTATATAATTTTTAGCCGCGCATATAAGTATGGAAAATTATTCCATAACAAAAAACTTTCACTGCACTTTTTCCTTTCTGTAATCACTAAAAATGACTTGATTAATTTTTGTTAATTATAAGATAGAATAATAGATATCCGCATTTAAATATTTATATTAATAAAATAATATTAAAAATATTTTTAGGGCTGTAAAACTAATTTTTCTTATTTTTTATAATTTTATGTTTTTCTACACAGACTATTACCATTATATACATTAATTTTTTTCATAAATATTATATTCACGACGGAAAAAATTTATTTTTATTAAGTAATAAGTGTTTTTTTTTTAAATTTGATCTTAATTCATCATCTATATATTCACACAGCATAAAAAGAAATAAACTTAATACTAATTCTAATCAAAGATTGCTTATTACGATGCTAAATACTTGCTACATAAGTTACATTTATAGTCAAATGCTTCCATTTGTTTCGCTGTTTTATTTAAATCTTTTAAACATGAATAATGTACGCATTTTTGACAGATGCAGCACTGAAACCATCGTGATTTTCTCTGAAGTTCGGCCCGTCCACATACCGTGCATTGATCTTTTACGTCCAATGACATTTGAAGACACCTTACTTTCAACTCCTCTCTTAAATAATTAGGATCGAAATCGTTTATTTTCGAAGCACTCCTCTGTAAAATTTCTTTTATATAGTGGATAACAAAAATTCCACAGTTATGACTATCCTCCTGAAGTGGCTGTTGTAAATTCTTAATAATCCATTGAGTTTTATTTCTGGGAAATACTTTATCATAACAAAATACAAAGTTGTCGAGGAAATCCTTCGCTTTTTTTTATCAACACGCATTTATGGATCTAAATAATATACATATTCGCTAATAATATCCACACAAAAAAAGAACCCAGTGGACATTATCTACATGAGTCGGGAAAAAAATCGACGATTTTTTGGTCCATTGATTTAAAAAATCCGTGTAGAAATTGGAGCCAACATCATCAGTTTTTCCTGACATTATTGAAGTGCTAATTTGACACAACACATACGCCGTCTTTTTATATTGAAACGATTCGTAAATTAAAATACTTGCGCAATAATCAATGATTAAATTAGAAAGCCATTGATTATTGTACAATAGACTATAGTCTTCACCATGTAAATATAAAAAATCATCTTCATTATTTACATTTTTGGTAAACTTAACAAAATACTGACGAGTATTTACATTTTCCGAACAGTAATAATTTTGAACTTTAATAGTTCCATTCTTTTCAGTTTCTATCAAATTTATTTTTTCAGTTTCATCCAGCAGCTTTTTTAATCTTTTACCCTCTTGATAAGCGGCCGATGATTTGGGTTGAGTAGTGGAACGGTTCCAACCTTCTTTGGAGTATAGATTATCGGGTTCATCATGTTTTTTTGATCTCTTCTTCGCTTGAATTTTAGGTTTAGGAAGTTCTAACACCTTGTACTCTGATGTGATTGACGAATGACTGGCATCATTAATACGGCCTACCTTTGTATTTTTTTTCATATTACCCTTTCTTTTTTAAAAATAATTTTCAACAGGACTATTTGTGAGATGTTTCTTTTCTGGTGTCATAACTATCAACCAAAATGGAGCGACAGAAAATATTTTTACTAAAAAGTAATCAGCAAGTTTCAAATCATTATCTGTTGCAGGTTTATTTGATGAATTTACCATGACCTCAACTTTTTTTTTTTACGAAAAAAAATCACGATAGAAAGGACTTGATTTGTAAACGATAGTTTCTTCCTCAGTGTCAATTGAATCATCCGTATCACTCGAGTCATCATTCGCAAGATTTTTTTAAGCTTTGATAACTGCAGTTGATTGTCTTGGGCATAGCAATATTATGAAAAATGATTCTATCATTTGTGTTAGACTTTCAATGTCTTCACAATGGACTAAAACAGCAGCAGACTCTAAAATAATTCTAGCTCTAGATTTTTTAACTTTTTTTAATTTTAGACGTCGTGAAATCATTTTCATAAAGTGAGGATAGCAAGTTAAAAGAGGCAACTTAGGAAACGAAGAGCTTGGATTAATTTTATAGCTGTAAGACATTTTTAAATAATCAGAGACATTACAATCGTTCCGAGATCTCATTATACCATTTATACTAGCCCAAGACCAATCAGTAACAACAGTGCTTACTAGCTATTCCACCCTTCCTTTGCTCAGAGCGCTAAACAGCAGTTCGGGCTCCTCCACCGCCTATTATAACAACCTTTATGCATCGAGGCCAACGAAGCAGGAGATCAGGACGCACTGTACAGCTCAGTAGCGTTATTCAAGGCGTTATCGCGGACCTCACCCAACGTCGTCCGAGAATTAAATCCGAGGAAGTTCTTATTGAGCCGGTAACGCTAGTAACACCGCGAGTGGTCGTTAACGATTCGATCAATATATCAAAATCGTGTGTTGTTGAGCTTCCGAGCTCGCGTGTTGTTGAGCCTCCGAGCTCTTGTGTTGTTGAGCCTCCGAGCTCTTGTGTTGTTGAGCCTCCGAGCTCGTGTGTTGCTGAGCCGTCGAGCTCATGTGTTGTTGAGCCATTAGGCTCTGGCGGTTTGATCGACCAGTTACAATCACTTGTCCATACGGAGGAGTCGAGTCTCCAGAGCTCATCCTGTTCAAACTTAGACGAGGTACCAAAGGAGAACCCGGCCTTCTGTACTGGCATCAGCAAGGGTTGGCAGTTGGTTCCGGTGGAGGTACCATCCGTCCATCCGCCTAGCGGAAGAATTACATTCCACGACCCTCGTTACGGGTACTATTCAGAGGCCTACTTCAAGGCCACCGGCAGAAACGCATACGCACCGGCGGAGGCGAAGAAGTTACGGGAAAACGGGATTATTTGTGCCGACTTATGGGGCCCATAATCTCCACTGTGGTATATCAATAACGTTCTTTTGCATACAATAAAAGAAGGTCAACATCTGACGCACCTGGGGTCTATTGACACCCTAACGACGTCAACCTGGTCAATTTAAAAATATTCTGTCTGATAAACAGATAAGCCAGAATGTAACACAACATTATCGACAGTGTGCATAATAGATTTTATTTTTATTTAAATTGAACGCGGTAAATCAAATTTACCCCGCTACAATTGACTCTATTAATTTTTTTGTTATGGATCGTTAACTCAAAGTTTTCAGGTATGCTGTTTTTATAACATCCAAAGGTCATAAAAGTCGTTTTGTCTCCATTTAGTGTTAAATAGTTAACATACAACCACTTTCCTATCTTATCTAAGAATATAGATATTATACTCTGCAATTCAGACCAGGTTTTCGCGTGCATTTAATTACAGTATCATCTTAAAAGCAGCTAAACTATTTTCAGGTAGTGTTTTGGAAATATCATTTACGTAAATTATAAACAGGTATTATGTCAAGATCAAGTAGGAAAATATTCAACAACCTGAAATAAGCTTTTACACAAAATTAATTTTGTACAGATTAAAATTTTATTTCTCGCTCGAAACAATTCTTGCCCAGTAGGTTTTTGTTTTGTTTTTTATCTTGAACAGCTGCACAGAAGGTTGACAAAAAAAATTATAATCAGACTACCCAAATACAACTGCGTAAGCCGAACACTACCATATTAGGATAGTAACAGAGGTACAACTTGAACGATGACTCAGAACCTAGAACAAAGAGTCTCCAACGGCGACTCTTCACCTCCCGTGGAGTACCATCAAATTTTAACTAGCCTTTGTTTACCAAGACATGTTTGCATCCGGTCTTTTGTCCAATTAAGTGCCATCCATATTCTAATATTTTTTTTACAACAATATATATTCCTCTTCAATAAAATCCGGTCTAAAGTTCTTATTTTCGATATGCAATCGCGATAACGTCTTCAATGCTAGTTTTTTTGGGGACAGCTGTGTCAATAATAAGATGGATGACTCATTTTGTAGCTGGAATACATCAAAACGCATCCGCGACGCCTCCTCCGATAAGAGCCAACCCTTCACGTCTCCGTCTTAATTACCTTAACTATTCACCAAATCCGTATTTGCCTGGCTTGGACGTTCCTTTACTTCCCATCCCTAGTTCCGAGTCCCAAGATAGAGGACTCCCTCTTCAAATGACACTGCCCAACTAATTCCTTTATTATATTCTACCTTCGATCCGCCCCTCACAACTGAGAATTAAGGCCCAAGGTCAGGGAACCTTCTCCTTCAACCTCCGCTATCAGCTACCTCCTCTACCAACTTCATGACCCTCTCGATATCGATCCGCCCTTTCCTAACGACCACAGCCCTGAGAATAGCTTACTCACGTTTCTCCGATTGGTTACTCTCTTTGTTCAAGGGACTTATGTAGTTACCTCCCTTGTCAAAGAGTCATGTTATCCATGCAACCACTGATAAGCTTAATGCATATTGGTCCCCCAAAAAGATTAGAGCGCTTACACTTGCAAGTAAGTCCTAATACTTGTTGGGAGTTCACTCCTTTCTCCATAAGCTTCCCCGGTAATTACAAACCGCGAGAATATATAAAGTACGACATCGTCCTTAAGGAGTGCCGAGTTGAGTTCAATAGTGCCTAATAATAATTGCCTAAACGGCCTGTCTCGTAAAATTCGGAAGTTCTAATGATTATTCAGATTTATTCCAAATTTAAAATCTATTTTAATCTCGAAAATCCAGTCTAATTATCGATATTATTCCATCAAAATTAAGGTGCGGCTCACTTTCTAATCGCGGATTTCTATTATTTGAGGAATTAGGAATATTCTAGACCATTTACAGAGCTGCTTTAATTATCAAATTCGGAACTCAAGTATTGACCACCTTCGGAAGACTGGGCCTTCTTTAGCATTTTTCGATATATTCGTTTAAACCAAGCAATTATCCATCCGGTTTGGAACTTGCGATCACAAGTGTAGTGCGGGTTGAATAAGAAATTACCTAACCTTCTGTGCAAGCGTGAATCTAACTCCTGAAATCTAGTGAAAGTGACTTGTGAGCAATCTGGTGCTGCCTGAAAAGACCAAACCCAGCGTGATCGTCTCTATTCAGCGCCAATCAAAGAGGGTCTAACTGCCACGGGGTGTCCAACTAATTGTCCAGTCAACACCAAATTACAACAGTCATCACCTGTTGTTTTGTAACCGCAAGCATCTTTGAGACTCAATAAACATTAACTGTATCTGTAAGTCCTGATATTTTTAATCTGATATTAAGAAATACATACAGATTCCTGACCCCTATCCATGCTCAGCATCAAATAACGTGGTCCCCGTTACCCGAGTAAAGGACTTAAGTGCCTTGACTCAAAATTAAGGGACTGTCGTATGTTATGTCTGTTTGGACGAAACACAAGAGCGGCCCTAATACATTACTTTGCGGAACATCAATTTTAACTTTTTTTTTATAACTTCTAATTTTATTAGTTTTTACCACCTGGTACCTATTTGCTACATAGTTTTCAATTAAATCATATACTACTCCTCTGATACCATACTTATATCATTTTCCTCGCAGTATTTTATGGTCTACCGTATCAAAAGCTTTTGCTAAGTATAGACAAGCTACAATTATAGGGTTTTTAGGATCCAGATTTGAGTAAATATACTCCGATGTAGAAGCCAATGCATCCTTAGATCCCTTGTTCTTACGAAAACCGTGCTGATCATTGGAAATAATGTTACAGTGAGCTATGAATGTGCTTAGACGCGAATGTATAATCTTTTCAAAAATTTTAGCGGCACTTGATACAAGCGATATAGGACGATAATAAGACATTTAATGTCGATAACCTGACATATAACTAGATATGATATCAGCGCTGCTCAAAAGGATTTTGGTGTAGGTGTGGTGGAATTTAACAACTAAAAATTACACAAAATTAATAATAAATAATTCAGATCTTTATTTTACACTATTTAAACTTAAAGACTGTGAAAAATAATATTTCTAGAGCGAATACGACTGATTTATACGCGATAGCGAATGCAACAATGGTAATTTCACGTATATAAAATCGACACGTGGTCAGTAGTGGTTCAACACCCATTAATTAATTTACAATTAATTAAAACAGAGCAGCAATCAATATATACTGAATAATTAGTAGCCTTGATATACTAGTTAATTATTGAGATTATTTAAGCGTAAGTTCAATGGAATTATAACACAAGAATAATTTACATAAAGCAAAGCGGTTTAAGAGCACGAGGTCGTACTCTAGAATGCACGATGTAGAAAGTGTTGTTGAGACAGTGTTTTCTTCCTTCGTTGCCGCTCAGTGGTGACGTGTGCAGTATGGCTGCACTAGCGAATTTTTCCATTGGCTTAAAAACGCGCCAACAGGATGTAGATAGCCGCCAATTTTCCCAATTGGACGGCTGGTAGCGGGGCTCTCATGCCAGCTTGACACGGCCATGAGCGAGAAATTGTATGTGCCGGGCCCAAATAGCGAGTGACCCAGCACTATTCTGACCTTAAAGTCAGCAGCGAGTTCGGCAGCTCCTGGACGTAGGGAAATTGCACGAAGCTTTTCAAAATGATTAAACTCGTGACTGAACAAGCTCATTTGAGTGAAATATAGGTCAGTCTCTACTTGACATGCAATTATTAAATGCATAAATGTTCCCTAGTGCTGTATTTATAAGTGGACGAATGATTGTCAGTACTTTAGTATTCCTGGTGGATCTAATATTACGGCAAGCTTACGTACAGCACCACAAGACTACCGTAAAATCACGGTATAGATACCGTTGAATTGCCGTAAGACTGCCGTAATATTACGGTAGATCTATCGTAATTGGACGATAGTGTTACGGTGATGAAAAATAGGGTAAAGAATAAATAAAAAAAACTCCGCTGACTCATCGGCGCGATCCTGAATTCTACCAATTCAAAGTCTGATCTGTTAACCACTGTGCTCAACCAGATACTTGAGATGAGAAATTTATTGTATTTATTCCTGTAGCGGATCCGAATTACGGTAAATTACCGCATTTTACCACAAATTACCGTATTTTACTGTAGTTTACCGTAAAATACCACAATGTTATCGAAAATCTGCGGTAAAATACCGCGGTATTGCCGCAAATTTTACGGTGAATTGCCACAATTTTACCGCAAATATCCCGAAAAATACGCTTATTTAAGGTAATTCTTCTGAATACCGTAATTACAGCAATTTACCGTAATTTGGATCTGCTAGAGTCGATACAAACGATTTCAAGAAAATTGAAGACGTCAATAAATAATTCATTCTGTTATTTATATTGTATTCAATTATATATACTTTTATATAGTTATATATAATCGTATCTAATTTTGTATAATTATTCTCCCGGGCCAAAATTAATGACGTGAACTATTTACTGTAAATTACCATAATACGGTAAAGTACAGTAAATGATAGGCTTAACGTTAAACTCTACTGTAAGTAGCAATAAAGACATTACTTTTAATCAGAGACGAGAACTTTACTGTTGATGATTGCACAAGAAGTTACGTATTTTTATCGTAGTTCTACCGTAAATTAACCGTATCCGCATATTCATGCTACGGTAGGATTATGGTAGGCCTACCACTAATTAATGTAACGAGACCGAAGTATGCCTCCTTTTTACAGGGGACCGTTTTCACGTCCTTTTGGGCATACATGCATTACGGGGTCATTCCTATCTTCTACCATAATATGATTATAGCGAAATATGGAGCATAAGCTCCTTATTGGCATTACCCTAGGATCGATGATCAAAGATCCATTTGCGTGTGGATGCTGAACAAACAGCCTCTACGAGTCTGAATTCAGTGAAATCTAAGCTTTCGGTTTTCCTTATGCCAGCTTGGAGAGGATTCGCTCATAGTACCAATTCCGTGTATGGGTCGACATACCACGTTGGTTAAATGGGAACGTGGTTTGTTCCCCTGCCTCCCTGAGGATGCACCCAGTTTTGTTCACATTCATTCATCCACTCTTTAACACATTCTCACACACACCTAACTTGAGACCGACATCCTGAATGTGCAGAGTTCTCATAAGTTGTGAGCTTACACACTCATGCCCAGATGCTCCGGGTGGATGCCAGATGTACCGTGATCTATAAGTCTTCTTTTCCTTCTTCTGGTTGTTAGAATTGGCTGCTTAGTTTTTGGTGAAAACAATTTCACTTTATTGAAATCATTAAGAATTCTAAGGGAATTTCGTGATGAGGTAAGAACCCGGCCGATATGTGGCTACTCTACTCTGGAGCACCTCACGCTGAGGCTTGAACTTGGTGCATTTTAGCAGTAAGTGCCAAACGGTGTTCCTTCCTCTGTTGCATTGGAAGCATTTGCGATTTTTCGCGAGTCCATACTTAAAGATTCTATCTTTAAAGCAGCCGTGACTGGTTAAGATCTGGGTAAGCCAGTAATTAAGGTTGACTTTTAGTAACGTCGGGAGACTGAATGTCATTCGTCTTTTGCTGGATGTGACCACTTTTCTTGCTATCTACGAATGGTTTTTTTTCCAAGAGAGACAGGCCCTTCTTCATCATCTGGCTGCACGGTCATGGAGATCTTTTCTCTAGCTAGGACTGTGGTAGTAAGTCTTGATTTAATAAGTTTTTCAAACACCTTCCCGACTACCGAAAGGACATAAATGGGCCTATATGATTTCAGGTTACTCTTGTCTTTAGCACTGCTCTCAAGGAGCATAATGATTTCACCCTCTTTCCATGTGGTTGGGAATACTCCTAGTTCTTGGCACCTATTGTAGAGATACAAAAACTTCCCTCACAAAATAACAGCTGCTCTTTTTATAACTTCATTTTCAAACAAGTCTGGTCCGGGCGCTTTTTTGTTGTGGAGGGTCTTTAAGTTTTAAGTTGAGACAATGTGAACTGTCTTCGTCGCCCTCAGCCTTGCGGTTCCCATTTTTCTCCGTCTCGTTGCCGTCTGAAACCATACAAGTCAATGTGCCGTAGTCACATGACGAATTTTCACGTTGACGCATGGGTGTCCGTAAGGGTGCAGTGGGGACAGAGTCCCGAGGCTAGTCCTACGACCAAAACTATTAGTCAATCACTTCGATCCTGGATCAATTAGCACTAAGACGTATAGCTTATCTACTATTGTAACATACTAGCAATTTACTTGCGATTCTGTAGAATTCGGGCAATTAACTTGCGTTACACTTAACATTACTGGCGAGTTACTTGCGTTATAATTTTACTTTATGATTATTATTTGTGATTAATAAAGTTCAGTTTATCCACTTATTATTTAAAGTAACCGGCAATATACTCGCAATACTAGAACTACACTGTGCCATGCGCCCATCTAAATTATATCTTACGTTTACATCTTCTTGTCAGTAATTTTAATTGTTGTAATTGGCAGTAATAAACTTGTACAACTTTATTTAATTACTGTTCTTGTATTCTGCCTTATCCTCTAATTTAATAACTTTAAGTTAATTTATTCTATAAAATAAGATAACTAGCCGTAAGGGAATTTAGTACGAGTTTCATCAATTGATCGTTTGATCGAGTGCGGGTTTTTCTCTTGCGAGAACCCATCTGCGTTGTCTGAGTAATTATAAATTTTGTAGAGGCCAGCCTAAGCCAGGGATCAACCCGCGAATTCTGGTGGCTGCTGGTAAAAATCGCCAAAGCAAAAAGCGATTTGTCTTTAAGTAATTCATGTGGGGTGAATAGGTCGGCGTCCACGGTGTCTGATGGCATCTCTGAATTAGCTCTGGTCTCTTTTTGTTCTTGTGTTTCTGTGGTTAGTTTGTCGTTTAGAATGTGTGTATTAAGAAAGCAGCTAGCTGTGTCCTTAAAGCTTTTTGTGGATTATCTTTCCTGTCGGAGTGTGGTGAGCACTCTGTTAACTCGGTGCTTGTTTGCCTGGAGCTTGTAAACGATGCCCCAGTGCTCCTTGTTACCGCCCGACATTGCAAACTCTCGCCAGCTGTTCTCTCTCTGTCTCTTAATATATTTGAAATATACTTTGCAAAGTTTCAAGTACGTCTTTTTTAGTCCACAGTAGGTCTACAGTATATTGCGATAAGATTACGGTATATTGCCCTAGTACTATAATCTACGGTGATTTACTATACTATCGGGTCCACCAGAGATTTATACCGCCTACACATCCAGCTGTATCCTTTAATTTTTTGATTATTTATTCTACTTCGAGACAATCCGTTGGTTTCCAAAAGATAGACTTAGGATTATTACATTTACCTGTATCTGTATTACCAGTGTTGTTATTTTTAGCCATGTTGGAAGCTACATTTGACCCGATATTACTAAGAAAATTTATAAATTCATTATCTACACTGGTCACAAAAATTAGGGGATAAAAAAAAAATCCGAAATTTGTAGGTGATTTTCAACATGCTGTAACTCGGTGAAAAATGGTCGCAGAAGAAAACTAAAAACAGGAAATTGTAGCCTCAAGTTTCTAGTTTTCAGATCTGGACCTCAAATTTCTTTATCATGCACGGTTACGGAGTAATCATAAGAAAACCGGCGAAAAGAAAATTTTCAAAATTTTTGCTGGTCTTTCAATAACTCTATGGGCGTCAATAAATTTTTTTAAATAGTCCGACCTTATAAGTCTTTTAGGGAATTTTATGCCCTTTAATTTGGCGGCCTGAAAAAGTCTCTACGACAATTTGGCGCCGAGTTATCATTGATCAAAGCAAAATAGTCCATTTTGGCTTTGATAATCAATAACTCCGGACGTATTAGTTGTACAGAAAATGGAAGCAAGGTTTTGAAAACTGGAAAACATTCTCTGTAAGGCAAAATTAGTGGCTTTTGATGAAAATTTTTTGTTTAAAGCGATATTGTTTAGTGAAAAACAGGTCGAAATTCGCAAATTTAAGGATATTCCGAAATCTTGCTATAACTTTGGATATAAGAGATGAACAAAGGATATCTTCGTTTTTTTTCAACCTCAAAGTGTCCTGAAAAAACCCAAAAAATTTCAAATCGCTGCGATTTTTCTTTCTTAGTGCCCCGAAGCTTTAAATTTATCGATTTTGTCAAAAATCACCAGAATTGGTAGTTTCTCAGTTTTTGTTCATTTTTTCGATATGAAAATGTTTTTTTTTTATCGATAGTCTTCATTTCCTTGATCAAAAAGATTGATTTTCGAAAAAAATTGAAAAAAACGAAAACTTTTTTCAAATTTTCTTATGATTACACCGTAACCGTGCATGATAAAAAAATTTGAGGTCCAGATCTGAAAACTAGAAACTTGAGGCTACAATTTCCTTTTTTGAATTTTCTTCTGCGACCATTTTTCACCGAGTTACAGCATGTTGAAAATCACCTAAAAATTTCGGATTTTTTTTCTATCCTTCAATTTTTGTGACCAGTTACATGGAACAGAAATTTTTTTTTATCTTCGATTAAGTATTCGATATTATTATCTGAAGTTAAAATTTTCCTAGTATTCCATTAACATGTTTCCAGAGATGGTTACTATTTTTAGACTCATAACTAACCTTTTTACTTTCTTAGTTATCTTTTGCCTTTTTTAACAACTTATCTAATTTTTTACAGTAGTTTACATATTTATTTTTTTAGGTCGATAATAGATTTATCTCGTTTCCAATTCCAATTGTTGTAAATCTTTTCTTCGGTCCGACAGGATTTTATGAGGCCTGAAGTAATCTAAACTTTTCGTGGCTTAAACTTGGATTTTTCTTGTGAATTTTCGTATTTTACCAAAAAGTAGATTGGTAGCGACCTTAGGATTATTTATAGATAATATCCGAAAAAATATTTTTGAAATGATTTTACTTTTGGAATATCTCCAAACATACTGTATTGATTATATTCAACTTCTTACAAATTGGTGGAATTAATGGGCCACTTCGAACGCCACCTAAAGAAGCCAAATCCAATCATTCGTTTAAAAGTTATAGAATATTTACATGCATACGTACGTACATACACACACACATACACTTTGACATCACCTTGAAATTAGTCAGAATAGCCTCTTAGGCTATTCTGACCAAAACCATTAACTTCCTTTTTATTTGAAAATTTCAATTTCTATAGCGAAAAGTTAAAAAACGCGACATAGTGGTAATACGTTATAAATCACGTCTTTTATTCATTTACGTTTTTATTATTGTTTTATCAATCACGGAGATGTCGTCAAAGACTTCAACTGGTTCTAACTCCCTGGAAAGAAACTAAAAGACCCTCAAACATCAAAAAAGCTTAATAGTGTGGGACGACCGAGGTTATCCAGCCTACTTACCCGAAACAGATCGCAATCAGTAGGCTCTATACCGGAGCTCTGTAGGAACTAAAAAAGAACAAGAGAACAGCAAGAAATCTGTGGTTTGGAGGACCTCAAATCAACCGAAACCTTAAAACGACGTGAATCATTGACAGCGAACTATTCTAACTCTGTTAACTTATTATCTTCGGACTCTGACTCACTTCTTTTACACAATAACCCTATCAAAGGCATAATGGATCGAAACAGCACCAATACAAGTATTTCAGATCCAACCTCAATCCCAGACTTTGTAGTTATGTCCTCCCAAGACTCCTGTTCATGGTTAGCAAAACAGGTTATAGCGCTGAAAATGGGCAACACAGCACAACTTAGGCAGATGAACGAATGAATCATGGAAGCAGTCAAAACGGCCCAAGGAAGAATCTCTTCACTGGAGGTAAAAGTACAAAACAGCCTTGTGGACGTTGGTAATATAAAATCCAACCAAGGCAATCTTTCAGCAAGGCTGGAAGCTATAGAGAACGGTAAGTCTCGTTCTGACACTAATCTAGTAAGCAATGAACTCAAAGTACTATCTTCTAGGTAAGATGCACTTGAAAAAAATGCCACCAATGTTATTGCTCCCAAGAACGATTCTCTGATCACGAAACAATTCAAGGATCTAACCCGTACAGTTGACTCTAAACTAAGTCTAGAGTGCAAAAAAAATATTATCCTCAAAAGACTGCAATTGACCACCAAACCATACGAAGAAGTCAAAACCTTTCTACACTTGACCTTTGGAATAAATCAGGATGGAGCCTCCGTATGCATCACGGGAAACCAGGAATTTGGTCGTGGTCCATTTTAATAATCTAGAAACTAAAAATCAAATAATGAGAAACAAAAAACAGAAGCTGGTGAACTCAAAAGTATTTATCGAGAACGACCTGTCTGCAAAGTTTTCTGCTATCGAGCGTGCAATAGCCTGCGAACTCAGGAAAATAGCAAGAGAAGAAATTAAGAAAGGTAACCAAGTCAAAATCTTCTCTAACAAACTAATTCTGCAGGACAAGATTATTCTATGGAATGACAAACTAAATGAACCAATAGAGAAAGAAATCAGCCCCTCAACAGCCAATCCAAACGGCACTCCTAGTCTGTTCCACTCTATCATGATAACTAGCAGTATAGAGGGAATAACCAAAGCTCACTCCCCTTCTCTGTCATATTCTGGAACAGTTTCTGCCCGAGAAACATTTTTAATCTCCCCTCCCCCATCGTTACTCTTGTTATCGGAATCTACGAAACATGGCAGCTATCTCCGTCAAATCTACTAAACTGGACTAATGAATACAGCAGCATAGGGTCTAGTGCAACTAAACAGTCAATTAAAGGAAGACCCAGGGGAGGACTACTCCTCCTAGTAAAAAAACAACCTAGACTCTGAAATACATTGGGGTATGGTACTTCAGACCAGACACAGATCTACTTACTATCTTGGACGAACTTCAAATAACCATCAATAACCTAACCGGACGCTACAAAAGCTTCCCGATTATATTAGGAAGCGACTTTAATGCTAGTGTCGGCAATCTGGACAATGACGACCCATCTGAAATCTTTGTCAACTCCCATCTGCTCACCACTCGGATATCACAAAACACGGTAGTCATGCTGGAAGGCTCCACCCTTCTCAACTTCACATCAACCAATGTCCTGATCCTTTTAAACTCTTCATATCTTTTTAATGAATTGACCGATTGAGATGGTTGAGGTGACAATCGAAAGAGTGTGTTGGCCGTCAACTTTTCTGGAAATTTCAAATCGATCGATCAAATGAACACTAAGATATAGAATAAATGTGGTAAAAAAAAAAAATTTTTTTCAGTTTTTTATAAATTTTTCAGAAATGGCTCTATCGGTCGATTCCAAAATCTACTCAGCTCTGGAATTCGATAAAACGCCTCGATTGCCGCCTCAACTATCTTAATCAGTTTATTCGTTCGAGAGATATCGATCGAGAAAGGAATGGTGAAAAACGGTTTTCTTCGATTATTTTCGAAGCGACTCATCTGACCAATTTCAAAACCTGATCGGCTTTGGAACTCAATAATACGCATCGATTGCCACCTTAACCGTCTCAATCGGTCAATTTGTTTGAGAGATATCGTTGGAGAAAAAATGAAAAAAAAAAAACGGTTTTTCCGAAAACAACGGCATACAAAAGTATTTTCGAGCTCAAGAATCTCGATAACAGCAGGAAGTTTTGGGCCGATAGACCGATTTTTTTTATCTTGGGGTGAGCAGAAGGATAATCAAAGTCCTCTGAGACATATATAGTAAAGCCAAGATAAAAGTCAAAGTTAGCACAGGCTACTCCAAAGAATTTGACGTATCAGAGGGAGTATTACAAGGAGACAAACTCAGCCCGTCTCTCTTTATCTTATACATATCAGATTTTATCCAGTTTTTAGGTAGATTTTTTAAAAAATCTAACTATTGTATTTGTCCTCATGGTCGATTTTTCAAGGGATTTCGTCGTAAACTATCCCGGGTCAAAAAATTAGATCTGTTTTAAAATAAATGATGAATTCAAATATTTTTTCTTTAATTCAAGTTTATAAATCGTATTTATATTGTATAGGAATTTAATCTGTTTTTGTCCGTACTATTCCTTATCCAGGCCAATATCAGACTTATTTTCGTATGATATTTGGTCTGTTTTAAATCGGGTTTAGACTAAAAACAGACTTTTTTATTATGATTCATGGTTCGTGTTCAATTGTTTTTAAGGACAAGAACAGACTTTATTTACTATAATTTTCAGTCTGTGTTCAATTGTTTTTAAGGACAAAAACAAGACTTTTTATAAATATAAATAATAATAATAATAATAATAATAATAATAATAATATTAATAATCTAAGTTTATAAATTTATTTTAATTTTCTTGATATTTGAAACATGCTACTGCGCTTCTGTAATAAGATGTCACACGGAGAAAAATCTTGGCTCGAAACCTACCAATTTTTACAATGCTGTCGACCAAATTTGAAACAGGAAGTGAAGTATCCAAAAAATTATTGGGCTCTTATAAAAAATGATTATGCCACATCACAACACTTATTATGCGCGAGAAACTTATCGATAAGCTTTAATATCAATAACTTTCATACATTATAATAATTTTGATGCAGCATAATAATTTTTTATAAGAGCATAGTAATTTTTTGGATGCTTTACTTACTGTTTCAAGTTTGGTCGACAGCATTGTAAAAATTGGTAGGTTCCGAGCCAACATTTTTCTCCGTGGCACAAGAATTTTGATGTCTTCTAATGCCAAAATATTTTCAATTTTATCCAGTAAATGAGAAGAATTTCTTGACATTTAAAGAGTTGCTTTATCACTTTTATTCAATGCTATAAATATTCAGTAAAGACAACTAAAAATTAAGCTGTCAAATTTTCATTAACTGCCGACATTTTTAAGCAAAAGATACTAAATAAATAGTAAATCAAACATAATCAATTCTGTAACTTAATATTTTTTTATAAATATTGCCCGCAAATAAAAATTTTATAAGTCCATGATTTAATCTAATTTTGTCCTTGTAAATTTTCACAACTAAAATTTTTTAAAGTTCAAGAATTAATCTAGTTTGGTCTGCTCGTAACGCAGTTGTTTTTTAAAATAACAGGTCGAAAACAGCTTAAAATTTTTGTAAAAGACCAACAACAGATCAAATTGTCCAATCAGACTAAAATCAGATTAAATTTTTCGGTCCGGGTAGATCAAAAACAGATTGAAATTTTTATGGAAGTTCAATAACAGACCAAGTAGTCCAAATACAGTCCAGTTAGACTAAAATCAGATCAAATTTTTCGACCCGGGATCATAATTAGTTGAGTAGAGTTCAAAAATATCATTCGTTAAAATATTTATATATGTATGTATATATATATTGTGACATGAGGAAAATTCGACATCGAACCGAGGTTTTAAATTATTTGAAGATAATGAATCGTTATCCGGTGAGCCAATTCTGGTGACACCTATGATGAAAAATTCCGACTTCGACCGAGCAATCGACCCGACGCATTGATTGAAACGAGAGATCCGAGAAAGACGCCGAACTGAACGGCCACGTTTTTTTATTTGAACGATTCGACTCCGACCAACGACCAATTTCGATCCCGACCATTGAACAATTTGATTTACGCCGTTAAGAACAATCCGAGTTTGAACAATTATTCACGACAAGTAAATTCTGAGTAAACAATAAACCGACGACTTTGAACAAGCCGAAGCCTCGGCGCGGATCCGAACAAAGTGTACGAATAAGTTGTTTTGTTAATTAACGAGTGAAGTGCAATAATAATTAATTAATGAAATAATTAATTTCGCGTAATAACTGTGTGATAGTGAAATTGAGCGCGTTACCGAAATAAAATATTATTTTATATTTTATTTTATTTCATCGAGCAATTCTGAGAATTACGGATTATCTATGTCTCATTCGTACCGCAGTCGAGTCTTACGTTTACAAAACTCTGACGTCATTCGTCAAGTATTTTGTGTGAAAAATAAAATAAGTTTATTTTATTTCGGCAACCGAACTGACTTTGTGTTTTGGTCAAGTATTATTCTACGAGCAATTTTAATTTCGTTTATATCGAGTCAAGCCGATACCGGCACATTTATATTTTGTTTGTAACCGATATTTTTTTTTGTGATAACGATCAATTGATTTTCTGTTTAATATACGACTAATTGTTTTTGTGTTAATTCTGATCAATTATTTATCGTAATCTTAAGTGCCTGACCTTTTCCCGATCCGCCACCCTGAGCTGATTTCGATAATTGTTTATTTGGTGATATTAAAATCACCTGGCGCCCAACTGTAAATTTTGAACAAGGTAGCCAAAAATCGTAAGTGTATTAGCCTGGAACTCGGGATCGGCTGACTAGCAGCAAAGGCACTTGAACTCACATGGTGTTAGATTTCACGTATACTGAAAATAGATCAAGAGCGTTGGCCAAGGATCTGCTTCCAATTGGTCGATAAAACCACGCGAGCTCGAAAGCTCAACAACACATGAGCTTGAAGGCTCAACAACACATGAGCTCGACGGCTCAACAAGAACTTCCTCAGATTTAATTCTCGGACGACCTTTGGTAAGATCCGCGATGACACCTTGAATCCCGCAATCGAGCTGTACTGCACATCCTGACCTCCTACTTCATCGGTCTCGAAGCATAAAGGGTGATATGATAGGTCCTCTCAAAGGAGCCCGAACTGCTGATTAGCGCTCTAAGCAACGGAAGGGTGGAGCAGCTAGTAAGCGCTCGCCCCTTTAAGGTTCTTTAGACAAAAGATTTGTATTCAGGTTAAATTTTAGGTTTTATTCCTCTGAACCTGGAGACAGGAAAATCAGTCAGTTAATGAGTACACAGTATCGTGCTCTTTGAGATCTCGCGATCAACTGCCTGATTCTGCTGCTCTTCGACTAAGTACGTTCATCAAAGTGTTAATGTTACATCTCAGGATTCCTATGAGAGCATCGTCATGGCCCGGATCTCATGCATCGTCATCTGTTTAGAATATCTGCGAGCCACGGTGATTCTCTTATCGCAAGAGATTTCCGTTACATTGTTGGCGGTGAAAAGAAATAATTTCGCCAACAAAGTAACGATTTATTGATATATTTATCATCATAAGAAGTGTCGATCCATTTGTTTGCCTATTGTGGCGAATAGATAGAGACTTCGAAAAAAAAATTCTTAAAATTTTTATTTAAAGATAATTAAAGCCAGAACATAACAACAGTTAATCAGAACAATCAGTGGCACTACACCCAGGTATCTTACGATGAGATGTCCCAAAAGATTTACACGTACAGCCATCCAAATTAGAGTAGCCAATAGCTATGTCTGCCGCATTACCTGTAATACACCGACACTTCGTCTAGCACCAACTAATCTTTGCGAATCGTGTGGCCTCGAATCCGAGACTATAGAGCATCTTCTCTACGACTGTCCTCGATATGAAAAAGCTAGACAAAAATACTTCAAGGATTATCTGTCACTTAAACCTAAGCCACTCCAGATCATAAAAATCGGACCTTTTTCTTTTCGGGGATTTCTAAACTCAGGGACCTGACTCTAAATTAATCATCGCTCGCCCTAGCCCCTTCCCCCCAATCCTCGTGAGCTTGCTTATCCCTCGATTCGGACTCCCGTTACTGAATATTTTGATTATATTTTTATTTTTATTTCTATGATGTACGTATTTTTAATTAATTGTAACAAATCCATAAATATGTAAATGCTTCCCAATTGCTATATGAGATATGTATTTTTCTTGAAAGCAATAAATTTATACCATACTATACTATACTAAATATCATTAGATGATTAATTTTACATATTTATTATTTTAATTCGATATTCGATTGTAATTTTTATTACAAATTTTGTATTAAATTTATTGATTTATTTTTTAAATATTAAATAATCAATAATAAATATTTAACATTAATAATTTAATAATATTTAGAATTTAGAATTTTAGAATTTGGTTTATTAATGCCAAGGCACAGGCCAAATGGCAATTTTCATAACATAGTAATTACATTTATTACAAAAGAACATATAGTTGTAAATACATAGTACAACTATATAAAAGAAGAATACTTATAGATAAATTTAGTTTTGAATTACATCAATATTCATTCAGTAATAATTGAATAAAAAACAAGGATTTAAGGCATAAAGTCTTGACTTCTTCACTCTTACTTAGGTCAACTAGTAATTTTACGTATTGCACTGAGTTTATCCTTATCACAGTCAATAGGTAATTAATTTTTGATTTAGTATACAGCATTTTAGATCTTGTCACATATGTACTCTTCATTAGACGCTATTCTATTTGTCGAGATTTGATAAATAATTGAAGACCTCCTTTTTAAAGACTTGCAAGCTGCTCGAATTTACAATTTCACGTGGAAGTTCTTCCCAAAGTCTTATTACAGTCACCAAAAAAGATTTTTTCAAGTATCTAGTAGTAAAAAGAGGTAATTGGAAGGAGGTATGTTTCCTTGCAGCTGATCGATTTGAACGTCGAACGTCTGTTTCCTCAACAAACAAGTCACGCAAATACTCCGGTTTTCCATTTTCTAGTAATTTATACAAATAGCAAACTGCATAATAAAGTCAACGATATTTAATTGTAAGCCATCCCAGTTCTTGACGGTAAGGACTAATAAAGTAATCTTTTTTGAGATTGAAGATAAATCTAATTGAAGAGTTGACAGCTCTTTGTAGCTTCAGATTATTCTCTGAAGTCGAATCAATAAGAACAATAGAGCAGTAATCAATTAGAGGTAGGATAGTAGCTGTCACCAGGAGCTTTCTTATCTCAGTAGTATAAATATTTTTTCGGACCTTAAGACTATGAAGAGCAAAATTAACTTTCCTGGTAGTCTGTAAGATGTGACTATTCCAGGATAAATTTTGATCAATTATGAGCCCTAAGCATTTTGTAGAATTCACGTAAGGAATTTGTGAGTTGTCAATTAGAATAGGAGGAACATCCAGGGATTGTAATTGTTTCAATTTACTACTAGATCCCAAAATCATCGCCATAGTTTTAGACAAATTAATCATCAATCCATGAGAACGTGCCCAGTCGGCAATTGCTTGTGAATCAGCAGTGACTTGCTGAGCCGCATCATGGAACTGGTAAGCGAAGCAATGTCGGTAGATGTACATGTCGTCAGCAAACAGGCCATATTTACAAAAAATTATCCACCTGGCTACAGAGTTTATAACGATTAAAAATAAAATTGGGCCAAGTACAGAGTCTTGAGGAACACCCGACGAGGTTTTTAAAAGTTCAATTGGAGTTCCATGGTCGTTTAGTATGGATTGGGGACGGTTTGACAGATAGGAGAAAAACCAATTTATCACTTCTGTAGAGAAACCTAGTTCATACAGAGAAGTTAGTATGACTTTGGGATCAACGTAGTCAAAGGCTTTACTCAGGTCAAATAGCACCAGTATAGTGAATTGGTTTTTATCCATTGCTCCCCTAACGTCGTCTATGAGTTTTAATAATGCCGTTTGCGTACTGCGATGTTTACGAAATCCTAATTGACACCGATCAAGTAATGAATTGTCTTCCAGGTAAGTTACCAGCTGATTTGCAACTATTCTTTCAAATACTTTTTCTAAATGAGACAGATTTGCTATTGGTCTTGTATCTGAAGGAGATCTGGGCAAAGTTATCTTGTTCAGTGGTATGATGTAAATGATTTTCTAAATCTCAGGAAAGATACAGGTGTAAAGCGATCTGTTGAATAGAGCTGTAAGAAACAGGGATATTTAGGGAAGGTGATCTTTTAGCCACCGCAAATCTAATCCATCTGGACTATTACCCTTAGACTTCATGAGAGTTAATTGAAGAGCCTTTGTGACATCGACGATATCAATCTTTTCCCAATGAAATGAACAATTAACCTGGCGTTGGAAAGAGATTGGCAAACTGTCTAAGAACTCACTGTTTACAGCTGGATGCTTCCTAACTATACTTGCATAGTACTCATTTAGTTCTAGTGCATCAAAAAAGTTTAGGGGTGAAGAAGGATTTGTTTTAGTGAGACCAAGATGTTTAAGCTTGCTCCAGACAGAAGAGCCAAAAGGCAAACTAGATAGCCGTCTTCAAGTATAACTCTCGTACGTGTGCTATTTCAGCTTTAACATATTTTCGTTTGATTTTATACTGCGTAAGTAAGGTTTGATCATGGTTCCTTTTAGCTCGTTTATAAAGCTCATCACGCTCTTTGCATTTATTTTTAAGTTCTTTGGTGAACCAAGGATTACTGCGCCGAGAAATATTTTTTGTGTGATTTGGTGCATGCTGGCCCAAGGAAGCAAGCATATTTAATTTAAAGATTGATAAGAGTTCATTTGGATCAGATTTTTCTAGTACGGAATTGTCAATTTTTAGAGAGTTAAACAAAGAGTCTGATAGCGCTTGCTGATCACAGTCTTTTAAATTCCGGAACGTAATTTTCTTGCTTATCGGTTGCAGTTGATCCACTTTATATTGACACAGTAAATAATCATGACCACCAACGAACGGGGAATCAGATTTTGCAAAAGAGACCAACTTATTTTAACTATCAACCAAGATTACGTCTAGCCACGAGTCACAGCCATTCTTATGGAAGGTAGCACCATAAGGTATGCAATGTAGGGAAGATTCAGTAATGAAATCTTTCAAGTGATTCGCAACGTAAGAATTTTCTAGAAGATTGCAGTTTAAATCCCCTGCTATGACAATATTCTTGAAGTTAGGAGCAAGCTTAGAGTAAATATCAAAAAATTCAGTGAGAAACATTCCTTTTGGCCTTTTATATATACATGACAACAAGAGGTGAAAGCCAGTTCTTAAAGTAACGTCAACTATCAGGAATTCAGGCTGGTTTATGTGATCCGACGTTGAAATGTGTAATACTTTGACTTTGAAGTAATTGTGTATCAGGCAAGCTACTCCACCATCTCTAATATAACGTCTATTTTCAGCATGTTTTAAAGTTCGGTCTCGTCGAACAACTGTGTATTCGCTTAATGAAAAAATTTGATTATCAAGTGAAGGTTTTAACCACGTTTCTAACAAAATAATAATATTAGGATGGGTCTCATGCACTAGGTTTAAAAACTGAGCTATATTACTGACAAGACTGTTTATATTTAAACGTAATACATTTGAAGGTGAAGATGATTTCTTTATAGAATTCTTAATTGAACTATTTTGACGTCATTCAAGCTTAGAGAGGTCAACAGTGAATGTAATACTAAGTCTGTCCGAGTTGTCATCTTTTTTGGCGAAGATATGACCACTTCGAACCCAGACATATTTGAAGTTTATAATTTTAGCCTTTTCCTTTGTCTTTAGAAGCAGTTTGTAGGTCTCCGGATGCAAGAATTCATTTATGTAAATACTCCCTCTATAATTGTCATCAATAATGCCCGAAAAAATATCTTTCGCCGGAAGGAGCTTTATCTTGGGTTTGGAGTCAACTATGAAGACTCTTACCTGTGATGATTTCATGTAGACTAGAAACGAGTGCAAGGAAGGCGCGTTTTCATTTCTAGTACTGCCCACATTTTTTTTCGTCTGTCTATCAAATTTTCGAATATTCAAGACATCACTTGTTAGATGAGGTAATTTTAAATAGTTGAGAATAGAAGTTGAAATGTCCGTCGGAGGCAGTTTATCAATAACAGGGTCCGGGATGCCTGAGAAAACTGATTCAGCCGTGCTTTGGGTCGCTGAAGAAATAGTAGGTGAACTGGAAGTGGATCCTACTGGATTTGGGTTACGCAGAGACGATAGTTTCTCTTGCATTGATTCCTTATCAGTTTCCACCTGGGATTTTACCTCGGAGAGTTCTCTATCAATCTTGGAAATAGCATCAGCATTCACCTGTACATTCTTAGTGACTTCTTCTAATTTTTCAGTAGTATTAGACTGTTCAGTTTTTAACTCCTCAATCTGAGTACTCAGGTGTTCAAACTTCTTCTTCATGGATTGTTCAGAAGGCAGAAGTTGTTCCATCAGAGCTGTCATTTTATCATCTAAGGATTTTCCTAACCAATCTTGAGGTAAGAGCGGCATTGCAGTAGAAGTTGAAGGTGACAGAAATACTGAGTCGTTGCCAGGAGTTAACAAAAGGTTTGGTGTTATAGGAGACTTTTTAGACTTTGAAGCATTTATTGGAGGTGTTGATGGAAACGAAGAATAGGCTGATTTGTAGCTCGAGACGGACGATGCACTAGTTTTAGTAAATCTTATCGAGTTAATACGACTTCTTGCTATCGAGCTAGTAGAATCCAAGTTCAGCAAAAAGTTTTTCAAATTTTTCCTGCAACAATGTGACAGTGGCTTGTTTTCAATATAGTCTTTAGCACAGCTAGGATGGTAGTGATGCCTACACGCATTACAAGTAACAGCAGACTTCACAGCTTGTTTACACCGAGTACAAATTTCAGAGCATACCACGTAAACGATAATGTCTTTTAAACACAAGTGACAGCTCAAGCGGTTGTTGAGAGAAATCGCACAAAGCGATGATCAGTTACAGTCTGAGTAGGCAACAACACAATGATGTTCAATTATCATAAGAGCTGATATCAGAATGATGTAAGCAAAACTTACACTGTCACTATTTACACCAAAATGATGACTACTTGGCGAATAATACAATAACCTCACTTATACTGAACCTAACCTCCTTAAAGTTTAGCAGTCTTTAAATACACTTTTAAGCAATCCACAAAATGCAAATAAATGAAATTATTTATTCAGCAGGTAGATTGCAATTTTTTACGTGCAATAGATCTAGAACAGAAAAAATGCCCGGAGACAAAATAAAGCAGAGTGATCAAAGACTAAGCGAAAATTTAGTGTGTTTATGTACTCACGTGGTAAAGTAGAATTCAGTATAAATTATATTAGATAATAATATAATAATTTATATTAATAAATAATACATACGAATAGTTAACCTTAATTATATTGGAGCGCTTGGAAAAGTATATAAGCACAATTTTTTTCACTAATATTTACCAATAGTAAAAAATAATATTCAATTTAAATCACTACTGAATACAATTATTAAGCACAAATACAATTCGCACTTGTATTAAAGTAAAACATGTGTTGTGTACGTAACAACTTCAACATGTAATTTTCGTGTCACTCCTGTGCGCGCCGATCGTAAAAATTCACACTCATCATTTTTTCATAATGCGCCTAAAGAAGTAGAAGTCATATATGAGCTTATTAACATATATGATCATACACGAAGTAATATATGGCTTCATATATAATCATACATGAACAGACATGATCATGTCTGAGCTCATATGTGATTATAAATAAACATGCTCATGAAAAATGGATCATATATGGCCATGTATGGAAATTTTCCAGGCATGGCCATATATGATCATACATGACCTGTATGGCCATATATGACCATATATAGCCATGTATGTAAATTGGCCAGATATGACCATGTATGACCATACATAGCTTGATACTGCCATATATGACTTGGTATGACTATGTATAGAAATTTTAATTACATTAGAAAAAAAAATTTTTAATTTTTTTAAAATTATTTTGGTGACGCAAAGATTATCAGATATGCGAATAATTGAATTCCTAATCGAATTGGAAATTTTTGATTCCGAGAAAAAATTTTAGACTTATCAATGACCGCACCCGCTTCAGTAGGATTCGAACCCGGGACCTTCCGTACAAAAGACCGACGCTTTGACGACTAGGCTATGCGACCGATAGTTACAACGAAATTTAGTTGTTCTACGTAAGATTGAAAAAATATAATCACTTTTGAAAAAGCAAAATATGATCATTAATATGCTGTTAGTGATATTAAAAAAATTTTCTATTTTTTTTACACTACAACGTCCTGTTTGTAAGTAATTGTAATAGTCAGCTCAAATTTTCTGTATAAAAAATCTGTTTGTCTATATATGATATATAATAGACTGGGTCAAAAAAATTGACTATTTTTTTTTTATAGCTATATCGAAAATATTATTCAGAATGACAAAAAAAAAATTTCATGAAAGTTTGAGCCCTTAATATTAATTTTAAGAGGTCTATCATCGCAATTTTTAATTTTAATTCCTAATTTGATGTTTTACGTCGGAATTGCTAAAATATTGGAGTAAAAAAATTCATTTCCACTTATTCTTATGTGAAATTAAATTCCCTACAAAAAGGTCTGATTGAAAATTTTCATCAGACAAGCCGTTTCCGATTAATTAAGCTTAATAAAGTGATATATTTTTTCGATTTAACATTTTTACTTTTGAATTTTGTAACTGACGAATCAATAAATATCTAAAAAAGATCAGGACAGATTTTTGAAGGAAATTTAATGCTCTACAAAAAAGTTCTCTTCTTTTTGCTAAATTCACTCCTTCGAAAGTTATTCAAGGTTGAATTTGAGTCAAAACGATTTCAATAACGTGAATAACTTTCGAAGGAGTGAATTTAGCAAAAAATGTTGAGAGAACTTTTTTGTAGAGCATTAAATTTCCTTCAAAAATCTGTCCTGATTTTTTTTAGATATTTATTGATTTGTCAGTTACAAAATTCAAAAGTAAAAATGTTAAATCGAAAAAATATATCACTTTATTAAGCTTAATTAATCGGAAACGGCTTGTCTGATGAAAATTTTCAATCAGACCTTTTTTGTAGGGAATTTAATTTTACATAAGAATAAGTGGAAATGAATTTTTTACACCAATATTTTAGCTATTCCGACGTAAAACATCAAATCAGGAATTAAAATTATAAATTGCGATGATAGACCTCTTAAAATTAATATTAAGGGCTCAAACTTTCATGAAATTTTTTTTTTGTCATTCTGAATAATATTTTCGATATAGCTATGAAAAAAAAATAGTCAATTTTTTTGGCCCAGTCTAATATATAAGATAGGATAAATACAGACAGTGCGCTATCAAATATGATCATAGATAACTATGCGTTAGAAGTATGCGAATAGTTTGCACTTACGAGTTATTTCGCATCGAATCAAGCTATTCATATTTAAAAATCATTCAAAACTTTTAGATGTTATGTGCACCCTAAATGTTTTAAAAATTATTATTATTATTAGTAATTGCCAAATTTTACTAAAAATTAACTCAGCTGATACCTCTTTCGTTAAATTTCAAAGATATCGAGGGACATTTAACAATTTAAATTTTGACTTTAAATTTCAGCAATTCGATTTTCCATTCATATAACATGGGAAAATTTTTTTTCCGGTTTCAACTTTACTTTTTGGTGTTATAAAATTTTTTTTGAAAAGAAGCAGTGTAAAGTTTTTGTAGGGCATGAAATTTGCTACAAATCAGTTTATGAGAGCCAAGTGGGTACGACCAATGATACTCAAGTTATAGAGCTTGAAAGGTTCGCCTTAATTATAATCGGCATAAAATCGCCTAAAATTCAGAATTCATCAGTTTACGCAACAAATTTAAACAAAACTTTTGTGTATAGTTCATACATGCCCATGGATGAACTATACACGGCTGTATATGGCCACATATAATTCATTAATTATGGGCATACATGATCGTATATAGTCATACATAACTATGTATGGTCATATATGACCTTATATGATTCATATATGGGCATGCATAACTTTACTAAAAAGTTGGTATGCCCATATATGCCCATGTATGAACTATATACGACCATGCATGGCCATATATGTTTCATTTTCACGGGCGAACATATAGTTGAAATTATATTCAATATAGTTCAACAGATTCCCATTTTAAGGAATGTATATCATACATGGAAAAACAATATAGTAATGGCAACTCTCTGGGATAGTGCTGAATACTTTCTGTAAAAAAAAAATTGCAGATAGAACTGTATGCTATCTAGACTGTATCCACTACTGTCCGGAATAGTACTCAACACTACAACGATGTATGATTATTAGGGTGATCCAAAAAATAACAAATTTTTTTTTTTCTCGCAAAGAGGTTCAAAAGTTTTATTTAGATAAAAAAAGACGCCTGTGGAAATTAGAGCTCTTAACATTAACATTAAGAGGTTCCTCATCGCACATTTCTATTTTCCATAAGAATGACATGGAAAAAAATTTTTTTACGTCTTCTGATTTTTATAAGTAGCTAACGATGCGTCATAGGAATAATTAGCAGGCATGTTTTTGTAGGGAATTTAATGCTCTACAAAAAAAGATTCTTATCATTTTTTGAGGAATCTATTTGTTCAAAAGTTATTTGAGGTTGAAGTCGAATTCATATTAAATTTTGAGATTTTCTTACTTTTCCGGCGAAACTATCAGACCTATTACAAAATATTATTAGGCCTTTTTTGTAGACTATTTTATTCCCTAGAAGTTATTTCGAATAAAGTTTTTTCGAATTCTGCATTGTTTTCTAGTTATTTTAATTTTAATGACATGCTCATAAAAAAAATCTGAGCGTCGGTTGACCCTGCGGGCCAGCCCCAAAACTTCCCAGTGTTTTCGAGCTCTTTGAGCTCGAAAACATTGTTGTGAGTACATTTTCGAGATCTTTGAGCTCGAAAATACTATTGTATCCCATTCTTTTCGAAAAAAACCGTCTTTAGCATTTCTTTCTCCCACGATATCTCACGAACGAATCAACCGATTTCGATGTTTGAGGCGGCAATCGACGTGTTTTATTGAGTTCTAGAGCTGATCAAATTTTGAAATTGTTTGGTCTAGTCGTTTCAAAGATATTCGCAAAAAACCGTTTATTGGCATTTCTTTTGCCCACGATATCTCACGAACGAATAAACCGATTTTGATGGTTGAGGCGGCAATCGACGTGTTTTATTGAGTTCTAGAGCTGATTAGATTTTGAAGTCGATCGTTTCTAAGAAATCAATAAAAAACTAAAAAAAACAATTTTTTTTCCGTAATTCGCCAATATTTTCGAATCTACTTGATCAAATGATCTGAAATTTTCAGAAAAGTTGATGGCCAACAAGCTCTTTCGATTGCCGCCTTAACCATCCAAATCGGTTCATTAGTTAAAAAGTTATAAGTCGGTCACACACATACATACACACACACACTCACACACACACTCACACACACACACACACACACACACACACACACGCACACACACACACACACACACACACACACACACACACACACACACACACACACACACACACACACACACACACACACACACACACACACACACACACACACATGCATACATACAGACACTCGGACATCATTCTGAAAATAGTCAGAATAGCTTCCTAGAACCTCAAAACGTCGACATCTGATGAAATTTCGATTTTCGCAAATCGGGGTGAAAACAATAACTTCCCAATTTTTGGAAAATTGTCGATTTTCTTAGCGGGAAGTTAAAAATAGTCTTCTGATCGATTTTAAGAGTTTGACATTAAAATTAACTTAAATAAATATTAAATTATTAACGTAAATAATTTTAATCGCAATATTATAATATTTATTAATTAAACCTTATTTTAATTCAAAAATAAATAATTATTAATTTTAAAAACTATAATAATGAGTTAATTGAATAATTAATAAAAAATGTGGCTTAACTAATTCTGGCCCAAGGATGGGAAACTATAGGTATAGCCGAACTTGGATAATCCTACCTTGGCCCAAATCTGGCTTGCCATTGAATGATCAAGGCAGGAGAACCTAGTCTTGGCTTAAATTCGGGTAATCATTGGTTCAGCCAAGGCTAGGTTACCCAGTCCTGGCCCAAGTGTAGGTTGCCATTGAATGATCAAGGCAGGGGAGCCTAGTGTTGACCTAAGCTCGGGTAATCATTGGGTCGGCCAAGGCTAGGTTACCCAGTCTTGGCCCATGTTAGGGTTACCATCCAACGGCCGAGGTTAGGTTACGCAAACTTGGCCCAAGTTAGGGTGAGTCTAGGCTTGGCCAAGGCTAGGTTATCCAGTCTTGGCCATGTTAGAGTTACCATCCAACGGCCAAGGTTAGGTTACGCAAACTTGGCCCAAGTTAGGGTGACTCTAGGCTTGGCCAAAGTTACGTTATTCAGTCTTGGCCCAAGCCTGGGTAATCATTGGAATGGCCAAGACTAATTACCCAGTTATAGTCCGGGCATGGGACGGTATAGGTTTGCCAAGATGGGCTTCCCAATAATGTCCCAGACATGGCCCCGTCGTTCAACTCTGGGGCTACCTGTATAGGTGATCGTAATTTTCACAATAGCATACTCGTAACGTAATATTTTGAATTATAAAGAGTATTTATATTATTTATTGGTATAAACAAAATTCATTAATAATGAAATTTTAATTAAAAATAGTATTAATAATATTGCATTAGTAAAAGTAATAATTTAAATCAAATTTTGCACAGCAATTCTTATACGCTGGTGACGATCATCCAGTTTATAACGTTTCTTAGGAACGACAATGCCACGATATATCTATTCCATTACAATGGTAATTATATTTTCAACAAAGTTATTTTTGCTCGAGTTAATATTATTTGGAGTTATTTTTTAAGTTCTTGTTGCAGAGTTATTATTTCAGTAATTATTTTGGCATAAGTTATTTTGCATAGTCACGATCAGAAATATTAAATAAATCGACATTCATATTTGATGTGAACAGATATTTATTATTTTATCAATACCCGATGAAAAAAGATTTTGTCTAATTATATATGGTCATGCATAATTGTCTATATATGATCAGATCCAAAAATTGGCCAGGTCTGATCATACATAACTTGATCTGTTTATACATGATCATATATGATTATATATAATCATGCATGAACGAATATAGTCTTTTTTAGAATCTCATTTAGAATATCTGTAAATTATTAATTAAGTTGTTTAATTAGGATTTATTGTCTTCATCAATATCAATGTCGGTTAAAATTAATTAAAAAAAAAAATTATTAACCATTGACTATTATTTTACTACGAGGTCACCCTTCCAATTAATGTCCCACGTCGATGCTGTTTAACTTTGGTTATCGATGGTTTGTAGTCTGATCCTCTAGTCTGTTATACACTTACAATTAAGAAACGTTTTTGGCATTACTTAACTCAAATAATCAAATTGATACATCCTACGTAGATAATGCACCTAATGATGAATTTATCTATAAACTTATAAATATTCGTATATCAATCGATATCGATTTATACTTTTAAATTGCCGCCGAAACCTTTGAATATTTTTTAAGTATTGGGGATTTAAGTTTGATTGATAGTTGACAGAATAAAAATTTAATAACATTGATATTAAAAAATTGTCATATTATTTAATATATATATATATATATATATATATATATATATATATATATATATATATTTTTCATATCAATGAAGTCTGATCAGATTTAAACATACATAGACATATATAACTACATATAGGTTTATATCAGTCATGTCTGATCAGATCTAATTATATATAGGCCTATATCTAATTATATATGAGTTTGTATCAATCATGTCTGATCAGATCTAATCATGTATAGACTCATATATTATCATATATGGGGTTACAACAGCCAGGTATGATTATATCTAATTATATATAGACTCATATATGATCAGATCTGATCATATATAGACTTATATATGGTTATATATGGAGTTATAACAGCCAGGTATGATTATATCTAATTATATATAGACTCATATATGATCAGATCTGATCATATATAGACTTATATATGGGCTCATAACAGCCAGGTATGATCAGATCTAATTATGTATGAGGTCATATATAATTATATATAATTATATATAATTATATATGACCCCATATATAATCATGCATGATTATATATAACTTCATATATGATTATATATAATCATATATGATCATAAATATGAACATATATATTCATATATGATTAGACAAAATCTTTTTTCATCGGGTACTTATGAAATATAACAAAATTAAAGTTTGCTGAGCTTTTACTCATAACTTTATCAAAACTTAAATCAAATGAATTAATAAATTGATTTTAAATAACTACTCTTGAATAAAAAATTATAATATTTTTATTGTTTTAACATACTCGTATACTAAACATGAGCTGAAAAGTATTTCGATACTCGGTAAACACACTATGTTTACATCTATTTGATTACTACACTAATATATTCACTGTGTATATTATCAAACTGAGAACAAAATAAACAGAAACTAAATACTAATTAGCAATTTTAGATTAGTTTACAAACTATGTAATATATTAAATTAGATTAACTTACTCGCATCAAAAGCTGACATATAGTGTTGATCTGACGCAAACACACATGTAATTATAATTAACAAATACAATTCAAAATGCGCTTAATAATTTTAATTTTTAAGTTAACTGTTTTATAGTTTATTTGATCTTTTTAAATATTATACTGTTAAAAACTTCTTTAGTTTAAATATATAACTATATATATGTATATAGTTTTTATTTATCTTTATTCATTTTTTCCCTGAGGATTAATACAGTATCGCCGGCTGGCGCCTGGATTTTTCCTCTCACGAATCTCGTTATACCGTAGAAATTGGTTACCTTATAATCGCCATCGACTATTGGTTTAATAAAAAACCCAAAAAGTTTGACCAACCTCGAATATATACATTCATCTTTTTTTCTCTGCTAATCGACTTATCGAGCTCGTGGGACGATTCTCAATAAATATTCCAAGCACATTGTCCAAAGGGAAAGAGATATGGACGACGTATTGCTATCTATTTTATTTTTTATTTTTTGTTTTATTCACAAAATGCTCAGAATCGTACGGGGGTTGTGAGAGACAAGGAACTCACAGGGTAAATGCTAAGCGACGAGATTAGAATTCCAAGCGAATTTCATTCATTTTTTTTTTTTTTTTTTTTTTTTTGTTAAGTCGTGTGAAAGCACTCGAAAGATCTTTTCAGTAGGACTGCATCTTAAATGGTTTTCATGGGTTACATCAACGTCTGTCCATCACTATCTTTCTTTTTTCCTTCGTTCCTTCCTTATTTCTTTCTTCGGCATAATATTTGTTACCGACATGTTTAGAATGATAAGAATGCTGAAAAAAGAATACAATAAAAGCAATTTAACGACCCACGTCCAAATAACCATCACTAGGAGTCACTTAGTCAGTTTATTTCAAGGATGTAGATGCTTTATTTAATACCGTTATTAATTTGAAAAATATTGTAAGTTAATAATTTCATACTCTATAACTATTTTTCGAAGTTCAGTTTCATAAGTTATAGAATGAGAAGTCATAAAATTTCATAAATTAAATAAACAACGTTTATGGAAACATCATAGAGTTCTGTTTACAGATATTTAAAATCAATGATTCATCAACTCTAATTCTAATTAATATCAAAAAATCTATGTATACTGTGATTTACTAAATGGCTCTACTATTACACTTATTTGTTGAACCTAAACTATAGAATAAATAATTTAAATATTAAGATTACTTTTTTTTTTCGACTAGAATTTTAAATTATTCGTATCTTATTTTTTTCTGACAGTGAATGGATGAACAAATATATTCAATTAAAACATTGATATTTCATTATTCAAATACATGGAAAAAAAATATGTGTACATTATCATTAAGAATTTTATTTCTGAACTATAAAATTAATGTTTACACGGAGAAAAAAATATTGTTCTGAGAAGTATACTGTATAGTTACAGTAACAATACGAAAAAGTTATCTACTAGATTGTTACTGCAACGATCTACTGTATCGTTCTGACAACAATACGGTAGATAGCTCTGAGACCTATACTGTATCATTCTGAGCCCTAACTGACGTCACGCACATTGAAAATTATATGAGATATTTAAAAACCTTTATCATTCATAAATAAATGATAAGCAAATAACTTTGATTAAACAAAATAATTTATAGAACTGATTTATTAGTTAGTTATAGTCTAAATGAATTTTAAATATAAATATAAATATATCTTTTAATTTTTCCAATTTATTTATTAGTAATTTAATTTTAAATTAAATAATAATTCAGATCTCATTTGTTTATTAATTATTTTTCTTCTATTTACGTATCACATTTAAATTATAAAACATCGACTATATATAATATTTAGATTTTTGGTTATGAATGTATATTTGATTACAAAAAGCATAAAAAAACACTTATCAATAAATATATCAACATAGTTATGGAGATTCTACTCTGTTAATTTATTAATTACCCGTGGGTCCATATTTCAACATCACAATTATTTTTTACACTATTTTTTTTATTAAACGTCTGCTTGCAACAATTATACAATATTCAAAAGTTGGCGCGAAAATGGATGTTTAGTTAGGTCAGACGGTGCCGTGTGAGGTGACGACTACGGAAAGTCGTATAGGGCTCACAGCTATCTAATAGATAGTTACTGGAACGATACGGTATTGTTACCATAAGCATACGTATATTGTTGTGGTAACGATCTACGAGTTACTATACTTTAGATCGTTCGAGGAGCAATATTTTTTTTTCCGTGTACCTTAAAAATGTACAGATTACTTACCTGGTAATTTAGCATTTTAAATTGAATGAATTCTATCAAAATAATGGTTTTTAAGTTTTAATTTTAAGTATATACTGGTTTCAGATTATGTATCAGATTTTATCTGCTAAAAAAATATAAACTTTTAGTGTTTAAAATTTAATATCATAAAAAAAAACCCGTTAGAAATGAGAGTAGACAAAATATAGATGGATACTTTTATTTAATCAAATATAATTTAATAAATAATTTAATTATTTATATAAACTGTGCACTAAATTCCTTATGTTGAGATGATCATATTACATGTTTAAAAAACTGAAAAAGTAGATTATTTTTAATGTAATTAAATTCGGCTTTTGTAATTGAAATAGAAATAGTAAAAATAATTTAGTTAATAATGAAAAATTAAATTTAATTTAAGATTTAAAAAGAGGTTTTGAGTAAAAAAATTAAAACAACAAATTAAGCAGTTAATTTAAGTGAATACTTTGAATTATAAGTTTGAAATTCAATAATATTTTATTTAAATTTACATAATTGTTGAAGCTGTGTTAGTTGATTAAGTCCTGTGAGTTTTAATTATATACTACATGTATATTTAATGAATTTATAAACTTTTATTATGTGTCTCCTGTCAAAGCGAGAAATTTACTAATTAGTTCGCGTCATTTTTTTTTTGTTCATACAAATAAATCATCTTTAATATAGTTATTTCAGTTCAACGAATTCACTTAAAAAATAATAATTTAAATAAAAAAAAGTTTGTAACAATGATAAAATAATTTTATTGTCAATTTAATTTTTATTTATTAGATTATTAATTTAACATAAAAAATAAACAAGTAACAAAAACAGAGATTAGATTAAATTTACGACAGTCAATTGTTTTTTTTTTTAATTTTAATCACAATTTTATATATATATATGTATATATATATGTAGTATATACATACGGAACGATTAAATGATATGAGTAATATTAGTGTTTAATACTTAAACTCATTCTAAATTAATTATAATTTAATTGATACAAAGTTTTTTTTTTATCTTGTAAAATTGTTATTTACAATATTATTAATATTTTATTATTATTATTATTATGATTATAAGTATGATTATGATTATGATTATAATTATTATTATTATTATTATTATTATTTTTATTATTATTATCAATATTAATATTATTATTATTATTATTATTATTATTATTATTATTATTATTATTATTATTATTATTATTATTATTATTATTATTATTATTATTATTATTATTTTTATTACCATTATTATTAATATTATTATTGTTGTTATTACAATTATTATAACTAGTTATTGTAGAGTAAATGAAGAATTGATTCTCTTAGATATGTAGGATCAGATAATCCTTTCCAGGACTTTTGTCTTTTGTATTTCTAAACAAAGCTATAAGGTAAGAGACCTAGTACCCGATCACTCATGTATTTATGGGGCATTCCACGTCAAATCGACCACTTTTGAACCCAACCCCTTTCGATTTAGCTGAAATTTTTTTTCCTTTTCTACCCCATTAAAATGATTTTTCCGGAAATTTTCAATTTTTTTTTACCCAACCCGAAAAAAGTTATGAGTTTTTTTAAAAAAAGAAGGCTTTCATTTTTTCGAATAGCTATAACTTCTTTAAAAATTGACTATATATTTAGGACGTTTTATTTTCAAAATTATTGTCTTTGAATGTACTTACCGAAAAAAAAAATCGGTCTGTCAGTTGACCCTGCGGGCCAGCCCCAAAACTTCCCGCTGTTTTCGAGCTCGTTGAGCTCGTTGAGCTCGAAAACACTATTGTGAATACATTTTCGAGCTCTACGAGCTCGCAAATACTTTTGTATGCCGTTGTTTTGTAAAAAACCATTTTTTAGCATTTCTTTCTCCCACGATATCTCGCGAACGAATTAACCGATTTTGATGGTTGAGGCGGCAATCGACGCGTTTTGTCAAGTTCTAAAGCTGATCAAATTTTGGATTCGATTTATCGAGTCGTTTTTGAGATATTTCAGGAAAAATAAAAAAAAATTTTTTTTTTAATTCTTTCGACAACGGTTTCTCTTGAACGAATGAACCGATTTTGATGGTTGAGGTGACATTCGACGTGGCTTATTAAGCTCTAGAGCCCAGTCCATTTTGGAATGAATCCATCGAGCACATTAAAAGTTATCCAAAAAAAACATTTTTGAAAAAACTTTATTTTTGGAATATCTCTGAACGAGCCCTACCGATCAAGCTCAATTTTCTCTCGGCTTCAAGATATTGACAATCCGCGTCGAATGGCACCTTAAAGTTCAAAATCGGTTCATCCGTTCAAAAGATACAGGTATTTACATACGTACGTACGTACGTACATACATACATACATACACTCGGACATCATCTTGAAATTAGTCAGAATAGCTTCCTAGGACCTCAAAACGTCGACATCTGATGGAAATTCGATTTTCGTAAATCGGACCGAAACCAATAACTTCCCGAATTTTTGAAAATTTACAATTTTCTTAGCGGGAAGTTAAAAAAATAAGACAAAATTCTAAGATATCAAAATGTATGGAATTTTTCACTTTTCCGATTTTTTTTTCTTTTATCTTAAAAAAAGCTTTGTTCAATTTTGAAAAGAATGCCGCCCAGCGCAGAGTTGTCCGACTTTTCCTTTTATTTTTTTTATCGATCGAAAAAAAAATTTTTTCCCAGCTGGGTTTCTTTCACAAAACATCACTCTGGAAATTTTCGAGGATTTAAAAAAAACCCCAGAGTTTGAAATATTGAGAAGAAAAAAAAAATTTTAAGTAGTAATCTTCAAAAACATTTGGTCCTTTTTCAAAAAATTATAAAAAAAAAAAAACGACACCAAAAGAAATCCAACGCTTGTCGTTTTTTCAAAAGCCTGTGACTTAGTAGAAAATTGAACAAATGGCAATTTTTTTTTCCATTCTTTGTTTTTAGATGTTTTTGAAAAAAATACAAAAAATTAATTATTGGTGTCGTTTTTTTTTTTCAATTTTTTGAAAAAAATCCAAATTTTTTTGAAGATTACTACTTGAAATTTTTTTTTTCTTCTCAATTTTTCAAACTCTGAGGGTTTTTTTAAATCCTCGTAAATTTCCAGAGTGATGTTTTGTCAAATAAGTCCAGCTGGGAAAAAATTTTTTTTTTCGATCGATAAAAAAAATAGAAGGAAAAGTCGGTCCACTCTGCGCTGGACGGCATTCTTTTCAGAATTGAACAAAGCTTTTTTTAATTTAAAAAAAAAAAAATCGAAAACGTTGGACTTTGAGAAAATTGTGATTTTTTTCGAAAAAGTGAAAAGTTCTATAGATTTTAATATCTTAGAATTTTATCGTATTTTCTAGAAAGTACATCCAAAGACAACAATTTTGAAAAATAAAAAACATCCTAAATAGTCAATTTTCAAATAAGTTATAGCTATTCGAAAAAATAAAAGCCTTTTTTTTGAAAAAACTCATAACTTTTTTCGGGTTGGGTAAAAAAATTTGATAATTTCCTGAAAAATCATTTTAATGGGGTAGAAAGGGAAAAAAATTTTCGGCCAAATCGAAAGAGGTCGGGTTTAAAGCGGTCGATTTGTCTTGGAATGCCCCTTGTGTATCTATATTTACTGAATTTTACTAAATATAGGTATACAAATACATGGAGGAATCGGGTTCTAGTTCCCTTATCGGGTACTAGGTATTTTTTTTATCTTTTTTTTTACCTTAATATATTTACTTTTTTAAATTATATTTTCTCAAAATTTTTATAACATTTATATACAGTGTTCACTATTAATTTAACCTTTAACGTATCTTTTCATAACCTTTTTTTTTTTGTTTTTTTTTTTTTTTTACATCGACCGAATTACAACTCTAGAATACAAGACATCCATTCATTTTTTAAACTCCTTTTCTATCCGTCAGTGCTCATTAATCAATAATTATACTTAAGTTAATTAAGTAACAATATTAATAATTTTATTTTCATTCCATAATAAATATAAAATTTTTTTAATATGAGTTAATAAAGATTTTTATTTGATGAAGAAAATTATAATTTATGTTAAGATGGATCAATATAATACCTTTGAAAATTGATAAATAATAGAGATTTGGTGAATAGTCTTCTTCTCAAGTCAATTCTTATTTATTATTACTGAGCACTAAAGATAAGAAGAAAGACAAGGATCTGGATATATATATATATATATATATATATATATATTACTTCTGAATGTTTTAAGTTTTAAATTTTCTCTTTAATTTTATTTTACCGTATTTTATCATTATTATTATATTTATTTTATTTCTCCATCTAGGTTTCACGCGTTTACCTCATCCATCTTCGAGTTCCTCGGACTTGGCAAGCGTACGCGCTAGATCGAAAATCCCTTTTAACAGGAGTATAGTACGAAAGTACATTTCACGAGAATTCCTGAAGACGAATTCACCCACTCGATTACGTAATTAACTTTCTGGTTTTTTGTTGTTATTTATTCAGTGTATGTGTTACTTGTACCAAACAAGTCTTTTATTTTTTATTTTTTTATTTTATTCTGATATAATTATTTATTTAATAGCAATAATTTAATAAATATTTTCGCGTTATTTATTTATTGGAAGCACGCGAGATTCAATCATTATTATTTCTTTATAATCAAATGACTTTCTTTATTTTATTTTTTTATTAATATCAATGAATAACTAAGGTCAGTGTGCTTTGGTAATTATTGATTTAAACACAACTTTCGGGAAGTCTGTTGGCCATAAGACGTCGTTTAATTGCTTCTCCATCGATACACTCTCCCGCAACAAAAACACCTTGACCAGCGCCAACCACCACCCCTGTAATTGTTGAGTTGGGAAGTATTGGAATTGTACTTCTTGATGGTAATCGTAGTTCAGTAGGTCTTCCAGTAAATTTATGACATAGTTCGTCAATACTTGGTGTTGGACCAGGTGTTACCCAATGTGTTGATGAATAACTACCTGGGTAACTTGGTGGGCTAACTTCCATCAAATTTCCCTCTATAAAATATTTATAGCATCAGTTTATCATATTTACTATTTCAATTTATATAAAATAATTAAATAAGTCTTCACCTATTTTTTCACATAAAAAATTTTCTTTTAGGCTCTTTTTGTAAACATTTTAATAGTAAATCACCTCTACTCATCTGTAAATTAATTTTATAAACCAATTAAATCCCATAAATTTTAATGTTTTACAGTTGAATAAATTTAAATATAACAAAAAAAGTGTTTTTAAAATTGTACCCTTTAGGTTTTTTTAATTTTCATATTATTTTTAAAACAAAACGTTTAATGGAATCACTCTGTTGTCTTTCTCTTTGTTTTTGTTCATAATCCAACTAATAGTATTTTATGACGATCCATCTAAAAATGGAGTTTTTCTCATTCATTTAATAGATTTTCAAAAAATTAAAATTTGGTACCAGCGTCGCCAGCTTCTTAATAGAAGTTACAATAAGTTACGAAAAATTAATTCTATATGATTTTTTAATTATATTCCGACTTTTATTTATCAACAAAACTCGAACATAATATTTTACTGCCAGCTAACAAAAATAATGATTATTTTGTTCATCATTTAATTGATTTTTAATGAGTAAATTATTACTCATGACATTTAATGATGAAGAAAACATGTCTTATAATTTTAAAATCCAAAAATATATCAAAATTTGATTTTCGGAATTTTTTAAATTCCAACAGTGGGCGGTTTTGTCCCATTACGTAATAATGCGTTAATAAATCGTTTTGTCTAATAAACAAAAAAATTATTATTTTTTTTTTTTTTTTAGATGACCTATTATGGAGCAGCGACTCATCTTGATACCACTTCCGCTAATCATTGTGAGTTGTCATATATAATAAAACTAACTATAATATATCATTAGGTTGTCATATATCTATAAGTTGTCATTAACTATAATAAAACAAACTGTGACTATTGAGATCTTACATAAAATATAGAATGAACTGGTTTTAATTTATATTAATTAATATATAATAATTCATACATTTCTTCAAATTTATCTTATAAAATTTTTGTTTATGAATAATATCGACATTTGATGAAAACTCGATTTTCGAAAATCGGAGTGAGAACAATAACATCCCGAATTTTTTGAAAATCATCGATTTTCTCAGCGGGAAGTTAAAAAGAACGGTTTTCTTTCTACTCAACAAGGCAGGAATTGAAAATTTCGGTGCATGTATGGTGAAAATCATTTTTTGTATCGCTGATGTTACAATTTGAATGATTAAGTACTTTTATTACCTGCTGTGTCATACACAGAAAACTGTGTCATAGCAGAAAATTGTCATACAGAGAAACAAAAAAAAGCAAATTGTAGCTAAATAAATTTCCTAAACGAGCCATGAATTGGTTTTTCCAAAAAAAATTTACCCGACCCAATAGACCTAAAAAACAAAATCAAAAAATTTAGAAAAATTTTGTCTCGAGCTATTTCTTATGATTCCGCAAAAACCGTGGCTCAAAAAATTATTTTGCTGAAAGATCTTCAAACTAGAGATTTCAAGCTTCAATTTGCTTTTTTTGTTTATTCGATACGATCATTTTTCACAAAAATACAGCCTTCCAAAAATCACTAAAAAATTTATAAAATTTTCTTGTTCCTTTAATTTTTTGGATAAGTATATAAATATTCTTAGCTGCCGACTATAGGCGCTTAATGACATACATTTCGAGTAGGTGTTGAAAAATAATATTTACTATAATATAGGAGAAGGGGGAAGGGTAGGCAAAATGGGGTACCCCCAAAATTTAATAAAAAAAAAATTTGATACACGGAAAGAAAATTATAGGAAGTTTTGCTATGCATTATGGGAATGGTTCCTATAATGGTATGGGAATAGTACCTATACTACTATAGGGATGGTTCCCATATATTATGGGAACCATCCCCATAACAGTATGAGAATAGTTCCCATACCATTATGGGAATGGTTCCCATAATGATATGGGAATGGTTCCTATACCATTATGGGAACCATTCCCATAATATTATGGGAATGGTTCCTATACCATTATGGGAACCATTCCCATAATATTATGGGAATGATTCCCATATCAATATGGGAACCATTCCCATAATAGTATGGGAATGATTCCTATACCATTATGGGAATGGTTCCCATATTGATATAGGAACTATTCCTATAATATTGTGGGAACTATTCCCATAATGTTATGGGAACCATCCCTATAAAATCATTAATTTTTTTTTTTGCACAATAGTGTAGAAATTTCCCAAAATTTGAATTTTCTTGAATGTTTTGTGCTGACAAAAAATTCTTGTTAAAAATTTTAATGTTTTTTTGCCAAATACGATTTTTTTTTTCAATGTTCGAATTTTTGTTTTTATGTTTAATAAAATTTCTGTGTATTGTAGAAGTAATTACCGCACTTCTTTAAATTAATTTTTTCATGATAATATGGGAACCATTCCCATAATATTATAGGAATGGTTCCTATAATAGTATAGGAACTATTCCCATAATATTATGGGAATGATTCCTATAATGGTATAGGAACCATTCCAATTGCATTATGGGAATCATTCCCATAATATTATGGGAATCATTCCCATAATATTATGGGAATAGTTCCCATACTATTATAGGAACCATTCCCATAATATTATGGGAATGGTTCCTATAATTTATGGGAATGGTTCCTATAATTTATAGGAACCATTCCCATAAATTATAGGAATGATTCCCATAATATTATAGAAAGTATTCCTATAAATTATAGGAACCATTCCTATAATTATAGGAGCCATTCCTATAGTGTTATGGGTATCATTCCCATAATTATAGGAACTATTCCTATAATTATGGGAAACATTCCTATAATTATAGGAACCGCTCCCATAATTTATGGTCGTAATTCCTATTATGGTATAGGAAAAAATTTCACAAAATTATGGGAACCGCTGCCATAATTTTCTTTCCGTGTACTTTAAATGGTTTTCAAACATTCTAAAACCACTTTTGAAAATATCGTCGAGCGTTATTTTGGAGTTTTTTTGTTAAATTTTTTAAAAAATCAATTGTCAGTTGAAAAATATTAATGAATTTTGTTTGATGATAAAAAATAATAAAAATTTGTTTTTCTTCTTTTGTATCTAATAATCTTGTAAAATATAATTTTTCTTCATGTAAATTTCTTACAAAAAATTTAACTTGATCAAATTCATTGAAAATCCAGAAATTTTTTTTTTTTTTTTTCACCTTTTTCAGGGGGTATCCCATTTTGCCCGCGAAAATAAAAAATTTTTTTTTCAACGGTAACTGAAAATTTTTTCTATTTACTTTGAATATATTAAAAAAAAAAAAAGATTTAGCGTATTTGAGTCTTCGAAAACATTATATTTCCTTAAGCACCCCGTTTTGCCCCTCCCTCCCCTATATTTCTATATTACTTTAAAAGTGTATAGAATAGAAAGCTATAGTAGCATCCGTAAGGTTGATATATTTATCTCTCCGGTTAAGAAAGCAAACTATATAGTTATCAGAGTAATACTTTGTTATAATAAAAATGAAAATAACTAATGTTTCAATCTAATTACTAAAATTTATAAATTGGACTAAGAATTAACATCATGGCAACTTCAAATACACCCATGCCATAAATTAAAGAAATCGAATAATTTTAGAAATTTTTTAGTAATTTTTGCAAAGCTGTAACTTCGTGAAAAATAATCGTATCGAAGAAAAAAGCATTTTGTAGCTTGAAATCTCTAGTTTCGACGCATTTTGATCAAATTTTTTTAGAGCTTCAGCTATTGCGTAATCATGAGAAATACCGCGAGACAAAAATTTTCTAAATTTATTTTTTTCTTTGAGAGAGTCCACGGACTGCGAAAATATTTTTTCAGCTAAACCAATGCAAAAGTCGGTTAGCAAATTTAGTCAGCTTTAATTTGCCTTTTTTTGGAGATTTGTACGATAACTTGTCGCTGAGATATCATCCTTCGAACAAAAAATGATCCTTTTGGGTTTGATCATCGATATTTCAGGTAGGTCAAAAAAAAAATTTCGAACACAAAATAACAAGTTTCTATTTTTTTTTTCTTTGATTTTTTTTTTTACGTTATTTGGAAATTTATATTTTTTTGTCTTTTCCTTGAATTTGCTAAGTAACCAATGCAAAAATGTAAGGAAAGTCGAAAAAAAATTGCTTTCTAATTTTGATTATGATTACTACACAATTAAAGGAACAAAACTTGTTCCTTTAATGGTTTAGTAAAACTTTGATCAATCGACCCCGAAAAACGGTTGGATAGATCAATTTAAAAATTTGGGGGTATATTGAGTTAAGGGGGGGTAGGGTTTTAAAATTATTTTTTAAAACTTTTTTTTTCATTTTTTTTCTGAATGAACAATGTGTCGAGAATATTGTGTACAAATTTTAAATCAATCCGAGTAAAACTAACGGAGTTACAGCGTTTCAAAAGATCGTCCTTGATACCTGATTTTTATATCTGCCTTTGCAGATTTGAATCACGGTGGAAACACCGTGGAAGTGTAAACACCGTGGATCCACCGTGGTTACACGGTGGGTTTGTTCCATTTCACCAGCGGGTATACACAGTGTATCCACTGTGATTACGCGGTGTATCCACCATGATTCCACGGTGGCTTTGTGCTATTTCACCACCGTGGTTCCACGCTGTATCCACCGCGTAATCACAGTGAAAACACCGTGTATACACGGTGGTAAAGCCACCGTGGAATCATGGTGGATACACCGCGTAATGACAGTGGTAAAATGGAACAAACCCACCATGGTTCCACCGAGATTGAAATCTGCGAGGGTGCTCTCTAAACATGAATTAGTGAAAATAAATGAATTTTCACTAATTCAAAGTGCAAATCGAACCACTAATTTCAAAAAGTGGTTCGATTGGCACTCAGAATTAGTGAATATTCACTTATTTCACTTATTCATGTTTAGAGAGTGCCCCTACATACCCCTAGTAGAAAACAGCTGCAATTTCCTTTGTTTTCCCGAATCCCTTTCTCCGTCTGTGTCTTTCAAAGGATGTAAACTAATGAGTCCATGTCAGTATAAAAATTCATGTTCTTTTATTGATGGTTTATTTCGAATTTTCACGTATAAAAAACTTTAAATCAATTTTCCCGAAAACGTTATTTTTGAAGTTCGTGAACGTCATAACTCAAAATGTACTGAACGGATTTTTTTGAAAATTTGAACATTACTTTTTCACATAAATCAACAGGTAACCACGAAGAGTTTTTTTTTTTTTTTTTTTCATTTTTTTCTATTTTCTAATAACAAATTAACCGCGATTTTTTTAGCTAAAATCGCGTTTTTCACTTCCAAGTGCTGCAAAAAATCGAAAAAAAAAAAAAAACTCTTCGTGGTTACCTCGAGAAATATATCACCTTTAAAATGCATATCAATTTTTTTTTTCAGGTGATCCGGTAACGAGCTATGATGTTCACCGCAAAACCGCTTTTTTTTAAGGTGCCTCGGGAGATTCAACGTCACCGGCTTATTCTTCAATATTTTTCAGTGCAAATTTTTTCTGATATACTTTATAAGTTGTACAATAATATGTCATTAAGTTAAATAAAATTATATTACTCATTTCGCCGAGAAAAAATCACAAAAATATGCTTTTTTTTTCACCTTTAAAACCCTACCCCCCCCCCCTTGAAAAAGTACCTGGCAACATTAGTTTTTTCATCGATATTGGCAGAGTATAGCGGTTGATTTACTAAAAAACCAAAAAAAAAACATTTTTTTGTACTTACTTCTAATTGGTGTTAAAAATTAAAAAAAAAATTTTTTTTCAAAAAACGATGAAAGGGTCCTGTTGGGAATTTATTCAAGTTTTTAACGCCGTTCTAAAATATACTGTGCGATCATTGGTACCAGAAATATCGATGATCAAACCCAAAAGGATCATTTTTTGTTCGAAGGATGATATCTCAGCGACAAGTTATCGTACAAATCTCCAAAAAAAGGCAAATTAAAGCTGACTAAATTTGCTAACCGACTTTTGCATTGGTTTAGCTGAAAAAATATTTTCGCAGTCCGTGGACTCTCAAAAAAAAAAAAAAATTTAGAAAATTTTTATCTCTCGGTATTTCTCATAATTACGCAATAGCTGAAGCTCTAAAAAAATTTGATCAAAATGCGTCGAAACTAGAGATTTCAAGCTACAAAATGCTTTTTTCTTCGATACGATTATTTTTCACGAAGTTACAGCTTTGCAAAAATTACTAAAAAATTTCTAAAATTATTCTATTACTTTAATTTATGGCATGGATGTATTTGAAGTAGTCTGGATTTGTTTATCTGAGATAAAAAAAAATCAAATATCTGCGTACAGGGAATAAAGCCAGATTACCATAAAATATTTTTAAAAAAATCAATAAATTAAAAGAGATTTTTTAAAGTAATAAAACTCAACAATCAATAGTGAATTGGTGATTATATTTATTTATATAATTTATAAATTAAATAAATTAGTAGAATTTATTTAATTTAAAATGAATCATCTTTAAAATAAAAAACGCCCAAAAAAATGTAAGAAATATTTTTTAATGTAAAATAGGTGAAGAAAAACTAAAAAAATATATAATTTGCTAAATGAATAGTTAAATTAAGAACATAATGATAAACGAATAAATATGATCATTATGTAAGTATTTACCAAATTTGTTTGGGATAACATCTGGATCAGTTTCCACTGTTTGTTGCGGACTTGGATTGGAATATTGCTGTTGTGGTAATTCTCTCAGTTCGCCAGGCTTTCCATGGCGTGGTTTTGACATTCGTTCTCGTCGTGCTTTTACAACGATTGCGAGGACAACAGACACAAGGGTAAGAAGAGCACCGATTACTATGCCAATTAGAGGAGATAATACGATCCCTGCATCCTGACCTGGTTACAAAAAAAGAATAAAAGTTTATGACTAATTTATCTTTTCATATCCATATCATTATAAACATTTTCATTACTATAATTATCTGTTTGTTTGTTTGTTTAAATGCTCAGAGGGTTATTCCCAGTAGCCCCACTACCAAGGACTGCTCCTGAGCGCCATCCCTTTCTGCTGCGATGCTCCATCAACAAGACGGTTAGCAAGCGCAGCAGGCTGTTTCGTTGTCTGAGTCATTCAATCTAATGTAGTGCCCTTTCGTTACCAATAAAAGACATTCTTTCTTGTCATTCAATGCAAAAAATATTGTAACATATTAAGTAGGAAAGGCTTTCGATACTCGTGTGTTGGCAATACTCGCCTAACGGCTCGTGAACCAATCACACTCGTTATCGAAAGCACTTTCTACTCCATTCGTTATTATATTATTTTTTTATTTATCTTTTTATCGTATAACGTGTAAACTACTCGATTGATCGACTCCAAAATCTAATCGGTTTTTAGTAAGCTCTTTCGATTACCGCAAAGCACATTCAAGTCGGTCGTTTCGTTCCAAAAATATCGTTGAACAAAAAAAGTTTATACACACACACACACAGACACGCACACACACACACACACACACACACACACACACACACACACACACACACACACACACACACACACACACACACACACACACACACACACACACACACACACACACACACACACACACACACACACACACACACACACACACACACACACACACACACACACACACGGCCAGATGTCCACTCAAAATAGTCAAAATAGCTTCCTTGGTTCTTAAAACATCGAGATCTGATAAAAACTCGATTTTCGAGAATCGGACCCAAACGAATAACTTTCCTTTTTTTTTGAAAATTTTCAATTTTTATAGCTGAAAGTTAAGAAATATTGAATTAGAAATTTTGAAATCTAACTCGTAATCAATCACTGGCTTTAACCGCTCAGTGCCGGGGTCAAACCCATTCGCTGAACGACTAAAAACATGAAAATAAAAACCCGGACCTAACCCGGGCCTAGGAGCGTAATTCTACTTTATACACCACCGTCCCTGTTTAGAAAATCTCATAGAATCCAATAGATTCTCATGAATTTCCATAGTGATTTTATAAGAATGAATGAGTTCTATGAGAAGTGCTATTGTTAAGTATAGGGCCTTATACATACAGCTATAAGAATCTCTCGGATATTTTAAGCAGCGGTCCACTTGACGGCACCAACTAAATTACTATTGAATCAGGATTTTGAAATCTTACACGTTTTTTATTATCATTATTGAAATAATAAAAAACTTAAAGAAAAATAATTTAAATAATTTAATAATAAAAATAAAATCATAAAATAAATACTCGATTATTATTTTACCAGAAGGATTAAATAAATCTACCGCCGAGCATTCATTTGTTAATGATACAATTAAACTTGAATAAAATTTATTTTACCGCATAAAATTATTTACTTTAGAATTAATATTATTTATACTTTTATTTTATTATCTGTCTGTTATAACTGAATTATAAATTATAAATTTATATAAAATATAAATTTGAATATAAAATGATTTATTCTTTCTTTCTGAACTTTTCATCTTTACCCATTTATTCTATCATTGAAAATTTTTCAGCCTCCAGATGAGAAATAGTTTCGAAGATATGAACTGCAATAGCTAGTCAAAGGATTTTAATACTTTCTCAAGATTCGACTGAGTCTATCTATTGAAAGTTGATATGAACCTCTATAGAATATATAAGTCGGCAAAAGTACTTTACATATTTTTAAAGATATTATTTCCGAACAATATCGAAATTCTTTTACATTTTTTAATAAAACTTAATTCACTTTTTAAATCTAATATTAAAAAATATTCTTTTAAATAATATGAGGTAATATTTAATTATAAATACTTTTTTATACAGTAAATTTTTTTTCGTTATTATTTAAGAATGAGTATGAATAACACACGAATGTTCGTAGTTGCCACGTATATTGAAAATAAAAAATGAGACCGTGAGATACAACCGACTGTTTTTATAGGATTAACAAACAAAATTACTGACGAGAGTATAAAAACACTTTGTATATGTTGTCATGAATAGTCCAATCACGATATTAAGTAAGGTTGAGTTGTTATACTGAGTTTTAGTTTCACTGCAAGAGAAATAATGGACTTATATTTTGTTTATGTTTCTAACTTTTATACATACTTTGTTTTCATTAATTTATTGTTGTTATTATTTAATTTATTATAACATTAGTTTATTTCTGCTCATTAAAATTTTGTCCGTAACAAAATAGTGAACGAGAAAGCTTATGATTTATTGAAAAAATGTGTCAGCGAAGTCCACAAGCGTCTGATTGTCAACCTGCCATTATTAATTAAATATTCTTACTTATCTAATGAACAGATACAACAATTTAAATGAATAAAACTACTTTATACATTAAAAAAAAAAGGTTGAAGTTAAGTAAAAACGACTTCAATACCTTGAATAACTTTTAAAGGAGTGAATTTAGCAAAAATTGTTAAGAGACATTGCTCAAGGAGCTCGAAAACAGCGGGAAGTTTCGGGGCTATAGCCTGCAGGGTCAATCGATAGATAGATGTTTTGTAAGTAATTTGCATGAAGAAAAATCATATTTTGCATGATTATTGGATACAAAGGAAGAAAAACAAATTTTTAATAACGCTCAATTATATTTACAAAAGTAATTTTGGAATGTTTAAAAACCATTTGAAAAATACAATTTTTTTTTTCATTAAATTTTGGGGGTACCCCGTTTTGCCTACCCTTAACCTGTTTTGTCCCCCCCTCTTGCCCTATATATATATTAGACTGGGCCAAAAAAATCGACTATTTTTTTTTTTTTAACGATACTGTGGGAGAGGGTGGGGCAGAGCGGCCCCCCTAAGCCAATTATTATTTTTTGTGGCTTTCAACCATAAGATCACTTTACTTTTGTCCTATTTCGAACAAATTTATGGAAATTTTACCAAAATTCTGAAAAAAAAAAATTTTTTTTGTGAGGCAGAGCGGCCCCCTTAAAAAAGTGATAAAAAAATTTTTTTTTTCTTTTTTTTTTTTTTTAAATTGTTTTCATCATTAAGAATGTATTTCTTTCTCTTGACAACTATTTTTGGTTTTATATTACTCGAAAAAAATTTTTTAAAGTGTAATAAATCGTTCACTCTCAATTACCTTAATTACTAATTGTTATTTAATAAAAAAAAAAAATCAATTCTATAGTTTTACTTTATTTCAAAAATTTATCAACTAAAAAAAAAAATTTTATTTTTATAAATTTTTAGTGACCAAATTTGCCTCTTACATAGAGAAACGGCCGAAAAATATGAAAAAATAATTTTTTCGGAAGTTTCGGCTGGTCCATTTTGCCCCAGGTGTTATGCGTAGGGCTAGAAATGTGGAATTATACTAATTTTTCTTTAATTTGACGATAAAAATATGAAAAAATCACTTTTTCAAAATTTTGGGCTTGTCCATTTTGCCCCAAATATCATGCGTAGGGGTAAAAATGCATAAACATATCGGATTTATAGTAATTAGTCGAAAAAAAAAAAATTTTTTTTTTTATCAAAATTTCAGGGGGGCCGCTCTGCCCCACCCTCCCCTGTAAATATTATTTGGGATGACAAAAAAAAATTATTGTGACAATTTGAGCCCTTAATTTTTATATTAAGAGGTGTATCATCGCAATTTTCGATTTTTTTTAAATGAGCGGGTTTTTGTCTCATAACTCTCAATCCATCGAGATAAACGAAATCGACTTGGATACATTCCTTGAAGGAAATTTGATGCTCTACAAAAAAGGTTTGATTGAAATTTTCCGTCAGATGAACCGTTTCTTTATAATCATGCTTTGAACGTTGGTATGATTTTAAAATTTGATTGTTCAACTTTGGAATTTTGTAATTTATGTAAAAATAAGTTTCCGGAAAAAGACAATGAATATTCTTGAAGGAAATTGAATGCTCTACAAAAAAAGTCTCTTAACAATTTTCGCTAAATTCACTCCTTCAAAAGTTATTCAAGATTATTGAAGTCGTTTTACATAACTTCAACCTTGAATAACTTTTGAAGGAGTGAATTTAGCGAAAATTGTTAAGAGACTTTTTTTGTATAGCATTCAATTTCCTTTAAGAATTTTCATTGTCTTTTCCCAAAAACTTATTTTTACATGAATTACAAAATTCCAAAGTTTAACAATCAAATTTTAAAATCATACCAATGTTCAAAGCATGATTATAAGGAAACTGTTCATCTGACGAAAAATTTCACTCAGATTTTTTTTGTAGAGCATTAAATTTCCTTCAAAAAATGTATCCAAGTCGATTTCGTTTATCTCGATGGTTTGAGAGTTATGAGACAAAAACCCGCTCATTAAAAAAAAATAAAAAATTGCGATGATACACTTCTTAATATCAAAATTAAGGGCTCAAATTTTCACAATAATTTTTTTTTGTCATCCCAAATAATATTTACACAGTATCGTTAAAAAAAAAAAAATAGTCGTTTTTTTTGGCCCAGTCTAATATATATATATATATATATATATTGACATTATTATTATAAAGAAAGAGTTACCAAGTTGTCGGCAATCAATAGGGGTCGACGATCTCATACAAGCATCTGTTTTATCGTCATAGGGAATGACGGTGTCATACGGGCATTGAAAATGCACTTGCTCGTAAAACTCGTAATAGGACTTTAATCGACTTTCATACGAGAATGAATTCTTTTTGCTACTGGAGTAGTAAAGATAAAGGGTCCATTTTACTTCCATCTCGACATTTCTCTTTACTCGTTATCCACTAAATATTCCTGGGTCACTATAGAATTTCAGGTTTTGTTAGCTTTCATGAGCAGAGACATGAAACAATGTTATCGAAAGATATCATGGTTATTTTATAGGTTGAATTATAACAACCGCATTGTGTGAAATAGTCATTTTATTCTCTGTCTGTTATTTTGATTTTACCACAAAAAATGACAGCATTTTTATAACCACAGTATTATTAGCTTTGTTAATCTATGTTTTACATTGTTTAATTTTTTTATTCTCATTATTTAAATAAATGTAATAGATGTTAAATTTCAAATGTACAAAGTTTAGACGTAGGGAAATACAATCTCTAGATTAAATTACTATTATTATTATTGTTTTTTTTTTTGTGTAAAATGATTTAGAGTTTTAACAAAAATAATAAAAATTATCATTTTTTGTTACAAATAAAACGAAAATAAGAGTTATAATTGAAAGTAAAACAAAAAAATAAAATAAAATAAAAATAAAAATATAATTGCGAATGAATATTGGATATTTTTTTTTAAACAGTCAACTGTTAGCTCGGATCCCACTTGACCTTTTTACTATCTCGATTTTTTATGCTTATTAAAAATATAAGTATATATTTTTATGGATAGAGAAATGTTGGACGAAATGGTAAGTTATTACTGTAAATTATTGTAAAATTATAGAATTATATAGTGGAAAAGGACAGAGATTATCATCGGAATTAATGAATATTTGAATAGCTATGAATTGATGAAATTATTTAATATATATAAATGGAAATTCATTTTTTGAAACAATACTACATGAATGACTAAATTGCCGGATCCATATAATTTCTAAAAGCAACAACTTAATTACACATCTGAAAAATGTTGATTAATTATTGATTGTCAAATAACCAACTACAAAAAAATAATAAAATAAAAATTAATTGAAGGTAAAACATGTTATCACAATTCTGCGATAGATTAACCAGTATTTGCATTAGTATCAACAAGCAACTATCTCAATGCACAGACTTCTTACGCACTAGTTCACCTATTATGGCGAATATGATAATTCGCATTATCACTATGACCGCCGAACAAAATACAAGCTAGTTACTCTACCGTTAATTTATTTTAAATGAATAATGAGTGTATTAAGCGGCAGTTTTATTGCCACTGTTAGTGAGTCTTATTAAATAAATGAATGAATTTTAATTATTATGATAGTTAAAATTTTTCGATCCAAAAATATACATTTTATGAAACCGAGTTGTTGTAGTAAAATGAATAACTAGATACTAACTAGTTATGAACTAAATGACACTAACTAAATGAATAACTAGTAGTCACAACCGGCACAATTGGCTTTAACTAATTTTTAATCAATTTATATTTTTGACCACTAACGGTTATTACTGATTTTTTTTTTTCGTCAATAAATGTTATTCTTATGTATATTAATAAGCACTAGTAACTATGAAAACGGTCAAACATCAAGTGAATTAATCAAAAATTTTCAATTGAGAATAAAGTATAATTAATATTTTCCACATGAAAAATATTTATTCATGTTGATGAGTATTTCAGTAGTATTCATTATAAAAGTGATAAGTAGATAACTAATAGAGTTAGTGTATTATTTTATCATTATTTAATGACGCTGAATTATAAAGTTTTAATAGAATATTGGAATAATTAAAATGAATGGCAAAATAATATTATGCATGCGAATTAATGTCATCAAAACCATTTATGACCGTATATTCTTGCAGCTAATGAAGAACACACTAATGGCACTGATATCACTAATGACACTGTTGCATTAGTATACGAAATAATTAATAGTGTATCATTATTTTTTTAAATTTACGTGTATTACCATTTTTGCACAGCAATAATTTTTAATACTATATTTGTATACTAACATTATCATAATGCTTAACACTTTACTTAAAAATCTATTGAAAAAATAATAAGTAAGAAGTGGATATCTTAGTAAATGTTGTTATCTATATTTAAAAAATTTAAGACGATCAAGAATGTTCATAACTTTATATAAAAATTTGTTTTTTTTTGTTTTAAATTTTTAAATAGTCTTAATGTACATCTAAAAAAAAAAATCGAAATAATAGTTGACTCTGTGAGCAAGCCAGAAGTCACTGCTTTGTTCGAGCCTTGAGGCTAGAAAATATATTATCTACGGTTGTTTGAGTTCCTCGAGCTCAAAAATACTTTTAGATTCACTGATGTTTTTTAATTTAAGGTTCAATTAATCAAAAAGATTTAAAACTGTAATTGTTACAAAATTTCGTCAAATTTTCACAGTTTTTTATTCGTAGCACTGTACTATTAGGAGTAAGGCGGGCAAAGCGAGGCCGCTAAGGAAATAATGGATTTTTGTGCATTTATATACGCCTAGGTGGCACAAAAAAATTAACTATTTGTTAAATTTGAGGTGAAAATTTCACTGTAAAAAATTCACGGAGTAAATGCGGATTAAATCCGGAGTGAATGAATTTTTAATTATTCACTCCCCTCGGAGTGGAATTCATTCCAAAGGGGAGTTTTCGCGAAGTAGACAGTTTATTACTAATTTAATCCCTCTGGAGTGAAATTCACTCCTAAGAAGAGTTTTGAAAATATTATTAATAAAAAATAACCCCACTAAATAAAATCGAAGTAAAAACTCGCGTATTACATAATTGATCAGCTGATACGCACACACACGCTTGCACGCGCACTCACGCACGCACGCACACGCTTACACACGCACTCGCACACAGAGACTCTCGCACGCGCACACATGCACACGCACATACTCGCACACACGCAAACTCGCAAACACACGCACTCGCACACACACACACACTATTTAACAGTTTAACCCTTCGTAGGTCGCTTAATGAGTGCGGCGCCGCCTTTTTTGCATTTTTTTTTTCTCGAAATTAAGTTCATTGATAATTTTGAAAAAAATTAAGTGCATTCTTTTAAACTTTCTGAAAAATGTGACGTTATTAATAAGCATAAAAATATATACAAAGAAATTGAAAAAATCGGTCTGTCAGTTGACCCTGCGAGCTAGCCCCAAAACTTCCCGCTGTTTCCGAGCTCAAGAACCTCGAAAACATTATTGTGAATACATTTTCGAGCTCTTCGAGCTCGAAAATACGTTTGTATGCTGTTGTTTTCGCAAAAAAAACGTTTCTCACCATTCTTTCTCCAACGATACCTCTCAAACGAATAAACCGATTGAGACGGTTGAGGTGGCAATCGACGCGTTTTATCAAGTTCTAAAGCTGATCAAATTTTGAATTCGATTTATCGAGTCGTTTTTGAGATATTTCAGAAAAAATAAAAAATTTTTTTTTTTTTTAATTCTTTCGACAACGGTTTCTCTTGAACGAATCAACCGATTTTGATGGTTGAGGTGGCATTCGACGCGGCTTGTGAAGTTCTAGAGCCCAGTCCATTTTGGAATCAATCCATCGAGCACATTAAAAGTTATCCAAAAAAAACTTTTTTGAAAAAATTTTATTTTTGAAATATCTCTGAACGCATCCTACCGATTAAGTTCAAATTTTTACGGCTTCAAGACATTAACAAGCCGCGTCGAATGACACCTCAACGATCAAAATCGGTTCATCCGTTCAAGAGTTATGGATATTTACATACATACATACGTACGTACACACATACATACACTCGGACATCATCGTGAAATTAGTCAGGATAGCTTCCTAGGACCTCGAAACGTCGACATCTGATGGAAATTCGATTTTCGTAAATCGGACCGAAACCAATAACTTCCCGAATTTTTGAAAATTTACAATTTTCTTAGCGGGAAGTTAAAAAGTAATTTTTGGAACCGGGCGGCGCTATGTCGCCCGATGCGAGTGAGCCTCCGGGAGATTTTCTAACTGCGCTGTTGCCAAATGTCGTTACCGCCACTATTTCAGTCTGTTTCAGCGCATGTGAGGTACAAAAATAATTCCCTAGCAGACCTGAGATACCGTGAATTAACGGTATTTTTACCGTAAATCTACCGTAGAATACCGTAAAATTCAAGTAGATTTACCGTAAATTACGGTAAATCCACCGTAATTTACGGTAAACCCACCGTACATTATGTTAAATCCGACGTAAATTGCGGTAAATCCACCGTAATTTACGGTAAATCGGTACTTTACGGTGGGTTTACCGTAATTTGGGTCCATTAGGGAAAGTAATGGTTGAGGTTAGTTTTTACTGTTCATATTATAACTTATGTGATTTGTTTAAAATAATGTAATAATTACACTCGTATTAAATATTATTTATATAAAAATAGTAATGATTTTAATTGATAAGAATTAATTATTACATGTGATAAATTTTAATCAAAGATTGAATTTAATTATAATTTTATAATCTGGTCCTAGATGTTAAATTTAATAATGTCACGTGTGATAAAAATAAAAATAACAGAAAAAATTTTATTATTCAAGTGAATTTATGATAGAATATTAAAATAAAATTATATCTAATAATAAAACATTGAAAAAATATTTTTGTCTCACAAGGAATTACTATTAGTTTACATTTGGCAACAGCGCATACGTTTTAACACGGCGGCGGAACGCTCACCATGCGACCGACTTAGTTCGGAAAAGACACGCTACCTACCAAGGGTTAATATAAATTAATACAAATTTATTTAAATGTCAAAACATCGGACCGGAGTGAATTGGGAGTTAAATAAAATCCGCGTCACTCCGAGATCACTCCGCTTAAAAAAACTCCCAATTCACTCTACATGTGGAGTGATTTTTCTTTAAACTCCGGAACTCCGAGTGGCGGAGTGAATGCGGAGTGACTTCCACGGAAAAAAATGCTGGTGTAGAATTTACCACACCAAACTAGTAAAAATTTTACTACACTTTGTGGTCACCGCATTGACAACTGTAGTAACATAAGCCACAGTGTGCGTGATATTTTACTACTATAGGAGTTCTGCTTACTACTGTAATGTGGTAAAACTTTGTAGGCTTCACAACTACTCAATATAGTTTAAAATACTTAATTTGTGGTTTTGGGAACCACACAATTTTATATGAATTGGTATCTGTTACTATTTTTGGAGTATACAATACCAGATTACTTGTACAATTTACTCCAATGTGTGGTAAAATGATGGAAAGACGAAAATAACAGCGCCACCTACAACTTTTTTACTCCCCTCTGTGGGTATACTTCAACTTGTGTCAGTGTATTTTATATTATAAATAACATTATAAAATATTATATATAATAATATATGGGTCATTCCATGTCAAATCGACAAATTTTTTACCCGACCCCCTTTGATTTTGCTCAAAGTTTTCTATCTTTTTCTACCCCCTAAAATAGATTTTTAGGAATTATTTCAGATTTATTTACCCAACCCAAAGAATGTTACGATTTTTAAAAAAAAAAAAAAAACAATTTTTTGGACAATAATCACTTAAAATTTTATTTTTCAACTTCTGAAGTTTCACGAGGAAGCCAATAAAATTTCATACTAAAGTCACATAAAATAAACCAAATTCAAAAAAACTTGTTTTTTAATTAAAAAAAAAAAAATTAGAAGCAATCGTCGGCACATCTTGAAACTAGCGCAGGTTTTTGCAGAATTAGTTGAAGTATTTTTTGAATAAAAAAGAAAAAAATAAAAGGGGTCGGACTTCGCGGAAATGACGGTTATTTCGAAAAAAACCCAAATATTTCATAGATCCGGACTTCTGGAATTTTTTTCGTATTTTTTTTTAAAACTACATTAAAAAAAAAAAAATTTTTCAATTTGGTGTGGTCCCAATCGGTTAATCTTTGAAAAAGTTCTAGCGATTTATAAAAAAAGAGCGGTTTTTTAAAAAAAATCGTAACATTCTTTGGGTTGGGTAAATAAATCTGAAACAATTCCTAAAAATCTATTTTAGGGGGTAGAAAAAGATAGAAAACTTTGAGCAAAATCAGAGGGGGTCGGGTAAAAAATTTGTCGATTTGACATGGAATGACCCATATATACACTGTAAAAAATTCGCGGAGTGAATGCGGATTAAATCCGGAGTGAATGCGGAGTGAATGAATTTTTAATTATTCACTCCCCTCGGAGTGAAATTCACTCTGCAGGGAAGTTTTCGCGGAGTAAATAATTTTTTGTTAATTTAATCCCTCTGGAGTGAAATTCACTCCGGAGCGGAGTTTTGTAAATATTATTAATAAAAAATAACTCCACTCAATAAAATCGAAGTAAAAACTCGCGTATTACATAATTGATCAGCTGATACGCACACACATATTTAGACACACACGCGCACTCGCACACACACGCACGCACAAATTTGCACACACGCCGGATTTGTACACCCGTACACATTTTCACACATGAACACATTTGCACACACGTACACATTTGTACACACGCACACATTTGCACACACGCACACATTTGTACACACGCACACATTTATACACACGCACACATTTGCACACACGCACAAATTTTCACACATGCACACATTTGCACACACGCACACACCCAAACACACACATGCACGCATACAAACATTCGCACACACACACACACACATTGTTTAGCAGTTTCATATAAATTAATATGAATTTATTTAAGTATCGAAACTCCGGACCGGTGTGAATTGGGAGTGAAATAAAATCCGCGTCACTCTGAGATCACTCCGCTAAAAAAAACTCCCAATTCACTCCGCATGCGGAGTGATTTTTTTTAAAACTCCGGAACTCCGAGTGGCGGAGTGAATCCGGAGTGAATTCGGATTTTATTTCACTCCCAATTTACTCCGGATTTTTCACAGTGTAATTAAAAGTAATTATATGTATAATTAAAAATCGAGGCGTGCAATAATAATATACACTGTAAAAAATCACCGGGGTAAGTCCAAGCGGTGTAGGTGTTAAAATTATCGGTGTTAAATTTACCCCCGAAAGCGGTGTTAAAATAACGCCGCCGCCGGTGTAGATATTCTTTACCGGTATTAAAATATTTTATTTTGTGAATATTTTTACTTACTCGATCACTCGATCACTATACTAGTTGATAAATGCCATTTTTAAAATCATTGCTTATTGAGTATTTGTTATTTATTGGAATAATAACTCTTAAAACGATGCTTTTTATATTTTCTATTTGAGTCCTTATTATTTTAAGTTATTCATTAATAAATTCATTTTATATCATTTCAATTTGATAAACTGTAAGTCTGAAGAATGTAAGATAAATTTTTATATTTTTTTCAATATCATCAAAACTAATGATCGTTAATTAACAGATATTTAATTAATATATTAGGAATAAAATATATTCAACTATGTTGTGGAGTTAAAAGAACCACAGTGGTTATTTAATGCAATTATATCTCGAGTCTCGTTCTTCGAGATTACATTGTAGTTCCGCTACTTCCACTAGTTCAAGCCACAAAGTTCAGAGTAAAAATTTTTAAACTTGCCGCGGGTAAGCACTCCCGCGCGCCCTGGGTTATATACATTCTTCATAACGTTTTTTGTGCTTGCAAAGCTACAGTCAGAGAAAAGTTAATTTTTTATAATTTTCATTTTTTATTGTAATAAATCTAAGAAAATTATTAAAAATATTATTATTAATTGATCTTTATTGCGATCAATATGGGAATAAGTAAAAAACGCAGCAGAGAACGAGATGAAGACGACGTCATGGAAAAAAGAAAATGTAGGTTAGAACGCGTGCTAGGAGATTTTATAAAGCAAACTCAACATCATTTTGAAAAAGCTGGTAGGTTCAATTGCGTTAATAAACTTATTAAAAGTTCATTATTTTTTTTTTTGTTTTTATATGTATACAAGTATGTGCAAATGTTCAGTAAGAAGGCTTTGTGTGCGTTATAAGCAGGTGAGCACAGGGTATGTGTTCACATTGATATATGTGTATACTTTTGTATAAATATATGTTCACACATCCGCATATATATATATGGACATTGGCACAAGTATACGTAAACAACCGTCGGTTGTGGGCGTCAGTGTTTTCAATAAGTATAAAACGCTGACGTGCTTTTTCTGTTGGGCTAGTAACCTTTGCACGTAGGAGGCAAAAAATTCTAGTGCCATTGATACCCACCCTAATAAATTTTGTTTTTAGGGGGTGGTCAGAGTACTTCAACACCAAAAGAAAACATATCTCCTAATATACAAGGCAACACGGTTATTGACTCACCGATGAAGGAAAATGATCAAGAAATTAGCGCAGTAACTGATAATCAGGAAGGGATTATTGAACAGGAGACTCTAACATCAGACCAGACATCAGCATCATCAGCTGATGCCAACAAAGTCCTGGATGATGAGATAGAAACAGTACTAGGAGCAAATCCGACGACGGGAAATAAGGAAGATCTGGATTTACATCCGAGCTTAATCGCTAGATGGCCTACTTGGCTTTCAGAAGGTCTCCCAAAAGAAAGTAAGAAGTCTGTACTAGATAAATATTCTCGTAAAGGGAACATTAATTTAGAAGCTCCTGAGTTAAATGAGGAAGTATTGGCCACATTAAACGAATCGGGTGTAAAAAGAGACAAACTTTTTAGAGCCGAACAAAATTTAGTAGGTTCCGCTATGTCAGCAATAGGAGAGTCTATTTCAATGATTCTAAAAGACGATGAAGAACCTGTAGATCGCCTTGTACTTATAGAAAGGCTAGCAGATACAGGGCAATTGCTGGCCCAATTGCATTTCCAAATATCTTCGGCAAGGAAATCTTTTATTTCGCCGGTCCTCTCAAAACCAATGAAGGACCTGCTTCAAAAAACGAAACCAGGCGTTTTTCTCTATGGGGAAAAATTAACAGAAAAAATCAAGGCGGTGAAGTCTATAAAGAAGATTGGGAAGGAAATGAAAATTGCTCCTCCTACCGCTTCGACTTCGTCCTTCAATAAACTCACCAAAACAAACCCAAAGCCTTCCACATCACGAAATTTAAACTGGAAAAGCCCATATGCAAATCAGGGGATTTCGCATGTGGGCCAAAAGACTTCACATCAAAAATTCTCCAAGCCGAATCCCCAGAGCAGCAGATCATCATACAACAACCCACTCAACCAGAACAAGACCAATCGGTCAACTTATCAAGAGAAAAGGAAATAGAGGTAAGAACTATAGCAGGTCGTCTTAGTAATTTTATCCAGGAATGGAAAAAATTAACTACAGATAAATTTATTCTAAGTTGCATTGAAGGTTATGAAATACCCTTCGCTACTCAACCTCTTCAAGCGTCAAGCTGGGCAAGAGAAATAAAATTTTCTTCCGAAGAAGAATTGTCAATTCAAATTGAAATTGATAAATTACTAGCAATGGGTGCGATTGTCACTTGTGAGCCAGTAGAGGACCAATTTTTATCTCCTTTCTTCTTAGTCCCAAAACCGAATGGATCAAAGAGGTTCATTTTAAACCTAAAGACTCTGAATCAATTTATTTACACTTCGCACTTTAAACTCGAAGACCTGAGATCAGCTATAAAATTAATTTTTAAAGGTTATTTTGTATGTAATTTAGACCTCAAACATGCATGTTTTTTAATAACGATAAAACCCTCAAGTCGAAAATTTTTACGATTCATATTTAAAGGCTGTTTATATGAATTTACCTGTATGCCCTTTGGGCTTTGCACAGCCCCTCACGTATTTACAAAGCTACTGAAACCAGTACTTAATTGGCTAAGACAGAGAAGCAGGATATCAACGGCATACTTAGACGATATTCTATGCATTGGAAATTCTTTCCAAAGCAGCCTAGAAAACACTGAAGTTACTAGAGAGCTCCTTAGTAAGCTAGGTTTCGTTATTAATGAGGAAAAGAGTTCCAATAAGCCTGAGCAATCTTCCAAGTACTTAGGGTTCTTGATTAACTCAGTCGACATGTCATCATCGTTAACTCTAGAAAAGAAAATAAGAATAAATCAACTAGTGCGAGAGTTCCTAACTAAAAATCACTGCCAAATCCGAGAAATGGCAGCTCTTATCGGTGCCTTAATTGCGGCGTGCCCGGGTGTACCATATGGTATGATGTATACAAAAATTCTAGAACGAGAGAAACTAAAGGCTCTAATATTAAGTAATCAAGACTTTGATGAATCGATGCCAATAAATAATACCGTTAAGAAAGAATTAACCTGGTGGGTGAATAAATTACCGGAAGCTAAATGTCCTATCAGAACTTTTCGCTTCATCAAGGAAATATTTTCAGATGCATCACTGATAGGTTGGGGGACATATTGTGATGGAGAAGATGCGCAGGGTTTCTGGACAGATGCCGAAAGATCCTTGCACATCAACCACTTAGAATTAATAGCTGCTTTTTTAGCTCTAAAGAGCTTCGCTCGAGATTCTGCGAACTGTGAGATCCTATTAAGAATTGATAACACCACTGCGATTGCATATATCAATCGCATGGAGGGCGTTCAGCACCCTGATCTTAATAGACTCGCGAGAAATATATGGCAATGGTGTGAAGAACGGAAAATTTGGGCCTTTGCGTCGTATATTCCGTCACGGGAAAATACGGATGCAGACCGAGAGTCAAGAAAAACGAACATTGACACAGAGTGGGAGCTAGGCGAAAAATTCTTCTCAAAAATTATCAATAGATGGCGCAAACCAGAGATTGATCTTTTTGCTACACGAATTAACACAAAAACAGAGAAGTTCTGTTCCTGGAAGAGAGACCCAGATGCTTGGTGCATAGATGCATTCACTCTAGATTGGGGAAAGTATTTCTTCTATGCCTTTCCACCCTTTTCAATTCTTACCAGAGTTCTCCAAAAGATAATATTGGATAAAGCGGAAGGGATATTAATGGTCCCTTACTGGCCTACACAACCCTGGTTTCCAGTTTTCCAATCTTTGTTATTAGATGAGCCACTAATCTTTTATCCATCGCCTAACTTGCTTCTGTCTCCTTGCAGCCCTATCCAAAAATTCCCATAGAATCCACTCAAATGCGACAAAAACCGCATAGAATTCTATAGAATGTATCGGTTTCTATACGGTTTTTGTCGCATTTGAGTGGATTCTATAAGAATTTTTGGATAGGGAGGTCGTTACAGCATCCACTGAGCAGTCACCTTTCCCTGGTTGCCGGGAAGCTCTCCGGCAGGGATATCAACGAAAACGGCTGCCACAAGAAGCTTTTGAGATTTTCATCGCCTCGTTAACTAATTCTACAATTAAACAGTATAACTCAGCTCTAAAAAACTGGTGGACATATTGTAATAACCATCAGCTAGATCCACTTGCAGCAAATGTGAACACATTATTAAAGTACTTATCCGATCGTTTTCATGATGGCGCTTCCTATGGGACACTTAACTCCGAACGTTCAGCCATAAATTTAATAAACGCGACTGACCTGGGCTCTGACACTGCTATTTGCAGATTCTTCAAAGGGGTCTTCAAGATGAGACCTATGAAGCCAAAGTATGACACTGTTTGGAGCACAGATAAACTATTAGAATGGGCCGAGAAATTAGAACCACTTGAATCATTGAGCCTGAAGGATACTACTTTTAAGAAGTCCGAGGAGATATAAATAATCTCTTCATAACTTTTAAGAAACCAACTCATAGCGCCAGTTCTCAATCTATTAGCAGATGGTTAAAACAATGCTTACACTCTGCCGGAATCGACAAGTCATTCACGGCCCACAGTACAAGACACGCTGCAACTTCAGCAGCAGATTTGAAGGGGATTGATTTGAGCATTATCAAGAGTACTGCAGGCTGGTCCAGCCACTCCCAAGTTTTTGCCAGGTTTTATAAAAGACCAGTGGATACGGATAGAAGTTATTTCGTCACATCAGTATTGGGAGAAACCATTGAAGAAAAATAAAATAAAAAAAAATAAATAAATAAATAAACAAATAATAAATAAATAAATAAAAACAAATTAAATAAATACCTCTAAACATCTACAATGTAATCTCGAAGAACGAGACTCGAGATATAATTGAAAATCAAACGAACTTACCTGTAAGTGATGTTCGATTGCAATTATATGAGTCTCGTTCGAGATGATTACATCCCCCCCATCACTCTAGGAGTGATCCCAACCCCAAATAAGTGATACTTATATTGTGTTTTTTTTTTTTTTTTATTATTTTCTTTTTTCTCGTCCTATCGTATTGTTTCTTTTTTCCTGTTTTTTGGTTTTAAATTAGGATTAGCTTTAAACTGTATGAAGAATGTATACACCAGGGCGCGCGGGAGTGCTTACCCGCGGCAAGTTTAAAAATTTTTACTCTGAACTTTGTGGCTTGAACTAGTGGAAGTAGCGGTACTACAATGTAATCATCTCGAACGAGACTCTCATATAATTGTAATCGAACATCACTTACAGGTAAGTTCGTTTGATTTTCAAGTTCTTATTACTACTTACTGTAATAAATGGTACTACAAGTTGTGTACCACAGTATACTAGTAACTGTCACTAAACTTGTAGTTATCTTATATATTACTAGTCAGTGTAGTAGATGGAACTCCATTTGTAGTAAATTTAACTACACATTTTTTTCCGTGTCGGATTGAAATTAAATCGGGATTCACTCCCGATTTTTTACAGTGTTGTTATTATGTAACCATTTATTAACTTAAATTCAACCAAAAGTCAACAATATTTTTTTGTACTACTTAAGCGGTAAATCTTTTTCTTTTGACTTATATTTGAAGGAATATAAGATTTTTAGGGAATAATTTCGATAGAAAATTTTGAGACACTCGCGAAATCGAACAAATATGAAGATAAGAATCATAAATGACGATTAAATACAATTTTGGAAAAGATATAATTTTCACCAAATTTTTCGGGTGGACCGTTTGCCCGCCCTTCTTTTATATGATACTGTAATTTCTTATTTCATTTTTCTATTTAAGATTACTATTTCTGAAACTTTTTCAGTAACAATGTCTTTAGAAAAAATTAATTGATTTAAAAATTTTTCTGAATCTACAAATTAACGGTTATTTAATAAAATTTATTTTTAAAATCCTTTAAATTCTACTTGAACTATTGATCGCAAAGTTAAACTACATTTGTTCATTGATGAACCCTTCTGATTGACTCAAGGCCGATCTAAATCAGTCAATCTGCTCGAGAGATATGAAAATATTTACATACATACACACACATACACACATACCCATTTATGCACTCGGACATCATCATGCAAATAGTCAAAACAGCTTATCTTAAAATAAAAATATCAACGTCATTCGAGAATTTTATTTTCGATTTTTGAAAATTCGACTGAAATCAATAACTTACATTTTGTTTATTCTAAATTTTTCTGCGGAAAATTATAAAAAAAAAAAATTGACTTGTCATTTGATTAGATTATATTTGATCTTAAATACTAGAATTGATCTATGATTATTGTATAGATGAAGCTATCAATGTAGTTCACTCAAGAGATATTAGCTGTGTCATATAACACTAGCGGTTTGTCTATCCAGTAAGGATTGACACTTAGCATACAAATTGATTGCTCCATTATGCTTACTAATAATGTGTCACGTCAAATAAATCAATATTACATAATACGTTGGTGTATATACAATGTACTCAAACATAATTATATATTATGTTGAATGTTACAATAATAAACTAATTATTTTCGAGAGTATTGATCATTTTTCAGATCAGAAATTTTTGTTTGCTCACGCTATTATAAATTTAGTTTTTTTCGTTATATTTTATTATACGTATTTTTTTTGTGTTGCTTAAGTCGCTCGGACTTTCCAAAATGTTTTTAAATTTTACTTTCTCAGCAAACTTTACTTAAATATTTGTACCTTTAAATAATATTTACCCGATGAAAAAAGATTTTGTCTAATCATATATGATTATATATGTTCATATATATGATCATATATGATTATATATAATCATATATGAAGTTATATCCCGAGTAAAAATGAAATTATTATTTTTACGAAAAAATTATAAATTTTTATCGACCGCCGCACCAATGCTTAAGCATAACCCCGATTTCACAAAAAAATGGCATTTGTATGCCAAAATATCTTATGATTAATTAATTAATTTACCCGGTTTATGGTGAGAGAAATTTAATTGTCCGGTAAAAGTGAATTATATATGGCCATATATTAAAATTTTCAATATATACATAGCCATGTATAGAAATTTCAACTAAATTAAAAAAAAAGACTTACTCAATTTTAGTAGTTTTTTCTAACCGAGTAGAAATTTTTAATTTAGGGAAAAAACGCTATAAATATCAACCAAACGCACACGATTTAGTAGGATTCGAACCCGGGACCTTACGCACGAAAGACCGACGCTTTAAAGACTAGGCTACGCTACCGACAGTGACTACTAAGTTTACTTGTGCTATATGAGATTGAAAAGAATATACCACTTTTAAATCACTTATCAAAAATAATTTACAACAAAATATCACAGCTATGGTGCGGCGGTATGGTGCGGTAGTGGTGCAGCAGTGGTGCGGCGGTCGATAAAAATTTATAATTTTTTCGTAAAAATAATAATTTCATTTTTACTCGGGTTGTCACGGCGGTGGTGCGGCGGTAGTGCAGCGAATAGATAAATTCTTTAGTTGTCACGGCGGTGGTGCGGCGGTGGTGCGGCATTTATAAAATAATCGGAATTGTCACGGCTGTAGTGCAGCGGTGGTGCGGCGCTTAAAAAGCCGTGCAGCGGTGTTGCGGCGGAATTCTGTTTTTACTCGGGATATAATCATGCATGATTATATATGGGGTCATATATAATTATATATAATTATATATGACCCAATACATAATTAGATCTGATCATACCTGGCTGTTATAAGCCCATATATGAGTCTATATATGATCAGATCTGATTATATATGAGTCTATGTATAATTAGATATGATCATACCTGGCTGTTATGACCCCATATATAATCATATACAAGCCTAGGTATGATCAGGTTTGAACATATATGCGTCTATATATAATTGAATATGATCATACTTGGCTGTTATAACTCCATTTATAACCATATATAAGTCTATATATGATCAGATCTGATTATATATGAGTCTATATATAATTAGATATAATCATACCTAGCTGTTATAACCCCATATATAATCATATATAAGTCTATACATGGTTAGATCTGATCAGACATGGCTAATATAAATTCATGTATAGTCGTGCATAACTTTATATATGATTGGATCTGATCAGACATGACTGATATAAACTTATATGTAGTTATATATGTCTATGTATGATTAAATCTGATCAGACTTTATTGATATGAAACCTATAAATATTTAATTATGTATATAGTTCCAATAAAATATATTTATATATATATTAAATAATATGACAATTTTTTAATATCAAAGTTATTAAATTTTTATTCTGTTAACTATCAATCAAACTTAAATATCCAATACTTAAAAAATGTTCAAAGGTTTCGGCAGCAATTTAAAAGTATAAAGTATCAATTTGATTATTTGAGTTAAGTAATGCCATAAACTTTTCTTAATTATAAGTGTAGAACAGGCTAGAGGATCAGACTACAATCCATCGATAACCAAAGTTAAGCAGTATCGGCATGGGTCATTAATTAGACGGGTGACTCGTAGTAAAATAGTAGTCAACGGATAATAATTTTTTTTTTTATTATTTAATTTTAGCTGACATTTATATTGATAAAGACAATAAATCCTAATTAAATTACTTAATTAATAATTTACAGATATTCTAAATGAGATTCTAAAAATGACTATATTCGTTCATGCATGGTTATATATAATCATATCTGTTCATATATAAACAGATCAAGTTATGTATGATCAGACCTGGCCACTTTTTGGATCTGATCATATATAGACAATTATGCATGATGATATATGATTAGACAAAATCTTTTTTCATCGGGAATTGTCATAAGTCCAACGTTTGTTTTCTATATGTAAAATAAAATCCCCATTGTCATAAGTCGAAGTACGGATAGTAACAAAAAACTTAAACAAACTGATAATTTATGGCTTAATCCCCCGGGAAAAAGTCGTCATGCACGATCATGCTTGATCGAGCATGAATCATGCAGAATCGTGCATGAAGCATGCATGACTTTGCAGATTCATGCAAAGGCACGCATGATCATGCATGACATCGCATGATTCATGCGAAGGCATTCCTGACCAAGTAAAATCATGCTCAGTCGCGCATGAGCATGCATGATTAGGAAAGAATAGTCACGCATGATTCAAGCACCGTTATGCATGACCAAGCTTAATCATGAATGATCATTCATGACACTGCACGAATTATGCAATGTCATGCATGCCCATGTGAAATCGGGCTTTATCATGTATGATCATGGATGAGAATGTATAATACAGAAAGAATGGTGATGCACGATTGAAAGTAACTTGGCATGAGCATACATGACCGTGTATGACTCATGTCAAGTCATGCTTTGTCATGCATCACTACCCTGATCGAATAATCTGTGTATCAGTTGACCCTGCGGGCAAGCCCGAAAACTTCCCGATGTTTTTGAGCTCCGAGAGCTCGAAAACATTGTTGTGAGTACATTTTCGAGCTCTTCGTGAAATGACATTTCACCTCACGTCTCAAGATTTTTAACTGAGCTCCATCTATTAAACATCGTAAGAACTCGTTGAACGACTTAAAGTTTTTTGTCAAAATCCATGTTGAACGGCTAGGACACTAAATATGGTTGCTTGAGTTCGTCATATGGGCAGTGGGTTATACCGCGTGGTTGTGTTGTATTTATTTTGTTAATAAACATTGAAATTAATAATTGAAACATCCGAGTAAATTTTAAATCAATTAAATATGAATTCTGAATTTTAAAGCCGATGGTTTGTAAGCCTTCGGTCCGTGTATGTAACCCTACGACTCGTGCTGAAAACATTGCCCTCACCACATAAAGACTATCTTAGTATCCTAACTATGCAATATACTATTGTATGCCGTTGTTTTGGAAAAAAAAACCGTTTTTTACCATTTTTTCTCCAACGATATTTCTCAAACGAATTGACTGATTGAGACAGTTGGGGTCCCAAGTCAAAATTAAAACAGTAGTTTGAGCCTCCAAAGCCTCAGTTCTTTTGATGTTGCACTTGCCGCTGAATGTAATATGTTATTTAAGTCCTCGATGTCCTAAAAGTAGCGTATGAAGGAGTAAATCACCTTTTTAAAATGGTATTTTAACCCTCCATGGCCTACCATACTATTAATCTGTAACTTCGAATGAGCTCAATTCTTTAGCATGATATTATTGTTATACATAAAGTGATTTCCAACTGATCGTGAGCGTCCGAGTAGCAGTGCGGCAGTGGTTGTGCTTCATATTCGTAAGCTCGTGGTTTTGAATCCCGGCGGCAGCAGATTAGTTTTCAGCAGTTTTTTTCAAATTCTTCGGCAGTTTCCGTTTTCCAATACTTCGTTTGTATTTATTAATCACATAAAATAATTAATTAATCTTATATTAATAAGTCAAAGGCTCTAATTATTCAATTCGAATTTCGAATGACATAGTACTATTCTATTCGAACGCCTACTTGTATAAGTTTAGCTATTATTATTAATATTTTAAATTTTGTTATTTTTTAACTCACAACAAAACATTTATTGCTAAGAAATTATTTTTGGAATTTTTAAATTTCAAATTTTTTTCGATCATGGCAACCATTTCTAATTAGTGGCCCCCTTTTCCCTTCTGTTTCTTTACCAATTGTACGCGATCCGATGAGAGTCTTTCTCGAACTATAGATTTAGGCTCTGGAGGCTTATTTTACCTTTTAAAAAAGATGATTTGAACCTAAGCTTGGTAAAAGCGGACAAAGTTACTACGTTTAGGTTCAAATTACCTTTTTAATGCATGGATCTTCATATTCTAAAATAGTATATTTTACACCTCGGGCAGTAAAGTAAGAAATGTTTCAGATCTCATGTAATTGTTGGCCGAGGCGAAGCCGAGGTCAACAAACATGTGATCTGAGGCTTTCTTATTTACTGCCCAAGGTGTAAATACTATTTTTCTCCTCGACGGAGGCGGAAAGCGGAAACTTCGCTTCGCACAGCGGGAGAAAAGTTGACGCTTTTCGCCCGAAGGGGAGAAAAGATGATTTGAACCTCCTTACCCTCATGTAGGATTTGGAGGCTCAAATCACCTTTTTAATTTTGACTCGGGGTGGCAATCGACGTGTTTTATTGAGTTCTCGAGCTGATTAGATTTTGAAATTGATTTGTCTAGTCGTTTTTGAGAAATTTAAAAAAAACTAAAAAATTTTTTCTTTTAATTCTTTCGTTAACGGTTTCTCTTGAACGAATGTACCGATTTTGATGGTTGAGGTTGCATTCGACGCGACGTTTTAGAGCTGATTAGATTTTGGAATCAATTCATCGAGCACATTGAAAGTTAAATTTAATTATTAGTTAGTTTTCCCTGTTTCAGTTTAATAATAAAAAAGTATTTTATAGTATTATTCATGATAATGTTTAAAAAAAATAAAATTTGTTTAGTAGTAATATTTTTAAATGTTACTTTCAACTATGACTGACCAAAGCTGCCATAGAGCCTGAGACGCTCGGCCGCGCACTGTATTGAGAGCGTTTAGCGGCCGGCGCGCGGTGATATACACATTGTTTAAACTAATCGCAAGCAGTGAAATTTTCTTTCGGGATCTTAAACTTTAATAAATAACGCATGTAACCCATAAAAAAAAACTTCATTTGTCGACTGAAAAGTCAATGAAATTTTCATTTGTTTACTCAGAAGTTAATTAACAACAGGTTAATAAACAAAGAATTTTCAGCTATTAATATTTTGTTTATTATTATTATTATTATTATTAATGAGATTAAATATGTGTGTTCTACAGGAAAAAAGGATTAGAAAGTTAAATTCGAGTGAATGTGAACTGGAATCCATGGTGGTAAATCCATAGTAGAGGATATATTCAACGAACAGTGAAGCATGTATATCGGCAGGATCCAGGTCTCAAGTCAGCCCAAGCCGGGCTTAGTCGGAGTTGGAGTCAAACTGCGACACACCTGGATCAATGCCGCTATGAAGCTGAGCTTCGTGACGTTCCGGTTAGGTAAGCGAATTAAAGTCAATGTCAATACCGTGTTTCTGTTCTCACCCTAGCTGTTCTGTACTTTCTCGCTTATCTCACTCGTTTTCTCGACACTGTTGGTGCAAAAGCTTAGTGGTTCAAAAGATAGACGTCCGAACTCCAATAAAGGCATTCATAAAATACTTAATAAAATCCATTATTTATTCAATTTTTCAGTTGTGCTCTTGATTGTTTGTAATTTATTATTAAATTAATTATTCTTATATTAAATATTTTTTTTATCCTCTATTGAAGTAAGTAGTAGTTTATTTATACATTTATATTTTTCAATTGATTGAACATCTATTCAAAATGAATCTACAGGAAATCCCGCAGTCATATCTTCTATAGATTTATAGGGATTCTCAAATGATATTGAAAGAAACTACAAGAAAATAAGATATATATATATATATATATATATATATATATATATATATATATGTACATATATATATATATATATGTACATATTTATATCAATCTACGAACAGTCTTCTTTATATATTTTAATATTTTAATACTAAAATTTACATAGTACATTGCTAGTAATTGAAGCTCTATAGAAAATTTTTCGTACAAAAAATAATATCTTCTTAAATATTCATATGAAAAATCTACATGAAGTTTGTATATGATGAAGTAAAAATAAATTTTTTTGGAGCAAGAGAATCTACTGTCTTGAACCAAAAAAAAGTTTTTGAATCAAGTGTTTTATTTTTATTGAATCAAGAAAGAAAATTCGGAAGACAATATTTTTTTTGAACCAAGTTAACTCTGTTTTCTGTGTACCGAGTATAAATTTTGTTTTTTTATGTTTTTAAATTTAATAAAAAAACTATTTTACTAATTTTTATCTGTGATTTACAAAAATTTGTAAAAAAGAAAAGTGATAACTTATCATGTATGGAAGAATTTAAACATTAATCTTGGAATTTTGTTATATAAGAAGATGTAATTTTAAATTACAGATGTAACGTTAATCATAGATTGACGAGACTATTAAATATAGTAAATATTGGCTGTACAATAATACAAGCTTATCACAAGTTTGCTAGCTAGCAATACACACGAAATTGTGGAAGCTTTATAAAGGAGGTCCTTATCTCAATTATTGTACTTGGCACTAACGAGCTATCCTTGTTCTCATGCTCGTTTATACTGTGTTTGCGTAGTCAACTCACGAGAAGACACCAGTTCAGAGCGTATAGAGAACTGAATCGCTTAACCCTCATCTGCGCAAACGCTTCTTTGTCGATAGTAATAGTGTGTATGTATTTGTAGGTATTATCTTTATCCTGTTATCATTTATTTTCTGACATGATGTGTTTTTAGATATTATTTAAATAACTGTAAAAGTTTAACATTGTTCCCAAACTCATCATTGACGTTTAATTACTTTTATTAACTAATTATTAATTGCTGATAACAATTATTATATCTAAACTGTTAAAGTTAAATCTAAATACAAATTTCTATTATTATTCAACAATAATTACTTTTAGTAATTAGTTATTTTTACAATCGTCATGAAAAATATTGATGTATTAGACTGATTGAAAAAAAAATGATTTTTTTTTCCTCGAACCCTCTTATTAAATAGTAGCAAGGAGGTAAAGTAAAATGCCTGATAAAGATAAAAATGAGCTCTTAATATTAATATTTAGAGGTCGCTCATAGCACTTTTCTATTTCCCATTTAAATAATATGGAAAAAAACAAATTTAATTTTGAAATTTTATACCTCGATAATTGCTCATTGTACAGATAAACTCAGAATATCATTTCGTAGGGGATTGATCGCTCTACAAAAAAAGTCTCTTATCATTTTTTGATAAATTTATCTGTTCAAAAGTTATTGGATCTTGAAGTCAAATTTATAGCAAATTTCGAGATCTTTTTACTTTTCCGGCGAAAACTATCAGACTTATCATAAAATATCATAGGATCTTTTTTGTAGACAAATTTATTCCTCACAAATTATCTCTGAAAAAGTATTTTGAAATTCTATATTGCTTTCTAGTTATTTTTATCTTCATGTCAAGCTCGTGAACCAAATAGTGTTTTCTGATTGATTTCAAGGGCTAGATTTTAAAAGTAAAAAGATCTCGATATTTACTATAAATTCGACTTCAAGCTCCAATAACTTTTGAACAGATAAATTTATCAAAAAATGATAAGAGACTTTTGTGTAGAGCGTTTATTTCCCTACAAAATTATATCCTGAGTTTGATTGTACAATGAGCAATTACCGAGGTATATAAAATTCCAAATTAAAAATTTTTTTACCCCATGTTATTTAAATAGGAAATAAAAAATTGCTTTGAACGACCTCTAAAAATTAATATTAAGAGCTCTTCTTTAGCAGGCATCTTATTTCACCTTCTTGCTACTATTTTATAGGCGGTTTCGAGAAACTATTATCTAATAAACAGCGTGATAGTTTTATCAAAAATATTTTAAATTCGAGTTCGTTCAGAATTATTTAGCTTTTTTCGTTTATTCTAGTACTGATAGGTTAGAATGAATTACGTGACGTATTGAGGCGCAAGCGGGTATCTTTATGTAAAACATCTTCTGAATGTTCTTTTGTATTGTAATTATAGATGTGTATTTAAATGATTACGAAATTTCAGATAAATTTAGTAGATGGAATGTTTTAATTTTTGTTAAAGGTGATTTGTTTGAACGATTAAATTATGATTTATTCTGCAAAATTATCATGCTTATATTTTGATTTTACGAAGTGATCGTATGTATACATATATGTTGGGTTAATGAATGCACGTAATCAAATTTTTTTCATCTTTCTTTGAATTGTAATTTTTTTTTAATGTATTACTTTTATTCTATTTTTTACGTATATTTTACTGTATATTATAATTTAGCATAATCAATTACGATGCAGCTGATAAAAATTTCTAAAATAAAATTAAATCTATTGCCTTATGAAAATTACAATAAACATTGTAAATTTTGTTCGATGTATTTTAAAAATTTTCTATGTTATCAGTCATTTTCACCTTCATTTCATACTCTCCTCATGCTACTATTACTATAGTACTTTCTCTATAAATTTTTTATGTAAAAAAATACCATAAAATTATCTGAGTATACGAATCAAATCTAAGTTTTTTTAATTATCTAAAAATTTTAATTATGCGATTTAATTCGATTTTAACTCTATTTTAACCCATACTATAACAGGGCTAAGCTGCTACTCTGGTCGTCCTTACAAAGGGCGCCGCACTGAAAGTAATAACGGCCTCCCAGAGCCGGATCTTAGATCATCAGGGTCGGTGTAAAATTGATTTGTAAGAGAAGGAAGAGGAAGAATAATTTATAATTAATTAATTTATTTCACTTTTAACAATTTTACCTTTATTTATTCAACCTTGACAATATTTATTTAAACCTTTATTTTATAAACCTTATAACCTTTTACCTTATTAAACCTTATTACCTTTAATTATAAACCTTTGACTACCCGATAAAAAATGATTTTATCTGATTATATATGAGTATATATGATTATATATGATTATATATGAGATCATATATAATTATATATAATCATATATGGACTTATATATGATTATATATGGTTATACATGGAATTATATATAATCATATATGAACCTATATATAATTAGATCTGATCAGACCTGGCTGATGAAGGCTAGGTATAATCATATATAAGCCTATATATAATCATGTCTAATTATATATGAATTTATATATAATTAGATCTAATTAGATGTAACTGATGAAGGCTAGGTATAATCATATATAAGCCTATATATGATCAGATCTAATTATATATAAGTCTATATATAATTAGATCTGATCAGACCTGGCTGATGAAGGCTAGGTATAATCATGTATAAGTCTATATATGATCAGATCTAATTATATATAAGTCTATATATAATTAGATCTGATCAGACCTGGCTGATGAAGGCTAGGTATAATCATGTATAAGTCTATATATGATCAGATCTAATTATATATAAGTCTATATATAATTAGATCTGATCAGACCTGGCTGATGAAGGCTAGATATAATCATATATAAGCCTATGTATGATCAGATCTAATTATGTATAAGTCTATATATAATTAGATCTGATCAGACCTGGCTGATGAAGGTTAGGTGTAATCATGTATAAGCCTATATACAAACAGATCTAATTATATACGTCTATATATAATTAGATCTTCAGACCTAATTAAATTAGGCTGATATAAAATTTAATTTATAATTATATATTAAGTTAATTTTATGACAATTATTATTATTCACACATAGAATAAACACTATATATTTATTTTATTTTTTTTTCAACAAAATAGAAATTTTTAATTATTCCTATTTGGAGTTATTTAAAAATAATTATAACATTGGTTTTAGAAAAAATTTTTATTGAATTATAAAATAAAAATATTTTATGCATTACATTAGTTAATAATTACCAAACTATTTTTTTATTATTATTTGGTTGTTTACAAACATAACGATCGACTCTTACAAGTTGAAATATTGAGTTGATATTTTTTAATCTCAACAACATCAAACAATTACTGTCTACTATAGGTAAAATATGTTCAATTGTTTTTCTCGTAGTAACGTGACAGAACATTTTAATATGCTCAACAGCGAAACGGCTTATCACTATAAATATATCATTTTGAAATTCAAGAAAATATTTAATCGACCCATAAATAATGGAATCATTGATGTCTATTTGAACTGTGTGACTATTAGTTTTCACTACTTTGTAAATTTCCGAAGTATAAATATCTTGATCAATTCTTAAACGTCCGTAAATAGATAAATTTTCGACTTCAAAACCCTTTGACGTAAATAAATCACGTTCATTAATATCAAAATCAATACCTGTAATTTTGTTTCCTAGAAGTTCGTGGTTATTTTGTTTATTCATTTTTCTAGCAATATTTAGACGCTCATTTATACGGTTTTTGAGCATTTGCACGCCTTGCGCAATTTGTATACTGTTGACAATTTCTTGACCGAAATGTTTATTGCCGTGAACACATTTCGCTATAAAACCATTATAACTTTCGAATGCAAAAGCTGAAGTTGAACGTAGAGGGCCCCATCTTTCGACGCAAAGCGCCAAGTGAAGAAGTTGATGGCAATTATAAGATAAATCTCTGTCAGAATAAAGATTTTTGATTTGAGATACAAATAACTCAAGCAAATAATTTGATTCTTGAAGATCATATTGTGTTATTGTAGCTTTAACTAAGTTAAAAATTGCTTTAACTAATAGTAACCAATGCTGAAAGTGTCTGTCTGGTAAGTGAGCGGCAAGTGTTGGAATAGAATAAAATATTAGAAAATTATAATTTTCAGATGCTTTGTATAATTTATAATCCGATAAACGTCTTGGCAATCTCGAAAATGATTTCGGTGGTAGAATACTTGTTATAAAGATATCGATTTCTTGACTTTTTTTCTTGATATTCCAAGGACCTTTTTTATTAAGCCACATATTAAGAAATTGTTTTACAACACCAAGTAATACTGAATGCATATACTCTGGTATTACACATGTTCCGATATCAATTAAAGGTAGATGAGATAAAACAGTAGGCCCTTTCACCCCTCTTATTTGATTTTTATTACCCAATTGACGAAGTTTTCTAGCTTGCGCTTCCATTCTGTTACCTGATCTTAGTCGACAATTAACTTTAAAAGGATAAACACGCACAGTTTTTTGTCCATCAATTTTTTTACTCTTTACAGTACGAACTTCACAGATGTTGCACCCATATCGGCCATTAAAATTTAAGATATTCTGTAATTGCGCTCTAGCCGGTGCATCTGCTATAACTAATGGAGTAATTATTTTAGTATTGACTGTTTCTCCCGTTTTTGAATTGACCCAATCAATACCATTAAGAAAGCACTGTCTTAGTTTTAAACAGATTGGCCTAAGAAAAACATTCATCGGCGGTTTATTCAGATTATCATACCACACTCCAGCAAATATGATGTATTTTTCTCGAATATGTTCAGGAAGTTCTGCAATAGTACACAGTACTGGCCAACAATGGCTTCTAGCACTTTTTACTAGGGATAATCCATCAGTGTTAAGTATCAACGTTAAATCAAAGTTACCTCGATTATTTCGAGAATTAACTCTTATGTATTCAGTACCATCTACTAAATCCGATATATTTTGATCATTCCGTAATTTAGGTAGTTTTATCTTCTCAGCTAGATTATATTTTTCAAATAAAATTTTTATCTGATCACAAATATCAAATTCATGAAAAAATGAAAATTCTTGTTGGTCAGTTGTCTTGCACGAAAGACAATTAAATATCTTTTTTTTATCAAGTATCTCGGTTTTAGCTTCACATACACATTTTTTACAGTAATAATGCTTAATTACTCGGCACGGAGGTGAAATTTCCTGAACATATTGAAAAAGTTTGTAGACTGTCTTTGGCATTTGATTATCATTAGGTAACAATTTCAATTGCATTCTTAACGATTCTTGTAATGCAGCTTTTGTAATATTGTGCTTGATGTAAAAGTTTAATAAATTAAAAACGCATTCATCAACAGTTATTTCACTATTTTCATGCAACATTTCGTACTCATTTAGATCCTCAGTATTTTCATCATCAGCTTCTTCATCAATATCATCATCATCGCTTCTAGAATGATTTATGCTCCCACTAGTATCACCATTTTCAGATTCACTATCGCTTTCATTTGATTGAACTGCGTTTTCATCATTTGAGCTTGCACTGGAAACACAGTCATTATCCGAAATAAAATTACCAATTTCATTTTCATCGATATTTTCTGTAATAAAATCGTTCAAATCCCGATCACTGTTAATATTTTCATTGTTCTCGTGTAAATTATCATCATTAATAGTAGTATTGAGATTAGTATGTCCAAAGAAATAACCTTTTGCACGCCAGCGAGACAATGTTCTTAATGGAATCTAAAACAAATAATACATATACGTATGAGTATTCAATTAAAAAAGTTTCCTGTACAAATCAAAATCTAACTAATTTTTATATTATTACATTAAAATATACGTATACATCTATACATACAAATCAATTATATATATTTTATAATTAACATTATATATTTACCTGCATGGATGAGTCTGAACTGTAAAGTTTATATTTTTTTTTCGGATGAGTTGTAGACTGAGAATTATCGCTATCATTTTCATCTTCTGACATATTCGAGTATTTCAATTTCGTTAAAACAAAAAAAAATTAATTTATCACAAAAACACCTGGAAAATTTAAAAATATAATATTTAGTGTTAATAAAAGTATACTTAATAAAGCATACTTTTAAATGGAATTCAAGTAAGCAGTCATCTTAGAATTTTCCATTTTTTTTTTTTAGGAAATTATTAAAAACAAATAAATTTTTTTAAATTGCACATAAAATAATAGACTCAGTACTCGATCACTCATGTATTTGTATATTTATAATTACTAAATTTTAATAAATATAGATATTTAATAATACATGAAGTGATTGAGTATCTGTTCCTGATCAGTAGTTCCCTGATCGGGTATTAGGTCTTTTACCTTATAGATTTTTAAATTTTCTGTACGTGCAGTTGTATTTTCAATTTTTTGTTCAATAACGTATGCATCAAAAAAGTAAAAAATTATCAGACGTCTCTGCCAACTACTTCTGTGTCATACTTGTTATTATTATTAATTACTAATAAATCCAGTCTTACCTTTGATAAAATAATTTCTAATTTTCATCAATACGTATGAGTGATTGATTACCTATTTCGTTGAACAGTACAATAAACGAAAATTTTTTTATTGATGGAATTAATTTAATTGTTTAAGCTGTACATAAACTTTAGGTTAAATTTTAGATGCCTGTAATTTGATTACAGATTACAATAAACTGATTACAAAAAAAAATAAACTAAAAATATGCGCTTGTAGAAAATTAAAATAATTATAAGTGCAATTTTTTTTTATAATTTATCGTTTTATAAAAAATAAAATACAAAATTATTAGATTCGGCAAACTTCTGTATCGTCTTTTGGCGGGATTGTAAGTACATAGACACACACACACACATGTATGTATGCGTATGTAGATGTATAGGTATACTACGCATGCTACGCCACAAAGAAATGGTTCCTGTTTAAACGTGTTTCGACGGCCACATAGTAAAGACGGCGTGTGTACTTAGAACATTTACGTACTTAAATCTAACTTGCATACATAATTATAATATTAATTATTGAAATGTTTATTATAAATTGTGAGAGGGACCATTCATATTGTCAGGTTGACGATAGTGATGTGATTTTTGATAAAGATTGCCCCCCACAGATAGGGGAAGATATAATGTTTTTCTTTAATAATAAAAAAGAAAATGGACGGGTTGTAATGATATCAGGTAAGTGATAAAATTTAATTATACTTGTTTACAATTTTTCCAAACAATTTTGTCTTGTAATTTTTTATCAGTAGAAAAAAATTATCAATCGTATAACCTAAAATATTTTTATTTATTGGTTGCTGATGTTGTTTCACTTTTAAAAAGTTTGTAATATTTAAATTAAAATTATTTTGCTTATATTTGTTGACAATTTACTAAAATTAGCAAATGTCTGGCAAAATTTTAATTTTAAGTTAATTAAAAATTATCATAAAAATGTATATTTAAAAAATTTGCTTTTTTGGCTTTCAAATTTTGTACGTATGCATAATTTTAGTTTTTTTTAATAGTAATTGAAGAATAATAAGAATTCTGTGATTTTGACTATCATATTTAAACAATTTTTTCAATAATTTAATTTTGAAATTTTTTTTGTAGATTGTGAAATAAAAATTAAGAGGATGTTAGACATGTATAAGAAAAAGCCACTGAAAAGAAAACTTCCAACACCACCGCCTGAAAATAGCAATGAATTGGCTGCTTTATCTACCAAGAGACAAAGAAAAATTAATTCTAAGTATTCATCATCATCTTTTGAAAATCTGGACTTGACTAAACCATTAAAAGATCATAAAAATAAACAAAAGGTATATCTATTAACATTTAGAAAGTTATTTAAATATTTTAAGCTATTTTGATATACTTGATCGATTATCACTGTTGTATAAATAATAATAATTATTATTAATGATACAGAAGGTAGCATGTATTTGATAATTATTGGATTTTTTAAATTAAATGATCACAAAAAAATATTTTTAAAAATTGCACTGTTAAACGAAATTTTCTTCATGTGCACTGTTCCAAACGGTTTTTTCATAGTTACTTTACTTGTTTAAAAAAAAAAAAAAACGAAAGATTGTTCATTTTATTCAGTTATACTAATCGTATAATTTTACAGGGTTCAGGAAATGAGAATAAAAAAAAAAGTGACGAAACTATGCAGCCAATTATCAATGAAAAAGAGTTCGAAGAGAAGAGCGAATCCGTTGCTCCTAAAAAAGTCGAACATAGTCCTTCAAAGGACGAATTGAAGAAAATGCTTATGGAAGCACAAGCAAAAATTAAATCATCAAAACACTTGAACGGTATAATGTTTTCAAAACTTAAAAAAATTAATTTGTACATAAAATTGTTTTGTAAATAGTGACGCTAGTAAATTTTTTTTTTTTTTTATTATTTACATAGCTACAACATCATCAAAAATTTTGAAGACTCTTCCAAAAAAAAAGAGTGATAGTTTTGGAAACATTTCTTCAACCACAGAAAGTGACTTTGATGATAGCAGAGAAAAAGATGATTCTTTCGACTCGAAAAATGCGGCCGAAACAATTAATAATTCTGGAGACGATGCAAATAAAACTTATGACGATGATGATAAGAAAAAGGAGGAGTCTAAAAATTCTGCATCAAAGAACGCTAACAGCAACGAACACCAATTATTTGGCAATCACGCTGAAACTGATGTTAATGATCCCGATCTCTACGGGAAAGATTGGCCAGAAGAACCAGTATGTAGAATTAGTTTTTAGTATTATTATAGAAAATAATGTACCACGTTACAGATTCTGTAGGGTGCATACATTTTTTTCTTTGAGAATCGACGAAATTATAATCAAGAAGCGTATATATAGACATAAAAAAACTAAGAAAATATTTCTAATACAGAAAAGACACTAAGAATTTTTGTAAATTAAAAAAAAATTCAAAATTCGATTAATTGTTTTTCACAATTTTAATTAATTACTTTGATTATGCCTTTATGCCTTTTTATTGATAATCCTTATCAGTATACACCCTTATAGTATCTGTAATGCAATTTTCTATGTATATAAAGTGTTAATTTCTTTTTTTAATTATGATTATTATTGTTATACAATAGATGATTAAATTGATAAGCCAAGTGTACTGCAAGAAATCGTACTTTGATTCGATTAAATCTCTATGTAATCAAGCTTCTCATGTTGTGCGGCGTTTGATTCCTGGAGTTTTTAAACCCTCAGGATATATGAATACCACATTTTCCGGACAAGCTCCACGAGCTCATAAGGGACAAGGAAAGCCAGCTCAAGTAAAGGCATTAAATGATACAGCAAAAAATGAGATCATTGGTAATTGTAGAATAGAAATCTGTATCAATACTTTTATGAATATAGTTGCAATGTTTGATGTGTTCGCTATAGTACATGACATTTTAATATAGCAAACTTTTTAAATTTATTTACTAATATTTTGATTTTTTTTTTTAAAGATTTTGCCTTAAAAATAGCCGCCGAGAAAAATTGGACTGGCCGAAACGGGATTCCCCAAACTAGAGAAGACCTCAAGAAAGTTATGTCACAAAGAATTGGAGAGTTGAAAAGGGAGATTGAAATAAATAATAAAAAGCAAGCATCGGTTTCGACAAACAAGATTAATTAATACGTACTACAATTAAGTATATACTCTTTACAGACTTGAAAGATATATTTTGATACCAAATATTATGTTATTATTTAAAAATATTGATTTAATAAAATATAATTTAAGAACGAGGGGCTGTGCCTAGATAATTATTAAAATATATTATTCATAAACGCGTCAATATATTTATATAGATATAAATATATACTTGTTAAAAGATTGTAAAGTGGTAGTTAAAATCAAGTATTCTGTTATCAATAAATCAATAAAATTAAAATATTAAAAATAATGATGTGCACCAAAAAGTTTTTATTTACAGTATATAAATATGTAGATATATGATTATATAAAACTATACATAATTAGATATGGTCAGATCTGGCCAATTTTCAGATCTGATTATGTATAATCATATATGAATAAGCATACATGATTATATATAATCATATATAACCATATATAGATAAGCATACATGATTATATATAACTATATATAATTAGATATGATCAGATCTGGCCAATTTTCAGATCTGATTATATATGGACTCATATATAATTATATATAATTATACAAAATCATTTTTTATCGGGTACACTGTTAGAAGTATTTATTTGAGCCAAATAAGATTTATTAATAGTTAATAAATGATTTATTAAATGAGATTTATTTGAGCCAAATAAGCCATATCTTAATAGTTAATAAATGGCTTATTTGAATAGAAAGAAATGACACATGAAGTTCAGGTTATAACTTTGAATGGAATGAGCGTGATTGTTAGTAAAAATTTATTATAATATTTCATTTTTTTTATATCTTTTGTATAATAATTTTTATTTTCAATTAACATTAATTGTGTGTATTATTTTCTTTAAAAAAATAAAATTAAACAGTCTTATAAAATATTTGTCATAACCTTACTTAATTAACATCACGTGTCATTTCTTTCTATTCAAATAAGCCATTCATTAACTATTAAGATATGGCTTATTTGGCCCAAATAAATCTCATTTAATAAATCATTTATTAACTATTAACAAATATTTATTTGGCTCAAATAAATACTTCTAACAGTGTATCTTATACAATAATTAATAAACTCTTACTTAAGCCAACTACCTTTGGCTATAACACACACACACACTCACTCTAAGTCCCCTTGACTATTAATACACACACGCGACTTAATACTATTTTCCACGCGGTCGACAAGACCCTCTACGTGGCTAAAACCTTATATTTTCCCGCGCGGTCCCCTGGACCCTCTACTCGATATAAAACCTTTACAACTAATTCACGCGGTCACCTTGACCCTCTACGTGATAAAACCTTAATTAATTAATTCACGCGGTCCCCTGGACCCTCTACGTGATTAGTCTTATTCAATTATTACTAATTTCTATAACTACACTTTCTACACTCACACACTTTACAATATAAAATTCCATTATACCTATTTTCTGATTTAAATTAATTCCCATATAATTAATTACTACACTTTAAAACCACAAATCAATTAACAACTAATTTCTTATAACCGTTAACTTTTCTTTTATCAACAATTTTGTTAAGCCGGTTTTAGGATTTATTTTATTTTACCGCTTAACATTTTATTCACTGACTCTATATCCAATACTCAAAACTTGAACACGTTTTACTTCACGACACATTTAACGTCCATATTTTATTAATTGATTTTATTTAATTACTTAAATTAATTATAATTAGTTTATCCTATTATTAGTGACTAGATAATTTTGACTAGATCGCAATTGCTTTTCCGGCGAATGCCTTACACAACCTGCCTGGAAAATTTCAGAAGAATTTTCCGGTGATGCTCTATACAACCTGCCTGGAAATAACAAAGCTAATTACTGTTGAGACCGGTTTCGATTAATTATTTACACGTAAATAGACACGACAATACTTTGCGGACACGACGTTTAATTACGTTTTTAATTATTAATAAATATTCTGGGAATATTCTATAAAATACCTATTACGATTTACGTTGATTCTTACACCGTCGGTTGTCCAGTACTGGACTCAATAAGTTATAGATCAAATTGAACGAAATATAGTATAGTGCCGGATAGCTCAACTGGTAGAGCACTCGGCGCGATACCGAATTGGTCTGGGTTTGATTCCCAGTTCGGGCTATCTATATTTTTCTCAATTTATTTATAAATCGTCTTATTGAGAAGGTTTTTTGCATGTTTGCATGTTTAGGTTTCCACTATATTTAAATAGTCCAGTACTGAACAACCGACGGTGTAAGAATCAACGTAAATCGTAATAGTTATGTTATAGAATATTCCCAGAATATTTATTGTATTAGTTGTCCTGGTCTGGTAATTGTCCTGGTCTGTGTAATTGTCCTAGTCCGTGTAGTTGTCCTGGTGGTTACTTGGTCATCCCGGCTCTATCCTTCCCGGTTGTAATTTTGGGCGTCTGGATGTTTGACCGATCCTACTGACTCTGTCCTGAACGTCTGTTCAGTCTGGTCTTTCCGGTCTCTACTCATCTTATTCGCTGTTGTCTTGTAGTTTTATTAATTTTGCTCGATTATTTTCGGCAATGATCGGAACACTCCTCCCTTACTTAATTATGATTGGGCCTAGTGTGAGAGTATTTTCAATTAGCGCGCCCGGCGACGAGTCGAAAAACTTAATTGAATGCTCGTTTGGGGTTGCCGGTAGGTCAGATGACCATCAGTGATAAATCACGATTTTGGTCCATAAAATGACCCAATTTATCCCGTTACAATACTCATTAAATTCTAGAAAAGAAATGAATAATTAAGAGAAGAGAAAATATAAGTTCGGAAATGTTTGTATTAAAGTAAAAAGCTCAGAAAATTTAATTTTATAAAAAAATGAAAGCAATAATTGGTTTTTAATTAAACATCAAATTGAATGGCCATATATACTATGTATCGAATAGTTTATATTTGTGTTACGATTGTAAGCTATTATTATAAAAAAAATCTGTTTCTATTTTCTGAATTCAATCAACATTTTTATTTTATTTGTATTTTTTTCTTGTTATACAACGAAGTCATAATAGCTGTCGAGAGGTTGTTGACCAAGTACCAGTAACGTTTCATTCGATCAGAGAACATCATTTCTTTTTCAGAAATTCACAGTACTATTGTTGATTGAATTTTTTTTTACCGTTGACTTTTTTCCAATACTTTTTTTTCACTATCTTTACAACAAGTTACGAGATAGAAGAACTGGCTAAGACTTAACTAAATTATATCGATTTTTTTTTTTTCCTATTGAAACATTATTTAATAAATTCAACAATAATATCCAATCGATTAATGTTACATTAAATAAATAAATATCTAAGTCTGAAAATAGATTTTATTCCATTTAAAACCGTACCATTGAAACAAATTTACGTTAGTGGCAATATATACATGAAGATTAGAACTTTATTAGTACTATACAGTATAGGCAAGTGGGGTAAGAGGCGAAACGTTGAACCCAAAATTTTCTCAAAAATCAAGGGATACGAAAGATGAACTGGCTGCAAAATAATATTTTGTGGAAATTTATGTACTAAGATAATAAAAAATTTCTGAAAGTTCTCCATATTTTTTTTGTTTTTAAAGAAAACCAATTGAGATAATGCTTTAAAACTTCTAAGAATTTTATATTTCAATAATATAAAACTTTAGAAAACCTCAAAAATTTAATTTTGCGCTGATTTATAATTCATACAAAAAAAAAGGATTTCTTGGCACAAAAAATATTTTGCATTATTAATTAAAGACGAAAATTAACCAGTACTTGTGGTCGAGTGGATCCCTGATTAAACAAAATGATTAAAAATGATTTAAAATGATTTGTTTTTTAATCATTTTAAATACTTTTAAATCCTTCAAATCATTTCTAATCCTGTCTCTTATGGACATTTAACGTGTGAAATCATTTTTAATCATTTTGTTTAATCAGGGATAACACTCTTGTCTTCGAACTCAAGTACTGGCCAGGCTCAGGTTCGAATCCCACAGAGAGCAAATGATCTATTTTTCACAAGTTGATATAATGCATTGATATTCCAAAAATAAAATTTTTTCAAAAATGTTCTTTTTTGGATAACTTGTAATGTGCTCGGTGGATTGATTCCAAAATCTAATCAGCTCTAAAACTTTATAAGCCGCGTTGAATACCACCTTAACTATAAAAATCGGTTCATTCGTTCAAGAGAAACCGTTGTCGAAAGAATTAAAAAAAATTTCTTTTTTAGTTTTTTTGAAATATCCCAAAAACGATTGAATAATTCAATTCCAAAATCTGATCAGCTTTAAAACTCGATAAAACGCGTCAATTGCCACCTTAACCGTCTCAATCGGTCAATTCGTTTGAGAGATATCGTTGGAGATAAAATGGTAAAAAACGTTTTTTTTTTCGTAAACAACGGCATACAAAATATTTTCGAGCTCGGAGAGCTCGAAAATGTATTCGCAACAATGTTTTCGAGCTCAAGGAGCTCAAAAATAGCGGCAAATTTTGGGGCTGGCTCGCAGGGTTAACCGATAGACCGATTTTTTTTGTGTACTTTTCTACATTTAACTAAAATTTTTGGGAGACTGTTTTGCCCCACTAAATTATATAAAATCTCGAATGGATAGAATTATAACATTAGAGTTTTATCCTAATTTATTTTACTATATTTTATTTTATTTCTTGAAAAACAAACTAGTGCAATATATTCATGCTAGTCTAGTCACTTGCATAAATTATAACTATTGAATCATATGCTGGATGATATCACAAAAATTAGTCTATATACTAAATTAACACTTGTTTATACACATAACCCTGTAATAGGTATTTATATTGTTGGACTGAAATTGTAATAAAATGTAAATAAAATATCTGGTCTAAAAAAAAATTTTTTTTTTTAAATTCTTCAGCACAATATTTATTTATGAATTTAATAAAAAAAATTGTTTGAATAATTTCGGAAAAAAGTTCAATATTTGTGAACTATCGTATACGTTTTTAAGGATGAAAACCATGTAGATAACGAAGTATGGTATTACAGCCAGTTTGAGTGGGAAATTTTACGCATAAAAAAATCAGTTGATGTCGATCATAGTTATTTAAATTCAATCAATGGAATTTCGATTGGCATGTCGATTAAAATTCTTTTTACCAAATTAAAGTTGCCTATTGAATATGTTTATGTATATATTGGTCTCAACCGTTGAGATTCTTTATGAATGGTTAAAATTAATAATCAATTAAATTTGTAATATCAATGCTCACATCAAGTAATTACTTCTATCAGTCAGCATAAAATATAAAAAATAAAGTTAAAAATAAAAAAGTAATAAAATAAAGAAAACAAGTTTAAATGACTTTAATAAATAAAAAAAAATACAAGGCACAGAAGCGAGGGAATTTTTTCACGCTCCTTTGAGCATTAAGAAATTTTTAAAAAAGAATACAATTGAAGAAAGCAATTACAGGTAATGGAGCCAGCAACAGTATACCTTATACTTTCTAGAAAAGATACGAATTTAGAGGAGCGTGGTCATTAAGAGCCACCTCTATCTATACTTTTCTTTATTTTATTATTTTAACTTGTTTTTTTATTTTTTTACTTGCTTTCTACAGTCCTGGATGCTTTTTTTTCATCTCTATTTACCTCAGCAGCTTTTTATATCTCCTGTCGATTTCCAATTTTTTTTTTTTGTACATTAAATTGTTCCGCGTGTATACGCATGCGTATATTTGCTTTAATTTTTCATCTATGTAATTTCTACAAGGCTTTAACTGTTACTTTAGAACCATTATTCTTCGTGAATTTCTTTTCTGACCTCTTGTCATTAACTTTACTTATCTTACTATTCTTTCTAAGTCTACTTATGTTTATGTACCCAAGATTATGTGGATATATCATTAGACATTTTTATATTTTTATTTCTTCTTTTACTTTTTTTTCTTTTCTTTTTTACTTTACTCAGAATTAACGGCAAAAACAACACTACTGTAAGTGATCGACTTCATTTAATGACCGGGTATAGTTAAAAATATTTTGTTTAAAATGTTTTGAAGAGAGGAACCATCATGGAATAGAGAACCGTATTGGCCCTTCCCTCTCTTCTTAGACTAAAGAAAATAAAGTTTAAGACAATAAATTTTATAAGACTTAATAACCCATAATATGAGGACCGAGAAGTTTATCTGATCTAATATAAACTTAAGGAATCACCTTAGAGACTGAAAAATCTAGTGGGACCATAAAAATAATCCTAAGTCAAAAGTTCTGTCTGAATTTCACTTAGATAAGTTTTAACTACTGTTCACAATTCACAAACGGGTTTATTTTGTGAATTTAACAGAAAAAAAAATTCTTCATAAAGCTGTTTAACGAAGTTGAAAGAGAACTGTTATATATTTTTGAATTCAAGATTAAATAATTCGAAAAATAATATAGAAAAAATTTTTGATACACTGCGATAGGAGGATTTCTCAGCATTTAAAAATATTTCTTAGTATTAAGAAATCATTTCTGTGTCTTTAACAAATATTTCTTACTGTTTAAGAAATGATTTCTTATTAATAGTTAAGAAATTATTTCTTAAAAAATGATTTCTTAACTATTAAGAAATCATTTCTTTAATAGTAAGAAGTATTTGTTAAAGTCAAAAAAATTATGTTTAAGACAAAGAAATGATGTTTAAGAAATGATTTTTTAAATATTAAAAAATATTTTTAAATGCTAGGAAATTCTTCTATCAGTGTATGACGATTATTTAACTGATAAAATTTTCCATGACGTATTTATTTGGCTACACGTTTTTTTTATAAAATTTTATAAGATTTAACTTTAGAAATGGTTTGAAATTGTGTGTGTATGTTTTTTTTTTTAAACAATTGAGTTCAATAAAATAGTAATATTGCTTACCCGTACGTTTTTCAGCGTCACGAAATGTAACTTCACTAAGAATAATCGGTTGACTACGGCCCTTAGCATTGACAGCATAAACAGCAACATGTACTCCAGCATCATGTGGAACATCTAGACTGGAGAGTGAAAAAATTGGCTCGTCGCTTGAAGAAACGTTGTATTGTGGTTTGCTGTCTGGCAACGAATCAATGTTACCGTGGTATACCTCGAGAACGAATCTCTGAGGCAAACCACCATCATATCCGGCAATACACTTAACTTCAACGCTTGTATACGTTTGATTGGCTAGAGTGCAATTTCGTACTGGAGATGGCTTGCCTGTAATAAAAATTTTGGATTGAAAATTCAATTTTACCAGGGCTTTGTTAAATCCTTTTATCGTTCAACGCATTTTATACTTGTGTAATACATTTATAACATTTATAAAGATACAGAACAGAAACTGGGGCTAAATGTGTTATCCAAAAATTTAAGTTAATAAATAAAATATTTAAATTTTATTTTGTTAATTTGAATATTAATTTAATTAAATTCAGGTGACAAAGACTTTTTTTAATTTTGCAATCCAAATTTAAAAAAAAAAAAAGGCAGCATCCCGGAAAAAATAAAAATTAAGCCAAAAATCAATAAATGGCTGACCAAACTCGAAAATCTAGTATGGCAATTCTTCTTTTTTATACCCTATAATCACATTATTGTTTTAAGATTTGATCTCACTTTTCTTTCACACATAGGAGAGAGGTACCGTTTTTGGCCACTGTAGGGTCACTTTTTGACACTTCAAAAATTAAGATGAAATAATTTATAAAATACGCAATGACATAATTAATTTTTTAAATGTGTTCGAAAATATTTTTATAACAATATTACAATGCAAGTTTTCTTTATACTTTTTCATTAATCAAAATAAAGTATTAAATGTCCAAAAATGGAGCAGTGGCCACAAATGGTACTTCTACCCTATACGTATATCATTTTGTAGCGATATTTTTTTTTCTGCTTACTCTTAAAAATATTTTGGTACGCTGCAAATTGAAAAGTAAATTTTTATCTGTGTCTACACGACTATAAACCTTTTATAAATTATAATCCTTAATTCAACTATAAAGGGGTGGATTTAAATTTAATAACTTTTGTCATTTAGATAACATAAATAGAAATTTTTATATTTTGGGATCGAAACATAATTTTTTATGAAAATTTGTATAAGATTACTTACTACTGTTAATGTATTCCAATTCCTTATCAAAATTGGTAAAAAATAATTAAAAAACTTTTTTCGGATGATTGCTGTAGAAAGCTGTCTAATTCATAGTCAGAAAATATTTTTAGGTTTTCAATTATATCAATAAATGTGAATTTTTTTTGTCTCTTAAGCAGAAATTATACAATTCAAATATAGGTATAATAATAAAAAAGAAAATAATTAAATATTCTTTAAGAGTTATTTTAAATATATTCGACACAGCAAACATACACATTTAGGCAGCTGATAAAATGAAAAAGAAATGGATTGATGGATAGGCGATGAACGCGATGCCGAAACCAAGAGCCATTTCATTTTGATTTGCATCCCCCTCATCTGTCAACGTCCGTGTACTGACAGCACGTCCACATCTCCAAGTGGTTATGCCCGTTGACGTTAACCCCGATTCCGTTTTTAAATTATCGAACGACTTTAAATCATCAATTTTTACTTTTTCGTCTAGGTTACAAAACAACTGTTTATTTTTATTCTTGCTCAACATTACATGTCTAATTAACTTAACTATTTTCCAACACTTTTTATTATCAATCGATTCGTGTCATTTTATAAAATTAATGACCTTCATTGAATTCCATTTAATACTGCTGTAAAATAAGAAAGTTGTGTTCATGCACACACACACATACGGGAAAATATACGTAGCTTAAAAAAGTCAATTGTCAAAACAAATATAATTATTTATTGAGCTTGTAAACATTATCAAATAAAAAATAAACATTATAAATTATTATTATTATTATTATAATTTTTAATTTAAATTTACAATATGTGTTATATTTACCGAAGACGAATAAATTTAACGAGAAATTCTAAATATTAACAGTTTTTATTTTGTATTTTAATAAAAAATATTCAAGCCGAGTATGCATATTAAATTAAATGTAACATGTATCTTATAAATATTTTAAAATGTATTCGGGAAACGTTTGTGCATAATATCATGATCTTTCTGTTAAGATATTTACATGTAAATAAGAAATCTTAATTAGTTGACTCACCTGCGGTCACAATTTGGAAGAGACAAGGTCTAGCTTGTGTACCGACTTCATTATCCGCCCAACATGAGAGCGTACCGTAGTCAACGTCTGTAACTGGCGTGTACTTTAGTATGCTTACACCATCAGCGTCACCAGACATCGGTATCGTAAATTGTTTGGGCGATACTTCAAGGGTTGCCCCGCTGTTATTGAATTTCCATCTAAAGTTGCGTACTGGCGGGTCTGCCTCTACTTTACAACTAATATTTAAGGATTCACCGCGTGATGCTCCAACAACGACGATTTGATCCTCTTTACAGATTGGCGCGACTAAGAGAGTTTGCAAAATAATACTTTTATTATTTAGTAATCCATGTTTATTTTATAATATATTTATTAGGGTGCTTCATTTCGGAGCCAGATTTTTTTTCAAGTGCATGTGGAAGAAACCATAGTTCAACACAAAAAAAAAATTTTCGCGCAAGAAAAAAAATGTTATTTAAATAACATGGGAAAATTTTTTAACTTCCCGCTAAGAAAATTGAAAATTTTCAAAAATTCGGGAAGTTATTGGTTTCGGCCCGATTTGCAAACACCGAATTTCCATCAGATTTTGACGTTTTGAGGTTCTAGGAAGCTATCCTAACTAATTTCACGATGATGTCCGAGTGTATGTATGTGTGTACGTATGTAAATATTCTATAACTTTTGAACAGATAAACCGATTTTGAACTTTAAGGTGTCATTTGACGCAGCTTGTTGATATCTTGAAGCTGTAAAAATTTGAGCTTAAACGGTAGAGTGCGTTCGGAGATATTTCAAAAATAAAATTTTTTCAAAAATGTTTTATTTGGATAACTTTTAATTTGCTCGATGGTTTGATTCCAAAATCTAATCAGCTCTAAAACTTTATAAGCCGCGTCGAATGCCACCTCAACCTTCAAGATCGATTCATTCGTTCAAGAGAAACCGTTGACAAAAGAATTCAAAAAAATTTTTTTTTTTTGTTTTTTTGAAATTTCTCAAAAACGACTGGATAAATCAATTTCAAAATTCGATCAGCTTTAGAACTTGATAACAAAAGCTGATTGCCGCCTCAATCATCAAAGTCGGTTAATTCGTTCGCGAGATATCTTGGGAGAAAGAAATGCAAAAAAATGGTTTTTTACAAAATAATGGCATACAAAAGTATTTGCGAGCTCGAAGAGCTCGAAAATGTATTCACAATAATGTTTTCGAGCTCAATGAGCTTGAAAACAGCGGGAAATTTTGGGGCTGGCCCGCAGGGTTAACCGATAGACCGATTTTTTTTTTAGCTTTAAGTATGTTTAACCTCGTTAACAAATCAATAGATCAAATAGACTAATACATATTTTTGTAGGAAATTGAACGCTCTACAAAAAAGGTCTCTTATCATTTTTCAATAAATCCATCTATTTAAAAGTTATTAGAGCTCAAAGTAAAGTTGGAGATCTTTTTACTTTTCCGGTGAAACTATCAGACTTGTCACAAAATTTTTGAAAGTCTTTTTTGTTGCCAATTTTATTCTGTACAAATTATTATCAGTAAAGTTTTTTCAAATTCCGCATTATTTTCTAGTTATTTTCATTTCAATGTCGAGCTCTTGAAATCGATCAGAACCACTTTTTTAAGAGCTAGAAATTAAAATGAAAATAACTAGAAAACACTGCGGAATTTGAAAAAACTTTACTGATAATAATTTTTAGAGAATAAAATTGGCAATAAACAAACCCTATAACATTTTGTGATAAGTCTGATAGTTTCACCGGAAAAGTAAAACGTAAAACGATCTCCAACTTTACTTCGAGCTCTAATAACTTTTAAACAGATAAATTTATCGAAAAATGATAGGATACCTTTTTTGTAGAGCGTTCAATTTCCTAAAAAAATATGTATTAGTCCATTCGATCTATTGATTTGTTAACGAGGTCAAAAATACTTAAAGCTAAAAAAAAAATCTGGGCGTCGGTTAGCCCTGTGGGCCAACCCCAAAACTTCCGATGTTTCGAGCTCTAGTTTAAAGATCTTCCAGCAAAATAATTTTTTGAGCCACGGTTTTTGCGGAATCATAAGAAATAGTTCGAGACGAAATTTTTCTAAATTTTTTGGTTTTGTTATCTGGGTCTACGGGGACAGGAAAATTTTTTATAGAAAAATTTATTCATGGTTCGTTTAGGAAATTTATTTAGCTACCATTTGATTTTTTGTTTCTTTGTATGACAATTTGCTGCTGAGATATCAGCCTTCAAATGAAAAAGGATCTTTTTGTCTTTGATTATCGATATCTCAGCAACTAATGGTCGCACAGTAATTCAAAGGGCAGTTTGAGAAACTTGAATAAAGTCCCTACAAACTCCATTTTCGATTTAAAAAAAAAAAATTTTTTTCATCCTTAATCAATAAAAAGAAAAAAAGAAAAACATTTCCAAAAAACGAAAAAAAAAAACCCGACTAAAACGTAAAAAAAAAAGTAAAAAAATTCTTGTTTTATCTCGTTTTGCGGAAATTTTTTTCTTCTTTGCTTTTTATCTTACATTTACTGAACAACTAACGCAAAAATGGAAGGAAATCCGAAAAAATTAATTTTTTCATTTTGGTAATGATTACACAAATTAAAGAACAAAACTTGTTGCTTTAATTGTTTTGTCAAACTTTGAGCAATCGGCGCTGACAAACGGTTCAATGGATCAATCTGAAAATTTCCAGGGTTTTTGGGGCTACATTAAGCTGTAAAATCACCTGGCATCATTAATCTTTTCATCAATATTTGCAAAGTAGCGATGAATCGATTAAAAAACCATAATATGTCTATTTTTTGGGGGTTTTTCAAACAGATATTAACCCTTAACGGCCACATGGGGTGACTAGTCACCCCAGGCTTAAAAAAAGTGGAATTAGAGGTTTTTAACCTTTCAAATAAATACAATAAAAAAAGTGGAATTAGTGGTTGTAAATACGATGTAGCTGTTATGTGGCCTGGGTGAGGTGTGGCCGTTAAGGGTTAAGGATGAAAAAAAATTTTTTTTTTTTTAAAATGAAAATTGAGCTTGTGGAGAATTTATTCAAGTTTCTCAAACTGCCCTTTGAATTACTGTCCGACCATTAGTTGCTGAGATATCGATAATCAAAGAGAAATAGTATATTACACACCGAGAGAAGTAAAGTAAGAAATGTTTCAGATCTCATGTAATTGTTGGCCGAGGCGAAGCCGAGGTCAACAAACATGTGATCTGAGGCTTTCTTATTTACTTCCCGAGGAGTGTATGCTATTTTTCTCCTCGACGGAGGCGGAAAGCGGCAACTTCGTTTTGCACAGCGGGACGAAAGTTGACGCTTTCCACCCGTCGAGGAGAAAAAAAGTATACCCACCTTGGAAAGGTTCTTATTAACCTCGGGAAGTTAATAAGAAAGCCTCAGATCAGATGTAATTGTTGACCTCGGCTTCGCCTCGGCCAATAATTACATGTGATCTGAGACATTTCTTACTTTACTTCCCTAGGTGTGTAATATACTATTTCTGCTCGACGAAGCCAGAAAATCGCAACTTCGTTCAGGGCAGCGGCCCGAAAGTTACCACTTTCCGGCCGGAGGGCAGAAAAATCTACTTAATTATTGCGGAAACGAATAATAATATTTAAGTTATAAGTCTTCTCTAAACACTCCTCACTGCCAATGAGATTGATAATTGAAACTTGTATTTCGAAATACTTACAGGTACATAAACCTACAAAAATGACTCGGGGCTTACTATATACTCCAGTCTGAGCTTCTAGGATTTACAAAGCAACATAATAAATTTTTGTCAAAGAATATTTATCAACGAAAAGGATAATTTCTTAGAATATTGAAATATGCGACCGTTTCTTAAAATTATTGATCAATTTTTATAAAGCATTGCAATATTTTTCAATGAGAATATTTTGAATAATAATAAATACTATTATTGACGATTGAGTCATTTTTAACTTTTAGGAGATGTGAAAGTGAATGTATTAATATTTTATCTTTTAATACATAACACGAAGTGTATCGCTGGAGTTATAAGTTTTTATTCCACTCCTGGGCATTTTGTCGTGTCACAACTTTTACTAAGACGTATGACCTACCATGATCGTCAGTCGAATTCAAGTTATGTAAAGAACGAACCTTCTTGAAAACTCATTTTCTTTTCTGGTTACTGATATTGCTTTTATTTATTTATTTTTTTAACGTCTCACTATGACAATTGAAAATTAACAAGGAAACAAGATTTTTTTGAATTTTTTTATTAATTTTTAATTAATATTTAATTTTCAATTAAAATTTAATTTTTTTATGCCTTACCTTTAATTGTATTGCTTATTACATTTTTTATAATAAAATCTACAAGCGCTTTTAAGATTTGTCATGAGAAATTCAAATTAATTGAAATTGACAAGAATTTATTTTTAAATGAAGAAAATTTAATCAATGGACAATATATCTATGCAAATATAGGTCAGCTTGAACTTTGCTTAGAAATATAATAAACTGTCAGACGTAATTTAACAAATTTAAACAATCACCGATTTGAAAATACGAAAATGTCTATTAAACATATCTCCAATTAAACTAAATATAATTTTATTATAGAATGTAAAAGTTATGATATCGGGCTGTCACTTTAAATATTCAGATGGAATTATATAAAATTTAAAAGTTCTATATATTTTCACATCAATGCTAAAATGGTCAGGACATAAAACATATATGAATAAAAATGTGTATCCTTTTTTGTCTTTATTTTCTCGGTCGCTGTATTTTTATTTTATTTGTTTTTTTATACTTGGATCATCTTTTCTCAGCGTATCTTCCGGCATCATAACATAAGAATTGAACATAAAAAATGTAAGAACGAATTTAAGTACTTCTGAAATATTCACACAGACAATTTTTTCAGGTATCTTTCTATACATTATGAGGTAATACAATTTACAACTAGTCATGTGTGTATTCTCTTATCTTTTTTATTGGTCATTAAATTTATGCTATTTTCATTTTCTTTTTACTTCCAAACGTATTTACACAATAAACTAATGTTCATCTTCCGGTGATATCATGAAATACGTGACTTAGTTATTAATCCTTCATATATAACTTATGTCATTATCAAATAAAATTAAATCACTTAATTTTTTATATTTTGTTCTATTTCTGCACCTAAAAAAAATCATTTAAATCTACGCCGATTCATGTAGTTTAGACTTGCGTAGATTTAATTCGTTAATTATGTAGATCTTGGTAAGTCTATCGAGATCTCTACGTAAATCGAAATGAAAAAAAAAAAATCATCTAACTGCACGAAAAATGATAATTGAGATCTAACGAGATCTGATTCGATCAATCGAGATTTAATTTTTTTAAATTTGAAATCTACAGCATTGATGTTAATTGATCTAATTCGATTTATTCAGATTCACATAGATCTTCTTGGATTATAAAATTTTTTTTTTACCAGGTTCCGAAATTTTGATTTTGGATAGTTTGATTATCTATTTATTTTTATTTCTTGTTTAACTTTGATCTATATCACAATTCTACATAGATCCAAGTATTGAAAATATCATAGCTACGCCAGCTAAACTATTTATTACCGGATATGAGAATTCAAAATTTCTATATCAAGAACGACTTCAAAATTTATAAAAAAACTTCAAAAAATTTTAGACCTGAAGAGATCGACAAAAGAATCTTTATCGATGTTAATAAATCTATGAAGATCGATTTAGATTTAAAATTTCAAAAAGTGTCAATTAAATTCATTTCATCAGTTCTTGGTAAATGCACTGTAAAAAATTCGGAGTGAATTGGGAGTGAAATAAAATCCGAATTCACTCCGGATTCACTCCGCCACTCGGAGTTCCGGAGTTTTAAAACAAATCACTCCGCATGAGGAGTGAATTGGGAATTTTTTTTTTCGCGGAGTGATCTCGGAGTGACGCGGATTTTATTTCACTCCCAATTCACTCCGGTCCGGAGTTTTAATACTTAAATAAATTTATATTAATTTATATGAAACTGCTAAACAATGTGTGTGTGTGTGTGTGTGTGTGTGTGTGTGTGTGTGTGTGTGTGTGTGCGTGTGCGAGTGTGTGTTTGGGTGTGTGCAGGTGTTTGTGTGCGTGTGTGCAAATGTGTGCGTGTGTGCAAATGTGTACGTGTGTTCGAATGTGTGCGTGTGTGCAAATTTGTGCGTATGTGCAAATGTGTGCGTGTGTGCAAATTTGTGCGTGTGTGCAAATGTGTTCGTGTGTACAAATGTGTACGTGTGTTCGAATGTGTGCGTGCGTGTGTGTGCGAGTGCGCGTGTGTGCCTAAATATGTATGTGTGTATGTGTGTGCATATCAGCTGATCAATAATGTAATACGCGAATTTTTACTTCGATTTTATTATGTGGAGTTATATTGTATTAACAATATTTTCAAAACTCCGCTCCGGAGTGAATTTCACTCCGGAGGGACTAAATTAATAAAAAATTATCTACTCCGCGAAAACTCCCCTGCGGAGTGAATTTCACTCCGAGGGGAGTGAATAATTAAAAATTTATTCACTCCGCATTCACTTCGGATTTAATCCGCATTCACTCCGCGAATTTTTAACAGTGTGTGCATTATTTTTTCCTAGGTAGGTACATGATTTTTTTTTTTAATTAAAATTCGAGATTTTTATAATTATGTAATGCTCTCTTTTTGCTTAAGTCTACACACTGAAAAAATTTTTTGGACCCGGTGTAGTGTAAATGATTCAGTGTAAAAATTTTGGTGTGAGAATTACACCAAATATCATGTTAAATTTAGGCGGTGTGAATTAAAAGTTTTTACACCGTCAAGCGTGTAAATGTGTAATTTATGATAATTTTGCATTAAGGAAAAATAATCATAATAATATTTAAAGGTTAAAAATACTATTTAATATCTAAATAATATTAATATAGTTATTGATTTAAAAAATTAAGTAGTTAAAGATGTTGAATGATCATTTGTTGCTCGTTAATCAAAATTAATGAGTAACACGGAATGATGTAAAAAAGTAGATTACACCGTGTTAAAAATTACACGGATGGAAAATTTACACCGAGAGAATTTTAGACCGTTATTTCACGCTTCATGGCCGTGTCAAGTTCTCCGGCTCCATTTTTGCACCAAAATTTTTTACAGTGCAGAGATCTCAATAATACAAAAATTAACATGTAGGATTGATATCTCTGTAATAGTAGAAGCCATATTAAAAAATTTGCCCCTGCACTTTCTTTATTACATTCTCTACTTTACTTAAAATTTATATTACTAACAATAAAATAAATGTTCAAATTAGACTTACATTTAACACGAAAGAGAAGTGGTTCACTCTTTGTTTCCCGTATTGAATTTGTTGCTGCACAAGCATAGTAACCAGCGCTATTCCGCGTTACACTTTGTAGAACCAAGCTTTGATTTGATTGAATAATTCTTGCAGAAGTATTGTGCATCAATATTTCATTCTATAAAAAAAAAATTGTTTAATACAATTAGAGTTCAACTAAAGGCATCGAATTATAACAGGCTATATCTCAACCTTGCCAAATTTGGCCCCTTTATTAATTGATCTTAATAAGGGCGCCACTGGAAGATAAGACTCGGCCTTCCAGAACCGGAGATGTTACAATATGAAATCAGGGTCGTTGAAAAATATAAGAGTGAGGAGATTGAGGGATTAAATTTATTTAACACACCATTTAATTTATATAATTATTGAGTTTTGTTCACCAAATAACAATTTTGCCCACCGGGCTTTTATATTCCTTATAATTATTTTTAACAAGTTTGTCCACCGGACTTTCATTCTTAACAACTAATTAAATAAAATTTTGTCCACCGGACTTTTATTAATTACACGAACGAGTCCTCTGGAATTTTATAACTAATTTGGTCCCCGGCCTGATCCCCTGGATCTTTTATTGTTTACGACGCACGAGTCCCCTGGACTTTTATAACTAATTTGGCCACCGGCCTGATCTCCTGGAAATCAGGTTGATCTAAATTTGAATATCTAAATTTTTACCCCGTTACAGAATGAATAATTTATGTTTTGTAACAGGGTACATTAGTCAACTCGATAAAATAAAATAATTTGAATTTGAATTTCGTTTCCCGCCGGTAACCGGCCAACGACCTCGTAAGTTACGAGTTAGTGTTGCGACTTGTCACCAGGAGTAATGTTATAATTAGAGTCAATTTTAGTGTAAGTAAAACTGTTTCTGTGATTTAAGTCCGGTGGACAAATTAAGGTACATCCAGGGGATGTTTAGTTTTAATAAGGTTTAACGTCCAGGGGACGATTTTAATGGTTAAAATAAGGTTAATGTCCAGGGGACAGATTATTAAGGTTTAACGTCCAGGGGACGGTATTTTAACGTGGGTGTGTGTGTGTGAAAAACGTCCAGGGGACGATATTTAGTTTGTCATAAGGAACCGTCCGGGAGACGAGATATTAGTTTGTTATAAGTTAGTTTGTCATAAGAATATTAATTTGTCCTAAAAATAATTGTTATAAAAGGGTAAATAAATATAAGCAAGGTGCTTAATTAATTGAATTTGAAATTTAAGTTTAATTAAATTTATTTCAACCATTTTCATTATTCCTTTCCTCTCTCACAAAATATAAAATTTACAACGACCCTGATTTCTAAATAAAAATTAACTTGACATCCGGTTCTGGAAGGCCGAGTACATCTTCCAGTGGCGCCCTATTATTCGACCATAATATTAGGTGCGACCAGACTTGGCAAGTATAATCACTCTGTCATAGTTTTATTTAAATTTTAATAATCTCGAGTTCCATTGAGTGATTTAGTGTTAATGATTGATAAAAATGAACTTAATTATATTGATGGTGTAACTTTTGAAATGTTACCAACATGACAAAGTATATCTTGTTAAAAATATATACAAAATCTGAAAGACGGTTGACCCTGCAAGAGCTCCTTGAGCTCAAAAACACTGTTGTTGTCAATATATGTTCAAGTTCTTTGAGCTCAACAGTACCTTCAAATACATTGGAATTTTCGAGCCCTTTGAGGTCGAATAAGTAATATTTCATATTAATCTCCGAGAATTTGAGAAATTAAAAATAATCAATAATGATTGTTTTTTAAAGTTTTTCTCACAATTGCACTTGATAAATTCAATGTTTTTGGACATAAATTGATAGAAATGTTGAAGATGGTGAGTTTCATGAACTTTAAATTAAATTAGCAAGATAATACATAAAGCATACATAGAAAAAAAGATTAACTTGGTTCAAGTAAATTATTTTCTTCAAAATGTCATTCTTTTTTCAAAACATTCAAACTTTTCAATTCAAAAAAAGTTCAATCTTAAGTAAATGAATTATTACTTTTCAATGGAGAATAAAAATTTTTCTTTCAAAAAATTTACTCTTGAAAGAAGCATTTTTGTTTTCAAACAAAATGCATAGTTATTTCTCCCAAGAATTTCTTTCTCTTGGTTTGAGGCCGATAATATTGACTTCCCGGGAAAAAATGATCAGACCTGACCATGCCTGTTCATGTATGATCAGGCTTGAAATTAGACCTGATCATGCCTGTTCATGTATGATCAGAGGCCTGAAGTTGAACATGATCAGGCCTGATTATACGTGTCCATGCCTGTTCATGTCTGAAGCTTAAAATACGCTCAGGTTTGATCATACTGTCCATGCCTGTTCATGTCTGTTCGTGTCTGAAGCATTAAATACTTTCAGACCTGATCATGCATGACCATGCCTGATCATGTCTGATCTAGCCTGATACATGGGATTAAATTTAAAATTTTAGTTATAATTAAATATAACTAACTTAGTTATAATTATATATATCTTACGTAGTTATAATTAAATATAACTTATATATAATTTCATATAACTATAAATCAATAATTAATAAACTAGATATAAAATTTTGTTGACCAAGAATCTATCACGTATAAGATTTTTATCACTTGAAGTTAATATGATACTTGCTTTTCAAGTCAGTCGATTAGGTCAACGGGTTGCGAGTTAAACTTTGGAGCGCGAAGTCCATGGTTCAAATTCTGCACACACCCGAATTTTTTCTTTTTTTAATTTTTATAGAAATAATTATATATAATTGTATATAGTTAGACATAATTATATAGGGCCATTTTTTGTCTATAATTTTTTTACCCGGCTGGGCATGAACAGACATGAACATATCTGATCAGACCTGAACATGCCTGGTCAGTCGCATACCGTCGTATGATATATTCATCTATATTGTGTAGAAGCGCACAGTGAACCAAGATTTAATTGTACTCAGATACAAGCTTATTAATAGTCCTATACGTGTGAAGCAAAGTCAATGCGGTTCATGGAATGCTTCATTAAAACATATAAATCAAAGAAGAAAAAAAACGACAAAAAACTCAGAAAAAAGGCGAAACACTCTCTTTTTGGGCAATAATTTTTACGACTTACTATATTATTCATTATGTAAATTAAAGAAGACAAATATATATATCTTCAACTATACAAAAGTGTTTAAAAATATTCTGAAATCGGAAATTATTTTTCGTGTGTGTGATGGGCGAAAAATGGTTCTTATCAACTCACCTCCTTTGTTCATATTTATTTAAATTAAACAATAATAATTATCAACCGCGAGGTTTATGTTTTGATGTTCAAATTGTGAACTTACAATTCAAAACTAACTACACTAACCAAGAAGAAAATAAATGTCAGAAGCCAATACGCAGTACTCATCGATGCGCTAAATGGCGTCATAATTTTTACTTCGCCCAAGTAAATCTGTTACTTGGTTTAAGAGTTAGATTTATTGTGTGAAAAAATCGTTTGAACCAAGCATAAACTCATCTTAATTTAAGAATCCTGAAACTCCTTAAGCCAAAAAAAAAATTCTTAAAGCAAAAAAATGGCATACTTCAAACAAGTATTCTTGGTCCAAGAATATCTTACTTGAATCAAGTTAACTTTTTTTTCTGTGTACGGAAAACATTGTCAGAAATAGTGATTCTTCAAAATTTTTGATAATGATATTATTCAAACTAAATAACCGTTTGAAAGAATTTATCTAGCGATCATCAAACACTATAAACACGCATGAAAAAAATTTATATCCTAAAATTATACTGAATAATATAACACAGTTTATATTATAATATAATTACTTATATAAAGTCATATACAAATATATACATATTTGATGGTAATATATTTTGTATTACGTTAAGATATTAATGTTTTTTTTGAATACTCATTCTCGATATATACAAAAATAAAAAGTTCATTTTAGATAAAAAAAAAAAAAACTTTTTTACTTTATACTTATATTTATATATCATTATTTTCATTCAATTTAATTTAAAAAGATTCAAATCATTTTTTATTTTTAATTGATATCCATTTACAACTAAAAATAGTATATTAACGCATTGAGTAAAAAAATTAATATTTTAAACAAATAAAATAAGTATTTTCTGTGGTTGCTAACAATGAAATGAAAAGAAGAAAACAATCATGGAAAATCATATCCATTTCCATGATTGTTTTCCGATATTGAGTTTTTTCCGACATCGAAATTTTGGAAACCGCGAATAGCAAGTAGCAAGTAGCAAGTAGCAAATATCAACTTCGACACCGCTGTCCATCTTACGGCATTAAATATATATTAGACTGTGTCAAAATAAGTTTTTTTTTTTTTCGATTAAACTTATATTAAAAGTTTCTTCAATATAAACAAAAAATTCTCCTAAAGTTTGAGCTCAACATCTCAAAAATTGAGCTGGCGCAAAGGAGGGTCTCCTTTCCCATTTAAATAGCATTGTAAAATTTTTTAACTTTCCGCTGGGAAAATTGGAAATTTTCAAAAATTCGGGAATTTATTGGTTTTACCCCGATTTTCGAAAATCGAGTTTTCATCAGGTGTCGACGTTTTGAGGTCCTAGGAAGCTATTCTGACTCTTTTCGGATGTCCGAGTGTCTGTATGTATGTGTGTGTGTGTGTGTGTGTGTGTGTGTGTGTGTGTGTGTGTGTGTGTGTGTGTGTGTGTGTGTATGTGTGTGTGTGTGTGTGTGTGTGTGTGTGTGTGTGTGTGTGTGTGTGTGTGTGTGTGTGTGTGTGTGTGTGTGTGTGTGTGTGTGTGTGTGTGTGGATGGATGTAAACTCTTTATATCTTTTTGATGAATTGACCGATTGAGATGGTTGAGGTGGCAATCGAAAGAGTTTGTTGACCGTCAACTTTTCTGAAAATTTCAAATCGATCGATCAAATGGACTTCAAGATATAGAAGAAATATAAAAAAAAAAAAAATTTTTTTTCAGTTTTTCTCAAATTTTTCAGAAATGGCGCGATCGATCAATTCCAAAATCTAATTAGCACTAGAATTCAATAAAACGCGTCGATTGCCGCCCAACCATCTCAATTGGTTTATTCGATGGAGAGAAATCGATCGAGAAGGAAATGGTGAAAAACGGTTTTCTTCAATTATCTTCGAAGGGACTCATCCGATCGATTCCAAAATTTGATCAACTCCAGAACTCAATAAAACGCATTGACTGCCACCTCAACCATCAAAATCGGTTCATTCGTTCAAGAGAAACCGATAACGGAAGAATTAAAAAAAATTTTTTTTTCTAGTCTTTTTGAAATTTCTCAAAAAACGACTCGATAAATCAACTTTAAAATTTGATCAGCTTTAGAACTTGCTAAAACGCGTCGATCGCCACCTCAACCGTCTTAATCGGTCAATTCGATTGCAAGATATCGTTGGAGAAAAAATGGTTAGAAACGGTTTTTTTGGAAAACATCGGCATCAAATTAATCTGTATAATTTGAGTACAATTACTTTTATTAAGAATTTTGCAAGGTAAATAATAAATTTGAAATATTATTCATAGAGTTTTTGAAATAAAAATTATGTTTGAAAAATATAATCGTTATGTAATTATACTAGCAATTACTAAAAGGTTATAATCATACGTTGACTCATGAATAATTTATTTAAAATTTCACTATAATAAATCATTTTTGAATAATTGAGTTGCATTTTACCAAGCTTAATGGATTTAATTATAATATAACAAAAATAAATCCCGCGCGGAAAAAAATGTGTAGTCAAATTTACTACAAATGGAGTTCCATCTACTACACTGACTAGTAATATATAGGATAACTACAAGTTTAGTAACAGTTACTAGTATACTGTGGTACACAACTTGTAGTACCATTTACTACAGTAAGTAGTAATAAGAACTTGCATAAAATAACCACTGTGGTTCTTTTTACTCCACAACATAGTTAAATATATTTTATTCCTAATATATTAATTAAATATCTGTTAGTTAACGATCATTAGTTTTTATGATATTAAAAAAAATATAAAAATTTATCTTACATTCTTCGGACTTACAGTTTATCAAATTGAAATGATATGAAAATGAATTTATTAATGAATAACTTAAAATAATAAGGACTCAAATTTTAAAAGCCTACTTTTTATTAATACCTGGTGAGGATAATTTTAAAAATATATTTATAATCTATGAATTCTCGTATAAGCATAAACTGAGAATAATTACGTATTAATTTTTATTAATAGAAAATATAAAAAGCATCGTTTTAAAAGTTATAATTCCAATAAATAACAAATACTTAATAAGCAATGATTTTGAAAATTGCATTTAAATCATTGAGTTTATTTATAACAAAAGTGTCACTCATTTTTAATTATATATTATTATTTTTAAATATATATATTATTATTACCCGCCTCGATTTTTGATTATATATATAATTACTTTTAATTATATTTGGGTCATTCCATGTCGAATCGACAAATTTTTTACCTGACCTCCTTTGATTTTGCTCAAAATTTTCTATCTTTTTCTACCCCCTAAAATAGATTTTTAGGAATTATTTCAGATTTTTTTACCCATAAATAGACTTATGTATGATTATATATGGGGTTATAACAGCCAGGTATGATCATATCTAATTATACATAGACTCATATATAATTAGATCTGATTAGATCTAATTATATATAGACTTATATATAATCAGATCTGATCATATATAGACTTATATATGGGCTTATAACAGCCAGGTATGATCAGATCTAATTATGTATGGGGTCATATATAATTATATATAATTATATATGACTCCATATATAATCATGCATGATTATATATAACTTTATATATGATTATATATAATCATATATATGAACATATATAATCATATATGATTAGACAAAATCTTTTTTCATTGGGTAGTTGTCATTTTCATTTTTACTGTTGTGAATCTTGTCCTTTTTTCTCTTCATCAACTACTGGCAGCAGCACTAGCGTAACGGTAGGATTGAAAAAAAGAGCGAAATCTGAGATAAAAAAGGCAGGATATTTAAAAAAATATTCAATATGATAAATTTAAACTGAAAATAAGAAATAAAAAAATCAAATCAATAATTTTAAATTTGAATAAAAATTTATAGTTAAAAAAAAAAAGTTTGGAAAATCCAAAAGTGCACGCCTCATAACGCTTATTTAATTTTGAAGTCACAATAACTTGTATCCCTCAATTATAGAGTAAAACAAAAAAATAAAAAATTTTTTTTGCTACTATCACGCTATTGTTTATGTCAACATTTGACGTCAAAAAAATAGAAAGAAAGTAAAAAGGAGTTGTGCAAAAAAAAGCCACCTGGATGCAGCACCGGTAAAAGGCTCATAACAGAATATATCTATATATATGAGGTTTGCAAAAATATCCGTCAGAGGTAGCATCAGTGGAAAAAAATATACACGGGATTTTGTATACAAAAATGCCATCAGTCATCACTTTTAATTTAATTTAAAAAAAACCATAGAAACTACGATAGTGAATATCGAAAGGTTTTATCTTGAGAAAGTTCTGAACAAAATAAAAAAAACCGCTCTCGATATGATAATTTTTTCGGCAGTTATTCTGACTACATCCCAATAGAGTTAATACATACAGACATCCGGACGTCTAAGTAAAATTATTTTCAAACTCGTTTTTTCTTTAAATTAGCAGAACCAATGTTCTTTAAAAAACATAAAATAAGTTTTCTCAAGTCTTTTCTTGATATACGTGTACTTATATTATCTTATCGATGAAATATCAACGTAATAGAGTCATCTTAAGGCCAGAAAATTGCTTGACCTTGACGTGTTGAGAGTAGAGCACTACCTCAACGCTTCGCTTATGAGGTATGCAATTCATATTATAAAATAAAAACAATGATTCATGATAAAATAAGCAATTGTGGTGTGCACATTTGATTTTTAAATTTTATTTATATTTATATGAATCATTTAATAACAATTTCGATAAGATATAAAGTAGAATATGGATATAGCGGGCTCAACTCTTTTCGTCAAGCTAAGATCCACTCGACTCAGTTCTGTAGTCTCAGAACCATTAACGGTAGACAGTAGAGGAGGCCGAGCTCAATTTAACTAGATTTTAATCTACGCGGGAAGAAGGAGTTGGTTGCAGCTTAAAGTGAGATAAAGGGATAGCTATAGTAGTGGCGAGCTGGTAAGGCACGTTAGCATGCTTAGCATAGGTTAAGCCATGGGTTAAATCCTGGGGTTTACCTTCGATTGTCCCCATGGTGGTGAAGGACAGAGAAGAAACTAGCTCCCGAGAGTAACATCTTCCGTCGTACTTCCCGACCCAAAGAGGTCAGAATGACACTGTAATTTCGCAATTACGTAGAATTCAACCAAAAAATATAACAAAGCTTTTTTTCAACTTTCCGCTAAGAAAATGGAAAATTTTCAAAAATTCGGGAAGTTACAGGTTCTCAGTCCGATTTAAAAAAGTCGAATTTCTATCAAATCTTGACATTTTGAGGTTCTAGAAAGCTATTCTGAGTAATTTCAAGATGATGTCCGAGTGTATGTATGTATTAGACTGGGCCAAAAAAATCGACGATTTTTTTTTTTTTCGATACTGTGAAAATATTATTCCTGATGACCAAAAAAAATTATTGTGCAAGTTTGAGTCCAGTTAGACTAAAATCAGATCAAATTTTTCGACCCGGGAAAGGAAAAATATTTGAATTTATCATTTATTTTAAAACAGATCTAATTTTTTGACCCGGGAATTCAAAATTAAATTAGAACCTCTCAAATCGCTATGCTCTCAAAGTAGTAGCATGAAAAGATAGAAGAGGGGAGCTCAATGGATCTTGGTCATACTCTGAAGCAGGTTTCTGAAACACCAATCTGGAGCAATAATTGTTCAATTTTTGTACAAGAAATCTGTTTCAAGATTCTTATACGAAATTTCAACCAATATCGTTTATCATATTTTCCCAATATTGTAAACGATTCTTGTGCAAGCATCGATCAATATTGCTACTAGGGTCTCTTTGAGCGTCGGGATATTATATATTTTAAAATGTATACATGTTTAATGGGTTAGTATGATTTTTTGCCTTTATATTTTTAATATTCTGTTTTTTTTTTTTTTTTTTTTACCGTGCATCATTAAAGATATTCCATAAGTAAAGTTCATTAAATGTAGCACATCGATAATAATGTATTTGATTATTGCACGCCTCATAAGTGAAGCGTTGAGGTTGTGCTCTACTCTCGACATTTCAAAAAAGCAGTATTCTCGAAACTGAAATCGATTTTTTTTTATTTATATCGCACTTACAGGTTAATATGAGTGTACTTATATCAAGTCAAATAATTTGTCAGAGACATAAAATATAATTCAATAACCCTGGCGGTTTTGAATCACCCTGGAAACACCCTGGAAACACGGTGTCATTTTTGTCATTTTATCACCGTGATTCCACGGTGGTTACACGGTGAACCCACGGTGATTCCACGTACACCGCGTAATCACTGTGGATACACCGTGAAATCATGGTGGGTACACCGTGTAACCATCGTGGAAACACCGTGTTTCCACTCCCAGGGTGTTTCCAGGGTGATTCAAACCCGCCAGGGTAACAATTACTTTGTTTAACATAGTAAATAATAACATTAAAAATGATCTTTCCTGGATGTCCGTGTGTCTGTGTTTATGGACTGGTGTAAGTGGCAGGGAAATTGGTCGAAAAAATTATCGTACCGGAATAATTTTTTTTTTATTATCTAAAGTAATACGCTACGGACTTTCTCAATTGATATTAGCGTTCAACTCACCGTCGTTTAATTATTATTTATAAAAAACTAATATACGACTGTGTAATTTTTTGTATATTTTATTTTTTTTTTCACTGGTGCTACCTCTGACGGATACTTTTGCAAACCTCATATATATAGATATATTCTGTTATGGGCCTTTTATCGGTGCTGCATCCAGACGCTTTTTTTCGGCACAACTCTTTTTTACTTTCTTTCTATTTTTTTGACGTCACCCAGGTAGAAAATTGTCTTAGTCGGACAAGTATGAAACTTCAAAATAGCTTTATTTTAGCTTAACATCTAAGTCTTGTTTTGTAAGCTTTATTCTAGGTTGTTATTAGAATGAATTCTATGACAAGTCTTTAGAGTGTAACTAACCTTCAAATATACCTTGCTGTTAGCTCTTTTTCCACGCGTATGATAAGATTTGTTCTAAGTTTGGATTCTAAACTTAAAACTACGTTATCTGCTAACATTACTCCAAGCGTACATTGAAAACTGAAGTTTGAGGTTAATAAGGAGTTTGTGTTATTGTTTATAAGTGATAAATAAGTTCAGTTTTATTTGCAACATATATAAAGAAAAATATTTACTAAGCAAGTAAATTTTGATTTTTTTTTCAATTTATTGAATCACAAGTTTTTAATGCTCATACTAAAAAAATTTGAATTTTTTAGAATGTCCTTACTCTCTTAAGTTAAATCAGTAAAAATGTTACTGATTATTTCAGTAGTTACAAAATTTACTGAAAGATCAGTAGCTCTGAATAAATTTACTGACTAATCAGTGAATTTAGCTTCACGGCAGTAAAGAGTGCCATCTATAGTCATCCTTATGAAAGCTTGGTATTTTTCCCACCACGGTTTCTTCCCCCACCCGTTAAATGTTGGTTTGGCACATGCGCACATTTAATGACGCATGCACTGATTCTAATATTATGGTGATGGGGGAAGAAACTGGTGGGAAAAAAATCCCAAGCGTTCATTGGGACGATTATACTTGGAAGCTTGTTTGTTAGACAGAGGTTGATTGCAAGTTATAATCAAAGTTTATTATTTATATTGCACTATTATTAGGGTAAATTTAAAATATTTCAACAAACAAAAGTAAATTTATAATTTATATACTAATAAAACTTATATATTTTTGTCTATTGAATGTGACTAGAATAATTCTGAAATGTATTTGTAGTTGATTTACATCTAAGGTAATGCATAACCTCAAATCGTCTTATTAATTATTTTATGTTTTTAAATAAATATTATTATTATTTTCAGATAAATGTTTATAACTATTTTCAATGAAAAATTATTACAATTTAACAGACAATTACTTGATGATATTGAAATGGAAGACTTATTAAATGAATTTTACTTTCAAAACCCATTTGATGAATTGAAGAATTTTAATCAACAAATCGATGTATTAAAAGAATGTAGTGAATACGTAGAGCCTGAAAAAACACCACTTGATTACAGAATGGAGAACGTATTTGATCAAAAAACTTGTTCTTATATTAATTCTATTTTAGTCAGCGGCCTAATATATGATCGTGATATGAATTTTTGTATTTTTTAATGTGCTTTAATCAATAAATATTGATTTCTCTACATCAAGAACTGAATCAGTAGTTATGACTAATTACATCTGTTACGATCACTAATTTATTCAGTAACATTTTACTGATCAGAATAGTAAATTGATTTCTACTGATTGAATCAGTAACATTTTACTGATTTGCAATGATATACTTGGGACTATTTACATCAGTAAATATTCACTGATTCAGATTTAGAGAGTACATTACAAGCATAAAACTCATTACGTTATAACCCTGATTAAAAAAAATGATTAAAAATGATTTCACACGTTAAATGTCCATAAGAGACAGGATTAGAAATGATTTGAAGGATTAAAAAGTATTTAAAATGATTAAAAAACAAATCATTTTAAATACTTTTTAATCATTTTTTTTAATCAGGGAAATTATATTTTTAAAACGATGAATGACAACCACAAAAGAACATTTACTGTTTTATATTTCTAAAATATATATAACACTATAAATTTAATGCCCAATATCTGATGTTTGTGTACAAAAAAAAAAATAATAAAAAATTTTTCTCTGTAAGCATGTTTTTAAACTTAAATTACCAAATCTATTCTAGCTAAGAATAAGATATATTTTTAACCTTATAGTAAGCTAAATTGTCACTGTTTATGCAAGCTAAAACTGCAAGCTTTATGTTAGCGATCCAAAGCGTTACCAACTAACCTTGTGTTAACCATAGTTTGTTGGCTAATTTTAGGCTGAAACAAATAAAATTAGCTTAATACAAGCTAATTCCATTGATTACTTTCTACCTGGGCAAAAGTTAACTGCGAGGGTTGAGATAAACAGTAGCGTGATGGTAGCAAAAAATTTTTTTTTGATTTACTTTATAATTTAGGAATACAAGTTATTTTGACTTCAAAATTAAATAAGCGTTATAAGGCGTGCACTTTTGAATTTTCCAAACTTTTTCTTAATTTGTCGACAGTGGGAAGTTCAGGGCTTGCTTGCTGAATGAACCGTTTTTTCAGATTTAAAAAAAAAAAATTTTTAATACAAGTTAAATAAGATAAAAATACTGGGACTATAGTCTATATATAGAAGCTATAATATAAAAAATATATAGCAAATATTGATACATATTCGATAGATTTTTTAAAATTGAAAATTACAGTTTGTAATTGTTGGGCCATAAAAGTTTTAAATGGATTTAAGTGGTTAAAAGTATGAATTGAAAATATTTTTTGATAAGCTCTTATAAAAATAAAGTCTTAATAAAATATGTTTACTTTTAGTATGGGAGTAAGATAATAGTATCTTATACATCTTGGGGAATTGGTATTATACTCTCGTGTGTTGGCGGCACTCGCTCCGCTCCCGCCGCCAAACCTACACTCGAGTATAATACCAATTCCCCAAGATGTATACAATAGTTTATGTAATGAATGCATGAAGAAAAACGCTGTTAAATGTCTAAATCAGTGTCATGCAGTCAGAGTTATAAAAATAATTAACTTTATTATTATGAAAAAAAATTTATACTTTATAAAATTGGATACTTTGTTTAATATTATTTACTTTAAAAAAGTTAACTCGCAATAAAAAAAAGTCATCTTTGGTGTTATGTCGTATCTGTGCTGCTAGATCGTGCGATATTTTTAGCCCTTCCCGAGGTGATATAGCATGGAGTGTAATGGCAGGAGGGGGTAAAAATATCGTACGATCTGCCAGCATTGGTCGTATCAATTAATAGACATGTAAGGTTATAAAACTCAGCTGACGTTGTCTTGATCGGCACATGTATGTGCTGAATAATGAAATGCGCATGTGCAGTCTAGAGATTTTGGTTATGTTAATGTTAATAAAGCAGCTAAATTCAAAGTGACGTCATAAGAGAGAAAGGTGTTAGCCCTGATTAAAAGGAACGATTCGAAACGATTTGCAATGTTAAATGTCCATAAGAAAGGCGATTCAAAAGCATTAAAAAGTATTGAAAAAATTTTTTTTCTAATCGTTTTAAAGCCTTTCTTTTAATAAGGGAGATTAGTTGTTGGCTTGAATTATTGATTAGGGATATACTTCTCCCATTTTACCCAAAGTCAGAGTGGTTTAATATAAAAATGAGTGTTTTGATATATATGAAACCACTCGTTTGACTAATCGGAAAGGATTGGATTTTAATGTAAAATTTTATGAGGCTGACTTTAGCCAATAAGTGGCGTATTCTTCGGCATGAGTTACATAAATAAAATATAAATTGATTGTTTTGATGAAAATAAATATAAAAAAAAAGAAGATAAAAAATTGGTTGTTTACATAGAGTATTGTTAATTTAGTATTTTAGATATAAAGAAGATTAATGGTTGATAATTATTATTTGCGAAATGGAACTGGACTTGCGTTGATAGCTGAGCAATTTATAATTTTAAATGTATTAATTTTTTTAATTTATGCCAAAAAAAAAAAAAAAAAATTGTTTTGTCACCACAATGGAAATTTACAATAATAAATTATTTTAATTATTGCAACAAATCATTTTTGTTTTTTAAATGATTTTTATTGTCGACAGGCAATAAAACTTGAAATAAATATCCGGAGGGTGATTTCAGCAGTTTTATAGCATTATCTCTTTACAGATTAGCAAACTTTTCAAGTAATTATGACATTGAAGAAAGCTAAAGTTTACGTAAACTTCAAAATTAATGGTATAATTTTTTTTTCTTTCAGTAAAAAATAAAACTTTAAAAATTAATGCAAAAAATTAAATTGAATTGATCTATTAATATTTATTGTGTCAGTGTAAAATAATAGATGGGTTATTGAAATAGTTATGTATGTAATGAATTAACAAAAAAAAAAACAACAATAAAAGATATGCCGAATTTTTTTAATCGATAATTATAAGCAGAAAATGCCATTTGGTCTTCATAAATATAAATTAATTTTTCCTGGGCAGGGTAACCAATATTTGACGAATTTCTAAAAAAACTTATTTTGCAGTAAATATGTTTACATTAATGGAAAAAAAAAATCTGGACACCGGTTGACTGCGGGCCACCCCCAAAACTTTCCGGTGCTATCAAGCTCAAAGAGCTCGACAATACCTACAAGTACTTTTGTGTTTTCAAGCTCGAAGAGCTAAGAAATTAGGTTTCTTATTAATCTCCGAGACTTCGAAAAATTGAAAGTAATCAATAAGGATGGTTTTTTAACGTTTTGTTCACGATTATGCTCAATAAATTCAATATATTTGGACAGAAATTACTAAAAATGATCAAGATGGAGAGTCATATAAGCTTTGAATCAAATCAAAGGGTTAATATATGAAATATCGGAAAAAATCTGAGTAACGGTTGGCTATGCGGGTCAGCCCCAAACCTTCCCGCTGTTTTCTAGCTCAAGGAGCTCGACCATATTGTGGATATGTTTTCGAGCTCTTCGAGCTCGAAAATACTCTTATGTGTGATTGTTTTTTATGAGCTTTTCAAGCTTAAACAAGTTATGATTTCTGTGAAAGTTTGAAAAGAATCAAAAATAATTAATAAACAAGCGTTTTTCAAATTTTTATTCACAATTATATTCAATAAATTAAATTTATTCAGCATGTCATTTCTGCAGAAATCAATCTAAGTTATCAAAATAAGGATTTCAATGAGTTATGACTCAGGTTAGAGCGTTAATATATAAAATATCTGAGAAAAATTATAAAAACGGTGTTTTTTAACTTCCCGCTAAGAAAATTGAAATTTTTCAAAAATTTGGGAAGTTACTGGTTTCGGTCCGATTTGCGAAAATCGAATTTCTAAGAGGTCTTGACGTTTTGAAGTTCTAGGAAGCTATTCTGACTAATTTCAAGATGATGTCCAAGTGTATGTATGTACGTACGTATGTAAATATCTGTAACTTTTGAACGGGTGAACCGATTTTGATCGTCAAGGTGGCATTCGACGCGGCTTGTTAAATTCTACGAGTTTAATCGATAGGGTGCGTTCAAAGATATTTCAAAAATAAAATTTTTTCAAAAATGTTTTTCTTGGATAACTTGTAATGTGCTTGATGGATTGATTCTAAAATCTAATCAGCTCTAAAACTTTATAAGCCGCGTCGAATGCCACCTCAACCATCAAAATCGATTTATTCGTTCAAGAGAAACCGTTGTCGAAAGAATTAAAAAATGTTAGAAAATCCAAAAGTGCACACCTCAATCGCTCACATTATTTTTAATCACTTTTATTTTATAATATTGTTAATTTATTTATGTTATTATGATTTTTTATTTTACTTATGAATTATCGATTTGGATTTTTTAACTTCCCGCTAAGAAAATTGCAAATTTTCAAAAAAGGGAAGTTATTGGTTTCGGTCCGATTTTCGAAAATCGAGTTTTCATCAGATGTCGACGTTTTGAGGTCCTAGGAAACTATTCTGACTATTCCCGGGTGGACGTCCGTGTGTGTGTGTGTGAACTTTTTTTTGTCCGACGATATCTTTGGAACGGATGAACCGATTTGAACGTACTTGGTGGCGATCGAAAGAGCTCACCAAAACTTAGTCTTGATTAGATTTTGGGGTAAATCGGTCATGTAGTTTACAAGTTATACAAAGAATTAGAATTAAAAATTTTTTTTTATTTTAGTTTTTTATTGATTTCTCAGAAACGACTTATACGATCAACTTCAAAATCTTATCAGCTCTAGAACTCAATAAAACACGTCGATTGCCGCCTCAATCATCAAAATCAGATAATTCGTTCGAGAGTTATCGCGGGAGAAAGAAATGGTAAAAAACAGTTTTTTGCGAATATCATCGAAACAACTGAACCAAACAATTTCAAAATTTTATCAGCTCTAGAATTCAATAAAATACGCCGATTGCCGCCGCAACCATCAAAATCGGTCAATTCATTCCTGAGATATCGTGGGAGAAAGAAAAGCTAAAATTGGTTTTTTTTTAAAACAATGGCACAATAAAGTATTTTTTTTAAAACAATGGCACACTAAAGTATTTTCGAGCTCGAAGAGCTCGAAAATGTATCCACAACGATGTTTTCGAGCTCGAGGAGCTCGAAAACAGCGGGAAGTTTTGGGGCTGGCCCGCAGGGTCAACCGATAGACAGATTTTTATTTCTTACTTTCAGCTTAATATTTTTTTATTCACATTTTTTTTAAATATCCCGCCTTCTTGTTTTAGATGCTCTTTTTTTCAATCGTATACTGGTACGCAAATGCTGCTGCTATAGTAGATGATGAAAAGAAAAAAAGAAAAAAATATTAAAAATCACAGCTAAATTTTTTATGAATAAACAGTTTTACTTTTTTATATAATTACAATTAAACTAAAAGGGTTTAAGTAGTGATTTTCATGAGGGTTCTGTGATAAAAAATACAAAGATAATAAAAAAATAATAAGTATTAAAACAATAAAAAAAATCTGGGCGTCGGTTGACCCTGTGGGCCAGCCCCAAAACTTCCCGCTGTTTTCGAGCTCAAGGAGCATGAAAACATTACTGTGAATATATTTTCGAGCTCTTCGAGCTCGAAAATACTATTACCTGGGATTATTTTTTACGAGCTTTTCAAGCTCTACCAAGTTACGTTTTTTGCTAAAGTTTGAAAAGTTAAGAATCGAAAATTATTAATGAAGAAGCGGTTTGAAATTTTTATTCTCGATTATGTTCAATGAAATGAGTGTATCGAGGCAGAAATCAATGTCAGTGATCAAAATCAAGATTTGAGTGAGTTTTGACCTAGGTCAGAGCGATAATATATGAAATATCCGAGAAAAAATATTAAAAACTGGGTTTTCTCAATTTTTTGCTGATAATATGATTTAAACTAAAGGACAAGTTAGATGACATTATATGATGATCAAAAGAGACTATAAAGAGGAATAGTTGGTATGATTTAAGACACATTTAGTACATTATATTTGGATTTATCCGGAAAAAATAACGTTTTACGTTATTTTTTTAACTTTTTAGCGCCGATACCTTTTGAACTAATGAACCGATTTTGACGTTTGAGATGGCAATCGGCGCGTTTTTTCGAATTTTAGAGCTGATACAAATTTGGAATCGATACGTTCTGCAGTTTCGACGATATTTGGAAAAACCCGTTTTTCACCATTTCTTTCTCCAACGATATCTCTCGAACAAATTAACCGATTGAGATGGTTAAGGCGGCGATCGACGCGTTTTATCAAGTTCTAGAGCTGAATAGATTTTGAAGTTGATCGTCTAACTCGTTTCTGAGAAATCAATAAAAAACTAAAAAAAAAAAATTTTTTATTTTCGTAATTCGTCAATATTTTCAAGTCTACTTGATCAAATGTTCTGAAATTTTTAGGAAAGTTGACGGCCAACAAGCTCTTTCGATTGCCACCTTAACCATCTAAATCGGTTTATTAGTTAAAAAGTTACAAAGAGTTTACACACACACACACACACACACACACACACACACACACACACACACACACACACACACACACACACACACACACACACACACACACACACACACACACACACACACACACACACACGCACACACACAGACATCTCTCTGAAAATGTCAGAATAGTGTAAAAAATGTAATATCTGGCATTCCAAGATGTCATCCTAGGACCTTTAAAAGTCAACATTTGATGAAAACTTGATTTTTGGAATTCGGGGTGAAAACAATGCCTCCCCGAATTTTTTAAAATTTGCAGTTTTCTTAGCGAAAAGTTAAAAATTCGATTTTGAATATTAATTACTTAAAAAAATAAAATATGGTTTTCCTATTTCAGCCTTTGTATAAAATATATACGAGAGTTATTAAAAATAAAATAAAAATACTATGTAGTTGAGACTGTAACTTTTTTTTTCAAAGAATCAAGACTATTTGTCTGACTAGAATAAAAATCTTGACTATTTCGTCTTTTTTTTAATCTCGTTTATATCGGGTACTAGTATCCTCCAAAGAAACAAAGTCTATGGTCACTCGTAGAGTGTAGTACTCGAAGTAGACCATCGTGATTTATCCAACCATACTAGTGCCCAGTCTGTAGATACCTCAAGAGGTCGCCTCGAGGATACTTTCCGACGTAAATCGACGAAATTCAGTAGTCCATAAACAATTGGATTCCGCAAGAAGAATTTGTTATGCTTTGTAAATACCCTCTCTCTCTCTCTCTCTCTCTCTCTCTCTCACACACACACACACACACACACACACACACACGCACACACACACACACACACACACACACGCACACACACACACACACACGCACACACACACACACACACACACACACACACACACACACACACAAACACACACACACACACATTAAATTCATATGAAATCCATTTCTATACTTTTGAATTAATTCTAATTAATAATTATTTTACAGCAAATATAATTTTTTTTTCTTCACTTTTTCGACTAAATATATGTTTATAAATGTATCTTTTACGCGTTTATGTTTAAGTTTTTAGGTTTGACCGTAATTAAAATAACATTTGAATGAATAGTAAAATATATTTTGATTAAAGTTTGGATATACTTAATTAAAAAATAAAAACTTGTTGAAGCAAACTTTTCAATTTGAAGAAATTCAACTAAAACTCTTGAAACGTTTAGTTTGTGTATTAACTGTGTATAATATGAAATTATTATTTAGTGAGTTACTAAAACATTTCATAAATTAAAAACAAAACTGTTAGGTTAAATTATTAATATTTGGATCAATTATTCATTAAAGTAATCATATTTCTCATGAAAATTTCATTTCTATTAAATATGAATTTATTTAAGTGTTAAAACTCCGGACCGAAGCGACTGATAAATATTAACTTTATAATTAAGAAGATACTGAATAATAAATTTGACTTTACTCATACGGAAAAAAACGCAGCTCAAAATTAACTAATAATTTCAGTCGTAAAATAAAAACTACTTTCCGAAGAGAAATTTACAATCCAAACCAAAAATTACTATTATTACTGGAGAATTCCATTTTTTTGTTGATTCTCACAATCAGTATTGTAAATTTTACGATTTGTAAAAGATATAATGCAGATTTGTAAAAATTGAATAAAGAATGGTAATAATCCATAATTATTTTACAACGATTATTCTGGAAATAACAATTTTCAAAAATCTCTTTGTTAATATTACGATTCTGAATTAAAAATATTTGTAAGAATAGAAGTTGCATATTACAATTCATTAAGAATAAATTTTTATAAAACTTATATTTATTTTTATCTATTTTATAAAATTCAGTAGATAACGTAAAAAATATTAGTGTAAACTAGATAGTGATTTTTATTTAGAAACAACAGAAAAGTCACTCATGACTAAGTTATGTTTATATGAATTTCGCAAAAATTATTAATTTATATCTCGATTAGTACAATTTGTAAGATTATTAATTTTACTTCATAACATTTTAGAACTATTACTGAAAACATTGTAAAAAGAACTCGATTAAAAATTATAATATAAATTTTGATGAGGTATTGCAGTTTTTAAAACATTGATAATATGAATTACTACTTAGCGAGTAAAAATTACTATTTGCCATTGTAACTTTTAATACGTGAGATATAATATCGAGTGCATTGTATTTTATTTATATTTGGCATATGCATCGAGATATTGGAATGGTACTTGTAGCCGAGTGGTTAGCATGCTTTCACTCGAACTGGAATATTCGCAAGGCGAAGGTTCGAATCCCACAGTGGTGAAAAAAAAAATGGTGGATTTTAAGTTGATAGTTGAGATATATACATAAATATATATTCAGATGGATTCTAACAATATGTATATCGATGGAAAAAAAAATAATTTATTATTACACATGAGAAGACAATTTTTACAATCTGGATTAGTGAAAATTCAATAGCATTCTCAGTGAAAGTTTCATTCTAAAATAGATTTTTTACTAAATCAAATAGTAAATTTTATTGAATGCTTTTGTTTTGTACTCTAAAACTCGAAGTAATTCTACTTATAATTTAGTAATTTATAGGATTAAGCGATTATAATTTTTACTTATTTAAAGGAATATTTCTATATTATTGGACCGTTTCAAGTTTGCCTCGGCGAAATAGTAATTTTCATTTAAAAAATAACAAATATTATCAGATTTTTTTTTCCTTGTACAATATTTTATATTTAAATCGAATGATTTAAATAACCCATGCTAACATTTATCGAATAAGCTATTAACTATCGTATAAAAATAAAATAAAAATAGGTAAAGCAGTTTGATTCACAGATGAAGTTAGTAGGTGCCGACATAAAATTCAGCACAATTGTCATATATAAAAGATGTAAAAGTAAAATGTCGATGCATGTACTAGATACAAGGAGTTGTATAAAACTGCTTAAACTGCAACGATAGAGAAGCGCACATTACAAATTTTCTAGTCGACGGAACACAGTTGCGTGCAGCAGGTGGAAGAGTAGATTGGATAAGGGACGAGGGCATGAATGAAAAAAAAAAAAAAAAAAAAAAAAAAATAAAGAAAAAGTGAAAAGAAGTACGAGACGAAAAGAAAAAGAGATACAAGTGATAAGAGACAGCAGTAGAAGAAAGGAAAGAGGAGTAGGGTAAAAAAAAAGGAAAAGATAAGTGAGGTCGAGGAGCTGACTGCACATGGGGCAGAAAGTTACACTTTCTTGGCCTTATGTACCCTCAACTCTGTCACCCATTTGCCCTCTTGGGTCTCAGAGCTTAGTATCTTCCATGTTCATTCCTTCTTATGACCTAAGCGTCGAACATTCCAAGAAAAGGACCGGAATGACGAAGTGCACATACAGAGTAGAATGGGAAGAGACAACTAGTTCTAAGCGTTCTCATATCTTCATGAAAGGACAATTTTAAGAATTCCGAGAATCTTATGTGCACTATCAACTTCACCCAACGTTTCTTTCAATCTTATTTTTATGGAGTCACTTCTGCCTTTCAAACTAAGTCATTTTAATTGTATTGAACTTTTTTTCTGACATTCCTATTTCTGTTTTGGAATTTCATATTTTATTATTTTATTGTCATTTCTTTTGTGATAGAGAAATTTTCACTTTGTATTTTAAATTAGTTAGCATGATGAATATTTAGTGTCACTAAGCGTCTTTTATGACATTTTTTTCAATTTCGTGAGTATATAAATACATATAAGTGATTATTTGCCCGGGAAAAAATGATTTCGCCTAATTATATATAATTATATATAATCATTTATATATGATCAGATCCAAAAATTGGCCAGATCTGATTATATATAATCATGCATGCACGAATATAGTCATTTTTAGAATCTCATTTAGAATATCTGTAAATTATTAATTAAGTAATTTAATTAGGATTTATTGTCTTCATCAATATAAATGTCGGTTAAATTTAAATAAAAAAAAAAAAATTATTATCTGTTGACTACTATTTTACTACGAGGTCATCCGTCCACTTAATGTCCCACGTCGATGCTGCTTAACTGTAGTCATTGCTGAATTGTAGTCTGATCCTCTAGTCTGTTATACTCTCTTAAAATGAACCAGTGAAATTCCACTGATTCAACCGCAGTGAACGCCGCTCTCACTGGTTTCAACCAGTGAACTAAAAATATGTAAGCGCGCGGGTACAGCAGCATTCTATACATGAATATATTTAAGTGATTTATTGTGTCAATAAGTAAGTAATATTAATAGATTATCTTCATGTAATATTTCAACTAACTTTTATATAACAATAATAATTATAAGACACAATTTTTACAGAGTTTAAAAATAAATAACTTTGGAGTAATTTCAATAGCTTGGAGCTAACCTCAAAAATGAATGACAATTTTAAAATTAAACAATATAAAAAGCCCATTGAACATGGAAACAAATTAAATTTTTATAAATCCTAACAAATATTATTTATTTTATTACTAAATAATTTTTAATTACATATAATTGTTATTAAGACCCTTTTAGTTCACTTTATTTTTAAATAAACGTTTATAATAAAATAAAATTAATCTAACCTATTTTGTTTATATTTATGTAGCACACTGGCGTATCACTGGTTTTTTACGTCATTTCCAACAATATTTTCGATATAATGAAGAAAAAAAAAATTAGTCAATTTTTTTTAATCAGTCTAATATACATAATTAAATATTTATAGGTTTCATATCAATGAAGTCTGATCAGATCTAACCATACATAGACACACAGAAAAAAAAAATTAACTTGGTTCAAGTAAATTATTTTCTTCAAAATATTATTCTTGTTTCGAAACATCTAAACTTCTCAATTCAAAAAAATTTCAGTCTTGAATAAATAAATTATTACTCTTCAATGGAGAGTAAAAATTTTTCTTTCAAAAATTTTAATCTTAAAAGAAGCATTTTTTGCTTTCAAACAAGATGCATATTTATTTCTCCCAAGAATTTTTTTCTCTTGGTTTGAGGCCGATAATATTGACTCAGGATGATACCGACTTAGTTTGAGTACGGCGCATTTTTTGAATCAGGATGTTATTTTATTTGATTCAGAAATATACAAATATATTTTTAAAAATTATTAATCAGTTTATTACTACAATGGTTACTTATACTAATTTTTGATTTGGAAGTTTAATCCATATTTTTATTTAAAAAAAAATTTATTTGTACTAAAAATTTAAATAATATTTTTGTTTAATGGTCACATTTTCAATAATAGAAAATTTGAGGTTACCCAGTAAATAAGCATTGACAATTAAATACATTTACTGTGAAAATTTTTAAAGTTTGAACACAGTAATTATTTACTACTTTAAGTATTATGATACCGAAATTTGTTCATATGCATATACATTAAACAAAAATAATTATCAACGGCGAGATTTATGTTTTGATGTTCAAATTGTGAACTCACAATTCAAAACTAACTACAACTGACCGAGAAAAACAAACAAGTATATTGTTCCCACCTGGCGTCAAAATTTTCACTTCACTCAAGTAAATCTGTTACTTGGTTTGAGAGTTAGATTTATTGTGTGAAAAAAAATTTAGTTTTGAACCAAGCATATACAAATCTTGATTTAAGGATCCTGAAACTTCTTGAGCCAAGAAGTAAATTCTTGAAGCAAAAAAAAAATGGAATTTTTCAAACTAGTATCCTTGGTTCAAGAATATTTCACTTGAATCAAGTTAATTTTTTTTTCTGTGCATATATAACTACATATAAGTTTATATCAGTCATGTCTGATCAGATCTAGTCATGTATTAACTCATATATAATTTCATATATAATCATACATAATTATAGATAATCAGGCAAAATGATTTTTTCCCGGGTGCTACTTTGTTCATGTTTTCAACTAAATAAATATTAAAACACATGTATATTGTACTTGAAAAATATAGCTCATATCATTTTTCTGTTCGTAATAAAAAAATGAAATAATTTCTGGCTGACTGAACAACAGCACCAAAAAAAAAAAACAAGTTTTTTATTTTCTTAAGGCAAAAAAAAAGAAGTTTTTAAAACCAGCCAACATTCACCTAAATAATTGAGAAGGTACATTACGTGAATATTAATAAATAAAAAGGTTGATTTACCTTTTTATTACTATCACAAATAAATTTTTTCCCACCGTCAATCTTACTTGAAGAGTTCTTGAAGCACACTCGACTCGAGGGCCATGTGACGTGATGGCAAAAGAAAAAAAAGTAGGGACTTTGCATGCCTCAAATGTTGGCGTGAACAACTAACAAGTACATATTCATAGGTTTTTGCTGTTAAAAGGACACCATAAACTTGAATTGTTAAGTATTTACATTTTATCATTAATTAAAACCTTTGTCGATGTAAAAAATCTCAAACAGAAATACACACGCAGTACTGAGAATACTTATTTCAATTATCGTTTCAATGTGTACATTGATATTCTCACTAACGATACACTGGATGCACTGGATCAAACGATTATCCAATTCAATACATAATTCATTAAGAGGAAGTTATTAATGTAGAAACATTACCAAGGGAAAATTTAATTTTAGATACTTATACAGAAGTCTAACGGGATTTATAAACAATTTGTTAAACTTTTTTTTTTTACCAGTTATTTATATTTACTTGTTTTTCTATTAAAGACCTTGATTGAAAGTTCCGATTGAAAAAATAATTTGAATTATTTATGTCTCATTGTGGCTTTGAATCAATTTTCAGTGATCTGAATTACAGGTTGGTCGACAAGACAAAGTAAATTATAATGTATTAATAATATTAATAATAATAAGCAACCTGCAGTCACGACGTGACTACCCAAATTTCACTACTAAATTTATAAAATACGCAGAAAAAAAGGATTTTTTGCTGCAAAAAATTTTAATTTGCACCAAGAAATTTTATGCATTATGAATGAAATACAAAAATTGTCTTGGGGCGAGAAAAAATTTTTTGGTCAAGAAATAATTCCTTGCTCCAAGTAATTTTTTCTAGTTCTAAATAAGTTTTTGTTTTCAATTCACAATGCAGATAAATTTCTTGGGGTAAGTAAAAATTTTCTTCAGACGAGTAATGATTTTTTGTTAAATATTTTTTTCGAATTGATAATTTTGACATCACCCATATGTCATATTGATGTCATAGAATGTCACACAGACATCACATTTACGTCATGTATACGTCATTAGTTTTACATCATAATCTTACGTAAAAAAGTGTGAAATAATGAGTCACACCTGACTTATTCGTGACTTATATCTTACATCTTAGGTAATCATGAAAAATATAGTGTGTGACTCAGGATAAAACACGATTTCAGACTGCGGATGATGTCAGCCCTCGCCTGCGGCTCGGGCAGCCAACCTCACCCTAGTCAAAAATCGTCTTGTTTCATTTCTTGTCACACAATATACTATTTTTTTGACATTTTTTTATTGAAACGTTTCAATTGTACAATTTTTTTTCTTGTTTAAATATTAAGAACAATGCTGTGAAGCAAATAAATACTTGTAACAGGGTAAAATGAGTTATTTTATCGACTAAAGTCATGATATTTCACTGATGGTCATTTACCCTACCCGTAACCCCAAACGAGCATTTGAATGAGTTCTTCGACTTGTCGCCGGGCACGCTAATTGAAAATACTCGCAAGCTAGGCCCAATCACAATGAATTAGAGGAGTAGTTTTCCGATAACAACCGAAGACAACCGAGTGAAATTATTAAAAACGGAAGACAGCAGCGAAGACGACACAGAACCGGCAGGGCCGGGTAACCATCAAGACGCACAGAGAGCCGGTAGGACCGAGCAACCAACTATAGACGTAGGACTGCTGATTACCCGAACATCAGGTAACTATCTAAGTCATACAAATTCGTACGCCGTGTTCATCACGTGATCGTCACGTCTAGACCGAACTAGGTAAATTAATTATTAATTATTAACTAATCAACGTGAAAATAAGTTCGTCAGCCAGACGCTAAAGAATCCAGTGTTCTTGAAGCTTCTCGAAAAATCCAGGCAACATGGCCGGATTTACTGCGTCGTAGAATTTTCCAATCATTAATATTATAATAATAATCATCATAAATTAATTAATTAAATATAATTGAAAGAAATAAAATCAATTAATTTATCAATAGTAAATGTGTCGTGAAGTTAACGTGGGAATTGATAGCCAAGTTTTGAATATTGTGTTATAGAGTTGACGATAAAATGTTAGTGGGTAAAATCGGCTTAAATAAATTTATCAATTGATTGTGATAAAAGTAAATGTTAGCGGTTGTAAATAATTACTTGTATTGAATAATTAGTGATTTTAAAACGGTCAATGAAATTAAAGGATTTTAATAATAGTTAAATTAAAATACGAGGATAATTGTTAAAAGAATGTGTAAGTTAAGAGTGAAAATTAATTAAGTAAAAAATCGCGTAGAGGGTCCAGGGAACCGCGTGGGAATAAATAGGTTTTAGCCACGTAGCGGGTCTTGGTGACCGCGTGGAGGCTTAGGTTAAGGAAGTCGTGTGTGTGTAGATAATCGTCCAGGGGACTCAGTACCCAGTGAACACATGACCTTATTTTGACGTCATACGTAGGTCATAGAAATGTCACGGCATCTGATGTAAATTTGATGTCAATCTGACGTTCTGCATGACTTTAATATGATGTAAAGCTTGTGACATCATATTGATGTACACATGACTCTTGTATGACGTCAGAGTTATGACTTATGTATTACGTACGTTTGACATAAAATCTACATCACATTATTACGTAGTAATAAAGTCATTATCGTATATCATAATGATGTAATTTTAAAATCATACATTTATGTCAGTAGCAAAGTCACGGTTATACCTAATATGGATGTCACTCTTAAATCATATCTTTACATCAGTGACAAGTCATTATTTTACGCAATGCTGATGTAATTTCCGAGTCTTAGTTTTTGTCATCTATTTATTAAAATAAAACAATCATAGAATAAATTTTCAAAAATTTGTAAATGTGTAAAAATAACAACTAAACGTCGTAGATTTTTGGGTCCAAAGTAATCGATAAACTCGATAATAGATTATTCAGACGTTTTAGATTGAAACATTAGCATCATAAAAAAATTAATTTTATTTTTTTAAATGATATATCGAAATCATCATTTAGGATGACAAAGAAAATGTAACGACAGTTTAAACTCTTTTGATATTAAGATTATAAAGTTTAGTATCGCAATTTTTCAATCGATTAAATTTCATTCGATTTTGTGCAATTGTTTAATATTTCGCAAAATTTTATATAAGATTTTTCAAATTTCACATCACAACAAAAAATTAAAAAATTGGATGAAACTTAATGAAATTTTAAACAATTATCATCGAGGCCGAAAAATATTGTTTCTATAAATATTCATATAAGTTCATAAAGTTTTTTTAAATTTTGTAAAAATCTTTCACGAAAACTTATGAACATTGTCTTTTCCGGCATTTCACTCTAAATACATCAATTAAGCACAAGCTTTGAACTCTCGTGATGTGGACCGGTGAGCAACGTTCAAGACTACCAGCCAAGAGGAACCGTGTTCGAACCCAGCAGACGCCCAGGATTTTTATATTATTTAACGTTATCTAATCTTGTTTCTGAATTCACAATACATTAGGGCGGTAATAATCAGATCAAAATTTCGGTATTTCATTTTTTTTTTTTTTTTTTCAAAAATATTTTTTCTGAATTGATAATTTTGACATCACCCATATGTCATATTGACGTCATAGAATGTCACACAGACATCACATTGACGTCATGTATACGTCATTAGTTTTACATCATAATCTTACGTAAAAAAGTGGGAAATAATGAGTCACACCTGACTCATTCGTGACTTATATCTTACGTAAATGATGACTTAGCGTAAAGTCACACTGACGTCAAATTTACGTAAATGTGTTTACTGGGTAGTGTGAGTGTGTGTGTGCTATAGTCAAAGGTAGTTGACTCTATTAGGTTTATAAGGTTTTAAATAAGATTGTCAAAGGTAATTGATAATAAACAAAAGGTTAAAATTATTATTTTAAATAAAGTGTTAACTAATTATAAATTATCCTTCTTCATCCTTCTCTTATTCTCTAAACATGAATTAGTGAAAATTTCATTAATTACGTTATATCTAAGACATAAAAAATGGATAGTACACTTTCAGATATGACTATATGTAACTACATATGTCCATGTATAGTCTTATATATTAATTCATTCGGAAACTTTATATGCCCATATATGCCTTGATCAAGCCTTGCATGGCTTTAAATAATATGTGAGGTAATATAGAAATAAATGGCACACTTTTATATATTTCTATAAATATTTATACATAGTCATATATGGTATTGTTTAAAAAGTATATGTACCCAAATATGCTCCATATACGGGCACACGGAAAAAAGCGCAGCTCAAAATTAGCTAATAATTATAGTCGTCAAATAAAAATTACTTTCCTAAGAGAAATTTCCAATCCCAAACCAAAAATTACTATTATCAATGGAAAAATACATTTTTTTTGTTGATTCTTACAATCAGTATTGTAAATTTTACGATTTGTAAAAGTTATAATACAGATTAGCAAAAATTGTATAAAGAATGGTAATAATCCATAATTATTTCACAACGATCGTTCTGGAAATAACAATATTCAAGAATCTCTTTGATAATATTACAATTCTGTGTTAAAAACATTTGTAAGAGTATAAATTGAATATTACAATTCATTTAGAATAAATTACTATAAAACTTATATTTCCTTTTTGTCTATTCTATAAAATTCAGTAGATAAAATAAAAAATATTAGTATAGAATAGATAGTAATTTTTATTTGGAAACAACAGAAAAGTCACTCATGACTCAAGTTATGGTTACATGAATTTCGCAAAAATTATTCATTTATATCCCGATTATTACAATTTGTAAGATTATTAATTTTATTTTATAACATTTTAAAACTATTACTGAAAACATTGTAAAAAGAACTTGAGTATTCTAAAAATTATAATATCAAATAAATTTTGTTGAGGTATTGCAGTTTTTAAAACATCGAAAACGTGAATCGCTACTTAGCGAGTAAAAATTACTATTTGCCATTGTAACTTTTAATACGAGAAATATAATATCGACTGCATTGTATTTTATTTATATTTGGCATATACTTCGAGATATCGGAAGGGTACCTGTAGCCGAGTGGTTAGCATGCTTGCACTTTAACTGGAATATTCGCAAGGCGTACCTGATTAAAACAAATGATTAAAAAGTATTTAAAATGATTTGTTTTTTAATCATTTTAAATACTTTTTAATCCTTCAAATCATTTCTAATCCTGTCTCTTATGGACATTTAACGTGTAAAATCATTTTTAATCATTTTGTTTAATCAGGGGTAGGTTCGAATCCCACAGTGGTAAAAAAAAAAAAGATGGTGGATTTTAAATTGGTATTGAGATATATACATAAATATATATACAGATAAATTCCGACAATATGTATATTATATATATATATGTTGGAAAAAAATTTTATTATTACACACAAAGAGACAATTTTTACAATCTGGATTAGTAAAAATTCAATAGCAGTCTCAGTGAAAGTTTTATTCTGAGATAGATTTTTTACTAAATCAAATAGTAAATTTTATTGAATGTTTTCGTTTTGTGCTCTAAAACTCAAAGTAATTTTACTTATAATTTAGTAATTCATAGGGTTAAGCGATTATAATTTTTACTCATTTAAAAGAAAAATTTCCACATTATTGGACCGTTTCAGTTTGCCTCAGTGAAATAGTAATTTTTATTTGAACAATATCGAATATTACCAGATATTTTTCTCCGTGCATATATGACCATATATAATTCGTTTTTCCCGGGCCATTTACAAATATATAAATTTTTCGTATCTCGTTTTTGGATTTTTGAAACTGCACTATAAACGTGAAATTATACTTTCCAATGAATTTATTTATGTATTGTAACTGATAAAAATTTTTAATTCAAATCCTAGTCTGTTATTCCGTTCAAAAAAAAAGAAAGAAAAAAAAATTTTTCGATCGTAAAGCACGAACGAGTCGTGTAAAAATAACAAGTCATGAGAAGTAAAAATTATTAACATACTTGATCTCTTAAATAATATATATTTGACATAGTTTTTTTCAAATTTTTTTTTAGTCTTAACTCTATTGTACGTGTATCATGCCGAACGGGTCGCAGACATGTCGTAACGTTTAGCTGGCTGCAGGCAGATTTATCGTTTCTTCGTCTTTCTTTTAAACCAAGTCACGATTCTGTCACCATTTCAACTGTACTATTTTTTCCAGGTTCTGTCTCTGTAGTTATTCTTTCACTGGCGCTACTCCATGTTGTGATTAGAAATAATGCATGCTTGGCAAAGACTATACTAAATACATTTCAAGTTTTTTTACAGGAATTAATGATTGAGTTTAAGTTCTTAGTAAAAAGAAGAATTAGAAAACTTTGACACAAAAAAGTTATTGAAGTTTTTGAACAAAAAAAAAACAAGAGAGTATTCCGCATTGATCTTTTGTGTTCTTATTCCAAATAAACCTGTAAAACTATACACACATTAGGGTGCTCTGTTTTAAACGAGATTTTTTTTGTTTTTTTTTTCGTTCCCCATTGAAAATCTTGTTCTACATGTTAAAATAAAAATTCAGTCCAATTTTGAGCTTTTAATATCAATTTTACCCGCATGAAAAAAATGTATAGTTTTAAAGTATACTACTGTTACATTCTGGCATCTCAACATATGAGACAGAATATCTTTAAATTTACCAGGTTGACGTCGTTAGGGTGTCGATAAACCCCAGGTGCGTCAGCTGTTGACCTTCTTTGATTTTATGCAAATGAAAATTAATTACTCACCATGGTGGAGATTATGGGCCCATAACTCGGCCCAAATAATTCCTTGATACGTCCTCTGGGTGCGAACGAGACGAGCTTCGAAGACTCGATTCCCTCGAAGAGGAAAGTAATCCCAATTGGTCGATCAAGCACCAGAGCTCGAAGGCTCAACAACACATGAGTTTGAAAGCTCAACAACACACGAGCTCGAAATCTTAACAAGAACTTCCTCCGACTTAATTCTCGAACGACCTTCGGTGAGGTCCGCGATGACACCTCGAATCCCGCGACCAAGCTGTACTGCACATCCTGACCTTCTGCGTCATCGGCCTCGAAGCATGAATTTTGGACTCGGAAAGGAAGTGCTTAGGCTGCCGGTATCAGCGCCCAAAACAGGTGAGAATATTAGGCTGCCGGTAGCGGCGCCCAATACGAGGTATGTGATTATTAGGCTGCCGGTAGCGGCGCTCAAAGTTAAATAAGGAGAGTGTATTTTTAATAAAATACGGATATATATTTTGCTTCAAAGTCTGAGTGACATGATCAAGCCAGCATGTTTGTGTAGAGTTCTTGGCTCTACTAGATCTTGTGATCGACTGCCTGATTCTGTCGCTCCTTGGTATAATACATTATCAAAATGTTAACGTTGCATCTCAGGTTTCCTATGAGAGAATCGTCGTGGCCCGGGTCTCATGTATCGTCATCTGTTTAGACTATTCGCGAGCCACGGTGACTCTCTTATCGCAAGAGATTTCCGTTACATTGTTGGCGGCGAATAAAAATAATATCGCCAACAAAGTAACGATTTATTAATTTATTATTTAATTATGATTCTAAAAAGTGTCGAACCGTTTATTCGCCCATCGTGGCGAATAAATAATTCGAGACTTAAAAGAAAAATTTCTAAAATTTTTTTTTAAATTTAATTAAAACCAGAACGTAACACTACAAAGTATAGCCATGTGTATTCTTTCTATAAATGCGGCAAAATATCTCATAAATGAGTTATAACCTGTTATACTTAGTTATTATAAATTAAAGATATAGTTAATTGTATGGTATTACATCTATGTAAAACTATACCTTAACGTATACGTTCTAATGTATTCGAAATTTATAAACTAAACTATATAGTTGATTGAAAATATTTATGATAGAAGTAGAAAGTTTCATAATCGATATACATTGCAAATCTATCAACGAGTATATCCCAAATATATAAAAGAAGTATAAAAAAAGTATACAAATTAGTATAGCGTATAGGAAAACAAAAATTATATCGGTAGAAAAAAAAATTATCTTCAGAAAATTTATTTCTTAAGATGATTTCTTCTTACTCCAAAATAACTTAGGTCTTCCTGAGAATTTTCTCCTGATAATTCCGATATAATAAGAGTATACTCATTATATATAATTTTTATTATCTAATTCGGGTATAGTTTAGCTTATACAAAATTTATATAACTCAGAGTATATTAAATTATAAATCTTACTTATACTGATAAAGTATAATCATATATATCAAACGGCAAAAAATATTAGCATGAAAATATATTGAGAATTATACATTGAAGTATAATTTTATATATCCAATTATAATTTGAGATATACTTTTCACCTATACACTTTTTTCATGCGGGTAAGAACTAGAACAACGTCGTTGAAGTTTTATCTTACAATAATCGACAAATACGTTTTTATTCTTACAATAATCGACAAATACGTTTTATTTTAATACATTTGAGAGCATTGAACCCTCGCGTACATTAACGTAATAATATAATTTTAATACGTTAATTAATAAACGTTACGTGACTCAAAATGTTCTGGATTTAAGCTCGACGACAAAGACGCTTACCAAATTAGTCTTGCCGTAAATCGGCTTCAATATCATCCTGAACCAGGAACTTCACTTAACGTAGATCAAATCTTACAATTGGACGTCTCCAATAAACAATTAACGACGTACAATTAATCAATCGCGTAGAACAAAACCAAAATTGCAATGTATCGATCAATAATCGATTGGTTACACCGTTGAAAGTTAGGTATCAGGCTCGTATAACAGTCAAAAAACCCCCTGAGCTGCTCCAAGTCACATCTGCTCCAGTAGCACTGACTTCTTGTAGTCGATGTTGGAAGCGGTGATCCATACGTGACTAACTACGACTTTTCTGTCCATGTCCGTGCCGTAATCGTCAATACAGCATGCCAACTCCCTATCAGGGTCCTCGAATGAAGTACATGCTGACTCTCGGCGTCTTCTTTTCTCTTGTTCGCAACGACTCGTTTTAACTTACTCGTCTCGCCTTCTCTCGTTATCAGCGTATTTCTCGTACATTTTAAAAACAAATCAAATACAAATAATCAATGAACATTCATATTTTTGCATACATAACACTCAAACAGTTGGATTCGGGCCTAGACGTCATTTCTATTACTTGTTCATTAATTTCTTTAACCGTAATTTACGATATTTTAAACAGATTTTTTAACTCGTTGAGATGTATAATGGGCCAAGGACAGGACATGATTTTCCACATGTCGCAAATTATACAAAAATATTTTCTATCGGGTTGTCCTAACGTTACTTAAAATTTTTGGTAATTTTTACTATTAAATTTTCACCATGTACTATTATTATCATTATTAATGTTACATTTATGGCATGTGTATTGTGTTGGTATCAATTTTTATATTTAAAAATCACTTGACTTAACCGAGATTTAAACTCTTAAAAGACTTTTGTTCCAAGGAAACATAACGGACCGGAGTACTGAGAACAGAATTCGCACGCGGGAGATCAGGGTTCGAATCTGGGTCAAGTCAAGTGATTTTTTAATATGATCGTTCAATCGTATAATATATATATATATATATCGATATATATTACTCAACGTTTAGTAATAATTTAATATACTCTTTATAAAAATTGTTCTTCTATTAATAAAGAATACAAATGAATAAGTAATAAAAGTAATGATACAGCAGTTTTTCAGATAAACATATAGTAACCCGGGAAAAAAAGTTCAGATCTGCATTTTATCTATATCTGCCCAGATCAAATTAGATCTGTTCAAATCTAGACAGACTGATTTTCAAGCAGAAAGTTATATCAGCCTAGATCTACTTTGATCTGTTCATACCTATTCATACATAAAATTCGATCAGAGCTCATCAAATTTGCTCAAATTTGATCTAGGCAGATCTAAACTTTTTATGCCGGAGATAAATAGCATTGTGTGATTTTTACTTTACATTTAGTAATAAATGATAAAAGTAGGTAATGCATTTGGTGATGTGCATTGGTATTTCTTACTAAAATATATTAAGAATTATGATATTTTCGAGACAAGTTTTCTCCGTGTATAGTGTTTGTAATTTTATAATTTTTTTTTCTCTATTTTAATTTTATCAGAAAGCTTCGATAAATATTGGATAATATGGCATACGTGCAATCTACTATAGAAAAACCTATTGATCATAAAAGCAATTACTATTAAATATAAAACTTAGTATAATAAGTTTTGTAAGCCATCCTATTTGCTGGTAGGTTGATAAAGATTAATGAAGTCATCAAAAACTTTTTGCAGACATTTTGATTAGCATTTAATCATTATGAAGCAGTAATTTTATGGAAACAATTAAAAGTTTTTTATTATTCATGAGAAGTTTGCTATTTGTACTTTGGAATTTATATTTCTTGACAGATAAGCGAGGCTGGAGCAAAATTTTGTGAAAAATTCAAATACTTTTTTTTATCAATTTATTTAAATTGCATTAAATTTTAAAGTCGATCAAAGTACTACGGGCACAATGGAGCAGCTAAAATATTTTGCCGAAACAAAAATTTTTTTTTATTATCAATAATTTTTAATTTATTTCCCGAGTATAATGAATTTTTAAGAGATATAAAATATTCAGGGTGAAACGAGATGTCTAAAAAAACTTGGTAAAATATAAAGACCTTTTCAGTGTAGGGTAACCGCGCCCAATATTGACTAAGCTTCGTGAAATAACCAAGTACCAGAATGCGCTGAAAAATTTAAAAATCGGTGAATTTAATTCATGAAAAATGGGTCAACAAAATCCAATAGTATCCAAAATATAATTTTATATTCTTCAATCACTCAATTGATTGTTGTGAAACTACAATAGAGTTTTCAACAATGAGATGTGATGAGTATTGCAAAGAATATATTCATCCAATAACATGAGGGCATTTTCGTAAATTACCTTGTTGATAAGACAGGTGTCTTTTTATTCGAGCTAAATTGTCTTTGAATTCATGAAGAAAAAGCGAGGTTGACGTTGACATATGACGTCTATTGATATTATCATAAAGCATACATATAAAATACCCCAGGTTAATAATTAAAAAATGTAAAGATATGATATATGATTCCCAACTACCCCATTTATGCAAAACTTTTAGAGATCGATATTTTGATGTTCTACTTTAATTGCAAAATTAAAAAAAATTATAATTTATATTATACCGAGTCAGATATTAATGTGAATAAATATGAAGTATTAATATTTGAATATGAATGAAATTATCAAATGTCATGTATCCATGAATTTAAATGTAAATTTTATATTTTCATTACCATTAAATACTTAATTAATAACTGAATTGAAATTAAAAATATAAAGGATATTAATTCATGATAATTTTGAATACGTTTTGATAAATTTGAAGCCGAATGAAGTAGAAGATTTTTTTTACAACTTTTCTCTTTATAAATAGTTTTAAACCACCATGTATCAAATTTTAGATTCTGGGATATTTTTTTCCAGGTTTGCCGATCATTTTGAACTTCCCGCTATGAAAATTGAAAATTTTCAAAAGAAGGGAAGTTGTTGGTTTCAGCCCGATTTTCGAAAATCGAGTTTTCATCAGATCTCGACGTTTTGAGGTCCTAGGAAGCTATTCTGACTATTTCCGGATGAACACAGCCCGGCTGTGTGTGTGTGTTTTGTCACCGGTGTTAGAGCAGTGTACATTCAGAGTAAATTAACTCCAATCGGAGTATAGGGGTGTGAGTATTAGTATTTTAGGTCTACAAAACAGAAAAATAATAATAATACGATTTCATTAAAATTACGAAATTATCATTGATTGTGCAATGATGTGCAATTGATTGTGCAAATTGCATAAATTTTTAATCATTTATCAAATTAAATATTTAGAAACAACATTATAATTATTTTTATTATATCTCTAACGTTTTTTACAAGGTATAATAGATGATCCAAAGATGATAAATTAATCATTGTGCTTTAATTTTATTTTTCTCTGATTTAGTTTGCAGAGAGATTTTAATCATAAAAATCGTTTTCTCATATCTTATACAATAACATTAACATGTCATTGCGGATAAATAATCTTTAGATTTTTCTAAAAATTTGTAAATCTGTGGTATCATTAGTTTTTGAATCGATGAAAAAAATTTTTTTCCATAGTAGGAATACTAATCGACTTTTGATACTTCACAAGTAAAACTACATTATTTTAATACCGCTTAAGACCGGAAAAAATATGACACTGCTACCAGTATTATTTTTTTTGGACTTTCCTATTTTGTAAAAAACTTTTTCGTGAACACAATGAAAAATTCGTTTCATTAATTTCTTATTACTACTTTTTTTTTCAATCGTAAAAATGAAAAGTGAAAGATGCAGATCATTGAAGTTTAAAAAAGTGAATTTTTTCATTCAGGTCCCTATTTTTCTCAGCCTTCCTTTATCCAATTTTTTTCATATAAAATTTAATATAAATTGACTTCTATTCTAACGAATCTCATTGTACATTTTCAAATGTTCAAATGAATAACTTACGTACTGAATATCTCAAATTATTTCATGCTCGACAAATTATTGAGACATACAAAAAAATGTAAAAAAAAAAAAAAAAGACGTTAAATCCAGGGGTTAAATCGATAATAGAGTGAAAGTAGTTTTTGAAATGAATTATTTCTTTTCTATTTTAAGCTCTGTAGGACATGGTATATAAAACATAATGAAAATGGAGAATGCAAATAAAAAAAAAAAGGAAAATGGGAATGAAGAAGCAAAGAAACGAAGAAGAAGCGTAAGGGGTAGATAGGTGACTCATCGAGCGAATGAACGAGCAAGTGAGTAGACGAGTTGAATGAAGCCGTATCATATTTTTAAGAAGCAATTTCGTCACAAATCTGTAACGCCGCAGCTGGTACTCAGTCGTTTCCGACATCCTTGTGAAAAAGAGGAACATCCGACAAAAGATCACGATGGAACGAAACCCGGGTGGATCTTGGAAAAGAATAAAAAGAGAGCAGATGCAAGGGTGCACAGGGAGTAGTACATAGTCTAAGGTAGTAGCTGAAGTAGAGGTGGATAGTATGGGTTTATATATATAATGGGTTGGTGGTACGTTGAGTAGCATGAAAACGGGGTAGTTCAGGTTACCGAGCTTAGTCTAGAAGAGTGGTAGGGCTTAATATACTCAACCCAACCCAGAGAAGATGAGGTCTCGCTCGCGGACGATAGCGTTGCCATCGCCAGAGGATTAAACCGATTGGGATTAAAGGATTACGAGATTCTACCAAGATTCGTTGCGATTGCCGAAAAGATGTCTCAATACGAGATGTAAAATCACTCTGAAATAAGTGTTATGGCTGTCTTATATAAGATTACTTCAATATTGGCTTAATTTATGGAACTCATATATTTTGTTCACTTCCATTAATACATATATATCTGTGTATATGAAATTATGTTATGCTAATATTTATCGCAGCCACGTCTATCGGGGCAATCCGTTCTCCCAGTTTGTATTCTCGTGGTAATTTCAAACTTATTGAGATATGTGTATCTACTTTAATGAAACTTTATCAGTAGCTTTTTATGTAGAAAATTTTTTAGATTACATTTTACAGTTTTTGTAACTAGAGTCGAAGATATTATTTTTCATTTTAGATTATTTTTTAAATTTAAAGTAAACTAAACTATGGTGCAACTTTGAGATTTATTATTTTATAAAATATATCGAATATCATAAAAACTCAACAAGAAAAAAAATTATTTAAATTTATTGAGATCGAGTTAAAGAAAATAATTTCCACTTAGATCAGTGAGATCTAAATTTTTATGAAATTTAAAAATAAAACTTTTATTGATTAAGATATATTATTAAGACTGTTTTAAAACTTTCAGCATATTGTGTAGAACAATTCAATTCATTTGAAATAATTAAATAGTAAATTAAATGAAATTAATTTCGTGATAATAGACTATGTACTTAATCAGTCTGTACCGCATTTGTAGTTTAAAATTTTCAATCAATTTTTAACATTCCAATTTAATAATTGAATCAACAATAAAAAATCGGTCTATTGGTAGACCCTGCGGGCCAGCCCAAAAATTTCCTGCTGTTTTCGAGCTCAAGTTGATTTCGAAAAAAACCGTTTTTTAGCATTTCTTTCTCCCATGATATCTCGCGAACGAATGAACCGATTTTGATGGTTGAGGCGGCAATCGACGTATTTTATTGAGTTCTAGAACAGATCAGATTTCGGAATTGATTTATCTGGTCTTTTCTGAGATATTTCAAAAAAACTAAAAAAATCTTTTTTTTATTTCTTTCGACAACAGTTTCTCTTGAACTTTCTGGAACCTTGGGCTAGGCTTGTAAGCCAGTCTTGGCCCAGTTTTGGTAGAAGTCTGGAATGATAATCTCGGACCAAGCCTGGTTGTCAGACCTGGTCCATACTTGGTTGCCAGACCTGGCCCATGCTTCGTTGTCAGATTTGGTCCATACATCAAGGAAACGAACAAATTTAATTAAAAAAAAGTTTTGTTATTATTAACCTCGTAGAGTTCATGATCATTAACGTTTAAACTATCTAAGGGAGGTAAATGATGTGAAAAAAACTCGATGAAAATTCTGCTGGGCTCTGGGCGCGAACTGCCGTCCTTCTGATTGCTGTGTCCGAACGGTAGCTACTGGACGAGCCTACTAATGTTGAACTGATACATTTATATGATCTTCTTCTTAAACCATAAGTATTGCCAAACTTGGGTAATTCTACCTTGGCCTAAGTCTGGGTCGCCATTGGACGGCCAAGGCAGGGGCATCCAGTATTGGCCCAAGCCTGGGTAATCATTTTAACGGCCAGGACTGAGAACCCAATCTTGAGCCAAGCATGGGCCAATATAGGTGTGCCAAAGCTAGGTTTCCCAGTACTGGGCCAAGTAGGGGCCCCCCGTTCAATTCTGGCAGCTCCTGTGTGGGTTCCCATAACTTGTTATATAAACTCTAAACTAATGTTAAAATGATAACTTACACGGAGAAAATTAAATAATAGAAATTACTATCTAGTCATGGTATCATTTTCTACCATCAATAGATAGTAGTGAATACTATCTAGATGATTGTATAAATCATCTAGATTGTAACATTCACCATATTTATAATAATAGTTACAATCTTGTATCTATTCATTACTATCTATGGATGGTAGAAAATTTTCCATAACTAGATAGTAATTCCTATTATTTAATTTTCTCCATGTATCATTTTTGCACACCTTGAACGCAAAGTGGAGTGCTCTACCGTCTTAAATCGTGATCCACTTAGCTTGAATCACTTCCACCAGTTTTAAAATGCACTTATATAATAATAAAAGTACACCAAAAGCAAGAGGAGATTTCAATTAATACTTCTAACGTAGTTATAAGATTATTTATTTCGATTCTTTTTAAAACAGAAGTTAATTTTAAAAAATTTCACTTGGACGTCAGTTGGTCTGTATGGATGTAAATAAGATATCTATTGAAAAACTCAACTCATTACTTTGATATTTTTAATTTCCCGCTAAGAAAATCGAAAATTTTCAAAAAAAATTTCGGGGTTCTCGGAAGCTCTTTTGACTGATTTCAAGATGATGTCCGAGTGTATGTATGTGTGTATGTACGTACTTGTGGATGTAAATATTTTGTAACTTTTGAACGGGTGAACTGATTTGGCTTCTTTAGATGACGTTTGAAGTGATTTATTAATTCAAGAGAGACCGCTGTCGAAAGAATTGCGAAAAAGTTTATTTTTTCTAAAATACTCAAAAATTGAAAAACTTGTTGATTCTTATAACGTTTCAGCGTGAGAGGCTGAAAAAGTGCGTCGAATGCCGCCTCAAACATTGCAGATGTTACGTAAATACGCTGAATAAATGTCTTATTGGATTAGACAAGGATAGTGTAATAAGATCCTTGTCTTACAATAGTATTTAAATGAATATTATAAAATTATTTTGAAGTATTATTAGTTATTATTGTTGTTATTTAAAAGTTGATTAGTAATTTGTTATTAGATGATTTTAATGATTTCTTCTTGAGGTAGCAGTGATTAATGTGAAAAATTAATAAAAAGTTATTACTATTTATCTGGGCAACATTTCCGTAATTTGATGGTATGCAACCCAGTGCTGCCAAAACTATAGAGCCCGTAAAAAGACGTCTGTATCTTTCGCTCCCTAGAGTACTTAGTTTAAAATAAAGAAAAAGATTAGTACTGTTATTTATATGATTACACTAGTTTCAAAATTAAATTTGTAATTTGAGTTCCCCAGTGGACAATTAATTATTATTATTATTATTTGTCTAAAATAAGCACATAAATATTTAACAACATTTTATGATAACATATTAATATGTATAGCAATAGATATCTAATATTGTGATAATTCTTTGGAATTATATTTATATTTGAATTATGTTTGAATTAAACCCGGGAAAAAAAGTTCTTATATGATCATATAAAAATCATATAAAAGTGACTCATATAAAATCATATAAAGTCTTATCATGAAATTGGTCCTATAAAAACTTATATGACTTTATAAAATCTTATATAATCATATAAAGTTATATATACCCGGGAAAAAATGATTTCACTTAATCATATATACAATAATTTATATATTACACTGTTAGAAGTATTTATTTCAGCCAAATAAATATTTATTAATAGTAAATAAATGGTTTATTAAATGAGAATAGAAAGAAATGACACATGAAATTAATTAAGTAAGGTTATGACAAATAATTTATAGGACTGTTTAATTTTATTTTTTTAAAGAAAATAATACACACAATTAATGTTAATTGAAGATAAAAATTATTATACCAAAAATATTAAAAAAATGAAATATTACAATAAATTTTTACTAACAGTCACACTCATTCCATTCAAGTTTATAACCTTAACTTCATGTGTCATTTCTTACTATTCAAATAAGCCATTTATTAACTATTAAGAAATGGCTTATTTGGCTCAAATAAATCTCATTTAATAAATCATTTATTAACTGTTAATAAATCTTATTTGGCTCAAATAAATACTTCTAACAGTGTAGATCTCAAAATTGGCAGGATCTCATAATATATAATCAATTATATATAATCATGTATGAATAAAAAAAAAAAAAAAAAAAAAAAAATTATCGGTTAACTGCTATTTTTCTAAGGGGTCAACCATCCAACTAATGCCCTACCTGAATACTGCTCAACTTTGATGATCGCTTGGTACACTGTTAAAAAAAATAGTAAATTTCCAATATGTTTACCAAACATATGTTATGGAAATTTACAAATTAGCGTATTGTAAAACTAAACAGTAAACAATATTTGTAAAATTACAATGTCTCTCTGTAAAAATGATATTCAAATTGTACAATCACAAAAAAAAATTGTTATTTTACATTATTTTTGTATGAATCAGATACGTATAGTAATTTTACAATAGTATAATTAAAATTTTAACACCAATATGGTAAATTTATTATAAATTCATGTAATTAAATTTACTATAATTGTTGGTAAAATTAGGGACAAAAATTTGATTTTCAAATTACTACTAAATTTTTGAATATTTACCAAACACCAATTTAAATTTACTTATTTTCTTAGGAAATAAGAGAATGATATTGTAATTTTCCATTTCCTTTACATTTATCTCGTACAAATTGTAATTTTACGATACTGTAGTGTACATTTCAATTATGAGATGGTAAATTCATCATAAAGATTTGTGATTTACTTTACTGTTATTATTGGTAAAACTACAACAAAAGATTTGTTTTTGAAATTACAATAAAATTTTTTAATTTTTACAATAAAATTATTCAAATTTACAAATTTCATTCGGAAATAAAAAATCGATATTGTAAATTTACATTCCTTTTGAATTGATCTAATACAAATTGTAATTTTAAGACACTAAAGTGGACATTTCAAGTAAAATACGGTAAATTTGTCATAAATATTTGAGATTTAATATACTGTTATTATTGGTAAAATTACAATAAAAGATTTGTTTTTGAAATTACAACAAAATTTTTTAATTTTTACAAAAAATTATTCAAATTTACATATTTCATTAAGAAATAAAAAATCGATATTGTAATTTTACATTTCTTTTGTATTGATCTAATACAAATTGTAATTTTAAGACACTACAGTGGACATTTCAAGTAAAATCCGGTAAATTTATCATAAATATTTGTGATTTAACTGGCTGCAATTTTAAGTAAAACCACCATAACAAATTGGTTTTTAAAACTATATCAAAACATTGAGCTATCAATCTAATATTTATTTAAATTTACATATTCTATTGGGAAATATTTAATGGATATTTTAGTTTTGATTTCTGAATTTTTCGTATTAAATAAATCAGAATTTTGATCTTACGATATACTAGATTTATACTGAACAGAAAACATGTACAGTAATTAAAAATGAGCCAAAATGAATTATAAGATGAAAAATTTTTTTTATAATTTTTTGAGCATTAGTCTTTTGTGTCCTGGCATTATTTTAACTTATAATGAGATCATTGACATAAGCTAGATTTACAATCTGTAAGTTGAAATTATAATTTTCGGTTTTTATTATCAAATTACATTTTAACCTTAAGGTTCTACATCTGCAATACATATTTTCATATTCTCTATGAATTTTTATACTTTCTCGTAGTTTTCCTTTTTTTTTTATCACGTCTTATTTAAAAAAAAGGATCGGAAGTAAGTCTTTCGACCGTTGCCTCATTTTACGATCTACCGAAACGCTTCAAACATGCCCTCAGACTTTTTTTTTTTGTACTTTTTTTTTTTCTCCAACTCTTTTTATTGTTTAAATATTTTTCTGATTCTACCATGTTATAGGGACGTTTTCAAATAATAAAGTTTATTTATAACAATTACAATACTTGAAATACTGCAACGTTAAAATAAATAATTAACCGAGAATAAAATAACTGTAAAGTATCTATCTTCAATTTCATAACAAATCAATTATCAGTTTTGAAATGAAAAAGATATTTTACACAGTCTACATAAAATTTGTTGAGGCAGAATAAATTGACAGTTACCCATAATTTAATTATTAATTAATTAAATCTTGATTTCGACAATTTTTACCAATATTGCATTTTAACATACTGTGTGCGTGCTTTTATTCTTAGAAAATTAAAAAATTTTAAATTATTTAAAATTTCTTGTGAGTTTGCTATACAGATAAGCATTTGTTTATGAGTGAATTTGCTATCAAAGAATAAAGACTATATACATGTATAAAAATAACTCTCGGAAAAGATGTATAATTATATTCTTATACATGAAACGACATATACGCGTTAATTGTAGCAATGTATAGTATCGTTATATTTCATGTTATTTAAGAGATATTCAAAAACATTTACGGGACTAAGTTATTAAAATATACAACTGTGTGTTTGTAGATGTTTGAAAACAACCAAATTCTTTTGCTTCTTCCTATACCAATATATGGACCAAAAACTAAACGGTTTGAAACCTTCGATGTTAAAACAAAGCAGTCAAGACATAGACCACATTTTTGACAGAAGAACTATTAAATTAAAAATTGTCGTTACAATTTTTTTAATTCATTTGATAAAAATTATTCAGAATTCTATGTAATTATTCGTAGTTATATTAAATTGTGATAATAATAGTAAACTGAGAATTGTAGAAAATGTTTCTCTTTCTTTTGAAATTTTCTCGTTCTACCATCGAGTTTACTTTTTCTCTGGTCATAAAAACCTCTCTCATACACGAGCCGGGACCAACATGTGACTTGTGACGTCAAAGGTCCCAGGACAAAGGTCTTAGTTATATTTAAGAAACAAACAACCCTTAGCCGATACAACTAGAACACATAGCCCTTCGTCTCCGGGAGGAACATACGTATTCTTTTAGGCACAAAGTGAACACGTTAGCGACAATTACAATAAAAAAAAACAATAAATATTAATAAAAATAATCAGTGTGAAATTAGTGAATTTTTAATTGTGCAAGTTTTTTAGTTATTCATTTTATAAACAATTTTAGTGAAGTATAATAAACTCATTAAATAAATAACTAGTGATACAGATCCAATAAAGAAGCATTATATATTTGGTCTTATAAAAGGTAAGCATCCCATACGAATCAACCTTATATTAACTCTTTCTTTAAAGCTAATCGTTTTGTGTCACTGCTAAAGAAAAATATGTGAATTATTGCTATCTATTTTTATACAAATTTAAATAATTTTTAATAGTCATCAGCTTTTCTGAATTAAATTGTCTATGAGATTATAATACTTTTCAATTCAGAAATAATTTAGTATTAAACACGGATTTTTCATATTTCAACTTAACTTTATTAAAAATTTATACTTTTTATTAATCTCTTTTTTAGTTGTTTAAAAATTACTTTATTTAATAACATGAAATTATTTAATATCGATACAATTTATGCTTAAAAACTAATATTACGTTCCTTGTGGAGATTAAAAAAATTTTTATATAAAATGAATTTATCTATTTTAGGCATTAAAAGTACCAATCAGTTAATACTATTTTATCGATAGTTTTTGTTTATTTTTTGTTCATTATATTATATAAATTTTTTGCAAGAAGTATGTTAGTGTCACTAATCACCAACATCACCAAAAAAAATTGATATAGAGTCTACAGACACTCAGTCTGAGACTGAAGTACTGAGACTTAAAATAATAAAGAAGATTTAACATTTCTTCATTATTTTGTCAGTGCAAGTTACTTATTTTTTTGTTTTTAAGTTGTAAATAAGTTGAATTATTCAAATTTCAAATTTCGATTTCAGTAAGAATTGGAGGAGAGTGAGCTGTTTGTAGTGACGCCAGTAACAAATCCCATACTAATTATCCAAGGTATTACATAATAAATATCATAAAATTAGTTTCTGATTTCAAGAGAATTCAATGTCATAATTATATATGTATGTATGTTGTTTTTTCTGTTAATAGGAAAAGAATTACACGATGATAACAATCGATACAATGTAGTACTCGAAAAACAATGTCTGATTGGAGTAGATTCATTCCTTGAAGGAATTTTAGTTACATTTTTATCGTACTATGTCTTTGGATTTGATTATCCAAACAAATTAGAAAAGACAATGGAAGCTATTCAAAAGTAAGTTTCATACTATTACATTAATTTATTAAGTTTTATTGTAAAATACAAATGATGCATCATTTTTATTATTTTTTTTCAGATTGTTTCTTAAAATTTCTCCACCAGGAAAGGGTAATAAGCGAGATGGAAAAAAATGAAAAGCTATACTGTCATTCATCCGAAAGTAGCTTCATTTATAAAAGAAATAAATTATTATATAAATAATTAATAAAAATTAAAACCTTTTATAAAAAATATAATTCGAAAATTTAAAAAAAAAATCAAATGTATTCAGACAAAAATTTATATAAATAAATTACAATTAATTACTAATTTTGCTAAACTTTACTCAGCTCTCAGCTTAGTGAAATTTCTATATGCGTATAGTAATGTTACTATACACTTTTTAAAAAGAATTCGAGCTATTTACTATATGCGTATTGTAATTTCACTAAGCTTTTCCTCAATATAATTTAAGTAATATCTATTGAATTTATTGTAACTGTACTAAAGAATTTTTACACATAATCTTGACAATTTTACAAGATAGAAATTGTAATTTTACAAAATTTTTATTGGTAACTCGCGTAGTAAAATTACAATACGCATATTGTAATTTCACAAAACTTTTATTGGTAATTAGTTCAGTAAAACTACAATATTCATGTTGTAATTTTACAAAACTTTTATTCGTAATTAGTGTAGTAAAATTACAAGACGCATATTGTAATCTTACTAAACTTTTATAGGTAATTAGTTTAGTAAAATTAGAATACTCATATTGTAATTTTACAAAACTTTTAGTGGTAATTAGTTTAGTAAATTTACAATACGCATATTGTAATTTTACTATACTTATAGTTCACAAAAGTTCAGTGTAATTACAATACGATTACTGTAATATTACTCAACTATTATACAAAAAATCTTTGGTAAAACTACAATATAATTACGAAATATTTCCAAACTTATTTAAAACAAATGTTTAGTAAAGTTACAATACGCTCTATGTAATTTTACTAAACTAATATCCCAGAGATGTTCAGTGAAATTACAAAAAATTCGTTGTAATATCTCCAACTTGTAGACTACAAAATATATTGTAAAATTACTATACTGGTATTCCAAAAATACCATACAGTTCTGAGTTTTAACTTCCTATAATTGTTTGGTAAAATTCCACTAGAAATTTTTAACAGTGTAGCCGTCTGCTTCTCTAGTCTGCTTTACCCTTATAAGTTATCAACAATCTATAGCATTACTTAAATCAAATGATCAAATTGATTCATCCTACATAAATAATGCACCAAATATGATCAAATTTTGTCACATTTGTGTTTTATATCAAATTACAAGTTTCTTTAAGATAACCTGCTTATAAGACCATAAAAATTTATACATAAGAATCATAAAACTATATAAACTTTTATATAATCATATATGATTTTATATAACCGTATTAAACTCTTTTGTAATCATACAAATTTATTTATAACTTCATATAAAATCACATAAATTTGTATTAATTATCTGAATTCTTAGAAGGATTTTATAAGGTCATATAAGATTTCATATGATCATATATGATCATTCATGATTATGTATAACCATATAAAATGTGCTCTTGTAATTTCATAATGTTATATATAACTTTATATGAAGTTACATCGAATTTTATAAGATTATACGAATTATTATAAGAATTTTATAAGATCATATGAGTTATTATATAATCATATATGACTGCATATAATTTATAACACTTTATCTGGTAATGTCATAAACTCATATATAACTTTATTAAAAATCATATTAACTATTATAAGATCCTTATAAAATTATAGAAATTCGTATAAAGATTTCTTAAAATCGCATGAGCTTTTATATGATCATATATGATTATATATAAGCATATAAAACTTCACCTGGTATTGTTATAAAGTTATATATAATTTTATATAAAATCATATCAATTTTTATATAATCCTCACAAGAGTATATTAATTCTTATAAGAACTTTATAAGATCATATAAGCTTTTATGTAATCATATAAAATTTTTATATATTTCTTATATGATCATATATAAATTGTATATAATTATGTATGTTTATATATGATCATATAAAATCTTTTTTTCCCGGGAATATCATCGTAAAAAAAATCCAGTGATAGCCAACATTTATTTGTTTATTTCCTGGATATTCCTTAGTATTAATTATTTCTTATTATATCATTCATTGCATTTATTTGATTGTCATTCCGCTTGGTACGTACATTCTCGCTCGAAATCTATAGTCCCCTGATCTTTCCCCTGAATTGTTATAATTTTTGTCCATTTTATAAAAACGGACTGGCGTCCTCGTGCACTAACGCAGCCTGAGGACCGGGTTCAGGTACATTATAACATTTTATTTCTTACAATTGATAGTAGCTATTATTTCATTAAAATTTCTTACAAGTAGGTGAACCATAACATATGGTCGATAATTATTTGCGTCTCCGTCGCGAGTAAAAACTTGATGATTGTTATAGATTATACAAGACTTGTTGTTTAAATATACATAATATTTATCAAAAAAAAAAAAAAAACTTACATTATGAATCCAAATAAGTTTCGAGATAGGTGGATTTGAATTAATGTGACACTCGAAGTATACATCATCACCCTCCTTGATATCACCGGCATTCAAAGTTGATCCAAGACTTAATGACACTAGAGGTGGATCTGTAAAACAATCAAGTATGTTTTTATCATAATAAATTTTTAATTTTTTGTGATAAATCGTTGGAAGCTGAACTCACTATAAGAAATTAAATGTACTGGAAAATAATAATTTACTCCAAAATTTTGTTATTCATTTATGCGTTAAATATGCATAGTTTGTAAATCATTTAATTGTTTTTTGAAAATTGTATATTTGCAGAAAGCTGGTTTTAGAATATTGACAGTATTAATTTTCTGACTGATTAAATTAAAAATTGATTGTACCATTATTTAAACGTATAGTAAACTGTTGTGCTGTTTTATTCTCACTTAAAAATCTATCGCTGATGCACTCACAGTAACTAGTTATCATCATTGGTGTGATAATATAAATTTTTCCAAAAAGTTGACTTGTAGCGATTAGTATATTACACACGTCGGGAAGTAAAGTAAGAAATGTCTCAGATCATTTGGAATTGTTGGCCGAGGCGTCACCTCGGCCAACAATTTCATGTGATCCGAGGCTTTCTTATTTACTTCCCGAGGTGTGTAATATACTATTGATGAATTTTTATCACATTACAGATTGTAAGTAATTTAGAGGTAGAAGTAAGAAAATAGATCTCATAAAACCTTTGGCTATTATTATTAGTTTATACAATCCAGTAAGAAATCTGCGTTATGAGAATGGTTATATATAAATAAAAAATCTATAAAAAATAACACTAATTTTTTAAGTCAATGCTCCATTTCATCTAATGCTCAATTAATACTCATATGTGTACACTGTAAAAAATTTGCGGAGTAAACGTAGATTAAATTTGGAGTGAATTCGGAGTGGATGACCCGATGAAAAAAGATTTTGTCTAATCATATATGATTATATATAATCATATATGAAGTTATATATATGAATATATATAATCATGCATGATTATATATGGGGTCATATATAATTATATATAATTATATATGACCCCATACATAATTAGATCTGATCATACCTGGCTGTTATAAGCCCATATATAAGTATATATGATCAGATCTGATTATATATGAGTTTATGTATAATTTGATATGATCATACCTGGCTGTTATAACCCCATATATAATCATACATAAGTCTATATATAATTAGATATAATCCTACCTGGCTGTTATAACCCCATATATAATCATATATAAGTCTATACATGATTAGATCTGATCAGACATGACTGATAAAAATCCATATATAATTAGATATAGGACCATATATAATTAGATCTGATCAGACATGGCTAATATAAATTCATGTATAGTCGTGCATAAGTTTATATATGATTGGATCTGCTCAGACTTTATTGGTATGAAACCTATAAATATTTAACTACATATATAGCTCCAATAAATATATATACATATTAGGGTGATTCGAAAAACAAACAAGTTTTTTTTTTTCTTCCAAAAAGGTTCAAAAGTTTCGTTTAGATGAAAAAAGACGCCTGTGAAAATGAGAGCTCTCAATATTAATATTAACATTGTTCGCATTGCACTTTTCTATTTCCCATAAAAATAACATGGGAAAAAATTTTTTTATGTCTTCTGATTTTTATAAGGAGCTAACGATGCGTCATAGGAATAATTGGCAGGCATATTTCGGTAGGGAATTGAATGCTCTACAAAAAAAGATTCTTATCATTTTTTGCGAAATCTATTTGTTCAAAAGTTATTTGAGGTTAAAGTCGAATTCATATTAAATTTTGAGTTTTTCTTACTTTTCCGGCGAAACTATCAGACCTATTACAAAATATCATGGCACCTTTTTTGTAGACAATTTTATTTCCTAGAAGTTATACCGAATAAAGTTTTTCCGAATTCCGCATTGTTTTCTAGTTATTTTCATTTTAATGTCATGCTTATAAAAAAAAATCTGGGCGTCGGTTGACCCTGTGGGCCAGCCCCAAAACTTCCCGCTGTTTTCGAGCTCAAGGAGCTTGAAAACATCACTGTGAATATATTTTCGAGCTCTTCGAGCTCGAAAATGCTATTACATGGAATCATTTTTTTATGAGTTTTCAAGCTCTAACAAGTTACGTTTTATGCTAGAGTTTGAAAAGTTAAGAATCGAAAATCATTAATGAAGAAGCGGCTTTTAAATTATTATTATCGATTATGTTCTCTGAAATAAATGTGTTGAGGCAGAAATCAATGTCAGTGATCAAAAACAAGATTTGAATGAGTTTTGACTTAGGTCAGAGCAATAATATATGAAATATCGGAGAAAAACATTAAAGACTGGGTTTTTCAATTTTTTGCTGACAATATGTTTAAAACTGAGGAACAAGTTATATGACATTAGCTGATGATCGGAAGGGACTATAAAGAGAAAGAGTTGGTATGATTTCAGACACATTTTAGCACATTATATTTTGATTTATTTGAAAAAAATATCATAAAATGGTATTTTTTTAACTTTTCAGCGCCGACATTTTTTGAACTAATCAACCGATTTTGACGTTTGAGGTGGCAATCGGCGCGTTTTCTTGAATTCTAGAGCTGATTAAATTTTGAAATTGATCGTATGGTCACTTCAAAGATAATCGAAAAAAACCGTTTTTTATCATTTCTTTCGCCAACGATATCTCTCGAACAAATTAACCGATTGAGATGGTTGTGGTGGCATTCGACGCGGCTTATAAAGTTCTAGAGCTGAGTATATTTTGAAGTCGATCGTTCAACTCGTTTCTGAGAAATCACTAAAAAACTAAAAAAAAAATTTTTTTTTTTTCGTAATTTACCAATATTTTCGAGTCTACTTGATCAAATGATCTGAAATTTTCAGGAAAGTTGAGGGCTAACAAGCTCTTTCAATTACCACCTAAACCTTCTGAATCGATTTATTAGTTAAAAAGTTACAAAGAGTTTACACACACACACACACACACACACACACACACACACACACACACACACACACACACACACACACACACACACATACATATACACTCGGACATCATTCTGAAAATAGTCAGAATAGCTTCCTAGGACCTAAGAACGTCGACATCTGATGAAAATTTGAATTTCGAAAATCGGGGTGAAAACAATAACTTCCCAATTTTTCGAAAATCGTCGATTTTTTTAGCGGGAAGTTAAAAATAGTCTTCCGATCAATTTTAAGAGCTTGACATTAAAATAAAAATAACTAGAAAACAATGCGGAATCCGAAAAAACTTTATTCGGTATAACTTCTAGGGAATAAAATTGTCTACAAAAAAGGTCCCATGATATTTTGTAATAGGTCTGATAGTTTCGCCGGAAAAGTAAGAAAAACTCAAAATTTAATATGAATTCGACTTCAACCTCAAATAACTTTTGAACAAATAGATTTCGCAAAAAATGATAGGAATCTTTTTTTGTAGAGCATTCAATTCCCTACCGAAATATGCATGCCAATTATTCATATGACGCATCGTTAGCCCCTTATAGAAATCAGAAGACATAAAAAAATTTTTCCATGTTCTTCTTATGGGAAATAGAAAAGTGTAATACGGACAATGTTAATATTAATATTGAGAGCTCTAATTTTCAAAGTCTTTGTTTTTCTAAACGAAACTTTTGAACCTGTTTGGATGAAAAAAAAAACATTTGTTTGTTTTTTGAATCACCCTAATACATATATATATATATATATATATATATATATATATATATATATATATATATATATATATTAAATAATATGACAATTTTTTAATATCAAAGTTATTAAATTTTTATTCTGTCAACTATCAATCAAACTTAAATTCCCAATACTTAAAAAATGTTCAAAGGTTTCGGCAGCAATTTAAAAGTATAAAGTCTCGATTTGATTATTTGAGTTAAGTAATGCCATAAACTTTTCTTAATTATAAGTGTACAACAGACTAGAGAGTACAGAGACTACAATCCATCAATAACCAAAGTTAAGCAGCATCGGCGTGGGACATTGATTGGACGGGTGACCTCGTAGTAAAATAGTAGTCAACGGATAATAATTTTTTTTTTGTATTATTTAATTTTAACCATTTAAATTGATGAAGACAATAAATCCTAATTAAATTACTTAATTAATAATTTACAGATATTCTAAATGAGATTCTAAAAATGACTATATTCGTTCATGCATGATCATATATGAACATATCTGTTCATATAAAATCAGATCAAGTTATGTATGATCAGACCCGGCCAATTTTTGGATCTGATCATATATAGACAATTATGCATGATCATATATGATTAGACAAAATCTTTTTTCATCGGGGAGTTTTTAATTATTTTCACTGAGTGATTTGTTTTTAAACTCTGGAATTGCGAGTGACAAAGTGGATTCGGATTAAAATAAAATTCATATTCACTATCGATTTTTTACTGTGTAATTATATTTATGTGCAAAAAAAAAAAATTTTTCGATCGTAAAGCACACTCTGATTCTTCGCATCATGAGTCGTGCAAAAAATTTTTTTTAATTCACTGAGAAAAAAATTCACTAAAATTTGATAAATTGATTTATCGATATTTGATATATTATATATATTAAATATTCGACTGTATTTATTAAATACTATTCTACATATATCAAATATCGATCTCTTCATCGGCTGAATATTAATAAATTGATATTAACATTTGATAGGTCGTTGATTAATATTTAGTAGGAAGTTTACTAATATTTAATAAACTTTTATTAACTATTGATATGTGAGATTTGTATATAGTATTAATGAGTGTCGTGGCGTTGTACCCTCTAACCTAACATATTGCCTTATATACCCGTTACAACTAATTTGCTCTGAGTGAAGCCATGGTAGGGGAAATTAAATCAACTGAAGCGTTCGCAGTGGTTACTTTCGGCGTTACGGGAGGCTATTATTACTAAATTATAATTAAATAAATATTTATATATTGCATTGAGATAACTATTTAATTATTCATTTTTAATTTTCGTTTTTTCCTTAGTATCATTTATTGACTTTGATATGAATTTCAAACAACTTAACCTAAATGTTTACTGCATTCTTTTTTATTTTTTACCATTATACTTAATCGTTGTTGATTCGTTTAACTAAAAAACAAAACTGCAATTACTATAAAACTGTCACATATTTTTTATAACTTTTTTTTTTTACTATTATTTATAATATTTATTTATTTTTATGTTTCTTGCTATTGACCTACGTATAAAAACATACTCTGACAGCCTCCCGTAGTTCATGTTTTGTCTGGCGCTGCAGTCACACTCATACACTGTAAAAAATCACCGGGGTAAGTCCAAGCGGTGTAGGTGTTAAATTTACCCCCGAAAGCGGTGTGAAAATAACGCCGCCACCGGTGTAAATATTCTGTACCGGTGTTAAATTAACGCCGCCACCGGTGTAAATATTCTAGACCGATGTTAAAATAACGCTGCCGCTGGTGTAGATATTCTTTACCGATGTTAAAATATTTTACTTTGTGAATATTTTCACTTACTCGATCACTATACTTGTTAATAAATGATATTTTTTATTAATTTTTATAAAGAATTGACATTTTTTGTGTTTTATCATTTTCAAAGTTAATACTTTAAGTGGACGCAATTTACCCCGCTTTTACACCGGCATTACTCCACTTTTACACCTGTTACCCCGCTTTTACACCGGTATTACTCTCTTTTTACGCCGGTCTCACTCCGCTTTTACACCGGTTACCCCGCTTTAACACCGGTATTTTTAACACCGGTGTATTACTCCTCCTACACCGGTGTAATTTCATTTTTACACCGGGCGGAGTTGAAACGAGTCCATTTTTAACACCGCTCTTTTTACAGTGTAGTGAATAAATTGTTTTTATGCTTGTTGAAATAATTAAAAAAACAAAAAATAAAATGTTATGGAAAAATTATTTAAAAAATGGGATTTGCTAAATTCCATCTAACCCATATTAAATAAACAAACTATTTAGATATCACGATAATACATAGTATATGTAGAATCGTTAACTATAAATCAGTCCATATTTATTGATATTTGATAAACCACCGATCAATAATTGATAAACTGTTTATAAATATTTTATAAACACGTTTACTAATATTTAATAAGCCGTTTATTAACATTTAATTAACTGTGTATTAATATTTGATAATGACTTACTTGGGAAAAATCTAAGTAAGCCGTTTATCAAATATTGATAAATTTTATTGATATTTGATAAATTCTTTTCTCAGTGTATTTTAAAAATCCCTAAAATACACACCATATGCTGAATTAATTTTTTGGATACACAATTTTTATATGAATAATAAATAAAAATTTGATCTTTAGAATTTCTAGAGTTGGTTCAAGTGGCCCCGGCACGCGATTTTGTACCGATGAGCTATTTGGTCTTTTTAAAATTCACGAAATAGTAAAAATTGCTATTTTTCATATTTTTCTTAAGAGGTCCATTATGTCACAGTAGCCCAATATGGTACCTCCTTTTCTATATTAATGATATTATTATTTTTTGATTAATATTCGACATTGAAAAACAAGAGACATGAATATTTTTTAAATTAACAAATAATTCAAGATAGTTATCGAAATATTATTATCATGATAATAATAATTAATTAAATTTACAATAAATTATCATTTTCGAAAGTTATACATGCTAAACCTTTGTCTTTGCTCAATAAGAGTACAAGTAATGTCACAAGTAATAGTAATTAAAATAATGTAGAATTATGATAGCTGATGAATGAAAGATTTTCTATTTATTTTATTAAAATTCATGTAATAACATAAGAGCTTCACATGTGAATTATTAGTTTTAAAGCTATATTTTAAATTGTTAATTTGAACTAGATATTAAATTGTCGGAGCATTTCAATGGAATCAGCGAGTTTTTTTATTCTCTAAATAAAATAGCTGTCAGAAGTATTTTTGGATTCTCTACCTTTCTTTTTGCGAGTAGACGGTTGCTGTATAATAAATTTCCGAAAGATATTTGTTTCACAACTAACATTTTTTTCTACTTCTCTATTCACCTCTTATTGAAAAATATTTTTATTTGATGTTTGTTGTTCTACTACTTACGCTTGACGTACCGAGTTATTTTTTCGATTTATTCCCCGGACGGTTAGACATATAATTGAATACGTGACATGACGTCATTTTCAGGATCTTATCTACTTTTTCTTTTATCAAATGTCATAGTTTTACGACACTATCATATTCTTTTTATCGTTTAAAATTTGTACTTCAAATACCAAAAACTTTTTTTTTAGATATTGTAAAATCAAATATAAATAAATATTATTTATTGAAGGAATTTATTTCTTTTAATAAATTTCGTTCTTTTTTTATAAGAACTTAAAAAAATATTAAATAAATTAATAAAAAAAATATTATTTGCTTACGACCAAATACAATAAAGTGTTGAGAAAAGCACTATGAATAAAGAAAATTGATTTTAATTCCATAAAGATAGCAATATTCCATATCAAATATTGCATCCTGTCTGGAAGAACACTTCGATATTATATTGATTTATAAAAATAACAAATGGGAGACGACTGAGTAAATACAAATAGAAGTATTCTAACTTCAAAAGTAGAATAAATTTTATGAAGAACTTAAATACTATTAAATATTTAATAAAATTGAGGAAGCAAGAATAGTTGAAAAAACTTTAGAGCATTTGAATTTAAGATAAGTGTTTACATATTTATATATTAAATATCATGTATATATAGATACATATATATATATATATATATATATATATATATATTAGGGTGGTCCTTATTTTGGACATTTTCGAATTTTTATGCTCCCAGAGGCTTATGTGGTTCGAAATAAAGAAAAAAAAATATCCTCAAAGTTTCAGGTCTCTATCTCCATTTTAACCCGTGCCGCACAGCGATGTAAGTTTCCCATTTAAATAACACGGGGTTTTTGGCATTGAACGATTAAGTTTTTATTCCGGCTAAAGTAATTTTTCGAAAAATTTGAAACTCTGTAGACTTTATCCTCATATTAGCAGCTACTCCTCAGAATTTTTACAGATTTTCAGCTACTATAATTTTGGGGATACAGCATGATGAAAAACAGAAAAAAATTATTTTTTTTATTTTTAGCTAAAATTTTTTTCAAATAACATATCAAATCAGTCTGCATCCTTATCAGAAGTTCTTACTTTTTTTCATCCTCGCACCTGAGTGGGTGAACGGTATATCTTTGTTGCACTAATACAGTAATCAGAAACTTTGCATTAGTGTGCAGTAAAGTGTTCCTTAAATGGATTTTTTAAATTTATTATGATCACCTCACAAACGGTTTCAATTACGGCAGAAAAAAATTCCCTTAAAGTTTGAGCTCTTAATTCCAACGGGACCACGTGTCGCAAATTTTGTTTTTGTGATTTTTTAAGTTTATTATATTTATTTATAAAAGAGATCTATTTTATTAATAATTTATTATAGTTAAAAAATTGTAAACATATAATTATTTCGATATTATAATACACAAAACTACCGACCTTTTGTTTATTATTTATTGCTTAAAACAAATAATAAACTTAAAGGTGACCAACTTATTTAAGCAAATATTGAAAGAAATTTAATTTATTGATAATATTTATCAACTGTTAAACTGAGACATAATATGATTAGTGGCATTGATATACCGATCTCAGATATCAATTGAATGCATTATGTATTTTTGAAAAAGACACAGAGTCAAATAACATAAATAAAAATATTTCTTGAAAAAATCACAAAAAAAATTTTGCGGTAACTCCTCCCGTTAGAATTAAAAGCTTAAACTTCAAGGGAATTTTTTCTGTTGTAATTGAAAAAAAATGCTTCTGATTACTGTATTAGTGCAACAAAGATATATCGTTCACCCAGTTAGGTGCGAGGATGAAAAAAAGTAAGAACTTCTGATGAGGATGCAGACTGATTTGATATGTTATTTGAAAAAAATTTTAGCTAAAAAAAAAAAAAATAATTTTTTTCTTTTTTTCATCATGCTGTATCCCCAAAATTATAGTAGCTGAAAATCTGTAAAAATTCTGAGGAGTAGCTGCGAATATGAGGATAAAGTCTACAGAGTTTCAAATTTTTCGAAAAATTACTTTAGCCGGAATAAAAACTTAATCGTTCAATGCCAAAAACCTCGTGTTATTTAAATGGGAAACTTACATCGCTGTGCGGCACGGGTTAAAATTGAGATAGAGACCTGAAACTTTGAGGATATTTTTTTTTATTTATTTCGAACCACATAAGCCTCTGGGAGCATAAAAATTCGAAAATGTCCAAAATAAGGACCACCCTAATATATATATATATATATGCAAATACCAGGCAAAAGGGAGATTTAAAAAAAAATAATACATTTTGTTCAAATATGATATTTTTTATTTATAATTTAAAAAAAAATAAAAAAATTTGAATTACAAAATTTTTTTGTAGAATGAAAAAGAAATTGAAAATACTTTTTTGAAATTTTACAGTGTCCCATATTGTCCAGATTATTTATGCATACTGAATTATTAAGCTGGTACTTACACACGACGTCCAAGGTCCATAATTGTTCTAAAAATAACCCTTTGACACTTGGATTTTCAGCTCTGCAAATCACTGGTTTACGATTGTCTTCTACACTTGGAACGAACTCAACTCTACTAATTGTTAAATTTTGACTTCTTTCCTCCTGAAAATAATAATAATAACATACAATTAGCCAAAATTAATTAACATTATTTGTATGATTAAATTAAAATGAGATCTTGATAAATCCTCGTCACATCCTCTACAAGTTGTCAGTCTATTAGAAACTCCGTATTATATTATCAAGTTACCCAAGCTTCTATTGACATTTTATCAATAGCATCGTTACTAGTTTGGCAATGGTATACAGTTAGTAACTTTGAATAATAACTAGGTCGTTAATTATATAGGATTACGTTATTATATAGGAGAGAGGGTAAAACAAAGCAAGACTGTGGGGTAAATTAAGGTCTAATAATTTCCAAGAGTGTGTGTAGCAGAGAAGGACACCAATACTTAACAGAAACAAATTTTTTCACGTCATGATTTAAATTAAAAAAATTTGGAAATTCCAAATTCAGAATTCACACATCAAACGCTAGTATTATCATTAATTTTTATATTAACACGAAATGTTCCTCGACGGTACAATGTCGAAAATCCTTCTTGACTAGATAGAAAAAATTGGTTTTAAATAATAAATTTAATAAAATGAAAATGAACCTACCCCCATGGAAATAAAATATATACAAAATATATTTCATGATGTATGTGAAATATATGTGGCATATAAGGTAAATGTCCCAATACCGGATCGACGAAGGGTATACGACTGATTTTTATTGTTTTAAAAATATTCAAATAGATTATAAACCAAAGTAATTCATTACATCATGTAGAATAGACATTTACCTATTCGAAGATAATCAAATTAGTTCATTTTTTTTAAATTTAATATAAAAAAAGGCCATTCGGCAGCCGAAATGGAAGGTAGATTTTCCAATTAATCTATATAAAAAGTTTCATACATACATATCTTGTGATACATGTTAGTATATAGTCATGATATGAAATTAGGGCTCGTTTTCTAAGAGTGAGAGTAAAATAAGACAACGACTATTTTCGATAGAGAACTTCAGATAATTGGTTTGACAAAACATTATATAGGTAATGTACTAAACTAACCTTCATGTAAACAAAGTATAGAAATTTTAATTAGTATGAGATCATAATTGTAATTACTATTACGATGGCAAGATCAGGTATAATTATAGGACGTACAGGTACGATTGAAACAGCATAAATAATAAAAAAAATACTTTTAAAATGTAAAATAGCAGTGAAATTTACAGGTTATTTTGTTCACACTATAATACAACTGACAAAATTGTATTATAATGGGAAATGCATAAGTTATGTGAAATGAAAACCATATTTTCAACATTTTTTGATTCCATTAAAATTTTTAAGGCTATCAAATTATTGGAAGAAATGGTCAAAACATTAAGTATAAGGTCTTTAATTAAAGGTTATTAGACAAGCTTTCAAATACTTTTTACTGGAATTGTCTATCAGTTTTAGTTTTAATGTTATATGAACTTCAACAGTGAATAAAAACTGATTTTTTCGAAAACTCGTGGAAATTTCAAACAGCCATAACTTCACAACTATTCGAACGATTCAGCCCATCTTTGAACTTGATCAAGATAATCGCCTATAGAATAAGTGTGGAAAATTTCATTAAGATCCGATAAGAACTGTAGGTGCTATCGTAATGACAAGACCAGTTATAATCATACGTCGTAGAGGTACATTTGATACATCATAAGTAATAAAAGAAATACTTTTAAAATATAAAATAGTTGTGAAATTTACAGGTTATTTTGTGCACAATAAAATACAACTGACGAAATTTGATTATAATGGGAAATGCATAAATGATGTTGAATGAAAACCATATTTTCAACATTTTTTGAATCCATTAAAATTTTCAAGGCTATCAAATTATTTGAAGAAATGGTCAAAACATCAAGTTTAAGGTCATAAATTAAAGCTTATTAGAGAAGCTTTCAAATACTTTTTACGGAAATCATCTATGAGTTTTAGTTTTAAAGAAAGTTATATGAACTTGAAAATGGATAAAATTTTTTTTTTTTGAAAAATCGTGGGAATTTAAAACAGCCATATCTTCTAAACTAATCGAACGATTCAGCCCATCTTCGAACTTAACCGTGGTAATCGCCCATAGAATAAGTGTAAAAAATTTCATTAGCATCCGATAAGAATTCTAGGCGCAATCGTGTTCTCAAAACTTGGTTCTATTACATATATATATACATACATATATAAATTTTTCAACGAATGGTATTTTCGAACTCTACTCAACTAATTATGATAGGTTGTGACAAAATTCCTTGAAAAATCGACCATGAGGACAAATACAATACCTAGATTTTTAAAAAAATCTACCTAAAAAAAATTTTTTCTATGACACCCAAAAGACAAAATACCGGAACGCTGAAATAGCCTTGTCCCAATACGGGAATTTGGTTGTCCTAATACCGGAACAGTAAGTAAAATGAGTTTTTTTTGTATTCATTCATAGTGAAAATATTAACAATTATTAAATAATATTAATGTAAAACGAGCGTAAATGTAGCAGTCATCAGACAAATTTAAAATTATAAATAAATAAGGTAAATAATTAAAAAAATAATATTTATTAAAAGAGCACTACTAATTTTTAAAATTTTTTGAATGCGCATTTTTTAAAATTTTATTTTATTAATGATTTACTCGATTTGTTAATAATTTTAAATTTGTCTGATGTCTGCTATATCATACTCATAATGTAAAATGTATTTAAAATTTTTAAATGATTAAATATCTAATGAAAAAAATGACTTTGAACTGAAGAATAGAAACAAAATAAATCATTTGAGGTTATACTATAAAGTTAATTAAAAAAAAAATTATTTTTTATGATTTAAATTAGAGTTTATCTATATTTAATGCTTTTTTTATAACAATCATACATACTGCATTAAAAGTTAGGGCTCCAGTAATAATTAATATTGCACTTGATTTAGCCAGTCAATAAAACTCACCGTAAATGTCTATTGATAACATTAATGACATTAATATGACTGACTGTTCCGGTACTGGGCACGGGTTCATTTTGGTGAACCAATAGACGAACAGTAAAGTTAATATGTTTTCGTGAATTTTATGTCATTTAAGATGCACATACAAAAATAAAATTATTGAAAAGGAATTCTATACATTATCTATAAGCTTAAGACCATTGACTGATTTCTTAGCAAAACCATTAAGAGACATGAAAAAGTCATGGATTCAAGACTATTGCTATAATTAACATTTTTTTTTTCATATTTCGGATATATTCTAAAATCTGTTTTATATCCTATTTTGTAACTAAAAGATTAAGGGTTTAAATAAAGAAAGTTTTATTTAATTTCATCGCGTACGAGTTAAAACATAATATAACGATTATCAAATCGTTCCGGTATTGGGTCTTGTTCCGGTATTGGGACATTTACCTTAAATAAAATATAATTATAATATGTGTGAAATATACGTACATATATTTCACATCAATTTTACATATAAAAAAAAATATATTTCAAATACATAACTTTTGGCTGTTTTTCATATATAAAAATTTATTTCTTATATAGTCAAAATGTACATCATATATATTTTTTTGTACGCCAAATATATATGATGTAATGTAATCGACATATATGTAGGAAATATTTTAAATATATTTTCGTTATTTCGGCAGATCTTTGGTGCGTGGGGGGGGGGGGGTACAGATAAATAATGATTAAAAAATCAAACTGGTTCAGGCTGGAGTACCAAAAGCTTTAGCTGTCAGATTGTTCGACAGTAAAGGGCTTAGATCTTTTTCTAGGGAGAGGGGAGAATAGAAAAATAATGACTACAAAATCTAACTGGTTCAGGCTGGTTTACCAAGAGCTCTGGCTGTCAGATTGTCTGATGATAGAAGGGCTCAGATATTTTTGTTGTGTGGAATAGGGGAGAGCAGAAAAATAATGACTACAAAATCCAACTAAGGCAGGCCGGAGTACCAAGGTCTGTAGCTGTCAGATTGTTCGATGATGGACGGGCTCAGATATTTTTTTGCTCTGTCCTCTCCCCCCTACGGAAAGATCTGAGCCCTTCCATCATCGAACAATCTGACAGCTAGAACCCTTGGTACTCCAGGCTGAACCAGTTTAAAATTCATAATTTCGGATAAATCCGTCAATCATCTATCATCATCGATCGCCGAATATTTTACCCCACGTGGATACGATATTCGGTAGTGACACAGTACACAGTACAGTATATACGCGTACAATAGAGAGATACCCGGCAACTAGCCAACACATATCTAATGTGTCTAGCATTATATTGTATCATATATTTCATTAAATAAAACTAATTATTTATTACTCTGTTAATGTAATCAATTGGAGTCAGATAAATCAATTAACGTAGTGATTAAGATCCTATAAACCTCATCCCAGTCACTACATTGGTGAATACCCGACCTGATTTTCAAGAGGACGCCATTTCGTGCTCACGTTCCACGTGGCAAATGGCACGTTGAGTGCACAACATCGCGTCTCCGCTGATAACTAATCGTGAATATTAATTCCGCGGATTCTTTACAACAGTGACGTGTTTGAATTAAGTGTTGTGCAAGCCTTTTATCACGGCTGGTTCAGTGCGAGGCATTTTGGACGCATGCCGCACTGGTTTGTAATTTAAGGGACACCATCGGGGTGCAAATTAAATTGTGATAAAAGTGATCAGTGAATTCTTGTGTAAAATACAGTGAATAAAATTATCATTCGCGTTAAATTTCCGCCCAGTGATAATTTTCGTGCGACTCGAAGCGTCTCGAACATTCCTAAGCAGTGAGTCAGCTTCGACGGACACTAATCCACTTACAATGGTATTAAATTTTGTATTAGTTCTATTGTGTTAGTGTTTCTCATACATTTACGATGTCAGATCCAAAGGTAGGCTATGAGTTTGTAGATGCTAAACCAATGATCCTCAACTCGCTCAAGGCACCTCACTTTAACCCAAAACGAGTGAGCCTATGGTTTGCGCAGCTTGAAACTCAGTTTGCGATCCATGGCGTAGCAACTGAGAAAGAGAAATTCAAATACGCGGTCTCTCTCATTGACACCGAGTATGCATGTGAGGTTGAGACCGTCATCATCAACCCACCGACGACGAAGCCATACTACAAGTTGAAAGCTACGCTTATCTCATGCTACTCAAAGTCTGAAGAAGCCAAACTGCGTCAGCTCCTAGATGGCGAAGCGATTGGTGACCGATCATCATCGCAGTTCCTCCGCCATCTTGAATCACTCGCGCCGACCATTGATGACGTAGTCCTGAAAGCAAGATAGCTGGCAAACTTGCCTAAGAAGACACAAGAGCTTCTAGCTATCTCTCCAACTACAGCTTCTATCGACGAGTTAGCCAAAACTGCCGATAAGCTACATGAGATGTTTCAAGTGACTCACACTGGTGCTGTTGCTTCATCATCATCCTCGCAGGAGACGATTGCACTGCAGAAACAAGTGAGCGAAAACAAAACAAACGCCCTTGAAGTGAATCCAAGCCACGCAAGCTTGAGAAAACAGGCATCTGTTATTGCCACACAAAAGTTGGTAAAACCGCGTACAAATGTACGCCAGGCTGCAAGTTTGCGGGAAACGTGAACGAGAGTCACTAGCGGCGGAAAGCGACTCTCTCGCATCTTCTAACCGCCTATTTGTTGTCGATCTAACCACGAATAATACACAATACCTCGTGAATTCTGGTTCAGATCTTTCTGTTTATCCATACGGGTGAATGAAATGCAAGCCTACACCAGTAGGATACCAACTTCATGCAGCAAATGACTCGCTGATCGAAACATACGGTTACGTCACATTGACTTTAAACCTCGGTTTACGTCGAGAATTTACGTGGAGATTCATCATCGCTGACGTCACGAAACCAATCATTAGTGCCGATTTTCTTGCTGGCTCCACTGGTCTCTAAACACGCGTAAATTCAAAACGCTCGGATGCAAAGTGCATCAAATTAATCGATGGTGATACAGTTTCTATAAACTGTTATCAAACTACCCGGCTATAACTTGACCTGAAGGAATCACTTCAGCAAAGAAGCATTCGACAGTGCACCATAGCAAGACGACACCTGTACCTCCAGTATCGTGCAAAGCGCGATGTCTTGCGCCAAATAAATTAAAAATCGCGCAAGAAGAATTTCGCAAGATGGCTCAACTGGGAGTCACATGTCCATCAGCCAATCTTTGGGCGTCTCCACTCCATCTTGTACCCAAGAAATCTGGACATCGGCGACCATGTGGCGACTATCGACCACTTAATGCGCGCACGATACATTATAATTACCCGGTCCGACGACTCAACAATTTTATCGCAACCCTGCACGGTAAAAATATATTTCAAGTGCTAGATTTGGTTAGAGCCTTCAACCAAATCCCCGTCGCCAAAGAAGACATCGAGAAGACAGCCATCATCACACCTTTTGGCTTGTTCGAATTTCCATACATGACGTTTGGACTTCGAAATGCCGCGCAAACTTTCCAAAGTTTCATCGATCAGGCCACACGAGACCTACCGTTTGTCTTCCCATGTATCGAAGACGTGCTAGTAGCTTCAGAGAACAAGGAGCAACATCTCGAGCACCTAAAAATTTTATTTCAGCGCTTACAAGACTACGGACTTGTAATCAACGCAGCCAAATCGGTGTTGGGCCAGCACGAGGTAAAATTTTTAGGTCATCACATCAGTGACAAAGGTATCGAGCCGTTTCCCGACAGGGTAGACGTAATCATTTACCGAAAATTTCTTAGTACGATTTCTGTATTATGTGGTTTTCTGGGAACCATAAATTTTTACAGGAAATTTATCAGAAATGCTGCAAAAATCCTTGCGCCGCTGAATAAACTACTCGGGGGCCAAAAGTCAAAAAATCGACGCTGATCGTCAAGACACTAGAACCCTGACAGGCTTATGACAACGCAAAGCAGGCATTAGCCAACGCTGCAATGCTTGTGCATCCAAACGACGACGCAACGGGCTATTTTCTCTGACGCACCAAACACAGCCATTGGTGCAGTCTGCAACAACTAGTTGACAGAGAATGGCAACCGCTCGCGTTCTTCAGTAGAAAACTACAGCCATCCATTCAAAAATTATCGACGTTCGATCGTGAACTTCATGCCATCTACGAAGCTGTCTGACACTTTCGTCATATTTTTGAAGGTAAGCAGGTTGCGATCTACACCGACCATAAGAAGCTGCTTTTTGCTTTTCAGCAAAGTACTGAACGAGCATCACTGTGGCAATTTCGTCGCCTAGACTTTATTGGCCAATTCACGAGTGATTTTAGACACATTTCTGGACATGAGAACATCGTTGCAGACACGCTGTCACGCGTTGAAGCCATTTCGACGCCGATTACCACGCATGAGCTGGTAAATGCTCAAAAGAGCGATCCTGAACTTCAAGATCTTCTTAGCAACGCAACGACGTCACTACAGTGGCAACGAATTGTCTTCAACGACCATCCGGTTGCAGTTTATTGTGACTTTTCATCAGGTAAACCACGTCCATATGTTTCTGATCAACTTCGAAAGAAAGTTTTCAACGCGCTGCACTCGCTGGCACACCCCGGTACCAGAGTGTCTCAGAAACGGGTGAGCAAACGCTACGTTTAGCCATTAATCCAGAAAGATTGTCGAGAATGGGCCAAAGCTTCCATAAATTGTCAGCGAAACAAGATTCATCGTTACATGTCTTCACCTCTCGCTATATCCACATCGCTTTAGTCTCTTTACCAGTATCTCACGGCTACAACAAGTGCCTGACGATCGTCAACAGATTTTTCCAGTTTCCAGAAGCCGTAGCACTTAAAAACAGAGACGCAGATACTGTCAGTACCAAATAGGTGTACCAAATAGAATAACGTCCGATCAAGGAGGACAATTCAGATCATCGTTGTTTCAATCTCTGAAAAAATTATTCAGTATCACACATCTTTTAACGACGCCATATCATCCTTAATCCACTGGACTGGTGGAACGCCTACACTGGCAACTCAAGGCCGCACTGTTGTGTCACGACGACACTTGGTATGACGCGCAACCCATTGTTTCATTCGGTCTACGAGCAGCCTGGAAAGAGGACATACAAGCTACCCCAGCCGAACTTGCATACGGTGAGGCGATTTGTTTACCAGGTGAACTACTAGTTCCGTCAAATACACACGCAAATGCCGTAAGCGTTTTACGTGACTTAAAATCATACTTTGATAAACTGACACCAGCCGAAACCGCGCATCATGGAGAGCGTTCTGTTTTCGGCTTCAGAGACCTCAACACTTCCTCCCACGTACTAGTGCGAGTCGGACGAATTGGACCATCTTTCTCAGCTCCGTGTGAGGGTCCGTACGAAGTCGTCGCGTGACACGATAAATATTTTATCGTAAACTACAAACGCGCCAATACTGAAATTTTCATTGACAGACTGAAACCTGCCTATTTCGTGGCCGACAACACATATAATTATTTTATTTAATTTAATTTAAACTCTCGTTTAAATTCATCTTTTTGTTTAGTATTTAGTGTATTCTCTCTAGCCAGTACTTTCCTCACAACGTAGCACACATGCTTAAATTTTATTATTAATTTAGTAATTGATTTTTAACTTCCCGCTAAAAAAATCGACGATTTTCGAAAAATTGGGAAGTTATTGTTTTCACCCCGATTTTCGAAATTCAAATTTTCATCAGATGTCGACGTTTTGAGGTCCTAGGAAGCTATTCTGACTATTTTCAGAATGATGTCCGAGTGTATGTATGTATGTATGTATGTGTGTGTGTGTGTGTGTGTGTGTGTGTGTGTGTGTGTGTGTGTGTGTGTGTGTGTGTGTGTATGTGTGTATGTATATGTGTGACCGGTCTATAACTTTTTAACTAATGAACCGATTTGGATGGTTAAGGCGGCAATCGAAAGAGCATGTTGGCCATCAATTTTTCTGAAAATTTCAGATCATTTGATCAAGTAGACTCGAAAATATTGGCGAATTACGGAAAAAAAATTTTTTTTTTTTTTAGTTTTTTATTGATTTCTTAGAAACGACTTGAACGATTGACTTCAGAATCTAATCAGCTCTAGAACTCACTAAAACGCGTCGATTGTCGCCTTAGCCATCTCAATCGGATAATTCGTTCGAGAGTTATCGCGGGCAAAAGAAATGGTAAAAAACGGTTTTTTGCGTATATCTTCGAAACAACTGAACCAAACAGTTTCAAAATTTGATCAGCTCTAAAACTCAATAAAACACGTCGATTGCCACCTCAACCATCAAAATCGGTCAATTCGTTCCTGAGATATTGTGGGAGAAAGAAATGCTAAAATCGGTTTTTTTCGAAAACAATGGAATACAAACGTATTTTCGAGCTCGAAGAGCTCGAAAATGTATCCACAACAATGTTTTTGAGCTCAAGGAGCTCGAAAACAGCGGGAAGTTTTGAGGCTGGCCCGCAGGGTCAACCGATAGACAGATTTTTTTTTATTATTTTTGTTTTGCATTGTAAATATCTCTTATTTTTTATTTGTACATAAGCATCATATTTTTTTTTTAAGAGAAGAAGTAGGGGAGAGGTGCTGCAGTTGTAACAAAAAATTTTATTTTTTCGATTCCATTTGTTTTTTTTAAGATAGTAAACTTAAAAACTGTCAGAAAGATAGCTGATAGTATCTTTTATGTGACTGATTTAGTTAATTTGAAAAAAGTCAATGTTAACTTATTAAAAAATCAATTTATTTAACTAAAGTCAGGGGCCAAGATGGCGGCGCGCGTGGGTTGCAGTTGTAACACAGTGCAGGGGCAGTTGTAACACGGAACGAAATAGATATTTTTCACCAAATTGCTTTTATTATTCAGTCTTAAAACATACTATTATACTTTATTAACTCTTAAAGTCAAGTATTTAAACTTATAGTATCACATATATTGGGATCTTTAACATAAATTATTAAATATTTATAAATATTGAAACAATAAAAAAATAACACTATCCCAGAGTAGATTTATGGCGCATCCAGTTTGCGCAGATCCCATACACGACTCTGAGTGTTACAACTGACCCTCACGCAGAGTTGTTAATAAAAATCTAATTACAATAACAAAAATCAGTAAATTGATGTAAAATTCGATTATACAATACTCTTGATATGTCCCTTAAAGTATTAATACAAGTCTCACATCATAACATTAGAAAACAAATTTGTTATCAAAAAAATTGTGAAGCGTACAAAAAAAAGTTTTAACGCGTATTTTCAACAATGCTCAATATTTTAATATCGGAACAAGATTAATCACTGAAACTTTGATCTAGTCAATAATTTACTATTTTTAATAAGTTAAAAAAAGAATAACAATAATTTTCAGTTTTTTAAATAGTTTTTCATTGAGTGTTACAACTGCCCCTTGTTACAACTACAGCGGCTCTCCCCTACTGTAGCAACTACGTCACTACTTATATTATTAAAATTCATAATTTCGGATAAGTCCGTCAATCATCGATCATCATCGATCGCCGAATATTTTCCCCCACGCGGATACGATATTTGGTAGCGACACAGTACACACAGTACTCAGTACAGTACACACGCGTACAATAGAGAGATACCCGGCAACTAGCCAACACATATTTAATGCGTCTAGCATTATATTGTATCATATATTTCATTAAATAAAACTCATTATTTATTACTCTGTTAATGTAATCAATTGGAGTTGAATAAATTAATTAACGTAGTGATTAAGATCCTATAAACTTCATCCCAGTCACTTCATACATGATATACATTTTGACTTTGGTGAAAAATAGTTTTTCGCGAATATCTTTGAAACGACGGAACCAATCATTTCCAAAATTTTATCAGCTTTAGAATAATTTAACGCGTTGATTGCCACATTGAACATTCAAATCAGTTGATTAGTTCAAAAAATATCGACGACAGAAAGTTTAAAAAATAAGTATTTATGTCTTTTTTCCCGGATAAATCATAATATAATGCACTACAATGTTTTCATAATCATACTAATTCTTCGTCTTCATGATATTTTTTGACCACTACATAATACAATGCAATACGTTTTTTAGTTTAATTAATATTCCCAACAAAAAAATTGAAAAAACACTTTTTTAACATTTTTCTCGGATACTTTATATATTAAAGCTCTGATCTCAGTCAGAAGTCAATGAAATCTTTATTTTAATGACTTTTCCCGAAATTTCTTCTAGAAATTATGAAAAAATTGGTTTTATCAATAAACGGTATTCTATTCTTCCCCACTTCTTTTAATTTTTCCCACTTTTCGCTATTTTTTATTTCAATCATTTCATATAATTTATTTTCATAGTTAAACGATTTTAAAAAATTTTTCTTTTAATTTTAATTCGCATCCATTGGATGAAATTTCAATCTTTCAGTATTTCGAGACATTATTGATAATTGTAGAAAATATTAATTTATATTATAGTGAATTTTAATAAATGATACTGTTATTGATTAAACATAAGTTAAATATATTCGATCGTTTGATAAAGTATAGAAAACAAAAATAAAAAAATCTATACTGTAGCGAACGATTGAGATAATCAGAAGGTTACGAGTGTACAACTCTTGTTTGATTGGTAGATGTCGGGTGCACTTGACGTTTTCAATTTCGTATTCTGTCTGATTATGTTAAATTTGTCGTTACAGCTTTTACATTCACTTTGCCGAAATCTCGATCAGTTACTCGACCGAATACAGTACCATTAAATTAAATTTCTTGACTGATCAACAAGGTAATCGAAAATTTAAAAAATAAAATTAAAACACGATGGACTTCTTCAATTATCTCGAAATTATAAAATATAACAAAGTTATTTATTACAAATTATGACACATTTTTATAACTTTGTTGTGAAAGAAAAATAAATATAAAATTTTTTTACCTAAATAAAAACAATTTTAGATATAAGATATTATAAAAAATTTTTATTATAAACAAGAAAGGGATAGACAAAGTATTTTTAAAAATATAAAAAAAAAGCTTTCGACTAAGATAATATTATATTATAACGTAGAAAATGAGGTAAATAATTCATGTCTGCTTGAAGAAAAGTTAATTCAGAAAATTTTGACTTGCGTGCCATTGAGTGAGAAAGTTATTTCAATGATGTATCATACTTGAATAAAAGCTAACGAAATAATACATATCAAGTATGAAAAATTAAAATTCTGAATTTATTTTGATCTCTTATTATTTGTAAGTATTATTATTTTGTAGAATTTATTAAAGCACTCTCAGCAAGACATAATCATGACCAATAAAATATAGCTATAGTCTTCCATTGTTATTTTGTGTCAATCTGAGATTGTAAATTGTAAACGAAATCCTTTGGATCAAGATGAAATTTACGATCGTACATAAATGTAGACAGTATTGGCGTAAACAAACACAATCTTACTTTTTTTTTATCTTTTCAAAAGTATATATATTAGGGTGGTCGTTAAAAATTAAATTTTTTCAGGGGCCCAATAAAAAATTTCTTTTTAGTGAAAAAATATGTGGGGAATTTGGTTTTTTCGTTTTAAGTAAAAAGAACACGTGCCAAAGGACGATCCAAGTTCATTTTTCGATAGAATCGCGGTTTTATTTTAATATCTCATGAAATATGCAAATTAAAGGGAAAAACCATGAGAAAAATTTTGTAGGAAATTAGAATCTTGACAAAAAAGATCACATTAATTTTTTTTATAAAATGTATATTTATGAAGATATTTAAAAAAATTTTTTTTAGATCTGATGAATTGAGCGTTTTAAGGGTTACAAATTTTGAAAATAACATTTTTCTAAGTATATAGAAACTGTAACAAGCATTAATAATTGATATGTTACGAGTTACGAAGCTGTCTATATTTAAGAAAAAACGTTATTTTTAACATTCGTTATCCTTAAAATGCCCAATTGATAAGATCTAAAAAAAGTTTTTTTAAAATATCTTTATAAATACACGTTTTATAAAAAAAATGATTGTGACATTTGTTGTCAAGAATTCAATTTTCGACAAAGTTGTTCTGATGGTTTTTTCCTTTAATCTGCATATTTCATGAGATATTTAAAAAAAACCGCGATTGTATCGAAAAGTGAACTTTGATCGTCCTTTGGCACGTGTTCTTTTTTACTTAAAACGGGAAAATCGAATTCCCCTCGTATTTTTTCACTAAAAAGAAGCTTTTTATGGGACCCCTGAGAAAATTTAATTTTTAACGACCACCCTAACATATATATTAGACTGGGCCAAAAAAATCGACCATTTTTTTTTTTTTTCGATACTGTGAAAATATTATTCCTCATGACAAAAAAAAAATTATTGTGCAAGTTTGAGCCTTTAATATTGATATTAAGAGGTGTATCGTTACGACTTTTAGTTTTTTGACAGAAATTTCATTTTTACCCAATACTTTCAATCTCCGAGAATTCGAGAAATTCTAAATAATCAATAAGGATCGTTTTTAAACGTCTTGTTCACGATTATGCTTTATGAGTGATCATTACATGAGTACGCAAGAAACACATAATTGTGTTTTAGTCTTAGGAATCTCACTGTAGGTTTGAGCGTGAGTGAGTCAAATGTTTATTCCAGTTGTACTCGTCTAGTGCGCTGCACCTTGTGTAATCTTATATTAATAAATTTGCTTATATACCTTTTAAGGTCTGATCGAGTATTAAGTTTACACTCTGTTAATTTTCATTTTTTTTTATACCTCTAACAGGGTATAAGCCTAGTTAAAAATTAGAATATTCAAACCGAAAGAAAATAAAGTATTTAGTGTAATAGTGCCACGTGTAAAAGTAAAAAAAAGAAAATGGCCGCCGGTGGATCGAATTCAAAGATAGAGCTATGACGCAAAGACATCTACGAGACTTGGAAAGTCCACCGGAAAGCGTTGCTGATCAAGAACGACTTGAGAGAGAGGACTTAAATGGCGAGAGTAAGATCCCTGTGTTGTCTGTTACTGAAGCTCCAACACCTGCAGAAAGGCGAAACTATGAGAGTTTGGTAAAGAACGATCCAAAGGCAAAGTCTGACCTAACATTAGCCATACATTCGTCAGAATTACGAAACGTTCGAGGTTGCAAGACCGCACATGAAGTTTGGTTAAAGCTGGAGTCGGTATTTGCACCAAAAAGACCTGCCAGAAAAGCCCTACTGTTCAAACAATTAATGAAACATCACATGAATGACGGTGAAGATATTCGTAAACACCTTAACAAATTCTGAAATTTAGTTGACTGCCTAAATTCCATGGAGATCGAGATAAATCCTGACTTATTGTCGACCATGCTTGTACAGAGCTTGTCCGATAGTTACGGAAATTTTGTGTGCGCGATGGAATCACGTGATACTTTACTTCCGGCTGAAGAATTAAAAGTAAAAATTTTAGAACAAACCGAGAGTGGATCGACGTCAAACGTTGTTGAAATGGCTGGAAATGTAGCGGCGATGGGTAGTCATCTAATACGTGGGCTTTACAATCACGGACAAAAACGTAAAGTTTACCAATTTCAAGTTCGCTGTTACAAATGTCGCAGAATAGGATACAAAGCATCGAACTGCTGTGTTAATATGAATGCCAACATTCAGATGTTGTCGGGCCGTTCAGAGTACAAACACAAAACGTCGCCAAATAATTCGTAACATTCTTCAATGACTGTTCCAGGTGGTGCGAAGTATATTCTCTAAAGCAGAAGAGTGGTGTACTGGAGGCCTTCAAGATGTATAAATAACTTGCAAAGAAGCAAACTGGCAAGAAAATAAAATACCTATAATCTTACAATAGTAAGGAGTATGTCAATTGTGATTTCGTCGCATACATCCAAGGTAAAGGCATTGAACGAAGACTGACGATTATAAGGACTCCACAGCAGAATGGAATTTCGGAGCGTAAAAATCGAATTTTGCTCGATATGACCAGGTGTCTATGACTACAGTCTAAGTTCCTGAGTCAAAATATTTGGATTAGATTGAACTTAAGTTGACTTAAATAGCTTAGATATAACTTAACTCATATTGATGTACTTGAAAAAGTATTACCTTGACTTAAAAAGCTTAAATAAGACTTAGGTGGGCTTAGGCATCAAGTTGAACTTATTTATGACTTATTCTTGATAAAACTAACCAAAGAGCATCGAATGCATGGAAAACAAGCAGCACCGGTACATATCAGGCACCAGGTCACCTGCAGGTATTCTCCAAGCATAAAAAGACCAAGATGAATTATTTTTAAGTTAAAAATTGATCTTATGAAGAATGTTTAGGATTTTTCCGTACAGACGAGCTGTGTGGCATGCACCAAGTCGTCTTCTGGCGTTCTCCAAATATAAAGAGACAAAAGTAAAGCATTTTTAGGTTAAAAATTTATCTTTTGAAAAATGTTTAGGGGTTCTCCTTGCAGGCGTGCTGTGTGGCATGCGCCAGGTCGTCTTCTGGCGTTCTCTAAGCGTAAAAGGACAAAAGCAAAGCATTTTTAGGTTAAAAATTGATCTATTGAAGAATGTTTAGTTCTCCTTACAGACGATTTGGTGCAAGTCACACAGCTCGTCTGCGATGAGAATCCCATAACATAGGTTAAAAAGTTTTTTTTTTTTTACCTAAAAATGAGTTATGTTCATTTAAATACGCTCTAAGAACACTTGGACTTATTCTGATTGACGTCACATACCATATCTGTGAGGGAACAATCGAAGCGTTGATTAGAAATACATTTTTTTTACAAATAAATCGAAATGCTTCATCTTGGTCTATTTACGCTTAGAGAACGCCAGAAGACGACCTGGCGCATGCCACACAGCACGCCTGCAAGGAGAACCCCTAGACATTTTTCAAAAGATAAATTTTTAACCTAAAAATGCTGTACTTTTGTCTCTTCATATTTGGAGAACGCCAGAAGATGACCTGGTGCATGCCACACAGCTCGTCTGCACGGAGAACTCCTAAACATTCATCAAAAGATCAATTTTTAACCGAAAAATGCTTCATCTTGGTCTTTTTATGCTTGGAGAATACCTGCAGACGACCTGGTGCCTGATATGTACCGGTGCTGCTTGTTTTCCAGCCATTCGATGCTCTTTGGTTAGTTTTATCAAGAATAAGTCGTAAATAAGTTCAACTTGATGCCTAAGCCCACCCAAGTCTTATTTAAGCTTTTTAAGTCAAGGTAATACTACTTCAAGTCCATCAATATCAGGTAAGTTATATCTAAGCTGTTTAAGTTAACTTAAGTTCAATCTAATCCAGATATTTTGACTTGGGTGGCCAGAAATTTTATGGGCAATGGCGGTGGTCACTGCAAATCACACACGTAATAGATGCCCGTTGAAGAGCCTGCATGGTGAAATCCCTTATGAAACTTGGCTAACAGAATCGAGAAAAGTTATCATTGCAAGAGATTTAAAATTCTAAAAGAATAATATCGGAAACTCCGAAGAAAATATTAAGCCAGGTAATCTGATTGACAACAGTATGGGTGAGCCTGAGGAACTGAAACCATCGCCAACAGTTCACACCGATGAAGAACATTCATTAAGCTATTCGAGTGAAGAACCAATGGAAAACAACGTTCTGGACATCGTGTTCGAGGAAGACTAAGGATCCTTCGTACGGAAAGCAAACTACAACCAAGGAAATTGCTTGGATCATCCCATGAAGGGGAAGATCCGGCAATACTTACTATTCTAGCTGAAGATGATGATATTTTTTTTGACGTAGCTGAAAGAGCTCTACACGAAGCGATGATGTCACCCGATTGCGAAGAATGGAAGCAAGCGATTCAGTCTGAAGTTTTAAGCTTATTAAAGAATCACACTCGGGGCATTGTTCAGTCACCCCAAGGACAGAGCAAGATTGTTGCCGAGTTGGACTAACTGAAAGTACAATTTAGATGGAAATATCGAACGGAGAAAAGCTCAAATTGTTGCCAAAGTATACAGCTAAACCTATGGAGTAAACTACTATGAAACGTTCGCGGCAGTGACACGCTTAGAGTCAGTGAGATTGATGTTAGCCTTAGTGGCCGAGCGTAAGAAGAAGGTTAGGCAATTCGATGTCGTCACAGTATACTTGTTTAAGTATACGGCCATCTTGAAGATGTCTTTATGGAGATACCTGGAGTTTTACAAGAGATGCTAATAAAAAATTAAAACGATGCATCAACATCAGTAGACATCTTGAAAAGGGTTGATGAAATGCTTAAACAATTAGACCGAGGCTGGAATGCTTGCCGTCTACGAAAAGCCATTTTGGATTACGTCAGGCTGGTCAACAGTGGCATGCTCGATTAAATAAGAAATTACAATGTATCGAACTGGTTCCAAATAAGGCTGAACCATGCTTGTACCATGCTAAACGTGGCGAGAAATTACTTCTGCTAACCGTCTTAGTTAATGACATTTTAGCTGCTTCAGATGATGAAGTTTGGGTTGAGGAAATCAAACAAAGTTTGCTCGCAGGCTTTAAATTCAAGGATTTGGGCCCCGCGAAATATTGCTCAGGATTCGAGATTACTCAAAGTGAAAATTCCATATTTGTGAGTCAATCGAAATGCATTTAAGAAATATCATCCGAATTTGGAATGAGCTTGTGTAAGCATGTCGCTACTTTGGTTGAAGTAAATAATTCATCGACTGATAACTCGGGAGATGACGTAAAAGCTAAAAAATGGCCATACCGTGAAGCAATCGCATTGATGTACCTAGTATCGGGAACCAGATCAGGCATTGCCCACACGGTATCCAAGTTGACCCAATATTCTAGCAAGGCGGAGAAGCATCATATCGTCGCTGTGAACAGAGTCCTGCGATACTTATCTGGAACAAGTGACTTAAGATTGATGTACTCCAATATAACCAAGCACCTGTTCGGCTTTAGTGATGCTAACTGGGGAAGTTTTCCGATAGATAGAAAATCTTTTTCGGACCATGCTTTTGTTCTTGGAGGAGCCGCCATATCTTGGCGTTCACAAAAGCAACGGACAGTTGCGTGGTCGTCAACAGAAATGGAATATGTGAGCTTGTCTGAAGCTGTAAAAGAGGCCTTATATCTAAAAAGACTTTTAGATGAAATCGGAGTTGAATCACTCTCTTAGATAACGTTGTATGTTGATAATCAAGGAGCTAAGCAGTTGGCTAAGAATCCTGTATTCCATGCTAGAACGAAGCACATCGACATTCGCTACCATTTTGTTCGTGATACCATCGAAGAAGGAACGATTCGACTAGAGCTTATATCTACAGAAAATAGGGTTGCAGATGACCTCACGGAATCCCTATTATATGTTCGTCATGAGAACTGCTTCAAGGGCCTTAGTCTTGTATTTAAAACAAAACTAAAAATTGAAAATAATCATAATAATAATAATAATAATAATAATAATCATAATAATAATAATAATAATAATAATAATAATCATAATAATAATAATAATAATAATAATAATAATAATAATAATAATAATAATAATAATAATAATAATAATAATAATAATAATAATAATAATAATAATAATAATAATAATAATAATAATAATAATAATAATAATAATAATAATAATAATAATAATAATAATAATAATAATAATAATAATAATAATAATAATAATAATAATAATAATAATAATAATAATAATAATAATAATAATAATAATAATAATAATAATAATAATAATAATAATAATAATAATAATAATAATAATAATAATAATAATAATAATAATAATAATAATAATAATAATAATAATAATAATAATAATAATAATAATAATAATAATAATAATAATAATAATAATAATAATAATAATAATAATAATAATAATAATAATAATAATAATAATAATAATAATAATAATAATAATAATAATAATAATAATAATAATAATAATAATAATAATAATAATAATAATAATAATAATAATAATAATAATAATAATAATAATAATAATAATAATAATAATAATAATAATAATAATAATAATAATAATAATAATAATAATAATAATAATAATAATAATAATAATAATAATAATAATAATAATAATAATAATAATAATAATAATAATAATAATAATAATAATAATAATAATAATAATAATAATAATAATAATAATAATAATAATAATAATAATAATAATAATAATAATAATAATAATAATAATAATAATAATAATAATAATAATAATAATAATAATAATAATAATAATAATAATAATAATAATAATAATAATAATAATAATAATAATAATAATAATAATAATAATAATAATAATAATAATAATAATAATAATAATAATAATAATAATAATAATAATAATAATAATAATAATAATAATAATAATAATAATAATAATAATAATAATAATAATAATAATAATAATAATAATAATAATAATAATAATAATAATAATAATAATAATAATAATAATAATAATAATAATAATAATAATAATAATAATAATAATAATAATAATAATAATAATAATAATAATAATAATAATAATAATAATAATAATAATAATAATAATAATAATAATAATAATAATAATAATAATAATAATAATAATAATAATAATAATAATAATAATAATAATAATAATAATAATAATAATAATAATAATAATAATAATAATAATAATAATAATAATAATAATAATAATAATAATAATAATAATAATAATAATAATAATAATAATAATAATAATAATAATAATAATAATAATAATAATAATAATAATAATAATAATAATAATAATAATAATAATAATAATAATAATAATAATAATAATAATAATAATAATAATAATAATAATAATAATAATAATAATAATAATAATAATAATAATAATAATAATAATAATAATAATAATAATAATAATAATAATAATAATAATAATAATAATAATAATAATAATAATAATAATAATAATAATAATAATAATAATAATAATAATAATAATAATAATAATAATAATAATAATAATAATAATAATAATAATAATAATAATAATAATAATAATAATAATAATAATAATAATAATAATAATAATAATAATAATAATAATAATAATAATAATAATAATAATAATAATAATAATAATAATAATAATAATAATAATAATAATAATAATAATAATAATAATAATAATAATAATAATAATAATAATAATAATAATAATAATATTTATTCAATAGCTCTTAGCTAACATTGTATTACACTTCGGTATTAACATATTTTTATTCTGTTATATACTATATTATAATTTCTTTCATTTCTTTTCTTAAATTTCTTTTAAAACTTTTCAGATCTTTTGAGTTTTTTGTGTCTCTTGTCAATTGATTGTATAAATTGAAGCCGAAAAAATTTATGGTCTTTTGTGCTGTCTTAGTTCTTATTTTCTTTAAAACTAAATTATCTTTATTTCTTGTATTATAACCATGATTAGTATTGTTTTTTCTAATTTCTCGACATAAATAACTGGGGCTCAAATTATTGATCATTTTGTATATCAGAATGCAGGTATTATATTTTATCCTATTTTCTATAGACATAAACCCTAAAGTTTCTAGCATACTGTCAATCCTCGTATATTTATTCACCATCAAAATTGCTCGCATAGCTCTGTTCTGAGTTTTTTGAAGTAGCTCTAAGCTTTTTTTACTTAGGTTAATTAATAAAGTCGCACAATACTCGTAGTGAGGCGATATCAAGGTTTTATAAATAGTTATTCTCGTAAAATATCCTACATCCCTACCGATCCTTTTTAAAAAACTTATCTTTTTACTGACTTTCTGCGCAATATAATTTGCATGATTTTCAAATGTTAAACTTTCATCTACTATCACTCCCAAATATTTCGTTTCCCTTACTCTTTCTATACATTCATTTCCTATTCTAATATCACAGTTTCTATCAATCTTCTTTCTTTTATCATGAATCAACATAAATACCGTTTTCTTAGCATTAATTTTTAAAGAGTTTGCACCCAACCAGTTTTCTAATTCTTCTAGAGCTTTATTCAATACATATTCGATTTGTTTAATATCTTTACCGTTTAAATATAAAATTTTATCATCAGCGAATAATTTGCACTCACATCCATTTCTTTTTGCTATTTCAATTATTTCATTTATATACAAAATAAATAGTATGGGACCTAATTTCGATCCTTGCGGAACCCCGTAATTGACATTAATCTTTTGTGATCTTGCTTTCTGAAATTGTACTTGTTGTGTCCTATCATTTAAATAAGATTTAAACCACTTTAGCGCTTCATTTCTTATACCATATCTCTCTAATAAACCCAACAATTTGTCCCTATTTATCGTCTCGAAGGCTCTTTTTAAATCTATAAATACTACCCCTATTATTTCTCCTTCATCCAACATATTTCTCCACTCACTCAGAGTTTTCTGTAGTGCTGTTTCTGTCGAATGTCTCTCACGAAATCCCGATTGTTCTTCTCCTAAGATACCGTTTCCCTCTATATGCTCATCTAGCTGTTTTTTGATGATTTCTTCTAATATCTTCTCCAAAATTGGCAGTGTATTCACAGGTCTATAGTCTTCCGCTCGTTTACTCCCAGCTATCTTTGGTATAGGAAAAATTACAGAATTTTTCCATGTTTCAGGTACTATTCCTTCTCTTATACTATTGTTTATCATATCAGTAATAATCTCTTTGTTTACATTCCAAATTTTTATAATAATCTCTGTTGATAATTCTTCATTTTTGCCTTTCTTCAAATCCAAATTTTTTATTATTTTATCTATTTCATTTACTTCTGCGCATTTGAATTCAATCAATAACTTTTTACATTCTATCAAACTATCTTCATTAGTATGCTTTTTACCGTCGTAATTAATTTCATCAACAATTTCTTTGACACTATTCACGAAATACTCATTAAACTTTTCTGCAATAATTTTTGGATCGTCATATTTTACGTTTTTAAATATTATATTACCTTGTGCTTCATTATTCTTTTTATTTCCTATTAGTTCTTTTATATTCCTCCACATTTTTTTCGAGTCCCTCTTGTTACCATCAATTTGTTGCTCATAATATATTTTTTTTGAATTTCTTATTTCTGCTACTACTTTATTTCTAATACTTTGATACTTTACCCAGCTTTCTCCGCACCGATTACTCTTTGCCTCAAAAAATAAATTGTCTCTCTCTTTCATTAGTTGTTTAATATATTTATTAAACCACGGTTTAAGTTTCCATTTATTAGTTATTACTTTTGTTTCCATAGGTATTACTTCATTCACACCCTCAATTACCAGTTTCAATAACTGTTCCATTTGTGTTTCATTGTATCGTTTATTTCTATTTGCCATAGTATTTGTCCACCTCTTATATTTTTCATCAAGTATTCTTTTCAACTTTTCGTCCTTGTAATTACTAAAATTTCTACATAGAATAGTCTTATCATCATTGTATATGTCCTCCGTAGTATTTTTATTCATAGTCGGTATACCTATTTCAACTATAAAATGATCTGTGATTCTCGGTCTCTTTAATACTTTTGTTTGAATATCCATACTAGAGAAGGCTAAATCAATAATAGTATCAGAATTGATCGAAGATCTTGTATATTCTTTAACTCTCTGCTTAAATCCTAAATTTTTCATTTCTTTTAATAGTTTTTTGGAGTACTGTGTTTCCTTCCCAACGTCAATATTGAAGTCACCTACTATTATGACATGTCCCTTTTCTACCAGGTTCTCTACTTCTTCCTTAAGTCTACTTATAAAATATCCATTACTTTTGCTGGGCGAATGATAAACATTACTTATAACCATACTGTCGAATTTTCCTTTCAACTGTATATTGCACATCCACATATTTTCCTCTTGTTCTCCTAAATTTATTTCTTTACTTATTTCATTGAATTTAATATCTTTTCTGATGTACGTAATTACTCCACCTGTCCTTTTATTTCCTGAGCACATTAAAACATAATTATAATTGTTAATGTCTATTTCATGTCTCCCAATGTCAGCCGTAATATGTGTCTCAGTAGCACAAATGATTTCCGGTTTTAATTTGTTGATTATCATTTCCAATTCACTTTTATGTCTCAAGAATCCTTGAATATTTGTTAATAATAACTGTGCTTTATTTTTATTTTTTGTCCTATAATTCAATTTTTGCTATTCATCGAAATATTTGATATTCTTTTGAGTTTTGTATACTACCCGTTTATAGAAATCACATGATTTATCCGTAGCGCAGTGATTTGTTGTGATTCCATTTAGCTTATACTCTTCTACTATTCTACAACAATTAATACATTTTTTGGTGATATTTTTGCATTCTTTTTCTGGATGGTCACCTGCACATAACCTACATTTCACTGTTTTCTTACATTCTTTCGCATAATGATGATATCCCCAACATTGATAGCATTGAACAACACTTACACAATCAAATACTCTGCATTTACTCCATCCTACTTTAATTCTCTGCTTATCGATTAGTGTTTGATGTATTATAGGGTCAGTTTCTATAATAATCATTCCATCTTGCTTTCTTCCTTTGGTCATCTTTTTAATTTTAAAAATAGATTTTTCGTCCAATTGTACATTATTCTGTTTGCATATCATTTCAACTATCTCTTTCTCCTCCGTATTCAGTACAATATCTTCTTCAACATCTAATATTTTTATTTTTGGCAACTTTTTGGCAGGAACTTTGATATTATAGTTATTTCCCATTGTCTTTTCTATTTCTTTCACTAATTTATCTGTATCTTCCTTTTTTGAACATCCAATAACAACTTTACCCTTTTGTGCATTTTTAACTTGATCAATTCCAACTCCAAGTTTCCCTACGTCTACTTTAGTTTTGAGTTGCTCTCTAGTTACATTACTCTCTTGATTTTCTTTCGGCACAACAATAATATTATTACTTCCAGATTTTTTAGCTATGATCGCATATGTCTTATCTTGTTTATTTACTTTTTGATTACTTGATGCCAGAGCTCCATTTTTGTCACCTTGAATAAGGGAGTGTAATTCTGATTTAATGGTATTACTCATCAGATACTTCAACTCATTTTTGAAGTTTGTCAATTCTGTCACTATTAATTCTTTTACTTCACAAATAATTTTATCACGTTTTATTCCCATTTCTTCGATTTTTTCTAATATACAATCAATTTTTAAGGAAATTTCATAGTTATCTATTTTATTGTCCAATTCTTGCTTTTTTCTTTTTCGTGTACAGTTCTCAGGTCCTTTTGCAGTAACCTCGTCGTCTACAGTATCTCCTGTCTGATTACCCCTGCATAACATAAACTCTCCATAATCGTCAACAACTTTATGGTTTTTCTTTAGACAACTTGGATGAAATACATTTTTACAGTGTTGACATACCTGGGGAGATTTTAGGTTAGTTTGCTTGCATACATAGCATTGATATTCCTTATCATTTGTCATACTTTATACTTGATAATATTTGACCAGTAATTTAAATGTCCAGCGTTTTTATCTTCTGCTATCGACTTGTCTCATATACTGTCTAAGAGATGTCACCCTCAAACAGTTATGTCGTTATCGAGTTAACCTTATAATTCGTTATATTTTTTTACATCAGTAATTAATTTTTTATCTTCTGAATTGCAAATTTGAAATTACATAAATATTTTTCATATTTTTCTGAACAACAGATCATATAACCACAATGTATGCACGCATTTATCACTGACACTTGCAATAAACAAATAGCGGCCACGTGGTCAACGTCTCACGACAGCACTTCCAATTTCAATTATATTTTTTAATTACTTCTTTTATAGTTTAATCATTACTTTTTTATTCACCAGCATTGTTAACTCGTCTATTTATATAAACGTTGCAAGTTCACTTTTATTAACATATAAAAATACCGTTTTTATGCCATAAATAACAGAGCACTCAAAAACACGTCCTTACACAATAATAATAATAATAATAATAATAATAATAATAATAATAATAATAATAATAATAATAATAATAATAATAATAATAATAATAATAATAATAATAATAATAATAATAATAATAATAATAATAATAATAATAATAATAATACGGCGGCCGAAATCGCCGACAATGAATTTGACACACGGCAAGTATGTATCTCTAAGAAGATACACTACCCAAAACATCTACTTGACACGAAAAACCACGAACTATCCACTCGGATTCAGGAAGCTTTCTGGTCCGAGTTGTATGGTGATCAACCAAACGTGAATCGCGACACTCCAGTTCTCAACGACTTCGAGGCATTCTGTCGACAACATCGAAACGACAATGCTGATGAAGAGAGCCCTGAAGTCAGCGTGGAAGAAGTTCGTTCAGCTCTGAATAATGGTAAGAACTAGGCTGCTCCGGATCCGGATGGCATCAACTTATTTTGGTGGAAGAAAGTAACTTCTACCCACAGTCATCTGGCCCGGATTTTTACAGCGTTTATCAGAGGCAACGAACCTATTCCGAGCTGGCTTGTAGAAGGGTGAACCGTGCTTATTCCTAAAAAAGGTGACTTGTCTGACCCGAAAAACTACAGGCCTATCACCTGTTTGAACGCGGTTTATAAGATTTTCATCAAAATCTTTAATAATCGCATTCTGCATGAGATAGATCCTGTATGGCAGCAGATATACGAACAACGTGGCAGTAAAAGGGGCCTGTCAAGTTGCAAGGAGAATCTATTAGTGGATCGTTGTGTCATTCAAGACGCGATCTACTATAAGCGCAATCTGTCAATGGCCTGGATTGACTATCGTAAGGCATTTGACTCAACATCTCATGAGCTCATTCTCTTCTTGCTCAAATGCCTTGGGGTCAATCGCGATACAGTAGGGTGCATTCAGCGTACGATGCAACTTTGGCGAACACGGTTCCACATTTCATGTGGCAACGACAAACGTGTGACCGAAGTTGTACAGTACAAAAAAGGTGTATTCCAGGAAGATTTCCTGAGCCCTCTACTGTTTTGCATCTCACTGCTGCCGATATCTGTTGCTCTACGCCATACCCGTGGATACTCAGTGGGTCCACCAACTGATCGGAGGTATTCGATCACCCACTTACTCTACATGGATGATCTGAAGGTATATGCTATATGATCTGAAGGTAAATGCTCCTGATGAGGAACACCTTCAGACAGCCTTAAACATCGTAGGGGAGTATATACGGGATGTCAGCATGGCTTTTGGGTTGGACAAGTGCGCGGTCGTTAATCTGGTAAAGGGTAAGTACTCTGATTTGCGCGAAGATATCGAGTTAGTAGATGGGAACGTCATTGATCATCTTGACGCCGGAGAGTCGTACAAATACCTAGGGATTGACGGGAGTCCTATGCAGGACGTCTCAAAAATCAAAACGACTCTTTGCAGTGAGTATGGGCGGAGACTCCAGAAAATCTGGTCATCAGAACTTTCCGGAAAAAAAAGTCTCCGCAACAAACATGCTTGCTGTTCCAGTACGTCTCTACTCTTTCGGTGTCCTTAAATGGGCCCGAAAAAAGCTCAGAGACCTCGATATCAAGACACGCAAAGTCATGAATATGAATCGGAGCATGCACCCTAAAACCTCAGTCGCCAGATTATACCTTTCCCGGCACATCGGAGGGAGAGGTCTACAGAGCTTGTAGTGTCTACATGATCGTTTGGTTTTGGGTCTAACATACGAAGTTGTCAATTTTACAGCAGATGAAGACGACTTCCTTATGCAAATTGTTCATAGTCATGAGAATAGGCGTAAGGGAGCGTTTTTATATAAGGCAGCAAAGTACGCGGCAAAATCCCTCGGTCTCGGAAGAGTAAATCCTCTTATTGAACTCCCTAAGGAGGAATTTAAGATGGTCGTCAGAAATGCTAAGCAGCAAAAACTGCTCAGTACACACATGGACAAGTCTATGCACAGCGTGTTCTTTAAACACGTGCGTGATCATGGCTTGTCTACCCAGCTGACGTTTTCCTTCCTTAAGTCAGCTAGTCTGATGTCCGAGACCGAAGGATATATTTTTGCCTGCCAAGATGGTGTAATAAATACCCTCGGATACCGTGCTAAAGTCTTCCAGATGCAGCTACTCGACACTTTGTGTAGGGTGTGTAAGCAACATCCAGAGACGCTCATGCATCTCTTGTCAGCAAGTCCTGTGTTGGCAAGAAATGCATGCATCCAGCGTCATAATGCTGCTCTGCGAGTACTTTATTACCATCTTAGACATACGCACGGTATCGATAAAACACCAGTGCTGCCTTATCTGCCAGGAGATATTCCGCAAGTTGTTGAGAATGACCGTTGCCGTATTTACTGGAACGTGCCATTCGCAACAACGTGGAAAATAGACCATAATAAACCTAACATTGTGCTCAGCGATAAAACCGCTCATAACATTTATGTCATCGAGTTCTCAGCACCTGCTGAGTATAACATCACGGTCAAAGAAGAGCACAAACACGAGATATATCAGGATCTCCTATTTGAAATTGGCAAACTTTACTCAGGCCACCGTATCAAGCTTGTCGTACTCATTGTTGGCGTCCTAGGAAGGATGAAACGGTCTTTTGTGTCTGCACTGGCTAGAGCGCCAACTTGTTCAGCGCAAGTTGAGTTTCTGGTATCGCGGATGCAGAAAGCTGTTATCCTCGGATCTCTCCGTTTACTTAGGCAACGAAACTTGGCCTGCTGCGCATGCTGATCATCTTATTGATAAAGCATCACAGCAGTAACGATTTGGCGCTCAGGTGAGGCCCTCAGTTTAGTCGGACTACCAGGAATAACCCCCTGAGCATTTAACTAAAAAGAAATAATAATAATAATAATAAATGAGTTTTGGATTAATGTAGCTGAGTATGTGCGTCTTGAGCGAGCGTGTGAGTGATCGTTCCATGAGTATGCAAGATACACATAATTGTGTATTAGTCGTAAGGGTCTGACTGTAAGTTTGAGCGGAAGTGAGTTGAATGTTCATTCCAGTTGTATCCGCCTAGTGCGTTACACCTTGTGTTACCTCATATCAATACATTTGCTTATATATTCTTTAAGGTCTAATCAAGTATTAAGTTTACGATGTTTTTCGCGGGAAGTTAAATCACAGGATCCCTGTAGAAATCTTTTGCATCAATGAAGATGTATAAATTTCTATGGTTACAATGTTTTCAAATTTACTGTGGATCATTGTAAAATAAACCCAGTGAACACGGCAATATAACGGAGACGTAAAATTTATAGAATCAAAAATATTAGGTTACGTAAAATATAAGTAACATTTAGGTCACATGTGAGCCACATCCCGGGGAAAATGATTTAGATCTGACCAGATATAATTATATCTGAATTAAATACAGCATTTAACATAATCTGATCTTGTCATATCTGCTCAGATATAATCATGTATGCATTGCATTTTTATTGAAAATTGTTCATATCTGGTTATTTACACTCACGCGATCGCATACGTGGGTCAGCGCAGTGAATATCATCAAAGACTTCGAATGGGAAGGATGCAGGTTCGAGCCCAGCAGTCACTGGAATTTTTTCATCAATCATAATCATGTATAATTTCTTTAAGTAACGTTCCCTCGCAGATTTGAATCACGGTGGAAACACCGTAGAAGTGTAAACACCGTGGATCCACCGTGGTTACACGGTGGGTTTGTTCCATTTCACCACCGGGTATACACAGTGTATCCACTGTGATTACGCGGTGTATCCACCGTGATTCCACGGTGGCTTGACCACTGTGTATACACGGTGTTTCCACTGTGATTACGCGGTGTATCCACCGTGATTCCACGGTGGCTGTGTGCTATTTCACCACCGTGATTCCACGGTGGCTGTGTGCTATTTCACCACCGTGGTTCCACGGTGTATCCACCGCGTAATCACAGTGGAAACACCGTGTATACACAGTGGTCAAGCCACCATGGAATCACGGTGGATACACCGCGTAATCACAGTGGTAAAATGGAATAAACCCACCGTGTTTCCATCGTGATTCAAATCTGCGAGAGTTCTTAATACATTAGATTACATTTCGGATCGAATTAAAACTATCTTGTTTTTTTTTTGCAATTTAATATTTTTTTTAATAAGGATCCCCGAGAAAAAAGGTTTAGATCTGACCACATATAATTACATCTGATCATGTCTGTCCAGATCTTGTCAGATAGAGACAATTTAAAGATCTGGCCAGATCTGCTTTGCCAGATCTGATCAGATATAATTATATATGGTCAGATCTAAAGCTTTTTCCCCGGGATGTGACGCGAAATTTCACATTCAATTAAGTAACATTATTGCATAACATAATGGACGCAAATGTGATGTTAATGTGACATGCATGTTACATTAGTGATATAGCGGTGATGTTATGCGAATATCATATTTACATAACATAGAAGTCATGAAAAAAAAAAAAAAATTACGTTGAGGTTATATAACAGTGACCTCTAAGTGATATCATTTTCTATTAAATTGTACAAAGCACTTTTATGCGCTAGAAATTATAATTGCGAAATTAAAAAAAAAATTCATAAAGAAAAAATGGAAGTGATATTAATATATGATTTATTGACTGAAAAACATATATACTTTTTTTTATACGAAATGTAAGCTACTCCTTCCTGAATACCGAGCCTTTTGCTCGGAAGGCATCTTGAGGCCTGTAGCATCTGACGTCAGGAGCTACTCCCAGCCTCTGACAAGGTTCATCCCCACTAGAGAAGAGCGAGATGGACATTGATGCGTATGAAGAAGAGGCATTCCAACGGGGCCCTCCGAGAGGACCAAACGTGACGTTATCTAGCTACTCTCTCCCTTTCCCTTAACGTTTGGTTCTATCTCCTAGCAAGTGAAATATATTAAAGTGTCCTTCTTACAGAAAGTCTTATCATTATTTATTTGTATTTAATTTAATGAAAAAGGATAATAACAATAAAGATTAGAAAAACCAAATAAAATGTCTAATAATAAAAAATTATTTAATTATTTATAAGCAAATGAAAATACGGATGTAAATTTATATAAATAAAAAAAAGTTTACTTCACTGATTCGACATAAACCTCAGCGTGTTTCAATAACAAATATTATTTCTTACATAAAATAAATGTAAAAATATTAATTATAACAAATACATCCTTTTTACGCATAACCCTTCCTATCGCAATGCCGTCGAAATACGTACATCATTTTAAAGTAAAATTTTTACATAAATGTGATGAAATATTACAATGCAAAATAAATATTACTATTTTTTATGAAAGAAAGCTGTAACATTATGAACGTATCAGAAACATTACATTGTGATGTAAATGTGACGATAAAATAGAATCACCAAGCTTATGTCACTTATAAGTCGATTTTGTTACGCAATTTTGAGGTAATATCTAGAATGTAAAGCTAACGTTAGTATGTGATATAAATATAACGTCACATTTAGGTCACCAATGTGATATCACTCGGTCAGTAACATGCATGTAATCTTAAGGTCACATTTACGTCACAAATTTGACGTATTATTTACATTCCAATTTATATCATCAGAATGTAAAATTTACGTTGAATTTGTTACGTTACATGTTCTCTATGTGTGATATCACTGTTACGTTGGTGTGTTCACTGGGAAGTTAACTCGCATATTAAAATGTAATGAGTAATCGATTTTACTATGGTTTTCTTTAAAAAATTACTAATAATATTAATAATTTTTAATCTGTTTCTTACACTAAAATATTGATTGTTATTTTTTAGTAGAAATGATTTCGAAATTTACTATAAGACATTATAAATACTGATAAATACAATAGGACTGTCCTTCTATTGGAAATTTTACAGTAAATTTCTCACCGTGTAAATAATGGCTCTAAAAAATGCTACTGATTATTAATATTTTAAAATATAAAATAAGTTTATTTCAAACATAAATTGAATTTACTTTTAATTATTTAGCTGCTGGTAAATTTAATAACTCGTTACAGGATAATAATATAAAAGTATAAAAATATGTTCCTAAATATATTTATGTATATATACATGCATATTTATGAACTTTTTTAAAGTACCTTGTATAAATGAGATTGAATTATTTACATGTTTTTATTTTTATAAAAATTAACTTACGCTGACGTGCTTGAGTGGGCGTTTTCCTTTGTACCACGTTATTACCGCAGGCGGGTTTGAACCAGTTGTTTCACATTCCAAGTCATACCGATGTTTGGCTTGTAGAGATTCATTTTTGTTTGCAGAACCGGGTCTGCTTACTTTTATCGTCAAAGGTTTCACTGCAATAAAAAGTTTTCAATATAATTAAAAAAAATACAAAATAACAAATACACGAATATACATATATAATATAAACGGTTTCTGCATCGTAAATTAAGACACTTCATATTAATTCTTGAAATAATTAAAAAAAAAACAAAAATGCGAGTGGCGCTGCTCGTGACTGTTGATAGAATCTATATTTTTAACTTATTCTTTGTGTTTATTTTAAAATGACACTTTCTTAAGAATCTTTAAGACTTGATAAGTGTGTGTAGTTTAATGAGTACTTAATGAATTCATTTATAGATCATTAATTTTGAGAAAAAATGCATAAATATCTGCCTCACTGACTTAAGAGCTGAAAATTCTTTATACGCAAAATATTTAGGTCTAAATTAGAAGTTAAAGTATTTATAGGACTTAATAATAGGTATGAATAGTTTCTTTAGATTTAAAAAGTCAAGTTAACATTTATCTGCTATAAAATCTTTAGGAGCTATTTAGCGTATAAGGTACTCATAGGGTTAATTAGGTTCACTGAAAGATTTTAAATTAAGAAAAAAGGCCATTCGGCAGCCGAAATGGAAGGTAGATTTTCCAATTAATATATATAAAAAGTTTCATACGTACATATCTTGTGATACATGTAAGTGTATATGTATAGTCATGATATAAAATAAGGCTCGTTTGTTAAGAGTGAGAGTAAAAAAAGACAACGACTATTTTCGATAGAGAACTTCAGATAGTTGATTTGACAAAACATTATATAAGTAATGTACCAAACTAACCTTCACGTAAACAAAGTATAGAAAATTTAATTAGTATGAGATCATAATTGTAATTATTATTACGATGACAAGATCAGATATAATTATAGGACGTGCAGGTACAGTTGATACATCAGAAATAATAAAAGAAATACTTTTGAAATATAAAATAGCAATGAAATTTGCAGGTTATTTTGTTCACTATAAAATACAACTAATGAAATTCAATTGTAATGGGAAATGCATAAATGATGTTGAATGAAAACTATATTTTCAACATTTTTTGATTCCATTAAAATTTTCTAGGCTATCAAATTATTGAAAGAAATGGCCAAAACATTAAGATTAAGGTCATAAATTAAAGCTTATTAGACAAGCTTTCAACTACTTTTTACAGAAATTATCTATGAGTGTTAGTTTTAAAGTTATATGAACTTGAAAATGGATAAAAAAATTTTTTTTTTAAATCGTGGAAATTTGAAACAGCCATAACTTCTAAACTTATCGAACGATTTAGCCCATCTTCGAACTTAACCGTGATAATCGCCCATAGAATAAGTGTGAAAAATTTCATTCGGATCCGATTGGAAATACCCCCCAAAAAATTCCCTGAGAGTTTGAGCCCTTAATATTAATATTAAGTACTCAAGCACAGCGTGGGAAGATTTCCCATTTAAAATACACGGGAACTTTGATTTTTTTTTTTTAAACTTCTATAACTCCGCGGCATTTTATGATATCATCTCGCCCAAAAATGGGATTTTCTCAGAATTTAATGCTCTACAAAAGTGCCCGTTGTCTCAAAGTCGTAATTCATACGGGTGGGGTAGTACGGACCGCTAAACTGAATTTTTTCATAGAATTCTTGTTTTTTCTCTCATTATCTCATAAACAACAAGACCTACAGAAAAAATACAAAGAACATTTTTATAGGAAATTTAATTTCCTACAAAAAAGGTTAAAAGCACCAAATCACTAAGATTGATATTTTCCGAGATATTAACTATTGAAGTTTACATAGCATTGAATACCCATAAAATGTCGAATCAAATCTTAGATAATATTGATTTTTTTTGTAGAGAATTGAATTTCCTATAAAATTGTCGTTTACATTTTTTCTGTAGGTGTTGTTGTTGAGAGAAAAAACAGGATTCCTATGAAAAAATTCAGTTTAGCGGTCCGTACTACCCCACCCGTATGAGTGACGACTTCGCGACAATGGGCACTTTTGTAGAGCATTGAATTCTGAGAAAATCCCGACTTTGGGCGAGTTGATATCATAAAATGCTGCGGAGTTATAGAAGTTTAAAAAAAAAATCAAAGTTCCCGTGTATTTTAAATGGGAAATCTTCCCACGCTGTGGTTGAGTACTTAATATTAATATTAAGGGCTCAAACTCTCAGGGAATTTTTTCGGGGGTATTTCCAACAAAATTTCGGGATGGGAGCGAAAAAAAAAATAGTCGCAAAAAAAAAGCACCCTAATATATATATATATATATATATATATATATATATATATATATTAGGGTGGCCCAAAGAAACCGACTATTTTTTTTCGAGTCTCTTATAAAAATTTGTTGGTTTAAGATGTTTTAAGAGGCCACTCCAAAAATTAGCTCAGATAAAAATTTTCAAGAGGTCGCTCACGAATTTTGAAAATATCAAAAATGATTGGAATTCGGATGTTTTGTTTTTAAATTTTTTCTTCCTTGTAGCAGCAATATTTTATATCTATAAAATGATGACTATGCTGAAATTTTCCGCCCAATATTTAAATATTTAAACGGCGCTCAAGAATTTTGAATATTAACTGATAATATGTAGGTAATACTTTGAATTAATTTTTGTATTTTTTTATAACTCAATTATTGTCATTCCTGTTCAGACATGATCATGCTTGTTCATGTCTGATCCAGCCTGGATAGTCAAAAACCTCCAGCTCTGATCAGACCTGATATGTTGATTCATGTCTGACAAATTATGAACAAACATGATCATGTCTGATGTTATAAATTGATTCTAACATAGTCAGGCATGACCATGCCTGTTCATGTCTGACCAAACCTTATATGTTGGATTAAATTTAAAAAACTTAATTAGCGATAGTTATAGATGAATTTACCCTATAGTAGGTTTTCAATGATAGCCAAATAATTTCATAAATTGAATGAGAAAATATACTGTTTATTGACGATTTACAATTTTACTAATTGGAATAAATGAACACGCAAAACATTCAAAAATTTGTACTTAACATACTTGGTTACTTACATAGATAATTGCCCACTAGAAAGTTGAGAATTTATCCTACCCAATGAGAATAAATAGTTTTTACAGGTTCAAAAAAAGATGTTAAATTTTGATTTGTTAGAGTCCATTTGAGCTAACAGCAGTATAAAGTATGATAAATGCTTATTTAGGTCCACTTAAGAATCTTTAGGACTAAAATAAATCTATTTATATGAACCTAAATATAATTAGATCGGATCAGACCTGGCTGATCAAGCCTAAGTATGATTATATATAAGCCTACAAATAATCAGATTTGATTATATAGAAGACTACATACACTTACGCAAAAAGTTAAAGGGACAGAAAAATTTTATAAATTTTTAGTGATTTTTAGAAGGCTGTAACTTGGTGAAAAATAATCGTATCGAGATTTTTAAAGAAGCATTTTATAGCTTGAAATCGCTAGTTTCGGTGCATTTTTGAAAAAATTTTTCGAGAACTCCGGCTGTTGCGCAAACATAAGAAATACCGCAAGACAAAAAATTTCTAAATTTTTTTTTTTTCCGAAAAGCCCACAGACCGTGGAAATATTGTTTCAATGAAACCAATGCATAGGTCGTTTAGCAAATTTATTCAGCTTTATTTTGGCTTTTTTTTTAACCTCGTAGGACGATTTGTCGCAAAGATATCAGCCTTCAAACAAAAAATGATTCTTTTAGCTTTGATCATCGATATTTCAGGTACCAATGATCGCACAGTAAATTGAAGGGCGGCGTTAAAAACTTAGATGAATTTCCTACAAGAACTTCTCATCATTTTTTGAAAAAAAAATATTTTTTTTATTTTTAACATCCACTAGAAGTAAGTTCAAAAAAATGACTGTTTTTGGTTTTATAGTAAATCAACCGCTACTCTGCAAATATCGATAAAAAAATACTGTTGCCAGGGATTTTTTTAGCTTAATTTACCCCCAATAACTGCAAATTTTCAAATTAAACTATCGAACCGTTTTTTGGGATTGATCGATCAAAGTTTTGCGAGCAATTAAAGGAACAAGTTTTGTTCCTTTAATTGTGTTATCATAATATAAATGAAAAAATATATATTTTTTTTACTTTTCTTAAATTTTTGGGTTGGTTGCTCAGCAAATGCAAGGAAATGACAAAAAAAAAAAAAATTCCAAAAAATATCAAAAAAAAATCAAAGAAAAAAAAAATTGACTTGTTTATTTGTGTTCGAAATTTTTTTTTAACTTTTTTTTTTCTTTGATTTTTTTGAGGTTTTTTGGAAATTTTTTGGTTTTTATCATTTCCTTGCATTTGCTCAGTAACCAACGCAAAAATTTAAGAAAAGTCGAAAATAAATAATTTTTCCATTTTGATAATGATTACATAATTAAAAGAACAATACTTGTTCCTTTCAGTGTTTAGCAAAACTTTGATCGATCATTTCCAAAAACGGTTCGATAGTTTAATTTGAAAATTTGCAGTTATTGGGGGTAAATTAAGCTAAAAAAATCCCTGGCAACAGTATTTTTTTATCGATATTTGCAGAGTAGCGGTTGATTTACTATAAAACCAAAAACAGTCATTTTTTTGAACTTACTTCTAGTGGATGTTAAAAATAAAAAAAATATTTTTTTTTCAAAAAATGATGAGAAGTTCTTGTAGGAAATTCATCTAAGTTTTTAACGCCGCCCTTCAATTTACTGTGCGATCATTGGTACCTGAAATATCGATGATCAAAGCTAAAAGAATCATTTTTTGTTTGAAGGCTGATATCTTTGCGACAAATCGTCCTACGAGGTTAAAAAAAAGCCAAATTTAAGCTGGATAAGTTTGCTAAATGACTTATGCATTGGTTTAGTTGAATGAATTTTTCCACGGTCCGTGGGCTCTCCGGAAAAAAAAAAAAATTTAGAAATTTTTTGTCTCGCGGTATTTATCATGTTTGCGCAATAGCCGGAGCTCTTAAAAAAATTTTTAAAAAATGCACCGAAACTAGAGATTTTAAGTTATAAAATGGTTTTCATTCAATTTCGATACGATTATTTTTCACCAAGTTACAGCCTTCCAAAAATCACTAAAAATTTATAAAATTTTTCTGTTCCTTTAATTTTTTGCGTAAGTGTATGATAAGATCGGATTGGATCTGGGTAATTTAAGTTTAGGTATAATCATATATAAGCCTATTATAATTACATCTGTTTATAGATCTGGCTGACATAAAAGTCAATTTATAATTATATATAATTACTTATAGGTTACACTGAGAAAAAAAAATACTTTTATCAAGAACATTTACTTGCGACAAAAACATATATTCTTGATAATTTTCAAGAATATATAATTTTGTCTCAAGAATTCGTAGAATTAAAGGAAATAATTTTTATTTAATTCAAGTAGAGCTATTCTTTTGTTTACTCATAATATAATATCAAATTCATATAATAACAAAAATAAATTTGAAGCTCTTTTCTCAAGAAATTGGTAATTAATAATAATAATATAAAAATTTTGATCGGATTTCTTCAACCAAGAAATTCTTGTTTGGAAAATAGTATTTTTTTTTTTCAGTGTAATGCATGATTCGATCCGATCAGATCGATTGGATCCTGTTTTATTTTTATCGTGATAATAAGCACAACCTCTCTGCTTTGCGTTTGAATCGTGCAAAAAGAATAATAATATTTCAAAATTTGAAGTAAGTTGTAGAGAAAAATGGAGCACGAAGTATCTAATTTAACTATTAATGCTTGTAGACTTTTTTTTCACCGTAAGTTAATGAAAAGTTATTGTTTTGTAATTTTTTGTATCGATTTTAATTACTATTCTTGTTTTCATTTCAATTATTTTAAACAAATCTACATCAAGTTTTCAATATTTTAAATAAAAAAATTTTGAAAAAAGAAAAAAGTCAGGATCATAGATTTGATAATTTAACGAGAAAATAATACTCTATAAATAAATTTTAAATTGCTGTGAAGAGGACAGTGGTCATACCGAATTAGTAAATGGAAGTATCACTTGGACTGGAACGAGGAAATAATGAGTGTTTCGGAAAGAGTTGAATGCGTCAACGGCGAGCGTTCAATCAGAGAAAAAAATATAAAATAAATAAATAAACTTCAAAATGATATGCAAACAGGTTTGCTTGAATTGGTTCAGATTTAGTTTATATTAGTTCTAGTCATTTATTTATTTTATACGATTATTTTTTTTTTCCAATTATACTAATTAATAGTTTTTTTGAATTACAAATTTTAATCATGAAAATATATAATATAATTATGACACAGAAGTTTAACTTCAATAAGGATTGTAGGACGGATTCAAACTTGTCGTTATTACCCTTAAATGCCATAAGCACTAGCAGAGCAATCGGAAATGTGTGGGATGATAAGTAGGGTACTGTAATAGCTTTCTATCTTTGCTTAAACATAGTTTCCCAACTTCGATTCAACTTTTAACTCATAGAGTTACTGATAATCCATTAAATGTGCGGTGGATGCAAAAGGAAATAGTAATTCCGACTATTCGAAATTTGTTGAGGATTTCAAAAGCTGCTTTAGATCTTATTTTATTCAACCAAACGATTACCTAGAGAATATATAAAATAGTGAATGAATAGATTTAAAATTATGAAATAAAGCTAATTTATCTACACTGTACAAAATTTATGGAATTACTGCTAAGTGAATGCACAGTAGATAATTACACACCTCCATCGCGAATCGGAGGGGTAGTGTTCTACTGTCGACAACTTCACAATCCGGGTCTCAGTCAACTTAAATCATCGTCAGTAATTTTTTTTGGCTGAGATTATTCTTAAAATAATCTGGAAACTGGTTGACCCTGCAGGCCGGCTCCAAAACTTTCCGCTGTTTTAGAGCTCCAGGAGCTCAAAAACATTATTGCCAGTGCATGTTCGAGCTCTTTATTCTCGACAATACCTTTGAGTTATATATTTTCAAGATCTTCGAGCTCGAAAAAAGTTAGGTTTTGTATTAATCTTTGAGAATTCAAGAAATTGTAAATAATCAATAAGGATCGTTTTTTAACGTTTTGCTTACGATTATGCTTGATACATTCAATGTTTTTTGACAGGAATCAATAAAAATTATCAAGATGAAGAGTTACATGAACTTTGAATAATAGCAGAGAGTTAATATATAAAACATAAAAAAAAAATGTCAAAAACAGTACTTTAACCCTGGTGACCTTGATTCAGCGTGATTTAAGGTGATTCACGGTGAATATAGTCTATTTAAAAAAAATACACCATTTATTTTGAAGCATCGTAGGTAATATTCATTTAAAATTTCAGGTCAGTAGGTCTTTTTCCCTAAAAACGTAAAAATTTTTATTTCTTAAGCCCCCAAACAGCCCTATAACAGTGGATTTTACAAAAAAAAATTGAGCCATCAATTTTCTCGTATCGTTGGTGATTTTTATTTCAAATTACAAATCTGTAGGTGTTTTAGTCAGAAAACGTAAATATTTTCATTTCTAACGCCCCCGCACAGCCCCACCAGTGTCGATTTAAGAAAGAAAATTACACCATCGATTTTCTCAGTTCGTCAGTAATGTTTTGACCCGCAATTGTTTTATTGCAATTATGTGATTACGTATTGACCAGTAGTCAATACCAAAAAAAGGCGACGAGTGAATGAAGGCAAGGATGGGTTTTAAATTTTACTCAGATTTATTTTGAGTGAAGCGTGCTGCTTCTTACAAGTTCAAAGAGATAACTGACTACATAAAAATAGCTTAAATTCTAAGTTACAATTTTTGCGAGGGTGGGAATTAGCTAGGAAGTAGGAACTCGGAAACACCTATTGGCTTTTCTTGTGATCAGACCTTGGAAAAGAGATGAGAAATCGGTCATTGGCTGGTAATTAAAAAGTGGCTGCGTAGGAGAGTCGTAGGCGGGCCCTTTATGGGCCTAAGGGATCGTGGGATTACATGAAACATAAACACAATTTTACTTATTTTTATGACTTAAGCCAGGGTGAACTTTTTTCTTATTAAGTGCGAGGCTTATGGCCCTATAACAAAAAATATGAGAAATGTTTATAATTTAAGCCTTTGCAGCTGCGTGGTCCCTTTCGCGACAATAGCGAAAGGCCTTGAAGAACTCATGAGGTTTTTTTAGAGTTGTAAACTTTAGAGTTTACAAACCCAAAATGTGCAAGGCAGATGTTGAGTGCAGTAAAATGAAATAAAATAAAATGTAACAAAATAAAAATAAAATAAAAATAAAAGAAATGAAAGTAAACTCCACATAAGTTTTCAGCATATGAAACGGAAAAACTATAAAAATAATAAAATATTTGACATTATTAAAATTTAAATATTATTTTAGTTGAATTTAATTGAGCTAAAGAATATTCTAAATAATGAGCTAAATTAATTTAAATCAGAGGAGACGGAACATGCCACCCCCCTTGAACTATATGAGTTCAATCGTGATTAATCCTGGACGTTTTCCTCAAATGGCAATGGACCCAGCTTCTTGGTACAACGTTTGTATTCCCCGGAGGTGGTCTTAACAGTGGCGGCCCGAACTATGCCGTCTTTTCCCGGATGAATTGCGCTAATGCGCCCGAGAAGCCACTGCAGAGGAGGTAGATTGTCTTCGGCAATTAGCACTAGGGTGCCAACCTGCAGGTTATTGTGCCCCTTTGACTGTCCTGGACAATTAATGAGCTGATGAAGATATTCCTTATACTACCGTTTCCAGAAGTGCTGGTTGATTTGTTGCGCATGTTGCCATGTGGACAGACGATTCGAATTTGTGTCAGTCCAATCTTCTTCTGGGAAGCTCGTCAGAGGACCACCGGATAAGAAAATGACCGGGAGTTAAGGGAAGAGGATCGTTGGGATCCGAGGACATGGGAGATATAGGGCGAGAATTCAAAATTGCCTCGATTTTTATCATACATGTTTCAAGTTGATCATTTGTAAGTAATGTATCACCCATGGTGCGTGTTAAATGGTGCTTAAAGGATTTAACGGCAGCCTCCCAAAGTCCTACAAAATGAGGGGCTCTAGGAGCGATAAAATGCCACTTTATTTTTTTCTTTTGAGCATATTTCTGTATGGAGTTTTTATATTCCGTGGATTGCACGAGATTATAAACTTCCTCCAGCTCACGATTGGCACCTACAAAGTTAGTACTGTTATCCGAAAAAATGTCGGTAGATTTTCCACGTCTAGAGAACAGGCGTTTTAGAGCCGCGATAAAAGTCTCACTTGTGAGATCACTCGCGATTTCGAGGTGCACCGCCTTTGTAACCATACAGACGAATACCACCACGTAAACCTTTAGTCTTTGTCGATTGCGATGACGTTTTTCTTTAATGTAGTAATATGGGATGGCGTTGACCCTCCAGTAATTCCGAGTGAGCAAGTCGGCCACCGACTCGAAGAATCCCCGCAGAATCAAGAAAAGGATTTAGGGGTATTAAACGACTATTATCTGAAATAAGACTCCCGTTTTTTAAATGATTAATTTCTTTTGAAAAGGCTGATGATTGAACCATCTTAATTATTGCTTCCAGTGCTGCTGACATTTCAGACGACTCTAGCTGAGTAAATATTCGTAACGATTTTTTGCGTTTCAAATTATTAAAGAACCGTAAAACATATGCAATGATCCGAATCGTTTTATCGGTAAACTTGTAACGCTCAATAAGTGAGGGCTCCCGTAATTCTAACTTAAAACAAGTCAGACCTACAAGCTTGATTGGTTTTAATTCTGGAGTGTTAATGGCCGATAAATTAGTTTTGGGCCATGAGTCTTGATCACCAATCAACCAGGACGGTCCCATTGACCATAAGGAACCTAGGATAAACTCGGGAGGGGTCTGGCCTCGAGATACAAGATCTGCAGGATTATCTAGGGAAGCCACATGCCTCCAATAACAAGAGGGAGTTAATCGCTGCACCTCGGCCACGCGATTAGTGACAAAAGTTTTTAAACGATGTGGGCAGTATTAAGCCAATGTAGTGTTATAGTCAAGTCTGACCACAGATAACACTCGTTTATATTAATTAATAAGGCTTGCTTGACTACATTAAAAAGCCGTGCAAGAAGCAGAGCGCCGCAAAGCTCCAGGCGAAGTAACGAGATTGAACTAACAGAAGCAACTCGAGATTTGGAGCATATCAGTCGAACGTGGACCGCGCCATTTTTGTCCGTAGAGCGCAAATATAGACAAGCACCATATGCCTTCTCGCTAGCGTCACTAAAGCCGTGTAACTGTACATCAGTGGAGCCGGCTATGGTAATGCATCAGTTGAACCGCAAAGCTTCGATCAAGGGAAGTTGCTCTTGATAAGATGCCCAAGCGGTATGAATTTCATGGGGGACGGATTCGTCTCAATTGACGCCGGTCTTCCACAATGATTGCATTATTATTTTAGCATGCAGGGTAACCGGACCCGATAGACCGAGAGGGTCAAACAATTGTGCTATTTCAGATAGAATGCTGCGCTTAAAGACTGCTGTAGCTTTGATCTTACTTACACTGTAGAATATATCATCTTCCTTAGCGTTCCAGTAAGTACCCAATGTTTTGATTGTGGTATCTGGATTAAGCGACATGTTTGTGATGCTGGGATGGGCATCACAATCAAATATAAGAGTGGGGTCATTGGAAGCCCATTTCCTCAAGTTGGGGCCACCCTTTTTCATTATGCTATTTAATTCGTCATGAATAATCTCAGCCTCATGACGCGTATCTGCACCAGTAAGCAGATCGTCAACGTAAAAATCTCTTTTAAGTATAATGGAGGCGCGAGGATGTGATTTACCCTCATTATCGGCGAGCTGATGTAATGATCGAGTCGCTAAATGAGAGGCACATGCAGTACCGTATGTGGCGGTGTTAAGTGTGTACGTTTTCACGGGTTCAGAAGGATCGCTACGAAATAATATTTTCTGTTACTTTCTGTCCTCTGGATGCACTAAAATTTGACGATACGTTTTTTCGAAATCGGCTGTGAGGACGAAAATATATGAGCGATAGCGAGTAAGAATAATAAATAAATCATCTTGTAGTTTCGGACCCACCATCAGGGTATCGTTCTAGGAAATTCCGCTTGAGGTTTTAGCGGAGCCGTCAAAAACCACTCGAGTTTTCGTGGTAATACTATCTTGCTTTATAGCAGCATGATGCGGGAGGTAGAATCCCTGCGCTGAATCGCATGCGCTATCTGCGATAGACATGTGCTTTAAATCAATGTATTCATCCAAAAATGCAATATAATCAGCGGACATTGTTTTGTCTCGAATGAGCCGTTTCTCCAGTGAGTGGAAACGGCGAGAAGCTGAGGTATAAGAATCACCTAGCTTTGATTGATTGCTATTAAAAGGCAATCGAACTACATATCGGCCAGATGAGTCCCTTGTAGTGTGAGATGAATAATAATCCTCACACAACCGTTCTTCAGGGGACAAATCTTTAGGATTAGATAATTCCTCTATTTCCCAGAACTGAGTAAGATTAAAGTCAGGAATTTGCTGACTCATTGCGAGATGACAAGATATGTTTGGTTTTTTGAAGGAGTTGCTTAAGCTGACAGCCACTATCCAACCGAGCTGAGTTTTCTGTAACACTGCATCAGGATGGTTTTTTAAAGCAATTTGGCCTATGCTTAAAAGTTTATAGAATAAATCAACACCTATGAGAGCATCGACTGCGGATGGCTTGAAGAACTCTGGGTCTGCCAAGACAATGTTCTTGGGTATCTCCAAATGGGCCAAGTCAACTGCCATGGAAGGCATTGCTCTACTAATCTGCGGTATTATTAAAAACTCTACGTTTTTCGAAAATTTGCTAAACCGTGACTGTTGCCCGAGCCGAATGCGTTATGTTTGTGCACAGATCGTCAACGCCGTTGACTGCAATGTTAACTGACATTCGATTCAGCTATAAAAAAAACAAGCGGTTGCTTCGGTCATAAAATGGGCTTGGGAGCCTGCATCCAAGAAAACACGTGTAACGGAGTGATATCCTTCCACATTACATTTTAAATTAAATTTCGACTCGCGCCAAAAGATCCGGCCTCCTTCTTCAACAACTGTCAATAAACGAGGAAATACAGTTATTGATGCGCCGGGGTCGCTATGGTCGAGTCCCGACATTTGGTTTTAGGAGTTGGCCAGCCTGACTGGAGAGGTACGAGGGCCAGAGACGACGAGTGATCGGTCTCTTGGCTCGCAGCAACCGCCGTGGACGGACGTGCCTTACTACGACTACCACTAACATCTTGGTTTCCACAAATTTCTATCTACTACTACTACTACTACTACACGTGCTGCTAGTCATCATAAAATTGGGCCAAGAGCATATAAGCCCACGGCTCGTGGAAGCTTATTCCTTAATTAAGTTTATTAAGTTTATTTAAACGGTTATTTATATAATATTTATTGTGGATTGGACCTGGTTGATTGGAAAGGATTAGAATGGTTTGGTGGACTTGGAAGGAAGGACTGGTTATGGTTTTGGTCTTGGAGGAAAAGGATCGGTGGAATAAGAAGGACTGGTTAAGGTTGGAGATTGTTGGAGTAAGTGAACTCGTTTGGTTATTGTCGGGTTAATTATTTTATTGTTAAATAATATTCTATTAATTGAGGAGTCGTTATTTACAAAAGAAGTCGAGTCGGTTTTGTTAAATTAGTCGAGTCAGTGTCATCAGTCATTTTGGTTATTGTTCATCTTTCATCAAATTATCTGTAAAGCGGCTTCGTTTCAATAAATGTCACTGTTTTTATATTTAAATTTGGTATATTAAACTAATTTATCGCAACCTTCCTGATAAGTTAAGTATAAGAATTCTCTCTTCTAGTTTTAATACTGTGTGATCCAGTACGGGGCTTACCGTCACCTGGAGATACTGAGTTCAGCTAGGCAGGTTTGCAAGACACCTTAAGTTTTGCACATGTGTGGGACACTTATTGTATTGAGACCACAAATTCAATTAATATAATAAGTGCACCCATAACACGACATGGCTTAGATATCCCCTTTTATCCCCTGAGCGTTTACTATGTCTACTAACGCCGTAGCTAATAATGCCTCTGAAAAAACGAGAGCATGCATACTTTGGATCTTAGCTCCAGGCCTTGAAGAAGAAGACGGCGGATCCTGTTCCACAGACAAGTTCTGTGGCCAATCAAAATGCAGGAGTGTGTTGTGCCGACCGTCACACGTGCGGCATTTACTTTTCGAGGTACATTGACAAGAATGATGCGATTTAAGCAAGCAATTAGTGGACCAACCATTTCTCTTCGCTAATTCATATCGAGAGAAGGGCCTTAACTCGAGAAATGTGCCACAAAAAAGATCCTATAACATTTCGTGATAAGTCTGATAGTTTCACCGGAAAAGTAAAACGATCTCCAACTTTACTTCGAGCTCTAATAACATTGAAACAGATGGATTTATCGAAAAATGATAAAAGACCTTTTTTTGTAGAGCGTTCAATTTCCTACAAAAATATGTATTTTTCTCTTTGATCTATTGATTTGTTAACGAGGTTAAAAATACTTAAAGCTAAAAAAAAAATTTTTCCCATGTTATTTAAATGGGAAAATCGAATTTTTCAATGAGCTAGGTCTGTAATCGAAATAGAATTTTTTTTCATGCGCGAAAATTTTTTTTTTTGTGTTGAACTATGGTTTTTTCCACATGCACTTGAAAAAAAAAAATCTGGCTCCGAAATGAAGCACCCTAATATATATATATATATATGACCAGGCTAAAAAAATCGAGTATTTTTTTTTTTTCGATAATGTGAAAATATTATTCCTGATGACCAAAAAAAATTATCGTGTAAGTTTGAGCCCTTCATATTGATATTAAGAGGTGTATCGTTACGACTTTTAGTTTTATGACAGAAATTTCATTTTTTACCCAAAACTCGTAAATTATTTATCTAAAAAATTTGAGCAATGTATATTCTTAAAGTAAATTGAATTCCCTACAAAAAATTTCTCTTAGTAAATTGACGTAAAACGAGCCGTTTCCCTGTAACCGTGCCTTAAACATTGATTTGTTTTTTAAATTCTTTGTTTCTATTTCGGATTTATGTAACTACTAGAAATATTAAAATGGTTTTTAGTCAAGATACATATTCTTGAAAGAAATTTAATGCTCTACAAAAAAGGTGTCTTAACATTTTTTGCTAAATTCACTCCTTCGAAAGTTATTCAAGGTTGAAGTTGAGTCAAAACGACTTTAATAACCTGAATAACTTTTGAAGGAATGAATTTAGCAAAAAATGTTAAGACACCTTTTTTGTAGAGCGTTTAATTTCTTTCAAGAATATGTATCTTGACTAAAAACCATTTCAATATTTCTAGTAGTTACAAAAATCCAAAATAGAAACAAAGAATTTAAAAAACAAATCAATGTTTAAGGCACGGTTACAATGAAACGGCTCGTTTTACGTTAATTTACTAAGAGAGATTTTTTGTAGGGAATTCAATTTTCTTTAAGAATATACATTGCTCAAATTTTTTAGATAAATAATTTACGAGTTTTGGGTAAAAAATGAAATTTCTGTCAAAAAACTAAAAGTCGTAACGATACACCTCTTAATATCAATATTAAGGGCTCAAACTTGCACAATAATTTTTTTTGTCATCAGGAATAATATTTTCACAATATCGAAAAAAAAAATAGTCGATTTTTTTGGCCCAGTCTAATATATATATATATATATATATATATATATATATATATATATATATATATATATATATATATATATATATATATATATATATATATATATATGTATATATATACATATATATATTAACGGGTTTTTCACCACCGGGGATCTACCGGAGTGAAGTCCGAATACACTTACGATTTTTGGCAACCTTGTTCAAAATTTTTAAAGTTGGGCGCCAGGTGATGTTATGATCACCAAATAAACAATTATCGAAAATGTCGGCTCAGAATTATAAATCAGAATTACAAATCAATCATTTGTATATTAAACAGGAAATCAATTGATCGTTATGACAAAAATTATCGGTTACAAAACAAAATATAATTTGCCGTTGTCGGCTTGACTCGATACAAACAATATTATCAAAAAAATCCTAGTTGATCGAAAAAAACAAAATCAGTTCATTGCTCAAAGAAAACACAGTCGGTTGACAAAATCAAAATAAAATAATTTTATTGTCCGGAGACACACATACAGCGGAAGTATTAACGAAATACTTGACGAGTGACGTCAGAGTATTCTTACACGGCGAGGCGACAAGACTGCTGTTGCGAATGAGACACGGATAATCCGTAATTCTCAGAACTGCTCGAGTGAAATAAAATAAAATAATATTATATTTCAGTAACGCGTGCGATTTCACTATCATATAATTGCTACACGTAATTAGTTATTTCGTTAATTAATTATTATCGCACTTCATTTGTTTATTAACAAAACAATTCAGTCGTACACTTTGTCAGTTTTCGTGCTAATGCTTCGGCTTGTTCACAGTAGACAGTTTATTGTTCACTCGGAATTTATTTAATATCAGTCACTTTAATTGATCGTTAATTAATACGCGGATTGTTCTTTAAAAAGTCGTAAATCGAATTGTTCAAAAATCGGGATCGGAATTGTTCTTTTGGTCGAAGTCGAATTGTTCAAATACAAAAACGCGGCCGTTCCATTCGGCATCTATCCCGGATCTCTTGTCACGATCAATGCGCCGGGTCGATTGCTCGGTTAAAGTCGGAATGGTGATCATAGATGTCACCAAAATTTACTCACCGGGTAATGATTTATCAAATTTGGATTAATTTCAAACCATGGGTCGATGTCGAATTTTTCATCATGTTACAATATATATATATATATATATATTGAGACAAATCGCTTTTCGTCTTCGCGATTTTTACCAGCAGCCACCAGAATTCGCGGGTTGAACCCTGGCTTAGGCTGGCCTCTAACAAATTTTATTTTACTTGGACAGAGCAGTGGGCTGGGGTTCTTGCAAAGCAAAGACCCGCACTTATTCAAACTCGGCAACGTATGAGAAAACTTATTAACTTACCTCACGGCTTATAAAATTATAGAATATTCTTATTGATGGTCGAATTACTATTTGTAACTTAATTAATATTTATTTTATCAGACTATTCGATAAGCTTACCAGTAAAATAGGAAATAAAAGGGATGAACAGATAAAAGATACAGTGAATGATTAACAAGTGCAATGATTGTTTATTGCCAATTATAATAATAAAAATTACTTACAAGAAAATGCAAGCGCTGGATACAATGTAGACAGATTCGTGGCACAGTACAAATTTTATATCGCGAGTATATCGCCGGTAACGTACAGTGATATTTGTTTAAACTAACTTTGTTTATAATAATCAGTAACTTGGACAGTAAAGTATATCGCAAGAGAATTGCTAGTAATACAACTATAACGCAAGTTAATTTCCCGATTTACAAAGTAGTTATCCGTATTAATAAGATCGCAAATAAATTGCTAGTATATGACAGTGAAACTAAATTATACGTCTTATCACTACTTGATCCAGGATCGAAGTGAAGTTCAATCACCGTAGGGTCTTAGGGCTGAGTTTTTGGGCTCGCTCCCCATTTCCCCTCACGGTCATGCGTTGAGGTGATAACTAGTCATGTGACCATGGCACTATGACTAGCTTTAGGTGGTTTCAGACGGCAACGAGACGGGGAAAAATGAGAACCGCAAGGCTGAGGAAGAAGATGACAATTCACATTGTCTCAATATATATATATATATATATACGATATAAGGCGCCTTGTCATCACGATAGTGCCCGCAATTCTTAACAGATCTTAATGAAATTTTATCCACTTATTTATTGGACGATTATCTTGATCAAGCTCGAAGATGAGTCCAATCAGTCGATTAATTTGGAAGTTGTGAATGTTTGAAATTTTTTTTGATGTTCAGAAAAATGAATTTTCTGGCTTTATCCTTAAATAACTTTTGAACCGAAAATGATGTCGTTGGAAATTCCCAAAATGTTTTTAAATTTTACTTTCTTGGCAAACATTACTTAAATATTTGTACCTTCAAATAATATCTTTTTAGAAGTCCAACATTTGCTTTCTACATTTAAAATAAAATCCCAATTTTCATTAATCGAAGTACAGATCGTAACAAAAAACTTCAATAAATCGACAATTTATGACTTACTTCTCAAGAATTCAGTTTTAAGTTTTTTCCAAAAATATCCATTTTTGCAACTATCCCGTCAGCTGAACTAAATTACTTTATTACTCCTTTGGACCCAAATACTTTCCCATGCCTTTCTCAAGCCCATGTGTTTCTCATATTGTTCTACCGTCTTACAGTACTTCGAGAGTTCTATCCTTTTCTACTTTCTATTGGTCTTTCTCTTAGTTTCTCTCATTCGTTCTACTTTTCTTCCTTCTAACTATTTTCAAATACATTAATAATTTGAATCATTTATATAATGGACTTCTGGATAGTTTTAAAACCAGAAGTTACTCCAAGTGATTTGATCAGAAGAATTTCTGGAATTGATGTATTTGAAAATAGTTAGATTAATTTTTTAGTTATTGTTATGTTTATAAGTATTTTGGTATAGGATTTTTGAACGATTTTGACGTAATTTAAAATTTAATTTGAATTTCTATGATCTACGGTTGGTAACAGGTAAGCGTATTTGTGAAGATAGAGGGAGCCTTTGGTGTTATAGGTTTAAAGTGTATGTGTGTACTCACAGTCTCACACACGTATACCCAGTAAACACATTGACGTAAATTTGACGTCAGAGTGACGTTACGCTATGTCATCATTTACGTAAGATATAAGTCACGAATGAGTCAGGTGTGACTCATTATTTCCCACTTTTTTATGTAAGATTATGATGTAAAACTAATGACGTATGCATGATGTAAATGTGATGTCTGTGTGACCTTTTATGACGTCAATATGACATACGGGTGATGTCAAAATTATCAATTCGGAAAAAATATTTTAAAAAATAAAAAAATAAAATGAAATACCGAATTTTTGATTTGATTATTACCGCGCGAACGCATTGTGAATTCTGAAACAAGATTAGATAACGTTAAATGATGAAAAAATCCTGGGCGTCTGCTGGGTTCGAACACGGCTCCTCTTGGCTGGTAGTCCTGAATGTTGCTCACTGGTCCACATCACGAGAGTTCAAATCTCGTGCTTAATTGATGTATTTAGAGTGAAATGCCGGAAAAGACAGAGTTAATAAGTTTTCGTGATGGATTTTTACAAAATTTAAAAAACTCCATGAATTTATATGAAATTTTATAGAAGCAATATTTGTCGACCTCGATGATAATTGTATAAAATTTCATTAAGTTTTATCAAATTTTTTAATTTTTTGTTGTGATGTGAAATTTAAAAAATCTTAAATAAAATTTTGCGAAACATTAAATAATTTCACAAAATCGTATGAAATTCAATCGATTGAAAAATTGTGATACTAAACTTTAAAATCATAATAGCAAAAGAGTTCAAACTGTCGTTACATTTTCTTTGTCATCCTAAATGATATTTTCGATATATCATTTAAAAAAATAAAGTTAATTTTTTTATGCTCACGCTAATGTTCTAATCTAAAACGTCTGAATGATCTATTATCGAGTTTATCGATTACTTTGACCCCAAAAATGTTCGACGTTTAGTTGTTATTTTTACACATTTACACATGTTTGAAAATTCATTCTATGATTGTTTTATTTCAATGAATAGATGATAAAAAACTATGACTCGGACATTACATCAGCATTGCGTAAAATACTGACTTGTCACTGATGTAAAGATATTATTTAAGAGTGACATCCTCATTACGTATAACTGTGACTTTGCTACTGACATAAATGTATGATTTTAAAATTACGTCATTATGATATACGGATAATGACTTTATTATTACATAACAATGTGATGTAGATTCTATGTCAAACGTACGTAATACATAAGTCATAACTGTGACATAGTACAAGAGTCATACTTACATCAATATGATGTCACAAGCTTTACATCATATTAAAGTCATGTAGAACGTCAGATTGACATCAAATTTACATCAGATGTCGTGACATTGCTATGACCTACGTATGACGTCAAAATAAGGTCATGTGTTCACTGGGTAGTGATCTTGTAACTAAGATGGCGTAAACACGTGATGGCTTGGGTTTATTATATTTTTTTATATGTTATAGTGTACAACATTATAAATGACTTTTGTTATTTTGTAATTTTATAAGCCCACTCTTAAATGATGTACAGAATTCACCATCGAACTGTATGTTATTGTAATTTTTATACAAATGAAATACGACAAGTAATTATTATAAGGTTTGACTACATCAAGAGCACATATTATGGTATATTATATAAAAAATTAAATGATTTTTGATTACTGGGTTAGATTTAAATCTGTATAATTATAGGTAGTAAATTATATGTTTGTATTTCTTTGTAGAACGCCGGAAGAAGAGTCAATAAAGACACGAAACGTCGCGAAATAATAAACAATCTTGAGTTGTTATTTTGATTACTACCTCTCAATCAATAATATAAAAAAATAACTATTTCTTACTATTTTATTATAATTACAGAATTTAAAAAAAAAAACTTATTAAATTTAATTGAAAATTTATCAAGAACCCAGTTGAATTATCTTGCTCTACCACCATTATTAGAAATGATATTTATTGTAAAAATGTACACGGAAAGAATTTTTGTATGAATATTGCCATGTCGTTTATTCTAAAAATCTCTCTAAATCCAGTTATCTTGGGCCATTACGACTTTTTACTTTTGACTTACGAAATTTTACTCACCCAATGAGTAAAAATTGATCAGATGAATTTTTACTCACAATTATGAGTAAAAATTACCCCTAGTGGCTATGTAAATAAACACTCTCTAATTCAATGTTTACTCGTAAGTTATGATAAAAAGTTGATAATTCGTTTGATAAAATTTATATTGAATTGAAATAAGAATTACAATTAATAGATTGAAATTACTATAAAAAATGTAAAACTATCTAATCGCATTAGAATATGACTTGAAATAAATATTTTGAAAAAGAAAAAAAAAGAATAAGTGTATGTATTATTATTTTATTAAATTAATTTTTATCAGTAAAGTTACAAAGTTGCGGTTATTGATTGCAAATAATAACGAACTAAAAAACATTTTAATTGTTAGTTGTAAATAACTTTGATCGGAAAATTAAAATATTCATTACTTAAAACTTAGTTTATTTCAAAAATCAATAATTATTAATTGAAGATAACTATAATAATAAGTTCTTTGAATAATTGATAATTTATGAGTAGATTTTTTCATTTAACGAGAATTAATCATGGACCACTGCACGGAAAAATTCACCACAAGTGGCCCAACGTCGCAAACCGATGATCGGCCAGTCATAAGTAGCCATTTATTGGCCAGTCACCGGCAGCGTTGTATGACTGGCGTTTTCTTTACAGAAAGGCATATTCTGATATGAAACCAGTAATGCCATAACATATGGGGCATTCCATGCCAAATCACCGAGGTTTTGACCCAACCCCTTTCGATTTCGCTGAAACTTTTTTATCATTTTCTATCCTACCAAAGACATTTTTCTGAATTGTTTCAGATTTTTTTACTCAACCCAAAAAAAGTTACGGATTTTTGAAAAAAACCGCTCTTTTTTTTTTTAATTGCTATAACTTTCTCACAAATTAACCTTTCGGCACTTTTTGTTTTTCAAAATTTGTATTTTTAAATGTAGTTTTCAGAAAAAAACACAAATAATTTTTCGGAAGTCACGATACATGAAATATTTCAGTTTTTTCAAAAAAACCGTCATTTTTTCGAAGTCCGAAACCTTTGATTCTCAATTTTTTTGACTCATAAAAAACTTCGACTAAGACAGTATTTAACCCCGCTATTCCCATTTTGTGCCGACTTTCCTTTATATTTTTTTTTTTTTCGATTGAAAATAAAAAAATTTCTAAATTTGGCTTATTTTTTATGACTTTGCGCTGAAGTTTTTTTGAATTGTTATTAAAAGCTCAGAAGTTGAATAAAATTGTACAAAAACAATCGTAAAATGTATTAGGGGCAAGAATTAATTTTTTCGGAGGAAAATTCCCAATTTTTAAATATAGTAAAACCTAAACTTACAATTAACCTTCTCAATAAGACAATTAATAGATATACTGAGAAAAGTAAAGATAGCCCGAACTGAGAATTGAACCTAGACACAAAATGGGAATAGCGGGGTTAAATACTGTCTTAGTTGAAGTTTTTTTTGAGACATAAAAATTGAGAATCGAAGGTTTCGGACTTCGAAAAAATGACGGTTTTTTTTTTAAAAACTGAAATATTTCATAAATCGTGACTTCCGAAAAATTTTTTGTATTTTTTTCTAAAAACTACATTTAAAAACACGAATTTAGAAAAAAAAAAAGTGCTGAAAGGTTAATTTGTGAGAAAATTATAGCAATTAAAAAAAAAAGAGCGGTTTTTTTCAAAAATCCGTAACTTTTTTTGGGTTGAGTAAAAAAATCTGAAACAATCCAGAAAAATGTCTTTGGTAGGATAGAAAATGATAAAAAAGTTTCAGCGAAATCGAAAGGGGTCGGGTCAAAACCTCGGTGATTTGGCATGGAATGCCCCATATACATTCAAAAATTTGAATAAAAACTCTCTTCGATTAGACTACGCTATTTTGTTAAAAAATAAAACGGCTGCTGGTAATTCACCAGGTTTAGGCCATTACTAATTGCCAATGCTTGGCTGATCGATGGCAGTCAGACATCGGCCAATCTACGGCTTTTTTTTCATTAACGGCGACTTTGTATGGGGAGTTGAAAAAATAACATTTTATGTCATTTTCGCCGGCTAAATCATGATATAATGTACTATAATGTGTTTGAGTTTAAAAAGCTCATAAGATAACAATGGCATTCAAAAGTATTTTCGAGCTCGAAGAGCCCGAGAATCTATTCACAACATTGTTTTCGAGCTCTTTGAGCGGGAAGTTTTGGGGCTGGCCTGCAGGGCCAACCCCATGCCCAGATTCTTTAACTTAAGAACTCGAAATAAAAATGCACCCTCAATTTTTTATAGTGTACTTTCAAATTTAATTCTACCGACTAAGAGCAAAAATCTATTTGAATTAAAAAAGTACCAGTAGAGATGATTAATTTTATTAATTGTAAATAATATTCTTTTTCTACTTTTGTTTGTCTATTTATTTCATTTTGCTCATTTCAGTGGTAAGTTGGCGGTAAAACCAAAAAGCTTAAAAGCTAATTTGTATCTGTTATTTGCAGCAAGATTTTTTTTACGTTTTATTTTGTAGATTCAATCTATAAAGTAAGAATAAGAAGATAAGAAGAAGCATAATGATCTTAATTCGTTAACGCCAAGATAAACATTTGTTTTTATCTTATTGGAACAAACTGTCCGACCCTTGTCTTCCTCACTGTCTTTCTACTTTCGTCGATATGTCTTTGTTCATCTTGACAACTTAAACTTAGTTTGTACTTATCTGATAGAACTATAAATAATATTTACCCACATTTTATGTATATATATATATATATTTTTGTTTATGATAAATGATTTAGGGTCATAAATATGTTATTTACATGATTTTGTCAAACAATTAAAACTGGGTGATAATGAAGTTAATACGAATACACAAAAGTTTAGGGAAAGATAGTTGTTTATTTTGAACTGAAATTTAAAATAAGTTCTCCAAGGGGTCGTACACGATGTTGACAATGTCGACAGCAAATATTTTTGAAAAATGCAATCTGGTAAAAACTGCTTTATTTAACGCGAATATTTTAAGTACTGTTTAAATGTTCTGCCATGAAAACTCTTCTGTTTCACTATTTTTCTTCCCTCAACACGAAAATTAAATAAAACTATTTTTTAATTTAATTAATTTCTATGAGTAAAGTTATAAAATTGCGGTTGTTGTTTGCAAATAATAACGAACTAAGAAATATTTTAATTGTTAGTTGGAAATCACTTTCATTGGAAAATTAAAATATTCATTACTTAAAACTTAGTTTAATTCAAAAATCAATAATTATTAATTAAAGATAACTATAATACTAAGTTATTTGAATAATTAATTAGAAGATTTTTTCATTCAACACGAATCAATAATGGACCACAGATTCACCAACAGTGGCCCAACGTTGCGGACCGATAATCAGCCAGTCACAAGTAGCTGTTCAATGACCAGCTATCGGCAGCAGCGTATGACTGGTGTTTCATTACGGAAAGTCATATTCTGATTTGAAACTAATCATGCCATAACATATTCATTCAAAAATTTTAATAAAAACACACTCGATTTGACTACGCTATTTTGATAAAAAATTAAACGGCTGCTGGTAATTAACCAAGTTTCGGCCATTACTAATTGCTAACCCTAGGGATTCAGGCGCCACCTCCGAAACTCAGCTAAAACTCAGGGTATCGATGGGGTTTGGGCAGTGTTTTGACGGTAGAAACGCGAAGTTTTGTGTGCAATCATGACACGAGATTCTGTAGGTTTTTCTCGCCATAATTTTGGCGTGTCAGTCAATGTATACTATCGTATTACCACCAAAACTATATAGATTTAATTAGACTAGGTTTATCTGCCAGAAGCATTGTGGATACGGCAACGCAGTATAGGCCTGACGGACATACTGATATTGCGGCGTCCGTGACAACTATCGCCAATGTTACTATTCTCGCAATGGTTGAATCATCTATGCATACAATTTTACAACGTATAAAAATCTTCGATACCATACGTTCAAGCCCATACTGGCATAGTGATATCCGAAAAATATTTCTTACCGTGTTTTATGAACGTTTTCTTTTTGGTCCTGTATTTTTTATAAACAATTCATAAGTTGTACTTGAGGTTATTTGAAAAACCGAAAACCACTGTGAGAACACCGCGAAAATCCTGTGGAAAAATCTCATTGACTCCACAAATACTCCCAAAAAAATCCGCTTGAAAAACTCCATGAGAACACTGACAAAACTACGGATAAATCCCACGAAAACACCGAAGAAACTTCGTGAAGACTCCGCTTGAACGCCAGTAATACTCCGTGGATACATCTGCACTACTCCGCAAACACTCCGTGAGAACACCGACAATACTTTATGAATACTCAGTGAGAATACTGGCAATATTCCACGGAAACCCTGATAAAATGCTGTTGGAATCTTGTGTCGTAACTGCATACAATACCCCACGTTTACTCAGCTGAAACACCGCGCATACGTATAAAATACCCCGATCAAACTTCAAAAGGGAGTATACTCCGCGTAAACTCCGCATAAAATCCGAGTTTACGCCGGGTCATTGAAACTGCCAGGGAATGCTTAGCTGAGCGACGGCAGTCAGATATCGGCCAACCTACGGCATTTTTTCCACCAACAGCGACTTCGTATGGGTTGGTAAATTTGACAGTAGCAATCTGACAACGCTCCACGCGAGTACGGAAAGTGCTATTTAAGCGGTACATTTAAACAGATACTCAGCACACAGCAACTGGTGGTACATATGCGAGGCTGTCAGATTATAATTTAAGAAAATGTTCAACAATATTTGTGTGTACGCATATATGAGTAGTGTGTTAGTAAACTTCTCACAGTTACACGCAGAGAATTTTACGGTATCTTTTACATCAAAAATTTATAAAAATTACTATGTCATAGTAACATGAGGACAGTATGGAATTATTGAACAAATTGCCGATAACGTAGAAATTTGTAAAATACATCGAACAGAATTTACAAGGTGCATTGTAATTTTGACAAAGCAACAGATTAAAAAATTTAAATTTCTTGAATAAAATTACAATGCACCTTGTAAATTCTGTTCGATGTATTTTAAAAATTTCTACGTTATCGGTAATTTGTTCAATAATTCCATACTGTCCTCATGTTACGATAAATTATTTATGTAAAAAATACTTTAAAATTCTCTGCGTGTACAGTATCGAACAAAATCAATGTCTCGTTTCAACTACCACCTAATCTACTATTACCACACATGTGGCTTATAACTTTTTGACAATATTATAGCAGGGCAACTACGTTAAAATGATTGAATAGTTTTTTTTCTGTTTGCGAAACTTAATTTTTCCAAAGATATTGATTTTTTCAATAAAAAATTGGTTTTAAATCATCATTTATTTTGCGAATGTAACAACGAAAGTCCACTTATTGGAGTAAGAAAAAATATGGATAAAATTTCATTTTAACATTTTCTATTCACAAAAATAAGTGGAATTCCACCTATGTAAAATTACCAATATTTGCAATCAATTATAATTATACACTAGGTATTATAATATATAAATCAGAATAACTGTACGTATCAAATGAAATTAATATAATTTAAAAATAAATATGGTATTTTCTTTGTGTTTGTGAAAATAAAACTAATTACATGAAATACTTACGAATTAAGTCTAATTTAACAGATTTTCTTTTTGGTGGAACAAGATCAGTATTAGACGCCTCGCAGGTGAAATTGAATCCTAAATATTCACGCCGTAGTGACCTCATTGTTAATCTTAAAATAAAATTAATATTGATATGATAACAATAGTTCATTTAACTGAATAGATCATTCAAAATAATATTATTTAGATACTTACTTATTTTCAATAACATCAGCAGCACTTTTGACAGATTCTTCAAACGTTATATTAGGAACGTGCCATTTTATTCTCGGTGACGGTGATCCTATAATTATAAATAAATGCTTAAAGCATTGGTAACACGATGTGAACATCGATAATTACATAAACGAAATGAATGATATCTTCATAACTTAATCATTAGCCTTCTGTACATTAAGCAATTGATTATCAGATAAATTTATTATGGCTAGTCATTAAATTGTAATTTATTTTATGAATCCTATAGATTATGTTACATCGCTACATATTACACAAGAAAGTCTGTTTGTATGTCTGTCTGTACGCGGTAGACAAAAACTACCGAACAGATTTTGATACGGTTAACATTAATGGACGAACCCGGAAAAATAAAATTATATACACTAATGGAAAAAATTAAAGGATCAAAAAAAAATTCTAAATTTTTAGGCGATTTTCAACAGGCTCTAACTTTGAGAGAAATGGTCGTACAAGAAAAGAAAAAAAAAGGAAATTGTAGCTCCAAGTATCTACTTTTTGGATTAGAACTTCAAAATTTTTTAGCGTCAGCAGTTTTTGAGTAATCTTAGAAAAACCAACGACAAAAAAATTTTCAAATTTTTTTAATTTTTTTTTTTTGGTCTCCGGGCGTGGAAAAAATTATTTTTGCTTAACCACTATGAGGATCGGATACCTCCATTATTCAGCTTTAATTTCTTTTTTATGGACCTTGATACGTCCACTTCTCGCCGAGATATCGGTCTTCAAATGGAAGAGGATCCTTTTGTCTTTGATTATCGATATCTCAGAAACCAATCATCGCACAGAAAGTTAATGGTGGGTTTTAAAAACTTGAATAAATTCCCTTCAATGATTAGCCATTGCTTTTTCGAAAAAAAAATTTTTTCCTATCGTCACATGAATTTAAAAATGCAACAAAAAAAGGGCTTTTTGTAGTTTTTGGAAAATCAAGCGCTGAAACGAAAATATTGTGAAAATCGATAATGTTGACTATGCATTTTACAGTTCAATATGTCCACAAAAACCCTGCAGAAAGTCAGATTAATCCAACCAGCCGTTTTTTTGTTTCACGCTATCAAATTTAAAAAAAAATTAAACGATCACGTTTTTTGCTCTGAAAAGCTCATAATCTTTAACAAGATGAAAACAAACATTTTTTTGGAGCTTTGCCCACAATTTTATTGCAGACAGTGCTTAAATTTCCAAAAAAGAAAAAAACTTTTTTTTCGAAACAAAATTTTCAAAAAAAAAATTTTTTTTAAAATTTTTTTTCGGAATAACTTTAGGAAATTTACAAAACCAACACCTAATAATTTTTAGCACGTTTACGTTGCTGCATTCCGTGATTTTACTGATCTCCCAGTCATCAAATTTTTTTGAAAATTTTTTTTTTTTGAAAATTTTGTTTCGAAAAAAAAGTTTTTTCTTTTTTGGAAATTTAAGCACTGTCTGCAATAAAAGATTATGAGCTTTTCAGAGCAAAAAACGTGATCCTTTAATTTTTTTAAAAATTTGATAGCGTGAAACAAAAAAACGGCTGGTTGGATTAATCTGGCTTTCTGCAGGGTTTTTGCGGACATATTGAACTGTAAAATGCACAGTCAACATTATCGATTTCCACAATATTTTCGTTTCAGCACTTGATTTTCCAAAAAACCACAAAAAGCCCTTTTTTTGTTGCATTTTTAAATTCATGTGACGATAGGAAAAAATTTTTTTTTCGAAAAAGCAATGGCTAATCATTGAAGGGAATTTATTCAAGTTTTTAAAACCCACCATTAACTTTCTGTGCGATGATTGGTTTCTGAGATATCGATAATCAAAGACAAAAGGATCCTTTTCCATTTGAAGACCGATATCTCGGCGAGAAGTGGACATATCAAGGTCCATAAAAAAAGAAATTAAAGCTAAATAATGAAGGTATCCGATCCTCATAGTGGTTAAGCAAAAATAATTTTTTCCACGCCCGGAGACCAAAAAAAAAAAAATTAAAAAAATTTGAAAATTTTTTTGTCGTTGGTTTTTCTCAGATTACTCAAAAACTGTTGACGCTAAAAAATTTTGAAGTTCTAATCCAAAAAGTAGATACTTGAGCTACAATTTCCTTTTTTTTCTTTTCTTGTACGACCATTTCTCTTAAAGTTAGAGCCTGTTGAAAATCGCCTAAAAATTTAGAATTTTTTTTTGATCCTTTATTTTTTTCCATTAGTGTATAATTAGATATAATCATATATAAATGAATATTCAGTGCTTTATTCTTAAAATAAAAAATTTCAATTTTTGATTCAGTCTACTGCCAATAATTTCACCAGAGCTTTATAAGAATTCCTGCAAAATTTATCCGGTGTTCAAAACGAAATTTTCGGGATTCGGTATAAATGAAAAACCTGTTAACTTGACTTACCGCTTGAATTCCGATGAATTATTGGCAGGAAACTGAATCAAGAATTTTTACTTTCTACTTCAAGAATAATTCCTTGAATCTTCATGTTGTATCGGGGTAAAAATTTAAATTTACAACTTTAAATCAAGCTGATTTTCCGCGGTTGATTAATTACCCATAGTACCCCATATGCGTTACTATTTCATCGACTTGTCGCCGGGCACGCTAATTTAAGGGGCTCGTCCCCAAGACACAATAAGGAAATAAGTTGGAGTGGTGGATTTTCCGATAAGGGCCGAATGATCGTGAACTTAGATTTGATAAGTGAGTGACAAGAATGAAAACGGACACAGTCGGACGGACCTGCAGAACAGTTGGATGGGTGACCGCACGGGAACTATTGAGAAGGATTACGAGGTGGACAATAACGAGCGACGGGAAAACGGAAATCGGCAGGAAGGCTGAAGGGTTAAGGACGCCACGATCATTTTGGAAAGAAAATTATACAAAGGTAGATAAATTGTCGCCAAGTGGTCACAATTTATTAATGAATTAATTAAGAAATAATAATTAAGTTAATTCGTGGGCAGTCGCCATTTCCGGTTGAATATATTAAAATATAAATTCTCGGCAAGAAGACCAGAATTCAGTATAAATTAACACGCGGTCCGTCTGATAATTTCTCGGCAGGAGGGCCAGAAATTATAAATAATAAATCTAGTCATTAAAGAATTGTTGTAAATAGTAAATTAATCAATTTTAATTAAAGAAAAATATAATAATACAAAATTTACAAAACTGAAAATTAAGGGAAAATTAAAAGTGTAGTGAAAATAGTGATAACGATAAAACGGTAATTAATTAAATTTATTAGTAATGGAAATCAGTTCTTGTTGTGAAATTCGGTTATTAACGAGAAGACTAGTTATAAATGAATAAGAGAGAGATAGCGTCTGTCGTTGGCGTCAGTTTTTCAGTATCAGTAACTTCTTCACTCAAAACTCGATACTCGAAAAACTGAAAGTATGTAAAATTGTCGTGTTGATAAAAGTGTTGTTATTTAAACGTGAAAGAAATAAATTTGTAGCGTCAGTAAATTTATAAATTGAAAATTACGGATAGGAATTTAGTCCAGTGGACAATTAAACAAATTTGAGATTAATTAAAAGTGTGTGTGAAGTCGTCGGTAAAATAATAAATTGTAAACGTGTGTGTGAGTGTGAATACAGTCCTGGGGACTCGAGTATAAAAACGTGTGTGTGTGTGTGTGTGAGAAAAATTAAATTTCCTGTGGAAATATTTTAAAATTAGATCCAGGGGATCTGGCAAGTTGCCAATTTATTTTAAATAAAATTTGATCCAGGGGATCAGGCCAGTGGCCAAATTAATCGTAAAAGTCCAGGAGACTGAATTTTATTTTATATGATCCAGCGGATCCGAATTACGGTAAATACAGTGATTTACCGTAATTTACCGTAATTTACGGTGTCTAGCAGAATTACCGTAAATTACAGTAATCTACGGTAAATTACGGTAATCTACGGCAAATTACGCTAAATTGCCGTAATTTACGGCGAAATGCCGCAAATTTGCGGTGAAGCTGCGGTAAATTTGCGGCAATGTTGCGGTGAAAGTACGGTAGTTCACGGTAAACATGCCGCATTTTCGCCGTAAAGTTGTGGTAACAGTGCAGTACTTTACCGTAGAAGTTTTGTAAAATTGCGGTATTTCACCATATAATTGCGGTAAATTTGCTGTATTTTACTGTAATGTGAAGCTTTTCACTGGAATGTCCGTTGATAATCGGATATTTGACTGTAAACAACTGTCTTTACTTGACATTTCGGTACCATGTCTTTAAGATTTGGTATTGTGTAGTGCTAGATATTATTCAAATCGTAAAGAAATCTGTTCTCATCAGTGTTGACCGAACTTTCAAATTGTAGATCTACATTGATATCATTACAAGTATTCAGATAACTTAGATTTTCTCACATTAAAGGTATAGATAAGAATCTATACAATTTAATAATTTTTTAATTTTTCGATCTACTTTGATTTTTTCTAATAAATGTAAAAAATTAATAATTTGATCTACATTCATCAATATAGAATGCCGTGTTTTTATTCCAGTATATTTACGCTATTTTTCCCGTAGTATGATCTTATTTTGCGGTGTTAGATGTTAAAATACGAGAGTGGATTTCGAAGTGTCAGGACCCGTACTGGTTTGCCAGAAGTTTATTCGTTTTCTGCACGCCTCATATCACGAAGCGTTTGAGGTAGTGCTCTACTCTCAACACGTCAAGATCAAGCAATGTTTTAGATTTTATTTTCTTCGTTCAATTTATCAAAACCCTAGCAGATCCGAATTACGGTAAATTACAGCAATTTACCGTAAATTACCGCAACTTACCGTAATTTCGCCGAAAATCTACGGTAATTTACCGTAAATTGCGGTAAATTACCGTACTTTACGGTAAAGTACCGTAGATTTTCGGCGAAATTACGGTAAGTTCCGGTAATTTACGGTAAATTGCTGTAATTTACCGTAATTCGGATCTGCTAGGGAGTCCAGGGGACTAATTTTATTTTAGTTATATGATCCAGGGGATCAGGCCGGTGGCCATTTCGTATAAAAGTCCAGGGAACTCGTTCGTTAAAATGATAAAAGATCCAGGGGATCAGGCCGGTGGCCAATTCGTTATAAAAGTCCAGGGGACTCTTTCGTGTAGTTAATAAAGTCCGGTGGACAAAAATTTATTAGTTGTTAAGAATAAAAGTCCGGTGGACAAACGTGTTAAAAATAATTATAAGGAATAAAAGCCCGGTGGGCCAAATTGCGATTCGGTAAATAAAAGTGAAAATTATATTGATTGAATTCAATTTCTCTAGGAACCTTTATGATCCCAAGGAATAGTTTTCATACTTAAAGTAATAAAACTAACATTAAACTATTGATATTATCGATATTTCTTACAAGACTTTTTCTTCGTTTTGACATTTTTTGCATTTAATCTTTCTAGTAATTTTTTTCTGCACTAGAATATCGTCCATAATTGTAATTTTGAGATTCTCATACTGCTGATCAAAAATTATTACTTTATTGATAAAAATATACATTGTTTTTAATAATAAAATACCCATAAAAATTCAATTAAAGAAAAAATTGATGTTTTAATGTGCAGAAAATATTCTTTCAATTCTGTTACTAGTTTTTAAGAGTTCATGATATGTCAGGAGACCCTATTGCGAATATAAACTGTACTTGCTCCAAACTAATTAAATAATTAGTTAATCAATTAATAAACAGATAAATTAAATAATTTCTACTACAAGTTTTTGCTGCCCTTTGTAGGCAACTTTCAGATTGTTTGCAATAGGTTCTCCTGACAAATCATAAGCTCTTAAAAACTAGTAACAGAATCGATAAAAACTTTTCTGCACAATTAAAACATCAATTTTTTCTTTAATTGAATTTTTATGGGTATTTTATTATTAAAAACAATGTATATTTTTATCAATAAAGTAATAATTTTTGATCAGCAGTATGAGAATCTCAAAATTACAATTATGGACGATATTCTACTGCAGAAAAAAATTACTAGAAAGATTAAATGCAAAAAATGTCAAAACGAAGAAAAAGTCTTGTAAGAAATATCGATAATATCAATAGTTTAATGTTAGTTTTATTACTTTAAGTATGAAAACTATTCCTTGGGATCATAAAGGTTCCTAGAGAAATTGAATTCAATAAGTTTCATACATAGCAACATAGTTTTCTAAGCGTTTAATAGTAAATATAAATGTAAATTTTGAAAAAACATTAGGTTCAAATGGCTGCAGAAAAAAATTGGCTGATGTTTATCATTCGATCAAAAGTTCCTTTTGTAGAGAATTGAATTCCCTACAAAATGGCACCTTGGCCATTTTTTAATCATTTATATTTAATGACTTGTAAAAAATTAAGTTGGGATAAAAAACAATTTTATTAGAAAATTCTTATTTACGCGAGCGCTAACTGAAATATCAACTTATCGAGCTGAAATGTTTTCAGGATTTTTTTTTTTAGTGAGACAACCTAATTTTTGTATGGGACCGAAAAAAAAAAATATCGATTTCATTTGGCAGGGTCTAATATATATATATATATGTAGCGTTGCTACTAGGTGATGCGATCGATAAAATTCGGCAGTTGACGTCGAACATTGATTTTTCATGTATTCGTCTCTACCTCATTCGTGGAGACAATAAGTAATAGACAATAAGTAATAGACTGCTGGACTGCATACACGCATTCAAGCATTTTTCTTTACTGTATACTTACAATCACTGTGTAACTTTCGTTATTTAAATAAAACGTTTGTTTAAATTAATTAGCTGGTTTTAATAATTTATATTATTACCTCAACCACTAAATTGGTGACCCCGACGTGATCTCTTTTGTAGAGAAGCGTAGAACACGAGTGTTACACAGTTCATAAAATTTCGTGAATTCTCGCATAATTTTTGCCGCGAATATTTTATCGCGTTGCCGATTAATCGGCGAGACCGTGATTTTTTATTCACAATTATTTTTGTGCGAATTTGGTTTTTAATTAGTGCAGTGAAATTTTTTATCATTGTGCAGTTTTTCATATTTTATCACCACTGGTGCATTGCGGGGCATCTTATGGACGTTATGGGGCATTAGTGTTGATTCAAGGGACCTTTAGCGTGAATCGAATGGTGATAAAAGTTTTGGCGCGCTGTAATTAAAATTGCCTATTTCATACAGTGTCGCATTAAATTTTCCGGTAGCTACGTCATCGGAAATAGGTTCGAGGATTAAGCCAGAGAGTCAGCCGAACATTCCTGAGTGACGAGTCATCGCTGGATACGTTCGCTGATATCACACGACCTGATCCGTCCGACGATAAGAAAAGGAAACATTCAACGGTGCACTCTATTCGTACAACACCTGGTCCACCTGTTTCTAGCAAAGCCCGTCGCTTATCGCCTGACAAATTGAAAATTGCTCAAGAGGAGTTCCGTAAAATGATCGAGCAAGGCATTTATCGGCCATCACAGAGTGCTTAGTCTACGCCATTACACATGGTCCAGAAAAAGCACGGTGGATGGAAACCATGTGGCGATTATCGCTCATTAAATGACCGTACTCTTATTGATAAATATGCGCTTCAATATATGGATGATTTTGCTGCGTATTTACATGGAAACGATTCTTTTCTGTCGTTGATTTTACCAAAGCTTTCCTCCAACTTCGAGTAGCTCCAAAAGATGTCGAGAAAACAGCTATTATCACTCCGTTTGGTTTATTTGAGTTTTCATACATGACTTTTGGACTCGAAAATGCAGCCCAGACGTTCCAGAGATTTATCGACGAAATCACCCGTGATTTGGATTTCATATTTCCATATATCGACGATATGCTAGTCGCATCCAAAGACGAAGAGGAGCATTGAAAACACCTCAAGATATTATTTCAACGTCTTCGTGATTACGGACTAGTGAAAAACGTTCCGAAGTGCCAGCTAGGCAAAACCGAAGTTAAATTCCTCGGCTATTTAATCAACGAATACGGCATTAAACCATTGCCGGAAAAAGTTGAGGCTATCGTTAATCTCCAGCCTCCTAAAACCGTTGAAGCACTTCGTGGATTCCTCGGCACAATTAATTTCTACAGAAAGTTCATTAAGAACGCTGCAGAAATTTTAGCGCCGTTAAATAAAGTACTGGAAGGACCGAAAATCAAAGGATCGCATCCTGTCAACTGGACAGCTGATTCGCAAAACGCTTTTGATGCCGCTAAACGATCTCTCGCTGATGCAACACTCCTCGTGCATCCAAGAACCGACGTGGATTGGGCAGTTTTTACCAATGCGTCAGAAATCGGGATCGGTGCCGTCCTCCAGCAACGCGTAAACAACGACTGGCAGCTGCTGGCTTCCTTTGGTCGGAAATTACAGCCGTCGATCCAAAAATTGTCGACTTATGATCGAGAACTACACGTGATCTACGAAGCCATGAGACATTTCCGGCACATTTTCGAGAAACTGCTATCACATCGGAAAAACTTGCCGATGCACAGAAGCAAGATCTCGAGCTTCAACAACTGCTGCAACAGACAACCGCGTTGCAGCTTCGACGAATCAATTTCGACAACGGTTTAGCATTGTACTGTGACATTGCGTCAGCTACGGTGTGACCATACGTTCCAGGACCGCTGAGAAAAAAAGTGTTCAACTCGTTACACACGCTCACTCATCCTGGAATTAAAGGATCACTTAAGTTGGTCCCTGAACGATACGTCTGGCCGTCGATTAATAAAGACTGCCGTGAATGAGCGAAATCCTGCATCGATTACCAAAAAAATAAAATTCAGAGACACGTGTCATCGCCGATCGCCAGTTTTGAACCTCCAAGTGAACAATTCGAGCACATACACATCGACTTAGTGTCATTAAAAACATCAAGAGGCTTTAATCAGTGTTTAACGATCATCGACTGATTCACGAGGTTTCCTGAAGCTGTGCCGTTATCCAATGGAACTGCAGAGACGATAGCACACGCACTATCGCTGCACTGGATTTTACGCCACGGAGTACCGAAACGCATTACTTCGGACCAAGGTCCGCAATGCGAATCGTCGTTATTCCAATCGTTGATGAAAATGTACGGAATAAAACACCTACATATCACGCCGTATCACCCGCAAGCCAACGGTCTCGTCGAACGTTTACATTGTCAGCTGAAATCAGCACTTTTGTGTCACCAAGAGTCATGGTATGACGCATTACCAGCCGTTTTGCTCGGCTTACACGCTGCCTGGAAAGACGACACCGGATGAATTAGTGTACAATCAGCCAATTCGTTTACCTGGTGAGTTACTCACTCCCAGTAACAAAACTTCACCTCATGACATCATTAATACATTAAAACGTCATTTCAATTTATTGGCACCGGCCGAAATGTCGCGTCACGGCAAGCATTCTGTTTTCTGTTTCAAGAATCTTAGTACTTGCAGCCACGTACTGGTACGGAATGACCAGGTTGGACCATCTTTCTCAGCGCCGTACGAAGGACCATATCGTGTCATAACCCGACACGACAAATACTTCATCGTCGATTTTCGTGGACGACAAATCGCCATTTCTGTGAACAGATTGAAGCCGGTTTACGAGGCGAATCCAATCGACACTACGATGATAATAACAAACTCTCAGCCAAATAACACAGCAACCGAGACCCAAAAACGCCGAGTCCGGTTTAATATTTAAAAATTTACGCGATTTAATTTTTTTTTACATAAAAGTTTTTTTTTACAAAGTCATAATTCACAACTTTATAATATTCATCCATTTAATTATTTATTCATTCATATCATTTGTAAATATTTCATTACTTTAATTATCGTGTATTGAATTAAAAAATAAACACAGGGAGTTCTGTAGCGTTGCTACAAGGTGATACGATCGATAAAATTCGGCGGTTTACGTTGAACATCGATTTTTCATGTATCCGTCTCTACCTCATTCGTGGAGACAATAAGTAAAATAGACTGCTGGACTGCACACACGCATCCAAGCATTTTTCTTTACTGTATACTCACAATTACTGTGTGACTTTCGTTATTTAAATAAAACATTTGTTTAAATTAATTAGTTGGTTTTAATAATTTATATTATTACCTCAACCACTAAATATATATATATATATATATATATATATATATATTGTAACATGAGGAAAATTCGACATCAACCCGAGGTTTTAAATTATTTGAATATAATAAATAATTACCCGGTCGGCAAAGTTTGGTGACAGCTATGATCACCATTCCGACTTTGACCGAGCAATCGACCCGACGCATTGATTGAAACGAGAGATCCGGGATAGACGCCGAACTAAAAGGCCACTTTTTTGGTATTTAAACAATTTGACTCGACCAAACGAACAATGTTCGATTCCGACGACTGAACAATTCGATTTGCGACATTTAAGATCAATCCGAGTTTGATCAACGAACAATTAATCGCGAGCAATAATATCGACCGACAATAACGGATTACGTGAACAAGTAAACAAGCCGAAGCATCGGCACGAATCTGTACAAAGTGTACGAGTGCAATAATTATTGAACAAGTATAACGCGTTCGCGTAGTATTTATTAATTGAATAATTAATTACGCGTAATAATTATATGATAGTGAAATTCAGCGCGTTACTGAAATAAAATATTATTATATATTTTATTTTATTTCATCGTGCAATTCTGAGAATTACGGATTATCCGTGTCTCATTCGTACCGCAGTCGAGTCTTACGTTTACAATACTCTGACGTCACTCGTCAAGTATTCCGTTAAAACGCACGTTGGATGTGTGCGTGAAAAATAAAATAAGTTTATTTTATTTCGACAACCGACTGTGTTTTCTCCGAGCAATGAACTAATTGTGTTTTTCGATAAACTACGACTTTTTTGATAATTTTGTTTATATCGAGTCAAGCCGACAACGGCATTTATATTTTTTTTGTGACTGATATTTTTTTTTTGATAACGATCAATTGATTTTCTGTTTAATATACGACTAATTGTTTTTTGTAATTCTGATCAATTATTTATCGTAATCTTAAGTGCCTGACCTTTCCCCGATCCGCACCCTGAGCCGACATTGTTCATAATTGTTTATTTGGTTATTATAAAATCACCTGGCGCCCAACTATAAATTTTGAACAAGGTAGCCAAAAATCGTAAGTGTAATCGGACTTCACTCTGGTAGATCCCCGGTGGTGAAAAACCCGTTACAATATATATATGAGAACAAATACACTAGTTAGATTTTTAAAAAATCTACCTAAAAATATACGTATTTTTTGCGGCCAAGATGGGGTACCCCCTAACAAAGGTGATCAAATTTTTTTTATTTCAATGTCGGGTTTTACCGCTTAGGTCTCGCGCAGAACCCATTTGAGGTGGTATTCGGCGCAGTATTTAAGTTTCTAACGCTGAAATTTTTAAAGAAATTATTAATTAACCGTTTTCGATTTTATTCGAAAAAAACACCTTTTTGAAATTTTTCGTCCACGATATCTTTTGAACAAATGCTTCAATTTTGATGGTTAAGGTGGCAAAATTAGATTTTGGAATCAATTCATAGAGTAAGCTAAAAATTATTTGAAAAAAACCTGTAAATAAAAAGACTTGATGATGTCCATCTAATGAATTCTATTTTGATTTATGTACAGAATGAAATTCATTTCATTCGGTGTATTATTTATGTGGAATGTTTCAATTTCATTAATTAAGTTGAGTAATGCTGTGAATTGTACGTATACGTATATAGCAGACCAGAAGAGCAGACGACAATCCAGCAATATCAAAAGTTGAGCAGCATGACGTAGGACATTAATTGAATAGGTGACCCCTTAGTAAAATGGCAGTTAACCAATAGATAGTTTACTTTTTTTCAAATTTTAATATCACTAGGATATAAAAAAAATCCTTTCAAAAGAGCAGCTCGAAATCTTGATTCTACTAAAAGCTCAACGATTTAATTATTATTAGTATCATTATTTTCATCGTTATTATTATTATTATCATCTTATCAATAATAACAAATTTAATGATGAATGGAATTTATAGTATAATGACCGTTTAAATTACATTATATCATGAAGGACCTTTTTCTCCACTGTCCATCTTACGGTTTGTAATGAATTTAATTATCATTATTATTATTATTATTATTATTTTCATTATTATTATTAAAAACGAATATACATTTTCTCGTTTGAATTACATGTGAAAAAATTTTATTTTTGTTTTTTAAAAATAAAAGTATTAAAAATTATTTTTTTCGAAAATCAATGTACATAGTCTCGTAGGAAATTTAATTCTCTACAAAAAAGTTTCTAAGTGTTTTCTTCGTACGACTAACAGAAAAAAAGTTATTGAGCTTGAAACAATCGTGAATTAAAAAACTTAATGTATACACAGTTTCAAAGATAATTTCCGGATTTTATTACATGTACCTGTTTATACGGCGAATACATGTATTATGTATAATCAGTCACCTGTTTAAAAAAGATTTCTGAGATCTTACTTATTTTCCGTATGAATTTCGATAGAAAAAGATTTTCTTTTAAGAATCAACACTTTTCTTCTTTCTCTGTGTTTTTAAATTAGAAAAAAGGTTTCGTGTTAAAAGTGAAGAATATTTTTTTCGCGTGTTCAAAAAAAAATCACAGATGGCATTAGCTCAAACCAAAAAACCTAAATTTCTGTCTAAAAACTGTTTATATAATAAAAACATAGTTATACTATTTAATATAGTTTAACGCTTCATAACTTTTTTTTCTGTTAGTACTACGAAAAATAAATCTGAACATTTTTTTGTAGAGAATTTAATTCCCTACAAAAATGGGTCCTTTAATTTTCGGAAAAAAAATTTTTTATTACTTTTATTTTTAAAAAACAAAAAAAAAATTTTTTTACATGCAATTTGAATGGGAAAAAGAATATTCGTTGAGCTCTTACTGGGAGTGAAATTTCGAGATGCTCTTTTGAGAGGATTTTTTTTTTACTTAAAACCAACTTTTAAGACCATAAGAAAAACTTTTTTTTTTGAAACACCCTAATATATATAGTTTTATGTAATTGAATAAGGCCATTTTTCACATATAACTATATATGATTTTTTTCTACTTAAGAAGTAATAGTTGTTTATTTATTAGCAGGTGTATATTATTTAAAAAATCAAGAATGAGAAATATAATTGTTTTTATTGCAACAACTTTCTTTGTTGAGGTAAGCAGATTGTGACAAAGATAACAAGGTATTCAAAGGTTTAGGTATATTCCCGGCTTACTAAACATAGAAGAAGTTCTTGGCAACTTCAAATTAGTCTGTCTTTGTCGACATTATATACATATACATATACATATACATATATATATATATTTATATATATAAATGTATCTATTTGAAGGGTCATAACGTCGAGACTAGCAGAGCAACGCTCAACCTTTTCAATACAGACATCTTGGCTCGAGAGCCAAAGCAAACTCAATAGATTTTTTTTAAAATGAAAAAAAGCATGTTCTACTTTTTTTTTTATTTTTTTTTTTTTATTCAGAGATTTTGTAACTTGAAAGCTTGTCTTATTTATTGTCTTCCAGTGGAAATTTTAAATAAAAGAACTGGTAGAAAGGGTCAAGTGTAACAAAAAATTAGTCGCATTTATTGTACTTATAAATATTCGTGCGCTATTGTTACGTTTATTTATTAACAACATCATCGAATGGATAAGAGAAAAAATCTTAAGTATCCCTATGTACAATTGCTCGATTTAAACAAATGTATAATTATATTTTACTACAAATAATAAATTTTTAAACAATGCTGCTCAAAAAATTGAAAATTATGAAATTCAAGGTCACTTGAGAATATCTAAAGTTTTTCATACTTGGGGGCTTTTAAAATTCCTGATCTGTTTTTGAAAATATATATTTCATGGTAACAATTTAAAGAGATTGCTTATTGTTAGGTTTTCAGTAAAATTAATCAACACTGAGAAAATTAAATAATAGAAATTACTATCTAGTTATGGTAAAATTTTTTACCATCAATCCGATAGTAGTGAATACTATCTAGATGATTGTATAAATCATCGGGATTGTAACAATTATTATTAATATAGTGAATGTTATAATCTATATGATTTATACAATGATCTAGATAGTATCCACTACTATCGGATTGATGGTAAAAAATTTTACGATAACTAGATAGTAATTCCTATTATATTATTTCCTCGGTGAAAATAAAAAAAAACGATTTTTTAATATTTTCAACGTACTAAATTTTTTCGGGCATCCTCAAAAATTATTCAATCAATCTGATTTATGGGAAGAATTCTCAAAAATCGTAAATTACAAAATTTCGATACAAGATAGGAAAAAAAAATCTGTCTATCGGTTAACCCTGCGGGCCAGCCCCAAAACTTCCCGCTGTTTTCGAGCTTCTCGAGCTCGAAAACATTGTTGTGGATACATTTTCGAGCTCTTCGAGCTCGGAAATACTTTAGTGTGCCATTGTTTTAAGAAAAGTCCTTGAGTGTGCCATGGTTTTAATAAAAAACCGATTTTAGCATTTCTTTCTCCCACAATATCTCAGGAATGAATTGACCGATTTTGATGGTTGCGGCGGCAATCGGCGTATTTTATTGAGTTCTAGAGCTAATAAAATTTTGAAATCGTTTGGTTCAGTTGTTTCGAAGATATTCGCAAAAAACTGTTTTTTACCATTTCTTTCTCCCGCGATAACTCTCGAACGAATTATCTGATTTTGATGATTGAGGCGGCAATCGACGTGTTTTATTGAGTTCTAGAGCTGATTAGATTTTGAAGTTGATCGTATAAGTCGTTTCTGAGGAATCAATAAAAAACTAAAATAAAAAAAAATTTTTAATTCTTATTCTTTGTATAACTTGTAAACTACATGACCGATTTACCCCAAAATCTACTCAAGACTAAGTTTTGGTGAGCTCTTTCGATCGCCACCAAGTACGTTCAAATCGGTTCATCCGTTCCAAAGATATCGTCGGATAAAAAAAAGTTTACACACACACACACACACACACACACACACACACACACACACACACACACACACACACACACACACACACACACACACACACACATACACACACACACACACACACACACACACACACACACACACACACACACACACACATACACACATACACACATACACACGGACGTCCACCCGGGAATAGTCAGAATAGTTTCCTAGGACCTCAAAACGTCGACATCTGATGAAAACTCGATTTTCGAAAATCGGACCGAAACCAATAACTTCCCTTTTTTGAAAATTTGTAATTTTCTTAGCAAGAAGTTAAAAATCTGGGTGTCGGTTGGCCGTGCAGGCCAGCCCCAATACTTCCCGCTGTTTTTGAGCTCACGGAGCTCGAAAATATCAGTGTAAATATTTATTCGAGCTCTTTGAACTCGAAAATCCTATTGCATGCAATTGTTTTTTTATGAGCTTTCCAAGCTCTAACAAGTTACGTTCGATGCTAAAGTTCGAAAATTTAAGAATCGAAAATCATTAATAAAGAACGGTTTTTAAATTTTAATTCCCGATGATGTTCAATAAAATGAACGTATTGAGGCAGAAATCATTGTCAGTAATCAAAATCAAGATTTAAATAAGTTGTGACTCATGTCAGAGCAATAATATATAAAATATCCAAGAAAAAATATCCAAGAAAAAATATCCAATATACAAAAAACTGTGTTTTATCAATTTCTTTGTTGATAACATGATTTAAACTAAATAACAAGTTAGATGACATTAAATGATAATCAAAAGGAACCATAAAGAGGACAAGTTTGTATGATTTCTGACACATTTTAGTACATTATATTATAATTTATCCGGAAAAAACAACATAAAATGTTATTTTTTTAAATTTCAACGCCGATAGCTTTTAAACTGATGAACCGATTTTGACGTTTAAGGTGGCAATCGGCGCGTTTTATTGAATTCTAGAGCTTATAAAAATTTGAAATCGATCCGTTCAGTCGTTTTGAAAATATTCCGAAAAAACCGTTTTTCGCCGTTTCTTTCTCCCGCGATATCTCTCGAACGCATTAACCGATTGAGATGGTTAAGGCAGCGATCGACGCGTTTTATTAAGTTCTAGAGTTGATCAGATTTTGAAGTCGATCGTTCAAGTCGTTTTTGAGAAATCACTAAAAAACTAAAAAAAAATCGGTCTGTCAGTTGACCCTGCGGGCCAGCCCCAAAACTTTCCGCTGTTTTCGAGCTCAAGAACCTCGAAAACATTATTGTGAATACATTTTCGAGCTCTTCGAGCCCGAAAATACGTTTGTATGCTGCACTGAGAAAAAAAAATACTTTTATCAAGAAAATTTACTTGATACAAGAACATAAATTCTTGATAATTTTCAAGAATATATAATTTTGTCTCAAGAATTCGTAAAATTGAAGGAAACAATTTTTATTTAATTCAAGTAAAGCTATTCTTTTGTTTACCCACAATATAATATCAAATGCATATAATAACAAAAATAAATTTGATGCTCTTTTCTCAAGAAATTGATAATTAACAATAATAAAATAAATATTTTGAACGGATTTCTTGAACCAAGAAATTCTTGTTTGGAAAATAGTATTTTTTTTTCTCAGTGTGTTGTTTTCGAAAAAAAAGTTTTTTACCATTTTTTCTCCAACGATATCTCGTAAACGAATAAACCGATTGAGACGGTTGAGGTAGCAATCGACGCGTTTTATCAAGTTCTAAAGCTGATCGAATTTTGAATTCGATTTATCGAGTCGTTTTTGAGATATTTCAGAAAAAATAAAAAAATTTTTTTTTTTTAATTCTTTCGACAACGGTTTCTCTTGAACGAATGAACCGATTTTGATGGTTGAGGTGGCATTCGACGCGGCTTATAAAGCTCTAGAGTCCAGTCCATTTTGGCATCAATCCATCGAACACATTAAAAGTTATCCAAAAAAAAACATTTTTGAAAAAAGTTCATTTTTGGAATATCTCTGAACGAGCCCTACCGATCAAGCTCAAATTTCTTTCAGCTTCAAGATATTGACAAGCCGTGTCGAATGACACCTTAAAGTTCAAAGTCGGTTTATCCGTTCAAAAGATACAGGTATTTACATACGTACGTACGTACATACATACATACATACATACATACACTCGGACATCATCTTGAAATTAGTCAGAATAGCTTCCTAGGACCTCAAAATGTCGACATCTGATGAAAACTCGATTTTCGAAAATCGGGGTGAAAACAATAAGTTCCCGAATTTTTGAAAATTTACAATTTTCTTAGCGTGAAATTAAACGGCCATTCGGCTGTTGAAATGGAAGGTAGATTTCTTACTCAATCGATCGAATAAGTTAATTTCGTACATGAATGTCTTGGGATACATGTTAGTGTGTAGTCATGGTATGAAATTAGGCTCGTTTTCTAAGAGTAAGGGTAAAAAAAACAAAGACTTACTTTCTCGAAGAACTTCAAATAGTTAGTTTGACAAAACATTGTATAGGAAATATACCAATATAACCCTACGCTAATAAAGTATTGCTATATTCATAGTCTACAATGTTTGTTTAATTTTTCGATGATGACTATAACCTAACAGTATTACTATTAACAAAATATTATCTTTCAGTGCAAACGAATTAAAAGATTATTTTATTATCGACAAGAAAAATTTAACGGAAATAGATTTTAATTTGTAATGTATAAGTTATTAAGACTTAAAACCATAAAAGATGTGCGTTTCGATATTAAAAAAAAGTTTCAATGCTTTAAAAGTATCATGAAACAGTAACAATGTCAAATTACGGTATACAACAATTTAAGGTACAACGTTGAAGCTTATTAACTCATCTTTGAGATACATTAGGTAAAAATTATCTAAAATATTTACTTTCGAAGTTATACGAACCTTAATAATTTAAAGATCACAATAAAATATAACTGATAGAATTGGATTATACTAGGAAATGCATAAGATATCAGGAATAAAAATCATATTTTTAAATTTTTGTGATTCTGTCCAAACATTCAGAGCTATTAAAATAATTGGAAAAAGAAGTCAAAACCTAACGTTTAAGGTGAAAAATTTAAACTTATTAAACAAACCTTAAAGTACTTTCAACCGAAATTGTCTAAGAGTTTTGAATTTCAAGTTATACAACTTTAACAGTGAATAAAACCTGATTTTTTCAAAAAATCATAAAAATTTCGAACAGCCATGACTTCTTAACTAATCGAACGACTTGGCCAATCTTCGAACTTAATCAAAATAAAAAGGCCATTCGGCAGTCGAAATGGAAGGTAGATTTTCCAATTAATCTATAAAAAGTTTCATACATACATATCTTGTGATACATGTTAGTGCATAGTAGTATCATGATATGAAATTAGGCTCATTTTCTAAGAGTAAGGGTAAAAAAAGAAAACGACTATTTTCGATAGAGAACTTCAGATAGTTGATTTGACAAAACATTATATAGGTAATGTACCTTCCAGTTCTGGCTATCTATATTTTTCTCAATTTATCTATAAATTGTCTTATTAAGAAGGTTTGCATGTTTAAGTTTCCACTATATAAAAACCTAACTAACCTTCACGTAAACAAAGTATAGAAAATTTAATTAGTATGAGATCATAATGGTAATCGCTATTACGATGGCAAGACCAGTTATAATTGTAGGACATACAGGTAGGATTGAAACATCATAAATAACAAAAGAAATACTTTTGCGGTAACTCTTCCCGTTAAAATTAAGAACTTAAACTTTAAGGGAATTTTTTCTGTTGTAATTGAAAAAAAATGCTCCTGATTACTGTATTAGTGCAACAAAGATATACCGTTCACCCACTTAGGTGCGAGAATGAAAAAAAGGAAGAACTTCTGATAAGGATGCAGACTGATTTGATATGTTATTTGAAAAAAATTTTAGCTAAAAATAAAAAAAATAATTTTTTTCTTTTTTTTCATCATGCTGTACCCCCAAAATTATAGAAGCTGAAAATCTGTAAAAATTCTGAGGAGTAGCTGCTAATATGAGGATAAAGTCTATAGAGTTTCAAATTCTTCGAACAATTACTTTAGCCGGAATAAAAACTTGATCGTTCAATGCCAAAAACCCTGTGTTATTTAAATGGGAAACTTACATCGCTGTGCGGCACGGGTTAAAATTGAGATAGAGACCTGAAACTTTGAGGATATTTTTTTTTATTTATTTCGAACCACATAAGCCTCTGGGAGCATAAAAATTCGAAAATGTCCAAAATAAGGACCACCCTAATATATATATATATATATATCAAAAATTAATATTCTAACTTCTTGATTTTCAATTAAACTTCTAATTATTTATTACCATTAATTTTTTTTCAACTCGTTATGTAATACTGTAATTTATATTTACAACAGAGGAGAAAAAATAGTTACGTATCAGTTGAAATATATGGAGTTTTGAAACGAGAAAACAGATTTCATCCTCTTGCATTACTCCTTATATCGTTGTTATTCAAGAAGCTCCTCGAACTTAGTTGCGTTTTAACTGCTTTGGCGACGTGACCTACTCGAGATCGATTTACCGCGCTCAATAACTTTTAAACCTTATATAGATTTATACTTCCGTGACTATAACTTTATATTAAAAATCTTTTCCAAAATCCACCTCTATGATTGTTTACTCCCATAAACTAATTACATACCACATTATTGATCTTCAATGCTATCCAAAATTAATAAATCCATAAACAATTCTTTAATTTTTTATTGCATGAAATAATTAATAAAATTTTAATCAAATCGCGAAACCAACAACAAAAAAAAAAACGAAATTAATAAAATTCGTTTTAATTAAGTAATAAAAAAAAATTAATTAATACCTTGCACAATTTAAACAATAAAGAAAAGGAATTGCTTGAATTTAGTCATGAAAATTATGAATAAGTGATTGAGTAAAAAAGAAAGAAATCTGAAATGAATTTTTAAACTAATCACGATAAAGTTTCTTTTGTCTGAAAAATCTTTAATTTCCAGAGCGGGAAATTAAAAAGATGAATAAAAATATAAAGAAGATAGTGTACGTAAAAAGATTGAGCGGAATAAGAGTATATATATATATATATATATATATATATATATATATATATATATATATATATATATATGAATGGATATAAAGTGATGCGAAAGACAAGAGCGGATGAGGGACGAAAATAATCTTTTAAAGCGGTCGTAGAAGTTGCAGCAGTTATAAACAGAAATTTAGATCCAGTTGCCAAAGTAAACAGCGAAGAGCTTTACAGTTCCCTACCCAACTACTCTCTTTTTGGCTTGCAACTCGAGCGATCTAAGCGCATCCTCTCTCGGCTTTTTCACTCATTCCCTTTATTCCTCTTCTTCTTGCCCGAATAAACGTAGAACTTTTCACTTACCCTCGGTTACCGATAAAAAGTTGCCTGATCTAATAACTGACGACACCGTTACTACTACCACCATTATATATATATCGGCGAAAAAAATCTATGTGAGCGAAACCTGTTGTACACTAGAGAGAAAAGCCACGACAACTTTTCTATTTACTCAGTTTTTTATTGATTTTGACGTTGAGTTACTGGAAAAAGTTGCATCACTTTATTTGATTACTTAAAACTTACCATATATATATTTATACATAACTATATTTATGCTTATCTGTATTTTATAATTTGATAGAAAAATTTTTATATTTCTATGTAAGAGCTTATTATTTTTTTTAGTAAATATATTCAAAGTTAAATCAATAGTTTTTAATATTCTGTATTATTAACCGTTAAATGCAGTTTGCATAAAAAATTTCACGATCTTTTTATCATAAAATATTTGACTTCAATAAAAATAAAAAAAAAGTATAAGAAAGTATTGGTATCAGCGATGTGGAAAACCACTTGGGTATTGTAAATTTCTGTGAGCTATAATCTGTGTTTTTTACGAATCCACGAAAATAATAAATCTATGATGAAATTCAGTAGAAATAAATTATTCTTATAATTTATTGTCAATTTATTATTTATTCCAAAGATTACCACAAAAATTTTTTTAATGGTTTTCGTTTTAAATAGAAAAATATTATCAAATCATATGGTTTATGTATTTATTAGATATATATATTGTAACATGAAGAAATTCGACATCGACCCGTGGTTCAATATTATTTAAAAATTATTTGAATATTATGAATCGTTACCCGATGAGCAAATTCTAGTGACATCTAGAATCATTAATTCCGACTTCGACCGAGCAATCGATCCAACGCACGGATTGAAACGAGAGATCCGGGATAGGATCCGTACTGAACGGCTGCGTTTTTGTATTTGAATAATTCGACCCCGACCAAATGAACAATTTTCGACTCCGACGTTTGAACAATTTAAATTACGTTTTTTAAGATCAATCCGAAAGTGAATAACGAACAATTAATCGCGACATCTAAATTCCGAGTGAACAATAAGCCGCCTTTTGTGAACAAGCCGAAGCATCGGCGCTAAACTGAATAAGCGTACGAGTGTATCTATTATTGAACAAGTGAGACGCGTTCGCGTAATAATTATTAATCAAATAATTAATTACGTGTAACAATTACACTGAGAGAAAAAAGTGCATATTTTCAAGTAAAAATACTTGATTCAAGTATTTTAGATACTTAAATAGTACCGAGTAAATAATTTCTTAATTCTAGTAAAAATACTTGTGAAATCTATTAATACTAAAAACTTAGGTTTAATAAAAAAATACTAATGTTAAATAATAGAAAACTAAAATTTAATATTTAAAATACTTGAAATAAATGATGAAAAAAATTTAATTTAGTAATTAAGATACTCCAATTAAATAATAAAAAGTCACATCTAGTAGTTAAAATACTCAAGTTCAATAATTAAAAATTAAAGATTAGTATTTAAAATACTCGTGATCAATATTGAAATATTTTAATTTAGCATTTAAAATACTTTAATTTAATAATTATAAGTTTTTATTTACTACTTAAAACACTAAAGTATAATAATTGAAAATTTTCATTCAGTATTTGAACGACTTAAGTTCAGTAATTAAAAATTTATATTTAGTGATTAAAATACTTAAATTTAATAATTAAATCTTCTTATTTAGTATATGAAATGATGAATTCAAAATTAATTATTTATATTTAGTATTTAAATTTAATCCGTATGGATGCTTCTTCGGATTCCCCTGCGCTGTTATAGTTATGACTGAAAAGCATTCCAAAAATCTACTCACAAGTATTTACCTCAAGAGTACTTGTACTCTTCTACTAGGATATTATCCTGTTGGGAGTAGTTGACAGAGTGACATTTTCACTCCTTTGAACGGAACTTATTACTTCTATTCTAACTGTCCAACTAGGAAAATGTTGCAGCGCTCTTCTGCGCCTAGCGGTGACTCCTGGTACTAATTTTTTCTTTCGCACTCTGCGTTTGCACACTTTGTTATTTTCACTCGCCTTATTTTTTCTCTATCTCTTTATTCATTTAAATTTATTTATTTTTATTTATTTTTTTTTTACACGCATTATATTTTTTTGCGTTTATTTTTTTTTCTTTTAATAACTTTTTTTTTTATATATGAAAATATTGTGACTCGTCACACCATGATAAAAAATTCCTTAAGTTGAGAAAAAAATATTCTCGAACTGGAAAAAAAATCACTTGGGCTGAGAAATTTTATTACTTAGTTTAAAATTTTTTTTTTGTTTTAGTTCGAGAACTTTTTTTGTTGACTTAATACAAAAAATGTCTTTAGATAAGAATAAAGATTCTTGACTTGAGAACAAAATATTCTCAAACTGAAAAAAAAAAATCACTTAAGATGAGAAATTTTTTACTAAGTTTAATATTTTTTTTGTTTTAGTTCAAGAACTTTTTTATTTGACTCAATACGAAAAATGTCTTTAGCCAAGAATAAAGTTTCTTGACTTAAGAAAATATATTCTCGAACTTGGAAAAAAATTGCTTGGTCAAAGAAAGATTTTTCTTGGCTTACGTAATTGCTTTCTTGAATATAGAAACATGTCAACTTAATTCAAGAAATAATTGCTTGTTACAAGTAACTCATGTATCTAGTAATATATTACTAGATCGAAGCAATAGTTGCTAAAAATACGAAATATTATACTTCAATTTAGGAAAAATTTCTTGTTTTAAGTATTCACAGAAATAAGTAAAAAAAATACTTGAAAAAAATTTTTTTTTCTCTCAGTGTATATGATAGTGAAATACGCGTTACCGAAATAAAATATTATTTTATATTTTATTTTATTTCATTCGAGCAATTCTGAGAATTACATATTATCCGTGTCTCATTCGCAACAGCAGTCTTGTCAGCTCGCCGTGTAAGAATACTCTGACGTCACTCGTCAAGTATTTCGTTAATACTTACGCTGTATGTGTGTCTCCGGACAATAAAGTAACTGATTTTTTTTTATTTTCATCAACCGACTGTTTTCTTTAGTGCAACGAATGGATTTTGTTTTTCGATCAACTACGACTTTTTTTTGATAATTGTGTTTGTATCGAGTCAAGCCGACAACGGCAAATTATATTTTGATTTGTAAACCGATTATTTTTGATTTGTGATACCGAATGATTATTTCCTTTGTTCAATATACGACCGATTATTTTGTATTAATTCTGATCAATTATTTTATCGTATCTTAAGTGCCTGACCTTTCGCCGATCCACCACTGTAAGCTGACGTTTTCGATACTTTTTTATTTGTTGATTATAAAATCACCTGGCGCCCAACTAAAATAATTTTGAATAAGGTTGCCAAATTGTTCGTGTACTCGGACTTCACTCCAGTAGACCCCCGGTGGTGAAAAACCCGGTACAATATATATATATATATATATATATATATTTGGGTGCTTTTTTTTTGCGACTATTTTTTTTTTCGCTCCCATCCCGAAATTTTGTTGGAAATACCCCCAAAAAAATTCCCTCAGAGTTTGAGCCCTTAATATTAATATTAAGTACCCGACCACAGCGTGTGAAGATTTCCCATTTAAAATACACGAAAACTTGGGTTTTTATTTTATAAGCTTCTATAACTCCACGGAATTTTATGATATCATCTCGTCCAAAGTCGCAATTTTCTCAGAATTAAATGCTCTACAAAAGTGCCCATGGTCGCGAAGTCGTAACTCATACAGGTGGGGTAGTACGGACCGCTAAACTGAATTTTTTCATAGGATTCTTGTTTTTTCTCTCAACAACAAGACCTACAAAAAAAATGTGAATAATTTTATAGGAAATTCAATTCCCTACAAAAAAAGCCCTTAGCACCGAATCACCCAGATTGATATTTTCTGAGATATTAGTCAAATAAAAAATCAATATTTTCTAAGATTTGATTCGACATTTTATGGGAATTCAATGCTACGTAAACTTCAATAATTAATATCTCAAAAAATATCAATCTGAGTGATTCGGTGCTAAGAACTTTTTTTGTAGGAAATTAAATTTTCTATAAAGTTGTCCTTTGCATTTTTTCTGTAAGTCTTGGTATTTATGAGATAATGGGAGAAAAAACAAGAATTCTATGAAAAAATTCGGTTTAGCGGTCCGTACTACCTCACCTGTATGAGTTACGACTTCGCGACAATGGGCACTTTTGTAGAGCATTTAATTTTGAGAAAATCCCGGCTTTGGGCGAGATGATATCATAAAATGCCGTGGAGTTATTGAAGTTTAAAAAATAAAAACCCAAGTTTTCGTGTATTTTAAATGGAAAATCTTCACACGCTGTGGTCGAGTACTTCATATTAATATTAAGGGCTCAAACTCTCAGGGAATTTTTTTGGGGGTATTTCCAACAAAATTTCGGGATGGGAGCGAAAAAAAAAATAGTCGCAAAAAAAAAGCACCCTAATATATATATATATATATATATATATATATATATATATATATATATATATATATATATATCCCGCAAACTTATTTAGGAGCAGATTTTATTGTAGCCATTTAGTGGGAGATACCAATATGTCATAATGAATGTTCATGCTGAATGTCGACTCGTTAACACATACATGCTTGGCTCAAGATTGGGTACTCAGTCCTGGCCGTTACAATGATTACCCGGGCTTGGACCAAGACTGGGTAACCTAGCCTTGGCCGTCTAATGGCAACCCAGACTTGGGCCAAGGTAGGATTACCCAAGTTTGGCTATACCTATGGTTTAATAAGTAGATCATATAAATGTATCAATTCAACATTAGTAGGTTTTTCCAGTAGCTACCGTTCGGACCCAGCAATCAGAAGGACAGCAGTTCGCGCCCAGAGCCCAGCAGAATTTTCACCCAGTTTTTTTCACATCATTTACCTCCCTTAGATAGTTTAAACGTTAATGATCATGAATTCTACGAGGTTAATAATAATAAAATTTTTTATAAATTAAATTTATTCGTTGCCTCGATGTATGGGCCAGGGCTGGCAACCAGGGCTGGCCCTGTGTTATCATTCCAGAATTCTACCATGGCTGGGCCAAGGCTGGCTTACAAGCTTGGCCCAAGGTTCTATTAATTTCGACCAAACCTGAGCCCGTCGTACTTTCCACTCTGGGATGCCCCCGGTTACCCTTGTCGGAGCAGATTTTATTATAGCCTTTTAGTGAGGGATACTCACATGACATAATAAACGTTCACGCTGAATTTCAACTCTGTAAATCATATATTTAAAAAACGGGAGTATATTAAAGTTTAACGCTCGTGCATGCCCGCCTTGGAGCCGATTTTATTATAACCATTTGTCGGGAGATACCGACATGATGCATTTATTTGAAAAACGGGAGCATATTAACGTTGGATGCCCACACAAACCCCCATAGGAGTAAATTTCATTAAAACCGTTTCATAAGAGATACTTACATGACATAATAAACGTTCATGTTGAATTTTAACTCTGTAACACATATATTTGAAAAACGGGAGCATTTTAACGTTTGACGCCCACGCAAACCCTCTTAGGAGTAAAGGTTATTAAAACCGTTATGAGGAATACCTACATGACATAACAAACGTTCACACTGAATTTTAAGTTCGTAAGGTGTACAGTTCCAGAGATACTAAATTAAATAGATTTACATTCTTACTTAGTTACAAATAAGTCAGATTAGAGACTCTTCTTTTGACTGTTCCATAAAATGTGATATACGATTCTAATCTAAAAAAAAAAAAAATATGAAAAAAAATCGACAAGTGCTAGATAAAAACATTTGATGCTAATGGAATAAAAACAATTGATGGCTGTAATTTATCTGTTTTTTTATTAGACTTTTAAAAAAATAATTTATGCACCCGAATTCTGATTTATAATTGATTTTATTCAACTCATGCGCGCTATTCACGTTTTATGATGCCTAAAATGCGAACCCTAAATGGCCGTTTACCGACTGGTGAAAAATTATTTGTCAAAACGCAATAAAGATGTCTACTATCCCGGCCATTGTGACGTAATGAAAATAAACGTAACTATCTTTCGAGCTCTTACTGAATATGGGGTAATTACAATTCCCTGTTGTTACCTCTGAGTAGCCAAGATTGTGATGCCGAATATTTTTTTTCACCATGTCACTAAACAGCTATTGAGACTTCGCTTTTTAGGCGATTAATAAATCGTGAATAGCGCATATGAGTTGAATAAAATTATGGGCGCAACATGTAGGGTAATTCATAATCCGTCACCCGCGATTTGTTTATCACTCGTCTCCGATGTGCAGTATGCACTCGCTTCGCTCGTGCCTACGCACCTGCGACTCGTGCTAAACACATCGCGCTGACACATTATGAATCACTTACCCTACTAGTTACGCCAATAACTGTAAAAAGTAGTCTATATTTTAATTGACAGTATCTTGCATATGTATACAAAATTTGATCTCAATCAGATAAGTGGTTTATTAGTTATAAAGGTAAAAAAAGACAGAAACAGACAGACGAAAATTCCAAAAAAGGCAGATATAATATGAGTGGTTCGTAAACATGATATTTGAGGCGTAATTTGAAATAAAAACCCCATGCACTTCCAGAACCTACAGATCTATAGATCAGTATAGATATTATAACAGGGGTACTGCTACGATGGTCGTCCTTTTTAAGGTGCCACTGAAGAATTAACGGTCTTCCAGAACCGGGTATTAATCCTTCAGGGTCGTTGTAAATTTAATTTGTAAGAGAAGGAAAAGGAAGGATAATTTATAATTAATTTTGATTTCATGTAAAATAACAATATTAACCTTTATTTAAGTCAACTTTCTTTGACAATTTTTATTTTAACCGCATAAACTTATTTATCTTATACCTTATAATGGTCAACTACTTTTGACTATATCACACACACACACACACACACACACACACACACACACACACACACACACACACACACACACACACACACACACACACACACACACACACACACACACACACACACACACACACACACACTGAGTCCCCTGGACTTAATTATACATGCGCACGCGACTCTCTTATAGAATAGAATGTCTTATAGAAGAAAAATTTTATTTAGCTTCTTTTCAGATAAATTACGTGTTTACACGGAGAGAAATTTATAGTAAACGTTCCTAATACGTTTATGAAATATCATCTCATATCGTTCTGGAAATAATTACTGGGAACTATAGGAAATAGGCCTATAATTTCTGGAAAAAGTATCCATACCTATGAGGAAAATTCCTATCATTATGGTAACAGTTTCCATATCGCATGGTGAAAAATTATTGTAATGACCAGCTGTTACCAGCCTGCTTCGCCAGGAATTTTCTTAGGTTAAGTGACTATATATTTCTTTCATTCCGAAAATCAGACAAAGTTACATTTTTAACGCGCTCACAAACCACTGTAAGAGTGGGTCTTATAAAAAAATAGTACGCTATTGATTTCCTCGTTTCGTAAATATTCACAACATTCTTAGTTAAGAATTTTCACAACTTTGAATTGTAACAGTTACCATCTTCGGTTGTAACAAAAATAAATTTTAATAGTTAGAATTACCATCTTCGATAGTAATTGTAACCACCATAATTTGTTACTGTTATCATTTTCCATAGTAAAACTAATTATTATAACCACTGAAAAATGTTATTACCATTTTAGATAGTTAAAATTAAAAATTTTGTATTGCAGATAGTATCATTAAATTCTCTTTGTGTAGGTCTTTTGACCGAAAAACGTGAAAAATTTCATTTCTTACGCCTCCGCACGGCCCCACCAGTGTCGATTTAAAAAAATAAAATTTACGCTATCGATTTTCGCAGTTCATCAGTAATAGGGGAAGGGGGGGGGGCTTTCTTAAGAAAAACGGGCTTATATCATCAGTGGTTCCCACTTGTTTTACTTTTTTCTAGCCCCTTACCATGTTTTTAGTCTTAATATGCCGTGACTGTTGAAAATTAAAAATCTTTAAATTTGGGGCAAAATGGGCTCCTCAAAAAAAAGTTTAAACATTTGATTTTTTTTTACTCTTTTTACTTTTTCTAGTCTAAGAAAATAATTTTAAATTTCAATTCAGAAAATTTTTCTGATTAGCCGAGTTTAAAGTAAACCACAATCTTAAACACTTTACAATGGTTCAGTATTCTTGAATCATTTAAATTCGACAAAAATTTTGGGGGGTACATTTTGCCCCAAAATATTTCGAGGCATCCAAAATCTTAAGGGGCCCATTTTGCTCCCCTCTCCCCTATATTTATTGCACGACTCATGATGCGATGCATCAGAGAGTGCTGTACGATCCAAAAATTTTTGATTTGCAATCTGTAAAACTTTTAGTGAAAAAACTTGAAAATTTGCATTCATTGACTTCCGCAAATTCAAATAATAGTCGATTTTATGAAAAAAATTTACGACATTGATTTTTTCGTATCGTACACTGTAAAAAATAAGGTACTGACATCACACTCTCTAAGATTTCGACAAATTTCCTCTTCAGTGAAATCAAATTCGTTTGAATCAACGAAAGATAGTTTGTCTCAAGAAAATAATTTTTATTGAATTCAAATCTCTATACGATTATGCAAAATTGCTTAAGAGTTTATGTTAAAGTATTTCGGTTCGATCGTAATTAAAACAAATTGGGATTGAATGGTAAATTATATTTAAATTAAAGTTTGGATCTACTTGATTTGAAAAGAAAAACTTGTTGAAGGAAACTTTTCTATTTCGAGAAATTTAACTAAAACTCTTGAATCGTTTAAATATAAATGGTTGCCGTTCTTATCACCGATATTTAAAAAAAAACCGATTATTATGTGTTATGAGAATCATTCCCATAATTTATTGTAATTGGTACCATAAATGTCTCTCCGTGTAATGTGATACGTCGCTAAAGTCGAAAATTTTTAACTTGATAGATAATTTTTTTTACTCTAATAATATTATATGTTAAAAATAAAACTTTTTCAAAAGATAGATTTTGTCGCGAGAATATTTTGTCCGGGGATATTAACGCGCGGTACATTTTGTTCTGGCTTCCCTATACAATGATTTATGAATAAGATATTTATTTGAGCAATTACACTTACCGCCAGTAACTCGGCATGTGAGGATTAAATCGTCACGTTCCCCTTCTGGACCTATTGTGTCATTGACAGCTTGTCCATATCGATTTAAAATTACTGGAGACTCTGGTAAAACTGAAAAACAAAGTAAAATTCAATTCAATTCACTTTACACATATATTGTTCATGAAATAATTGATAAAAAAACTTTATTTTTACTATTACAGCATTAACTCTCAAATGACCCACGTCTGTCAAATGTCATATATGTCATACAGTGACATTTTGATCCCAACGTAAAATAATGACCAAGGGTTTTCAGAATTTCTCTCTGAATGAATTCTGTAATATATTTCTTACTTTTGCAACAAAGCCTCAACTTTGATTATAGGTTATTAAATTGAAAAATCTTTAAAAAACCGCAAAAAAAATTAAAAACAATCTGAGGTCGAAATAGCATTTGGTACACAGAAAAAAAAATTAACTTGATTCAAGTGAAATATTCTTGAACCAAGGATACTAGTTTGAAAAATTCCATTTTTTTTGCTTCAAGAATTTATTTCTTGGCTCAAGAAGTTTCAGGATTCTTAAATCAAGATTTGTATATGTTTGGTTCAAAAGTATATTTTTTTTCACACAATAAATCTAACTCTCAAACCAAGTAACAGATTTACTTGGGTGAACATTTTGACGCCAGGTGGCGCCTCGATGGGAACTGCGTACTTGCTTGTTTTTCTCGGTCAGTTGTAGTTAGTTTTGAATTGTGAGTTCACAATTTGAACATCAAAACATAAATCTCGCCGTTGATAATTATTTTTGTTTAATGTATATGCATATGAACAAATTTCGGTATCATAATACTTAAAGTAGTAAATAATTACTGTGTTCAAACTTTAAAGATTTTCACAGTAAATGTATTTAATTGTCAATGCTTATTTACTGGGTAACCTCAAAATTTCTATTATTGAAAAGGTGGCCATTAAACAAAAATATTATTTAAATTTTTAGTACAAATAAATTTTTTTTAAAATAAAAATATGCATTAAACTTCTAAATCAAAAATTAGTATAAGTAACCATTGTAGTAATAAACTGATTAATAATTTTAAAAAATTTATTTGTATATTTCTGAATCGAATAAAATAACATCCTGATTCAAAGAATGCGCCATACCCAAACTAAGTCAGTATCATCCTGAGTCAATATTATCGGCCTCAAACCAAGAGGAAAAAATTCTTGGGAGAAATAAATATGCATCTTGGTTGAAAGCAAACAATGCTTTTAAAATTAAAAATTTTGAAAGAAAAATTTTTACTTTCCATTGGAGAGTAATAATTTATTTATTCAAGACTGAAATTTTTTTGAATTGAGAAATTTAGATGTTTCGAAACAAGAATACTATTTTTAAGAAAATAATTTACTTGAACCAAGTTCATTTTTTTTTCTGTGTATCATTGAAGGATTGATTTGATATTTTCATTTTTACTTTACAATATTTTTAGCTAGCCTGTTTTGGGTCTAATTTTAAATATTTTAAATTTCCTTAATATCCGAATCACCTTTGATATTTCTTTTCCCGGGTCGAAAAAAAATCTTAATTATGACTTAAAATTTAAGTCAAAATCCTTCAAATTTCACCTACGTTAATTTTTTTAGTCAGTGTAAAATTTTCATAACACTTGACTTAGATTTGACTTTTTCTGGCTTAGTTAGGATCGATTTAAGACAAAATAAGTCACGTTTAAGTCAAAACTGGTTCAGTTTGACTCTATTACTTTTAGATTTAAGACAAAAAAAAATCACATTCAATTCAGAATTGCGTCGATTTAAATACATTTTACTTAGATTTAAGTTAAAAAAAGTCACTTTCAAGTCAGAATTGCGTCGATTTTAATACATTTTATTTAGATTTAAGTTAAAAAAAGTTACATGAAAGTCAGAATAAAACAAAATTAGACAGTTACAACGCAATTTTAAAAAATACTTACAATTAGTAACATATAATTAATGATAGTAATAATTATTCGAGGTGTTTATGGTTCAGAATATTTTCGATTATTATTAAATGGTATATTGTTTATATCAACAAATTATAAAGAAACATTAAAAAATAATTCTTCTTATGTAGCATTTAAATACTTGAATGAAAAACGTTTTGGTCTTCTTCATTCTTTTATAAAAATTATTGATAAAATATGCGATTGTCAAAAAATTAGTAATTGTAAGTGCCTTGGCCATCATTTTGCAATTATAACTCTTCTGCAAACAAAACCTTTCAAAGAGCCTGTCAGACTTCTCCAACTATCACACTTATATGAATTCATTGTAACTGAAAATGTATTTGCGATTCCTGTCGAAAATTTACTATCGGTATGTTTTTATATTAATACAGGTAATAAAACGTTTATTGCAGAATTGGTTAATCAATATGAAAATGAATGATATTGTAAACAAGAGCTTATACAAATTCTTAAAGAGCAGAATAAAAAAAAATCATTGCAATAAAAATTTTTTTTATAGTAAATTTAATTTAATCAGAAATAATTTAAAAAAAATTTGCTATAATTAAAATTGAGTTTTAATTTTAGATTAGTTTAATTAATAAATAAGTGTAAAAACCACATTCGATTTGACTTAATTTTTAAGTTAAAATTAAGTCAAATATAGAACTAGATTTCGAATCGATAAGAAGTTGTTTTTTTAAGACAAAATAAGTCAAATTTAAGTCAATGAAATAATTTAAGCCAAAAAAAGTTAAATTAAAGGAAACTAAACAATTTAAGTCAAAAAAAGTCTAATCTAAGTCAAAAAAGTTAAAAATAGTCAAGATTAAGTCAAAAAAAGTTAAAATGTGGAATACAGTTGTCGGCACTTCGACGATTTCAAAGAAAATTAAGTTAAATCAAGTCAAATTTAAGATTTTTTTTTTACCCGGGTTAACCCTATTAACATTTCAGAGCCTTGTCAAGCTAATTCAACGGCTTATCCATCATTTTAGTTGGTTTTTTGAGAAAAATATCGATGATGCTTTAACTAAACTAAAGTAATTATTTAATTACCTTGTCTTTAGTTGGTTACTTATTCTTGAAAACCATTTATATTGGTAATCAATTACAGTAATTTATAATCTGTTGAAAAACATTAATTCAATAATTTATAATTTCAATTTAAAAAAAAATGCAATTGTCACTGGTGAGAAAGCCATGAAACAATTGAGCTTATTTCGACTTCACAGCTCTCCGGTTTCCTATTCATTGTTACAATGTGGATTCTGCTCTTGAAAAAAAAAAAAAATGACAAAAAAAAAAGCAAAGTTTTATTGTCCAGCTTGTAAAATTCCTCGATGTGAATCACGTAGATTCTTTTTGTCTACGGTAACTGCGCACCACACTACCATGGCAATCGTACTTTTTAATTAATTGTTATTTTCTTGTTCTTTATGATTTAATATATCACGTGAGAACTAACAGAGAAATAAAATAATTTAATAATCAAATTATTATAGAATTTAAATTTATATTTTATTATAATAGTTACTAGTTTCTTAAGTTTTTATATTTTAGGTAGATTTCTTTAGAAATCGGACTATTAATGGGTCTCATGATCGAATTGGTTCCGTAACAAATTGCCCCCGGACAAAATAACCTCAACAAAATAACCTTGTAACAATATAACCTGATAAAAAATCACCTGAGAAAAATGACTTTGTGTTACGTCCGGATTGACATAACATGTACTTCAGTCCCTTATTTTGAGTCAAGACACTAAAGTCCTTTACTCGGGTAACGGGGACCACGTTATTTGGTGCCGAGCATGAATAGGGATAGGAAGGGTGTGTACGTTCTTGAAATTAGCAATGAAAATGTCAGGACTTACAGATGCGGTTTGTTTATTGAAGACAATTACTCAGAAGGTACATATATCGATGATGATCACGATGATCGGGGGTGGCTGGACAGTGCACTTGGACTCTTCTCGATTTGTAGGTGTGGCTGCTTGGCGGCGATTTGTGCGAAGGTGGATACGTGGTTGACGATCTTCTTGGTTGGTTCTGTTGTCACTGAATTTAATACTTTCGCGATATTTGAACTTTAAGGGGAGATTGTATGAAAATAGACCTCCGAGTGAATCCGAAATCGAATGAATTTAATTCTTTCAGGGGAAAATACGATTACTGTAAGCAATTTACGACGTTACGAAAACCAAGAGTTAATTTAAAATAAACAGGAACTAGGTGGGAAAAGAAAAAAGGTGAAAAATAAGATGAAAAATAACCGGTGGATAAATTCCGAATAATCAGTATAATAATGTAATATAAACCGTACGATTTAAAAAGTTTAGTAATTCTTGAATTTACAACGTAAAGTCAACCGTAACGTTAAAAGGTTTAATAATTCTTCAATTCTTAAAAGAAATTACAACAAAGGAAAATTGAGAGTAAATACGGATGTACTTGTTACGACAAAAAAAATATTACAAGTGGGCTCTCTGGTCCCGTGTGGGCCTCTTTATATATGCTAGAGATTAGGCGTTTACCGGCCAGAAGGGGGGGTACTTGGCCTAGAACTTCTAAGGCTTCTCTAGTCATAATGATAATAATAAAAACCAAAATGGAAGGTCTTATCTTTTCGGGGAAATCTTCAAGCATTATAATAGCTACCGGTGAGTGTAGACCGGCCCCTTTCTTAACAATGCTTAGATTACTTGGAGTGGGGGAAACGTTAGAGAGAAGTGGCTACAAGGTCTTCTGCTTTGGAAGGTGGGCTACTGCCGTGATAAGAAGGGAAGTGGGGATGAGGGACTAGAACTCTTCTATAGTAAATGCGCTTGGTAGCTAGGAGAAATGCGTGGATTAGGTGCGCAGGTTATTGAAAGAAAGGAGGTAGCTGGGTCTTAATATTTTTTGAATAGGGATTACTTAGCAACAGGGGGAATACATGGATCAGGTGCGCAGCTCATAGAAACGAAAGAGCTAACCTGGTGATCGCTTAGTAACAGAGAGGGGAATTCGAACAGCTTATTCGCCAGGAGAGGAGAAGTATGAATTTCTAGTGAGTGGGGATTGCTTGGCAACAACGGGGAATGCATAGATCAGGTAAAAATATTATTTGGTGCGATGAGGGAGTAACTAGGTCGGTGGTACGAAGGGGCCAAATTTGTATTAGGAAACTAAGAGTTGTAGTTACAGATCGGTGGGTTTTGTAGTTATAAAAGACTTTAAAAATTGTAACTCGGGATATCATAAAATTCGGCGCCGGCATGGCTGCCTCTTTGTTGAGTAATTCGGCTGATAAGAGATACCGATGCGGTATCGTGTTTAACATAGATCTCAGCTATGACTTTATAATATTTTTAATAGAATAAAGAAATCGTAAAAGTTATTACAAAGGTATCACGTTAGAGTTTCTATATCACCGGATACAAGTAAGCCTCGGCAAATATCGAGTAGCAGCTTGTTAGCTTATCGCGAGTATAAAGACATGCCGAAAGATTTTGACTATTGTTATCATTTCTTTTTTATTATGGTAATAATTCCCGGAGAACCGGCGATTGCCTCATATTGTGGCATCATCTACATGACCTAATTAGATATAAATTTTTTCTCTTATCAATCTCCCATTATGAGCTCTTGCGAGAGAAATAACGGGATTTATTTAACTGGTAGTTCTAGTAATCAAAGAAAACCTAGTTTCTTTTTATTTAACCAAATGAATATTACTTGACGTGTAAAATATTTTTCAGCTATTTTACGACGTAACACACCTCCGCACTTAAAAATGAACGTCGGGGTCCGATGACCGCGACGTGAATGTCCTTATGCAGTGTCCAGCCATCTTTACATATTCATTTCTTATATCTATCGATATTTCAATCGTAATGATTACCATTATACCTTTTCTCTGTAAATCTATAATGTAAATGCATTATACGACGAAAGAAAAAAAGTTATACAATCATGTATGTTATGTGTTAAATATCAATGGTTGTTACAACTCGTTTTTACCAATTTGCCATTGCTTGGTTTTAGAGTCATTAATTCCATGTGGTTAATAATCAGCAAAAATAATGAAACGGAATGAAATACTAAGAATACATGAGTAGGGCAGCTACTTGATTGGTATATATATATACTTTTCCCACAAAAAAAATTATGTTTTAAGTTAGAAGAGAAAAAAGAAAACGTATGACAACAATTGAAAGGAGACTAGTGCGTGGTGTATTTCCGCACGAGGATGCTACCCTCTTGCTCAAAAATTATTGATACACCTGAACACAAGGGAAAAATATATATATATTTACACAGTTGACTTAACATAAACCCTTATGATACATTATAACGAACCTTTACTTGGCTACTCTCACTGTTTATGAGTCCTATGGTCTTGGTTGTAGTTTTGGAAGTGAATCATCAAATTCTTTTCTTGCGGGTGAAAAAGAAATTTAAAACGATACTAGCGTGGTCCAAGGTGAGAGACAGGCGTAGGAAAATTTATATTAGACAACCTTTTCTTCGCTTCGTTTAAAGAACCATTGGTGGCGTATCCCTCAATTTCTATCTTGATATTATGAGTTCCCCAAGAATTAGTGTTCTATGACGCAGAGGACTTCTAGCCGTTCCAGCCGGGCTTGAAGTACCTGAGGATCACCGTTACCAACAAGAGAACTCCTTCATCCCTTGAAGAAGTTGATCAGTAATTTTTCCAATCTCCTTGGCGATCTGAACCGTTCTAAAGGTCTCCCAACAAGGGTCATCCAGACAACATGTTGTCAAGATGACAACTCGTCCCTGGCGAGTTCGAGGCGGGGTCCGTGAAAACCCCGCGGACATTTAGTATTTTCTTGCTGCGGCCCAGACGACATCTACTATAATGAGAGTGTGTTTCTTCGGAAGAGGAATTGTGAGAAGAATTCTGTTCCCGGATGCAATGTAGTATGCACTCAATGTAAGTATCAAAGAGCACAAAGTGGTTAGCAAATATCCCTACAAGGGTTTGCGCCGAGCTTTTGCAGGTAGTTCTCTTCCGTTTTTACTTCGTTTTTAATCTGTGATGGTGATGGGCCCTTCAAAGTTTCTTGACTGGCTGGATCGCACCAGAACTCTCGCCGCCGTATCCATTCATTCTGGATGTACTGAAGAAAGAATACCAACAACTTGGTTTCAGTGTCAACTTATAAATTCTCAGAAGCTAAGTGACAATGGCTCTAGAGCCAAATAGATACATGGTCGTTTTTGTGTTTTTCTCAACGAAGAAAAAGGCGACAATGTACTAGTGTTATTGGTGTAATAAGTTAACCTGATTTTCCATTTCACTCGAAGAAATTAAGATTGTAGTTCCTGGTTAGTTCATCATCTCCTTTCCCATGGTTGTCCGGTTGGCAGCATCAGTAGTGATAGTAGCCCGAGTATTCTTTATATTATAGTACAATTTATTGTGTTTCAGACTAAGTATTAATTAATTTTACATACGGATAAGTTAATTTATATTTTCCAAAAATAAGTAATTTTATATCTATATTTCAAGTTACTACATATATGACGCGTGAGAGTCACTATTTTTTTATCTTCTCCCCTTTTTTTTTTGTTTCCTTTTACATTGAGATTTGACATGCATCTCTCAGTTTATGTAAATTTCGAGTAAGTGCAAGAGACACGCTGCATGGTTTACTGACCTAGATTTGTATACACAATTACAATATCATTTTTTTTTTTAAACGCAGCTCAATTACATATATATTTTACCTTTTCGGTTTTTTTTTCTAATGAAGAGAAAGAGAAAAAAAAAAAAATATTCACATACACAATTTCGATTTTATCTTTGATACGTATCTTACGCAATGTTAGTTGTATCCTCATACTTATTTTCCACCTCAACCTTAAGAAGAAAACAGGGTTAATTACTAATTTGTAGGGAGCAATATCCACAGTTCACCTGTTATATTTACATAATCTTTAATCTCAATATTATAACTGATTTTTGACGTTCTCCTGGTTTCTCCTTAAAATTCAATGTATGATGTCCCTTAGTTCTATTCATTATTATATAATGCACGCCAAATAAAGAAAACAAAAATCGAGGGAAATTTTTAGTCGTGTCGTTGTTGTAAAAGAAAAATATTTCAGAAAACAAATGGTTCACTAAATCTTAGTTATGACCTTGTAACACACCTTTATTGTAAATTTAATGTAAAACTAAAGATCCTTTTCCTATGGAAGAATCTCGATTATAGTAATTTTATCGTTTTATTTGATTAATATTATTTTTTTGTTATGATATTTTGCACACATAGATAATATACTTCTGTTCTTGAGAACTTGGTTATAATAGGCTTATGACTACCTTAGTTACCTAATTAGGCACACAAACATCACCTTTTACTGCGAAAAGACAACTTTTCTCCTATATATTAAGAAATCAAAAAAAAAATTTATTAATATATATATATTTTTTAATTCTTTTTGGTTATTACTTATTATTGTTATTTTTTTTTATATTATTTTATTTTCATTTCCTTATATTTCCTTGAGAGAAAATCCTAGGTAACAATTTTACCCATATAAAAAAAAATTGTAAGTTATAAAAAAAACTAACACAAGCAACTAATAATATTCGATTATTGTATTATATGATTATAGAAATTCACACACACAGATAATATCCCCCTTTTTTTTTGAGAACTTTAGTATACAAAGCTTATAACTACTTTTAGTTACATGAATGTAACCCTTCCTTAACAAAAATTCTATCTTCTTTTATATGTAAAAGAATTAGTTATGGATTTTTATTATAATGATTTATCTTTTATTGTTTTGAATTTATTAATGCTCATAGTATGGGCAAATAAAAAGGAAAATAAAATTTTTTTTTTTGTCTCTATTTTACAAGAAATTTGCATTAGTCATAATAAGAACAATTTACGACGTACATCATTCTGGGATTTCCTTGCAATTTATTTAGAATATACTAAAGATTATTAACATGTGAATCAATCAAAGGGAGAAGAGAAAAAAAAATATAAATAAATACAATTATGATTATGAATCAGCTTATTTGAAGTCATTTTATTTTAGCTGCAATTCTCTACCGCTAACTCATGAAGTTTAACATTTAAATATTTGTCATTTCCCTTTTTTTTTCTTCTGTATAACCGCTTTTGTTAATCGTATCGTTTTAAATGGTTAAATTCTCCCTTTTGGAGGATATTTATCAAGAGAACAGTAACCTTAATTGAAAATACCTGTTTTTTGTATCGATAATTTTTAATACGGGAGGTTTCATTTGGTTACCAGCAATCACCAAAGCTTGATCAATACATTTATCAATTTGTACTGTACAGCGCATACCTTTAAATAGTCACCTTATATTTTCATTAAAGATTATGTTCTGAATTTTCTTCATTTAATTTCCAAGAAATCCCCCGATAATTATCCCTGAGAACCGAGGAGGAAAAGACAAAAAAAATTAATCTTCCGATGTAATGTTTCTATTTAGAATGCTCTCCATATCGTTATATCATTTGTAAATTATTATTTTATTATATTCAATATTTTTTTTGACAAACCCTCCTCTTTTCCCTTTTTGCTGAGAGCGTTAAGTAGTATAGATTTTTTTCTTTTTTTTTATTACTAAATTTTTCATAACAGTGAGAAATTTTTTTGACATCCGAAATTATACAATACCCATAACCGTATGCAATAGTAGAAAATAAAAGAAATTAATTCTCTGGAATGAGAGAAGAGAAAAGTAGCAGAAGAAAACTTCACATAAGTTGTTGTAAAACATCAGCTATGCATTTCAAGATTTTATTACTATTGTTATCAAATGTATTTTTATATGTGTGCATATACCCATAGCCTGCTATATTAGTAGTTTGGCATCATAAATATGCCTCTCAATGTTTTTTTTCTTTTAAAGAGATAATTTATAAAGCATAGATGAGAAAAAAAATAATAAGAAGTTAGATTTTACTTCCACGTTGAATAGCCAAGAACCAGAGAGGTAACGTTTTCAGGTTTGTGAGGTTCGGTACCCTTCAACTCTCATCACAGTACTGCATTGCTTGAGAATATTACAGTTGATAGCGAATCCATCTACCGGACAAATTGGCTGACTGTAACATACAACTTTGATTATTAAATTAATAAATATTATGAAAAATGTGATGTTTCCGTCTATTTGGTTGATCTCGAAGTCTTCCTTGTTGTACTGTAGATTTTTTGTTTTCGAAGATGACCCATCAAATGACTTATAAAAAGCAGTTTTACTCTCCCATCTCTTATATAAATATAATTTGTTGGTGGCTCCCATATACTACCTTACTTCAGTTATACACTTAGAACACTATGTTCATAGCTTAAACAAGTTGAACTTGGTTGCTCGACCCTTGCTCTGGCTCACATTTTCGATAGCTTGCTCGAAGATTTCCTACAAGATCCCCTTTTTGGTCTCGCCAGCAACCGGATCTAGAAGCGATGAAACATAGGCAACCGATTATAGTCAATGTCGTTAGTATTATTCCATAAACAATAAAATTGTAAGTTCCCATATCTTCAATGTTGACAAGGGTAACCTTCTGGAGTTCCTCTTCAATTAAGGACAAGGTAAAATCGTAACTTAAATGCCCATAGTTACTAGTGAAGACTGATGGCTTAAAGGAATAGGTTTTATTTGTAATGTAATATAGAGGCTTATAGTTAATGATTTCCGGTAACAGTTTGGATATATTCAAAGTTACGTTTGGCTGATGATTGAGCTCATTGAATTTCCTTGCGTCATGATGACCTATTAGGTTGATGTCGTTGATTCTAGCTGTACATCCCGGTTTAAGAGTGAGTACCCCTGCGCTAGATATCTTCATACTTTCTGTGATCCTTGTCTCCCACATGACTTGAAGTTGCTCTGGGTGGGGTAGGGAATACAACCACCCTCCTGTTTTTTCGAATGGCTTCCAAAAAGCACTGTGAATTTTACTTACCTTGATGTCGCAGTTCTTGAAAGAACTTGAGTCCGAATAAATGAGCAGGTCAGTTTCACACGATGACTGAAGACTTCTATCATAGATGACGGGGGTTGGAGTGCAAATAAGAAGGCTCTTCATAACCTTGCATCGGGCTAACATTTCTTGGCTCCATAAGGAATATAATTTCTTGTCCTTTGAAATCAATAAGTAGTCTTCCTTGGGTTGAATGTACGCAGAGCCCAGGAAGGCATCCCCGATGGGTTGTTCGACCGGGTATGGATTCATTTTATAAAGGCTGTAGACATCCTGTTGGACTAATGGAATGTATAAAGTGAGGAGGAGTTGACGGTTAAAATAATCGTGGGTCAGTCGCGAAATTCCGTGTATCTCCCCAGAGTATATCTCGCTGAATTTTAACGGTATTAAATATTTCTGATTGTTTGCAGCATAATTCAAGGTTGCTATTCTTAAGGTTTTAAATCCTAGAAGGCTTGGTGATAGTTGTCCTAAAAGTGCTGAACTTATTATACTCGTAACAGTTCTTAAGTAAGATATATAATTTTCAAAACAAGATTGTGTAATGTTACTCCAAGCATTCAAGTGCTTGAGATATGTGAAATAGGTCGTGTTACCTTTAAATATAGGTCCCGTGAAGTTTCGTATTGGATCCCGGTATTTTAATTGAGAAGTGATTTGATTATTTAGCCGATTTTGTACTGCATCTAGATCAGAACGAATTATCTGAGTGCTGTTCATTAATTGATGGGTAGATATCCATGGTCCCATTTCTAGAAACTCAAATTCCTTAATGTAATGGTCTAAGAGTTCTTTGTTGTCGGAGCTGTCCAGTACAAATTTGTCAGTAACCACCGATTCTGGGCTAAGCATCTGATGAAGTACTCGAAGGTGATCTTCTATTTCTTGACTCCTTCTTCGATAGACATCTAGTTGTATATAAATTTGACAATTGGTTGCATCTATTACTCCAAGGCATTCCTCATAAACTTCTTCAATTTCCATCCCCTGAATGGTTGGTCGTCGAAGCCGAATGGTATTGAAGTCAATTCTAGTTACCAGCTTCCATTCCTCTTGAGTGAAACGTACTTCCCCCAAGGACTCGTAGTACAGCCCTGCCTTCAGGTTGAATTGCTCCATTTTTACCGCACTACCGTTAATATTTGTTACCACATAGTTGACGAAGAGGACGGCCATCCAAGTCGCAGTCTTCATGTTGCAGTGTATCCTATGCAAAAATTCATATTTAGCCGACTGAATTTGATAATTTTCCTTTTTTATTGGCCTTATTCGTTCAAGTTGTAAAACAATTTTTTTCAATAAACTTATATGTATCCCTACATTGTCTAGGTAACCAAACACTCTCGTGCGCTGAAAACCTGATAAAACTATTTTTAACACTTTCCCTTCTGTTATGTTCATATGACTTTGTTGTAGTACTTGTATCGTTATTTTGATATGCAGTTTTTCTCCAGATGTCGGATTTGCACAATCGATATTGTTATTATTACTATTCCCGAATTGCACGCTCGTTGTATAATATTCACTTGTATTAATCCCCACGTCAATATTACTTTTGTCGCGCTGACTATCACTATTTATTCTATCGTCATCGTTAGTAAATTTAACGTTAGCGACACCTGTATTACTATCGCTGTCCTCAACTGTACCTTCCTTGTTACTTTTCATCTTACACATCTTTTTACCCCGATCTCTGTGGCGAACATCCAAATCATCTATCTTAATATTAATGCAATCACCTCCATTATCGTAAATAGGCCAATAATCATCGGACTCTTCTTTGCTCCTAATATTAATTATTTCCTCGTTCCCTGAACTTTCGTCGTCCCCTGAACAATCGGAAACGCTTCTATCTTCTTGAAATTCGTCGAAGGTAGCCTTGCCAATGCTGAAAATGTTATTCTCTTTGGGATCACGAACGGCACCTCCTTCGCTAACTGAATTCACGAACTCCCGTTTGTTGCAACTACTTCCTATACAGACATTAATTTTCTCGACGGTATTTTTACCGCTATTAAAAATTTCAAAACTATTATATTTTTCGACAGCATTCTTACCGCTATTAAAATTGTCAAGATTAAAATTTTCTTTAACGAAATTCTCACTACGATTAAGATTATCAAGATTCTTATTGCTTCCGACAGTATTTTCACCGTTATTGAAATCTTCCGTATTATTATTTATTCCGACAGTGTCTTCACCGCTAATAAAGTATTCCAAGTTATTATTTATCCTGACGATATCCTCACCGCGATTAAAATCTTCAAAATTACTATTTATCCCAACGGTAACCTCACCGCGATTAACGTCTTCAAAATTATTATTTATTCCGACGGTTTTTTCACCACAATTATATTTTTCAAAATTATTATTCATCCCGACGATTTCTTTATCGTAATTATCAAAATCTCGAACAATTTCCTTATACTCATGATCATTATGATTATCATTATCATTAGAATCTACATTACCTTTTTCGACGGCGCATTCATCACTATTAAAATCTCCAAAATTATAAATTATACCTTCAGTTTCGCTATTATTATTCACACAGACATTTATTTCTCTGACTACCTTCTCATCTTCCGAATTTTTATTTAAACCGACGTTATTCTTACGGCGACTATATTCTTCAAAATCGCGAACAGTCTTTTTATTGTCATTATTATACGTACAGACATTAATTTCTCTGACAGTATTCTCACTGCCATTAGAATCTTCAAAATCAGGAACAGTTTCCTTACCACTTACAAAAATATACTTATTTTGTTGAAAAACCTGAGTGATATCCCCGACGCTACTTGAACTTGTACAAATATTTTTAAGTTTGCGTGAAACTCGAACATGAGCTTCCTTATTTTTTCCAAAATGCCTCCCGGCACCTCCATCGTCATTTGAAACCGAACGAGCAGTTTTATCTCTTCGAGAATTATTTATTTTGACCTTTTTAACGCAACCGGCATCTTCACCGCTATAGAAAATACGAACGGCATCCTCGCCAGTATTAAAAACACGAACGGCATCCTCGCCGTTATTAAAAAAACGAACAGTATCATCACTGCTCTCAAAAACACGATCGGCATCCTCGCCGTTATCAAAAACACGAGCAGTATCCTCACTGCTGTTACAATTCCCCCAAACATTTTCATCTTTAACAAAAGCATCAAAATAACTTTTCTCTGTATATGGTTCCAATGTCACGACCGGTACCGCCACTTCTATTTTTTTGGAAGTCGTATTAACTATAAACACATGCACTCGCCCGTTTTTATTTGTGACAAGTGCTTCACGTAAATAAATTCCCTTATTAACTCTAAGTCTCCGCACATATCCCGTTTCTATTTCTGGATTAGCAACGCGGACGAAAAATCCTACCTTCGTATGAGCAGGTATAACCACCATTTCATCATGCTCGAAGTCTACTCTGTAACCTTGGATTTTTAAAAACCCTTGTGAATAGAGTACGTCTATGTAATTATCTTCTAAGAATTTTGATCCTAGAATCCCGTCTCTTTTTATTGGGAATTCGTTTGGAACTAAATAAAATATAATTGGAATGCCGAAAATTTCTGTTTTCATTTTTCCTAACGTAAAAACTGATTCTGAAGTAATCCCTGTTAATTTAAATATTCCCTTACGGCTTATCCAAGTACCAGGATTCACCATACCGCATTTAAGTAAATTTAATTCGCAACTAGTATCAATCATTAAACGAACCGAGTTCAAAATTTCTGCAGACGTTATTTTTATAGTAGGGGCTTCGCGATCTTGACTAAGCCTAACTACTGCCACTGGAACATTTTCAATGGCTCCTGTGTTTTCACTTCTCCCGAAATTATTTGCGTAACCGGACGTTTGGATCTCACGGCCTCCTGCGGCGCGCCTTGACGTTTCCGTCTCGGGCCCTTGGTAGTTTCCCGAATTTTCTTTATCACTGGCGCGTGCCCATCCGTCGGTAGATAGGTCCGGCGGTCTAGTCATGAATAAACTTTTATTGTTATTTCTTCTCTTTACGCAATCCACTATAAAATGTCCTGGTACCTTACAATAATAACAGATTTTTTCTTTGACGCTTTTATTTGATAGTTCACGTGGGAAGGTTGGAGAGTTAAAGTTATTTCGTAAATTGTTAATATTATAATTATAATTATTGCCATCGATATTACTGCCGTTACTATTGCATTTATCATTATTTCTATCATTTCTACTGTAGATATTACCGTATTGCATGCTATTATTACTCCTATTGCTGCCACGATGTTGATTATTGCTATTATTAATATTGGTACATTGACTATAATTATTTTTATTATTGTAAAAATTATTAGAGAAGTGATCACTGTCATTACCATGTTGGTGAGGACCCAATTGGTAACATACTAAAGCACTATGACCCGTTTCGTAACAAATTGGGCATCGAATTACTTGATCTTGCACGAATGCTACTCGTTTTCTGTCCCGACTATCTGGTTGATCGTACATATAGCTGCATCTGGAGTAATTTATATCTCCTCGGGATAGAATTTTCCCCCTTAATAATTCCTTAGCGCGCAACTCCTTTTCGATTTTCACGGCTTCAATTGCGGTTTCACGAAAGATTCGATTCCTTGAAATTTTCTGTTCTATTTCCGGCTTAAATCCTCGTATTAAACAGTCCCGAAATTCATTTTCGTATTTTAAAATGTCCGCTTCGGTTAAAGGTGCATTATTTGATACCTGCGATCTTATTACATCTAATATTTGATTTCCTAATTCGCGAGTCCGGTTGGCGTATGACAATGCAGATTCATTGTCACGTTGAAGAATTTGTCCAATTTCCCCGTTTAATTGATACAATGACTTAGGAAACTCGTATAGTTCTTTAAGATAAGATAAAAGTGCATTCACGGTCTTAAAAACTTCTCCTCGGATGGCTTTTCGCGCTTCGCCCCGTAATTTACTCCGCAACATTAATACCAAATTTCGCTCGAGTTCCTGAGGCACCATCGCCCGAGCTTCTTCACACTCTTCAATAAAATAGGCCAGTGGTATATTCTGACCAGTGAAATAGGGAACCGCTTCGACTGCATATTCAATTGAGTTTGGCAAAATCACGTGTATCTGATTCATATTTTAGTCTGGTAGCTTAAAATCATTATTATTATTAAAATTATTATTATTATTATTTATTTATTTATTTATTTTTTTTTTTTTTTTTTGGACTCGTTAACCCACTAAACGCGCAATTTTTATCTCTCTAAGTCAGTATTGTTCACGTTCTCGCTCTACTACTAGTCGTTTATTTCTTTATATATATAAAATTTTTATATATTAAAAAAAATTTTCTTTCGTTTTTAATTCGATACACTCTTTCCTCCGCCCTTTGTTCGGATGTACGGTTTTTCTTGATTGCCTACACGCCCTCGCGTACTCATCTTGCATGTTTTGCTGTAATTATTTAACTCAAATTATCTCGAACCTTTTCCGAAAAATAACGTTTTGACATGCTCGGACACCGCGGGCATTTCAAACGCGAATCCCACTTCTGACACCAAAATTTTTATTTATGTTACGTCCGGATTGACATAACATGTACTTCAGTCCCTTATTTTGAGTCAAGACACTAAAGTCCTTTACTCGGGTAACGGGGACCACGTTATTTGGTGCCGAGCATGAATAGGGATAGGAAGGGTGTGTACGTTCTTGAAATTAGCAATGAAAATGTCAGGACTTACAGATGCGGTTTGTTTATTGAAGACAATTACTCAGAAGGTACATATATCGATGATGATCACGATGATCGGGGGTGGCTGGACAGTGCACTTGGACTCTTCTCGATTTGTAGGTGTGGCTGCTTGGCGGCGATTTGTGCGAAGGTGGATACGTGGTTGACGATCTTCTTGGTTGGTTCTGTTGTCACTGAATTTAATACTTTCGCGATATTTGAACTTTAAGGGGAGATTGTATGAAAATAGACCTCCGAGTGAATCCGAAATCGAATGAATTTAATTCTTTCAGGGGAAAATACGATTACTGTAAGCAATTTACGACGTTACGAAAACCAAGAGTTAATTTAAAATAAACAGGAACTAGGTGGGAAAAGAAAAAAGGTGAAAAATAAGATGAAAAATAACCGGTGGATAAATTCCGAATAATCAGTATAATAATGTAATATAAACCGTACGATTTAAAAAGTTTAGTAATTCTTGAATTTACAACGTAAAGTCAACCGTAACGTTAAAAGGTTTAATAATTCTTCAATTCTTAAAAGAAATTACAACAAAGGAAAATTGAGAGTAAATACGGATGTACTTGTTACGACAAAAAAAATATTACAAGTGGGCTCTCTGGTCCCGTGTGGGCCTCTTTATATATGCTAGAGATTAGGCGTTTACCGGCCAGAAGGGGGGGTACTTGGCCTAGAACTTCTAAGGCTTCTCTAGTCATAATGATAATAATAAAAACCAAAATGGAAGGTCTTATCTTTTCGGGGAAATCTTCAAGCATTATAATAGCTACCAGTGAGTGTAGACCGGCCCCTTTCTTAACAATGCTTAGATTCCTTGGAGTGGGGGAAACGTTAGAGAGAAGTGGCTACAAGGTCTTCTGCTTTGGAAGGTGGGCTACTGCCGTGATAAGAAGGGAAGTGGGGATGAGGGACTAGAACTCTTCTATAGTAAATGCGCTTGGTAGCTAGGAGAAATGCGTGGATTAGGTGCGCAGGTTATTGAAAGAAAGGAGGTAGCTGGGTCTTAATATTTTTTGAATAGGGATTACTTAGCAACAGGGGGAATACATGGATCAGGTGCGCAGCTCATAGAAACGAAAGAGCTAACCTGGTGATCGCTTAGTAACAGAGAGGGGAATTCGAACAGCTTATTCGCCAGGAGAGGAGAAGTATGAATTTCTAGTGAGTGGGGATTGCTTGGCAACAACGGGGAATGCATAGATCAGGTAAAAATATTATTTGGTGCGATGAGGGAGTAACTAGGTCGGTGGTACGAAGGGGCCAAATTTGTATTAGGAAACTAAGAGTTGTAGTTACAGATCGGTGGGTTTTGTAGTTATAAAAGACTTTAAAAATTGTAACTCGGGATATCATAAAATTCGGCGCCGGCATGGCTGCCTCTTTGTTGAGTAATTCGGCTGATAAGAGATACCGATGCGGTATCGTGTTTAACATAGATCTCAGCTATGACTTTATAATATTTTTAATAGAATAAAGAAATCGTAAAAGTTATTACAAAGGTATCACGTTAGAGTTTCTATATCACCGGATACAAATAAGCCTCGGCAAATATCGAGTAGCAGCTTGTTAGCTTATCGCGAGTATAAAGACATGCCGAAAGATTTTGACTATTGTTATCATTTCTTTTTTATTATGGTAATAATTCCCGGAGAACCGGCGATTGCCTCATATTGTGGCATCATCTACATGACCTAATTAGATATAAATTTTTTCTCTTATCAATCTCCCATTATGAGCTCTTGCGAGAGAAATAACGGGATTTATTTAACTGGTAGTTCTAGTAATCAAAGAAAACCTAGTTTCTTTTTATTTAACCAAATGAATATTACTTGACGTGTAAAATATTTTTCAGCTATTTTACGACGTAACATTTGTTATAAAATAACCTGAACGGAACCGTCACTTATTATCCGAAGGCAATATATCCACGACAAAATATCCGCGATAAAATATTCAAATACATTTTATCCGATACACAAAATATCCCCGGACTAAATACTCGATAGATAAAATATCCCCGACAAAATATCTTATAATATAAATACTTTTCATATGAATAGTACGGTACCTTTTTATCAGAAATGCTTAATATATTTGCAAATAAAATTTGAGTGTGTGATATTAAAAATAGATCAACAGATATGCTTGAAATCGTACTGGGCCAAGACTGGATAACCTAGCCTTGGCCGTTATAATGATTACCCGGGCTTGGGCCAAGACTGAGTTCTCTTGTCGTGGTCATCCAATGGAAAACTAGACTTAGGTCAGGACTGAGTAACCTAGCCTTGGTCGACCCAATGATTACCCGAGTTTAAGCCAAGACTAGGTTCCCCTGCCTCGATCATTCAATGGCAACCCAGACTTGGGCCAAGGTAGGATTATACAAGTTTGGGTATACCTATAGTTACCCATCCTTGGGCGAGAATTGGCTAACCCAGGTTATTTATTAATTGTTCAATAAACTTATTATTATAGTTTTTTAAATGAATAATTATTTATTTTTGCATTTAAATAAGTTTTAATTAATAAATATTTTCTCATTTTGATAAAAAATATTTACAACTAATAATTAATACATTTTTTAGTTCGTTATTATTTGCAATTAACAACCGTAATTTTATAATTTCCCTGGCGGATTCGTGATCACTGTAAAATCATCGTAAAACGATGGTCGAATGACCGTAAATTTACGGTACCGACAAATGACCGTATATCGACTGTTAAAGAAGCGTTATTTGATGGTGAAAGACAAGTGCCGTTGTGAAAATTCTCGACAGTAACTTTATAGTTGATGTTTTGTATGTGCATTATATTTCAGCTGACTAGTGACCGTAAATTAACGGGTAATGAACGGTCCTTCTATGGTCATTGATAAGTATAGGGGTCATTGATAAGTATAGGGATTGTCAAAAACCGAAATCTTGGCGGTTCATTTACAGTAATGAGTGAGTCAAACACTTGTCAATCGAGCGTATAGTGTCGGTAAGTGAGAAACTTTTTGTTAGTGAACTATCGATTAGTTGTCAGTCAGATTTTTCATTTTTTAAATGTCTCTGATAGCCAGTGATAGATTCCAAGTATACTGAAATTATTCGTGTCGTGAAAAAATGTAAAAAACATTTAAATAATAAAATTTTTAATTATATCTAAAGTTCATTTGTATCCAAATAAATATATACAATTAACTTCTCCTCTCAAGTGTGTGATTCAGCATAGTGGTTAACTTGTCAGACTTCCAATCAGAAGGTCTTGTGATCGAGTCCATAACTCGGCGAGGTTAATATTTTTTTTTTTTTTCATGGCAGTTATTGTATACATATAAATCACTATATAAAATTATACTATATTTTTTTTCCCGGGCAGTCCTATGAATTTGCAAATTTTACATCTAAATGCGTGTGATTAGAGAATTAATCTACCGTAAATTGAGCGTAAAATGTTGGTCGAAATGCAGTGCAATTATTCACATATGTTTGTACTTTCGGTATCCACAGTCGGTAAATCAACTATTATGACATTGGTGATCTACGCTCATACTATCGTTATTTAGCGATACATAATAAATGATTAGATGGTGTCATTGCCGTAAGTGCTGAAAAAATATATGGTGAAAATTTTTCACAACCGCAGAACTTACGACGATTTAACCTTAATAAACGGTAATTTTATCGTGCCGCTGAAACCACTAGGGTTTACTTATAAAAATTAATTCAATTAAGAAATAACTTATGAATTTTTATAATAAATGTTATCTTTGATAATGGTGTTAGAGCAAGATAATTAAGCTGGGTTTTTGATAAATAATCAATTAAATTTCATAAATTTTATTTTAAAAAATTATGTGATTATAATATAAATAATGGGAAATTATGATTTTTTTTTTCTTAATCGAAAATACTAATTAATTGCTCTTTATATTTCATATAAACGAGTGGTTGTAGTAAAATGAATTAGTAGATCATATAAAAATTTTAGTTCAATATTAGTAGGTTCGTCCAGTAGCTACCATTCAAACCCAGCAATCAGAAGGACGTCAGTTCGCACCCAGAGCCCAGCAGAATTTTCACCGAGTTTTTTTCACGTCATTTACCTCACTTAAATAATTAAAACATTAATGATCACAAACTCTAGTAGGTTAATAATAATAAATTTTTTTTTTAATTAATTTTATTTGTTTTTTCGATGCATGGGCCAGGTCTGGCAAACAAGCATGGGTCAGGGCTGGCAACCAGGCTTGGCACGATGTTATTATTCCAGACTTCTACCAAGGCTGGAACAAGGCTGGCTTACAAGTTTGGCCCAGAGTTCTACATTGTTGAACCAAGCCTGGGCCCGTTGTACTTTCCTGTCTGGGATATTACACTACAAGGGCAGAAAGTTAAGATTCCTGCACTGCGCGCCATGATGCCCGAGGCGATGATTTAACCATTGCGGGAATCAACATTGGCAATAGCTGTGGCGGACGCCGCAATGTTATTATGGCCATCAGACCCATATTGGATTGCCGTATCCACATTACTTCTGACCGATAAACCTAGTCTAACGACATCTATGTAATTTTGGTGGTAAAACGATAGTATACATTGATTGACACGCCAAAAATTATGGCGGGAAAAACCAGTAGCATTGTGCCCTCGGCATTGTAGTATGGGTATCAGGGCTAGGCTGTTTCGCCGTGCCTGCTATGCATACGTGTGAGCAATACAATAGCTTCAGTACTATACAGTATAGTAAATAACGCCATAGTTCTGGGACTCATTACAATACTGTCTTGGAATATTTCACATACTATTTTAGTATCTGTCTTGAGACCATACCAGTATGGTGTTGAACGCAACGCATTTCTTACCGTGCACAACTTCCAAACTAATTGACCGATTGGGCTCATCTTCAAACTTGATTGAGGTCATCATCCAATAAATAAGTGTATAAAATTTCATTAAGATCCGTTAAGAATTGCGGGCGTTATCGTGATGACAAAGTGCGTTATATCGTATATATATGTATATATTGGTACTATATACATACATACATACATACACACATACATACATATATAAACTTTTGAGTGGATGTTATTTTTTGACTCTACTAGGTAAAATAAGATATATGGTGGCAAAATTCTTTGATGATTCGATCATGAGACCCATTGCAATAGTCCGATTTCTAAAGAAATCTACCTAAAAAGTGCTCATGCATTATATACGTCAAACGAACTGGAAAACAGTGACGTGACTCTAGTGAGTTGTCTTTTGACTTAAAAACAACGCCACCTATAAATAATTATTCCGAGCCAACTACGATGTAATAATGAGTCAGGATTTCATTCTCGTACAGCGCCATCTGTAAATAATGGATAATGGCCAGCTATTAGCTTATGGTGAGCTATTTTTTTATTTGAAAACAGCGACATCTATAACCAATTAATTTGAGCCAGCTGTGAGGCAATGGTGAGTCAAGATTTCATTCTTGTACAGCGCCATCCGTAAATAATAAACATTGTTCACTCACGAGATATCGGTGAGCTAAAAATATTCTTGAAAAAAAAATTAGCCAACGGTGAGCTCGTTGCTAACTAAATCTGCTAGCTAGTAACGCTGAGCTAGTGACTGGCTCTAAACTCATCTTCATTAGCCAAGATTCTACTCGGGTAAATGTCAACGAAAAATGAAGTTCACTTTTCGTTGACATTTAAAGCCCTGTAACTTTTTTCTCATTCATTTGACGTATATATAATATCAAATACTTTTTGTAGCAAATTAAATTTCTTGCAAGAACATGCTCGTCAAAATTTGGAAAAAAAATTTTTTGATAGGACAAAAATGAAAAATAATAAAAAAAATTCAACACTGAGGAAACTAAATTTTTGTTGATCTTTGAAGCCTCGTAACTTTTTCCCCGTTCGTTTGACATACATAATGCAATTGCACTTTTTTAGATAATTTATATTCCCTACGAAATTACGCTAGGCAGAATGTAAAAAAAATGTGTTTTATAGTCTTAATAACGAAAAACTTGAATTCAAAATTTTCGCATTTATTTTAAATAGGAAAGGGGACCCCCCTCTGTTATAGCTCAATTTTAAAAATATCTGGCTGAAATTTGGTGAGGAGTTTTACGTAGATTTTTTTAAAATCTAACTATCGTATTTGTCCTCATGGTCGATTTTTCAAGGAATTATGTCATAACCTATCATACTTGGTTGAGTAGGGTTCAAAAATACCACTCGTTAAAAAATATATATACGTATGCATATATTGTAACATGAGAAAAAATTCGACATCGACTCGTGGTTCAACAATATTTGAAATATAATAGATAGTTACCCGGTGAGCAGATTTTGGTGACATCTACGATCACCATTCCGACTTTGACCGAGCAATCGATTCACCGCATGGATCGTGACGAGAGATCTGGGATAGACTCCATACTGAACGGCCGCGTTTTTGTGTTTTTGAACAATTCGACTCCGACCAAGCGAACAATTTCAATTCTGACGTTTGAACAATTTAAATTACGACTTTTAAGATCGATCCACGTTTAACCCACGAACAATTAATCGACAGAGAAATAATTGCGATCGACAGTAACCGCCTCATTGTGAACAAGCCGAAGCCTCGGCGCGAACACTGAACAAAGTGTACAAGTGAATTTGTTAATGAACAAGTGAGACGCGTTCGTGTAATAATTGCACATCAATTAATTAATTACGCGTAATAATTTTATGATAATGTTTTTTTGGGCCACCCTAATATATATATATATATATATATATATATATATATATATATATATATATATGTATAACCAACTTTGTCATCACGATTACCCCTACAATTCTTATCGGATCTTAATGAATTTTTCTACACATTCTACAGGCGATTATCACGCTTAAGTTCGAAGATGGATTTAATCGGTCGATTAGTTTAAAAGTTATGGCTGTTTGATATTTTCACGATTTTTCGAAAAAATCAACTTTTGTTCACTGTTAAAGTTCATATAACTTTAAAACTAAAACTTATAAACAATTTTCGTAAAAAGTAACTTAAAGCTTGTTTAATAAGCTTTAATTTATGACCTTAAATTTTATGTTTTAAGCATTCTTTCGAATAATTTGATAGCCTTGAAAATTTTAATGGAATCAAAAAATGTTGAAAACATGGTTTTCATTCAACATAACTTATGCATTTCCCATTATAATCCAATTTCGGCAGTTGTATTTTATTGTGCACAAAATAACCTGTTAATTTCATAGATATTTTTTTTGGAGCAAGATACATTATTTTTTTGTAGCAATATTGCATTTTTTTGGTTAAAGAAAATAAAATTTCTCAAAACAAGTACTATTCTTTTCACGCAAGTATTTTTGTTTTCTCCGACCAAGACAACAAAAGTTGCTTAAGCCAAGAGAAAAAATTTTTTGGGAGAAAAGATCGATATGGAGAAGGGAAAAGTCACCGGTGCTAGGCAGCAGCACCGGGAGTAGTTCGGTGCTCGCCACGAGATTACGCCTACCACTTGTAGTGTCCCTGGTAAGAAACTTTTTTCAGAAGTTTTATTTTCTAAACTTGGCAGCAATTCTGACACGAGTAGTTCTCTGTCATTTGACAGAGCGACAAGTACCTTTTTGGATTGTACTATAGTATATCCTATAATACATCATAACTTTAATATTTAATATTAATGTTTACTTGAATAATATTTCTCGTAATAAAAAAACAAAAAATTACATTTCAGATAAAAAAAAAAGAATTAACACGTCAACCTTTCGGAGAGAGAATACATTTTTGAATGAGAAAAATTCAAGTCTTTAGTAAAGGAGCAAGCTTTTGGAGCAAGAAAATTTTTTTTCTTGGCCCAAGCAACTTTTATTTTCACTTGAGCAATTTATTTTTAGGAGCAAGAAAAATTTTCTTGGCCGAAGTAAACTTTTTTTCTTTCAAAACGTTGATTTCTTGGCAAGAGATGACTTATTTTCTTTAGCCAAGAATTTCTTTTTTAAAACCAAGAAATATTCAATTTCGCTTCAAAAATAAATTTTTTTGGAGCAAGAGAATTTACTCTCTTGAACCAAAAAGAAGTTTTTGAATCAAGTAGTTTATTTTTATTGAATCAAGAAAGAACATTCAGAAGACAATATTTTTCTTGAACCAAGTTAACTGTTTTTTCTGTGTAATTTCGCCATTCTATATTCAAATACATAAAAAACGAAAAATCAATGCTTTTGAAAATTTATTTGAATGGTTTACAAATTTATTTTTATTAACCAATAAAATATTTTATTGCAATAAAGTTCAACTTTTTAAAACAGACTAGTCAATTGATTCATAGTAAATTAGTAATGTTAGAAGTGAAGTATCAGTTCGGATAAATGGAGAAAAAATAACGAATAAAAGGACTGTAGTGATAATTATTAGTGGTCATCAATCGAGCTCTTCTTGTGGTTCTGGATAATTTTAGGGGTGACAGGAAATTAAGCAAATAGAGAATCGTTCTGCGAGACAAAGAGAGGCAATGATTGACAAGTTAGTCCCTACCTCTTGATCAATTACTGTAATTGCAATGGAGCCAATTTTAGCTTGGCTTTTATTCTTTTATCATTTATCCAAATATATGTATATTGCAGCTCACAAAGCTCGCTTTTGAAAGTTTCATCGAATGTACGATCGCTAAAAAATTATACATAATAAATGAAATATTACTAATGTAGAATTTAATTCTATTGAATTATGTTACGTTCCCGTAATATTTTATTGATTAAATTAAATTAATGATTTTTAATAAGTGAATTTTATGCAATGTAACGGAAATCGGTTACGATAAGAGAGTCGCCATTGCTCTCGGGAAGTCTAAACAGAGGACAATGCATGAGACCCGGGCCACGACGATTCTCTCACCGAGAACCTGAGATGCAGCGTCAACATTTTGTCAACTTTTTTGCAACTTATTATATTTTTATAACGACTATACAGTCAGTCCTTCGAGAGAGCTCATGGAGCTCGAACCTCTGCTCTCCACAAGTAATTAATAGATTACAATTAATTATAAATTAATTCACCCTTCATTTTGGGGTGCCATTTGCTCTAATGTTTATTTCTCACAGTTAAAGTGTATATATTGTAAATAAACCATCTACATTTTTCATCATTAATTTTTGTGTAATTTTTAGTTATTAAATTTTACCACACCTATACCAGAATCCTTTTGTGCATTCGCTCACTTTACACTAGGTGTAATCAGACTCATGACGTCATTCCTAGTCTGTCGGAACCCCTACCTTTGCACATGTGTATCGAAAATAACTATTTTCAGTAGTTGAAATATAATTCAACTTCTGATATATTAAAAATGAAACTATTTTTCTTCATACCTCGGTTGAAAGTACGTATATCTCAGGCATCAATTTCGCAGCAGAAAATCTAAGATTCGTGCATTGGTAAAACTACAGGCACGCCATCTTTAACAGCGGGAGCAAAAATTTTTTTCATACTCACGCGATTGCCTCGACTGCCGTCAGTCACTAGTCACTAGCTATGTTAGTGTGTTTACGCTGCTATGTACGAAAACCACGTATTCCATGAGAATATAGTTAACAATTTTTATTATTCATGTGATCATGAAAAAAATGATAAAAACAATAGTATGCAATAAGATTCATCGTAAATAATTTAATCTTTGATTATTTAATCATAAATAATATACTTGTTTTTTTATTTATAACCTAAAATTTTTATGATACTGGATATAGCCGACGTCTAATAATTTTCAGTTTTTTTTCAAAACGATAAATTGTTAATTGTCTGTTAACTTAAGGATCATAAATTTTTTACATTTTTATTAGTTTGAATAAATATTCTTTTTCTAAACTATAATTTTATTTGCTTTTCTTTTTTTTTTTGCCAGCCCCCCTTTTTATTTTTACTGAAAAACTCCGATACATTTTTTTTCCCGATGAAAAAAAATTTTATAAAACTGTATACAGTTATATATGAATTATATACAATTATATACAATCGTATATAATTCTATATAAAAATGCAAAAAAGAATAATAAAATTATATTACATTATATTACATACATATATATATAAAAAAAGAATAATAAAATGTATATATACAAATATATACAAATGTATATATTTGTATACAATTATATAGAATTGTATATAATTATATATAATCTATACGAATACAGTATGTCATCATATACAAATGTATATATTCGTATACAATTTGTATACGATTGTATACAATTAGATATAATTATTTACGATCGTATATAATTGGATCGGGCCATTTTTTCTATCCAATTTATATATAATTTTATACAATTGTATAAAACATTTTTTCATCGGGTCCGTCAAAACTGTTCAAAAAGTGGCGTGGCGCGAATGCGATTGTAATACTATTTTGAAAAAGAATTAGTAGAAATTGGTTCCAATAGCGAAAAAATAAAGCAGTTAAAATTAAAAGGCTGTTAGAAAAAAAAAAGTCTTAGTAGAAACCACCCGGAAAAAAATGATCAGACCTGATCAGACATGAACAGGCATGAGTCTTCAGGCCTGATCAGACATCAAAAATGACCATGCCTGACGAGGCCTGGCCAGGCATGTTCAGGTCTGATCAGGTATGTTCATGTCTGTTCATGCTCAGCCGGGTAAAAAAATTATAGATAAAAAATGACCCTATATAATTATGTATAACTATATACAATTATATATAATTATTTCAATAAAAATAAAAAAAATTCGGGCGTGTGCAGGATTTGAACCGTGGACCTCGCGCTTGAAAGTTTCACCAACAACCCGTTGACCTAAGAGACTGACTTGAAAAGTAAGTTTTGTATGAACTTCAAGTATTAAAAATCTTAAACGTGATATATTCTTGGTCGACAAAATTTTATATCTTATACATGATAGATTTTAGTCAACAAAATTTGATATCTAATTTATTAATTATTTATTTATAGTTATATGAAATTATATATAAGTTATATATAATTATAACTACGTAAGATATATATAATTATAACTAAGTTAGTTATATTTAATTATAACTAGGATTTTAAATTTAATCCCATATATCAGGCTGGATCAGACATAATCAGGCATGGTCGTGCATGATCAGGTCTGAACATATTTAACGCTTCAGACACGAACAGGCATGGACAGGTATGATCAGGCCTGAGCGTATTTAACGCTTTAGACATGAACAGACACCAATAAACATGGACAGGTATAATCAGGCCTGAGCGTATTTAACGCTTCAGACATGTACATGCATGATCAGGTCTAATTTCAGGCCTGATCATACATGAACAGGCATGGTCAGGTCTGATCATATTTTCCCGGGCATATTGTCAGAACCTTCAAACTATTAACGTACATATTGACAAGTTAAAAAGCCAAAAACATTAAAAGTATACATAAGTATTGAACTTATAAGCTCCACTATATTCATTATTCGCGTACTTGATTATCATTGTATTAATATTCTATAAACGTTCTTATTTATGGAATTTATTCTAGTAATAACGAAAAATTTATTTATATTTTATTATAGAGTAAGTTATATAAATACAGATTTTAAATAAAAAGTAGAAAATTATTCATTTAATAAAAAAAAAAAAAAGCCTATACACATTGACAAATTATAAAACAAAATTTTATTTGACGACAATGATTGATTATTTATTGAACTGACTTATACCTTTTTATTTTGAATTAAATAAATATTTCTAATGATTTAATATTACTATATATGGTCAGGGAATTTTTTGATAATTGGACTTGAATACCTGGAAAAGTCAGGGAATTTCAGTTTCAAAAATCTGTGGTCACCATGTTCAAACTTTCTGCCCTTGTAGTGTAATATTCTGTTTTTTTTTACCATACTTAACGCCGGGAAAAATCTTAACACCGCTACTGGTTTTATATTAACACCATTTTCGGGGTTAAATTTACCACTGATAATCTCAACACTATAGTGTAAACTTACAGTTTTTTGTTCAGTGTAGACTTATGTGCTAAGAACCCTAAGGGCCATTTTTCTGTTGAAATAAAAAATTAAAGAAAAAAGTGTACCATAAATAATTTTTTTTTCTCATTAAATAAGTACTTTGAAAATAAAATTATTCAATAAAAACGTTGATTACTTCGATTACGTAAATTAATTTTAATGATTCATCGTGGTTGAATATAATGTAACTATTAAGTGATATACCCTGAAGTGTCGGCGTCTTTCTTAAGTAATGCGGATAGTGTGAATAGTTACACGCCCGATATTGGGTAGTTTCGCAAAATGGAATCTAGTAAAGCATTATCGTGAGTGATGCTGCAGAGATCACTGTAGTGTAGTTAGATAGTTTGCTTTACGGTGCATTCGAATGGAAATTACGCTAGTCCTATCATCTATGCATTAAGAAAAGGATCAGCAGTTATTATGTACATAGATAACGCCACCACCATTATTGTTATTGACATCAAAATTCGTTGTTTAATACTATTGTATAATTAAAACAAAAAGATATGTATTTAATTTGTGACTTAAATTAAAGATTTAAACACTGAAAAAATTTATAAATTTAAATTTAATTCTATTTTTATGGTTTAATTTATCAACAATTTGTTAAACTATTCTGTCGAATATTCATAATCGCAAACCTCGAACGCGAAACGGAGAGGTCGGGCTTCACTGTCGTAAGGTAAAAATTTTTTAAATCTTGCGTGTCACTCACATGAGTCATGTTTATTTTTTACACCCTGCTAATACATTATGAAAATTCCATAAATAGAAAGAGGAAACATTAATAATCAAGCCTGATACTTTTTAACTTCCTGCTAAGAAAATTTAAAATTAAAAAAAATAGGGAAATTATTGGTTTCGGTCCGATTTTCGAAAATCGAATTTCTTACAGATCTTGACGTTTCGACGTTCTAGGGAGCAATTTTGACTAATTTTAAGATGATGTCCGAGTGTATATATGTATGTACGGATGTACGGATGTAAATATCTGTAACTTTTGAACGGATGAACCGATATTGATCGTCAAGGTGGCATTCGACGCGGCTTGTCAATATCTAAAAGCTGTGAAAAATTGAGCTTAATCATTAGTGTGCGTTTGGAAATATTACAAAAATTAAATTTCTTAAAAAATGTTTTTTATGGATAACTTGTTATGTGCTCGATAGATTGATTCCAAAATCTAATCAGCTCTAAAACTTTATAAGTCGCATCGAATGTCACCTCAACCATCAAAATCGGTTCATTTGCTCAAGAGAAACCGTTTCCGATAGAATTACAAAAAATCTTTTTTTTTTAGTATTTTTGAAATTTCTCAAAAACGACTAATTAAATCAATTATAAAATCTGATCAGCTTCAGAAAGCAATAAAACACGCCAATTGCCACCTCGACGGTCTCAATCGGTCAATTCGTTTGAGAGATATCATTGGAGAAAAAACGGTAAAAAAACGTTTTTTTGCGAAAAGAACGGCATACAAAAATTTTTTCGAGCTCGAAGAGCTTGTAAACAGCGGAAAGTTTTGGGGCTGGCCCACAGGGTCAACCGATAGATCGATTTTTTTAATAGGGATCGTTCATTCGGGAACACGTAGGTCTTACCCAATTGGAAACCCATAGAGATCGCCTGATCAAGGCCAAAGTATGTTTCTGCGTCTTATCCCAATGTAGGGTCTCCTCCTCCATTGGGCGACCTAATTGGGTCCCAAATGGGTGCACTTTATAGTTGAGCTATCCGAGCTTATGCCATAGTCCGTTCAATATATCTGTATGCGAATCATTGAAATAATCAAGGACAAAAAATCAATACTCTGAAATATTTATTAATTAGCTTTTTTTTGCCATACCTGCACCGAAAGTTTAAATCCCTATCTATTTTATAGGAAGAAAGTCATGCTTTTCTTCTATGAGAAAACAAATCATAAACACTAGCACACGCGCCGTTCTTCTCACAAAACTGAGGCAAAAATTTAAACTTTTAGGTTCAGATTTGGTTAAAAATCGTACACAAACCACGGGGGAAAGTAAGAAATTCCAATCCGAGTGTTTGCCACTTCTGCCTTTGGTTTGGGTAGGCAATTATACACTTGGTTTGGAATGTCTTACTTTCCTCCCTTGATGTGTAGTATGCTATTGAGATGAAATAAAACAATAGCTGAATTTGAGTAAATTTCTTAGAAGGCCCATTTCTCCCTGAATTTCAATTTTTTATTTTTGAAGCACATTTATTACGAATACATAGTAAAAGACTAGAAAAAGTAAAAGGGGTAAAAAAATTAGATATTCAAACTATTTTTCGGGGGGCGCATATTGCCCCAAATTTAAAGTTATTAAATTTTTAACAGATGCGGCATATTAAGACTAAGAACATGGTAAGGGGCTAGAAAGAAGTGAAACAAGTCAGAACTACTGATGATATAAGCACTTTTTTCTTAAGGTATCCACCTCCCTTCCCTTTCCCCTTTGCATCTATGGATGTACGTATGTAAATGTTCTATAACTTTTGAATGGATAAACCGATCTGGCTATTTGAGGTGGTGCTTGAAGCGGCTCATTAATTCTAACAATTTTGGAAGAATTGAGCATAATCAGTACGGTACTTTCGGAGAAATTCTAAAAATAAAATTTTTTCAAAAATTTTTTTTTCAGATAATTTTTAGTGTACTCGACTGTGTTGATTCCAAAATTTAATCAGCGTTAAAAGTGAACTTCATTTTTCGTTGACATTTAAAGCCCTGTAAACTTTTTCTCATTCATTTGACGTATATGTGATATCAGATACTTTTTGTAGGAAATTAAATTTCTTACTAGAACTTGCTCGTCATATTTAAAAAAAATTATTTTTTGATAGAATAAAAATGAAAAATAATTTAACACTGAGGAAACTAAATTTCTGTTGGTCTTTGAAGCCCCGTAACTTTTTCCCAGTTCGTTTGACGTACATAATGCAGCAGCACTTTTTGGTAGAGAATTTCATTTTCTACGAAATTATGCTAGGCGGAATTTAAAAAAAAATTTTTTTCATAGTCTTAATAACGAAAAACTAAAATAAAAAATTTTCGCGGGTATTTTAAATGGGAAAGAGGACTCCCCTCTGTGATAGCTCCATTTTAAAGATATCTGGCTGAAATTCGGTGAGGATTTTTTCAAAAATATAAAGTAACCGTCGAGCCCATAAAACGTTAAAATAAATATATCTATCGGTTGACCCTGCGGGCCAGCCCTAAAACTTCCCGCTGTTTTCGAGCTCAAGGAGCTCGAAAACATTGTTGTGAATACATTTTTAAGCTCTTCGAATTCGAAAATACTTTTGTATGCCACTGTTTTCGAAAAAAACCGTTTTTTAGCATTTCTTTCTTCCATGATATCTCGCAAACGAATGAATTCGATTTTAATGGTTGAGATGGCAATCGACTTGTTTTATTAAGTTCTAAAGCTCATCAAATTTTGAAATTGGTTTATCCAATCGTTTTTGAGAAATTTCAAAAAAATCAAAAAAAATTTTTTTTTGAATTCTTTTGTCAACGGTTTTCTTGATAAAATAAAATAAAATAAAAAAAAAAAAATTATTTAACTTATTGCATCTTCAATTTAGAATTGAGAAAGGTAGGAGCAATCGATGATTTCGAGTTGGGTTCGAACCCACGCTCTCAAAGACCGATACCTTTACGGTGCATAAGAGTACCCTACCTGGTAACCTTATGACCTGGATGAACCCTAAATCACCACCGTCCATTTAAATATAGTGGAAACCTAAACATGCAAACCTCTCAATAAGACAATTTATAGATAAATTGAGAAAAATATAGATAGCCCGAACTGGGAATCGAACCCAGACCAATTCGGTATCGCGCCGAGTGCTCTACCAGTTGAGCTATCCGGCCCTATACTATATTCCGTTCAATTTGATCTATAACTTATTGAGCCACACCGTCCATTGTACGGTAATACACCATTTAAATATAGTGGAAACCTAAACATGCAAACCTCTCAATAAGACAATTTGGGAGTACGGGTTTCTCTTGAACGAATGTACCGATTTTGTTTTTTTTTTGTGGCATTCGACGCGGCTTTTGAAGTTTCAGAGCTGATTAGATTTCGGAATCAATCCATCGAGCAAATTAAAAGTTATCCAAATAAAACATTTTTGAAAAAATTTTATTTTTGAAATATCTCCGAACGCACATATATATATATGTAGCGTTGCTTCAATTATTAGCGATCGATTAATTTCGGCAATCTACGCCGAAGATCGATTTTTCTATTTTCCGTCTTTACCTCATTCGTAAAGACACAATAAGATATGCCGCTGAACTGCATATACGCATCTGAGCATTTCTATTGTATTCTCAAATTTTACTGTGTTAAATTCGTTCGTTAAATAAAATAATTATTTAACATAATTAGTTGGTTTAATTGATTTATTATATTTAATATTTTCTTATCCACTAAATTGGTGACCCCGACGTGATCTCTTTTTAAGGGAAGCGTCGAACACGTGAGTTACACAGTTTGTAAAAATTCCGTGCGTTCTCGCATCGTTTTGCCGCGAATATTTTGTCGCGTTGCCGATTAATCGGCGAGACCGTGATTCTTATTTACAGTTATGTTTGTGTGAATTTGTTTTTTGATTTAATTAGTGCAATGATTTTTTTATCGTTGCGCAGTTTTTTATCTTTTATCGCCGCTGGTGCATAGCTGGGCATTTTATGGACGTTATGCCGCATTAGTGTTGATTCAAGGGACCGTTAGTGCGAATCGAATAGTGATTAAAGTTTTTTGCGCGCTGTTAATACAATTGCTTATTTCGTACAGTGTCACGTTAAATTTTCCGGTAGCTACGTCATCGGAAATAGCTTCGAGGATTAAAGCAGAGAGTCAGCCGAACATTCCTGAGTGGTGATTCATAGCTGGATACGTAGAAAAATCACAATACAATAAATTAATGTGCAAATGATATTATTATTCGAATTATTATTTTCATAATTTATATTTCAGAATGTACGCATCCGCCGCAGATAAAATCGCTGCTATGTGTAAGCAACTTGCACTGTTGACTGCCGAGGTTAGCGAAATGCTTACTCAGGAGCAACTTCCAAATACACGATCCAGAGCATACCGATACCATTGTCCTCGGAGAGTTAAAAAATTCGACTATTGCTGGTATCATTTCGAATTTGGTGAAATGCGCGCGCACGCGCACCCGGCTGTAAATGGCAGGGAAATGCCAACGAGAATCACTAGCGGTGGAGAGTGATTCTCAATCAATTTCACGCCAATTATTTATTAAAGATCAAGTCACTGGGACCGAGTTTCTTGTGGACACTGGCTCTGATTTATTAGTTTTTCCTCGCGGCTTGATGAAATCGCAAACAACTCCCATAGGTTATCAGCTTTATGCCGCCGGCACGATTATCGAAACCTATGGTTCATCATTACAAACGCTGAATCTCGGACTGCGTCGAGATTTCACGTGGAATTTTATCATTGCCGATGTCACTAAACCGATATTTGGGGCCGATTTTTCGAGTCATTTTGACTTGCTAGTCGACCTTAAACGCAAATGCTTACGCGACGGCATAACAGGTTTGACATCATCCGATTATTTACGCGCAAAAACAGCATTGGACAAAATCAAGGCTGTGGATGGTGATTCCGTTTATATGAAATTGCTACGTGAGTTCTCCGATATCACACGACCTGATCCGTCCAACAATAAGAAAAGGAAACATTTAACGGTGCACCACATTCGTATGTGGAAGGACCGAAAATCAAAGGATCGCATCCTGTCAACTGGACAGCTGATTTGCAAATCGCTTTTGATGCCGCTAAACGATCTCTCGCTGATGCAACACTTCTCGTGCTTCCAAGAACCGAAGTGGATTGGGCAGTTTTTACCGATGCATCAGAAATCGGGATCGGTGCCGTCCTCCAGCAACGCATAAACAACGACTGGCAGCCGCTGGCTTTCTTTAGCCGGAAATTACAGCCATCGATCCAAAAATTGTTGACTTATGATCGAGAACTACACGCGATCTACGAAGCCGTGAGACATTTCCGGCATATTTTCGAAGGCCGACACGTAACGATCTACACAGATCACAAACCGCTTCAACACGCATTTAAACAGCGTACGGAGAGAGCTTCACCATGGCAATTCCGCCGTTTGGATTTCATCGGTCAATTTACGACTGGCATCAGACATGTGGCGGGCAACGACAATATTGTCGCTTACACACTGTCACGAGTCGAAGCAGTGTCTACTGCCATTACAATTAACGAAATACTTGATTAGTGACGTCAGTGTATTCTTACACAGCTAGGCTGCAAGACTGCCATTGCGAATGAGACACAGACAATCCGTAGTTCTCAGAAAAGTTTGGATACAATAAAATAAAATATAAAAAAATATTTTGTTTCGGTAACGCGTTCAAATTGCACTATCACACAATTATTATAATTAGTTAATTTTAATTATCGCACGCAACGCACTTTAAATATTTATTAACACACATAACAAACAGTCGTACTCGTTGTTCAGTTTTTGCGCCAATGATTCGGCTTAATCACTTGTTCACAATAGTCGGATAATTGTTCATATAAAATTATTGAACGCAATTTAATTATTCGTCGGTCACAACGCGGACTTGTTCACAATCATAACCCGAAATTGTTCTTTGTAGTCGGAAATCGAATTGTTCAAAAACGTGGCCGTTCAGTTCGAAGCCTTAACCGGATCTCTCGTTCAATCAATCCATCGGGTCGATTGCTCGGTCAAAGCCGAAAGTTTTGATCGTAGGTGGCTCTGGGATTTGCTCATCGGATAACGTTCTGATTGTTTTTGAATAATATTGAACCACGGGTCGATGTCAAATTTTTCTCATGCTACAATATATATATATATTGTAGTGGTTGGTATCTTAAATTAATATCACTTATACACTACAATAATAACACACTTATATTAGAAATAACAACACCACAATTAACAGCAGTAAAAGAAAGGTAATCAAAGATATAGTTTATTGAGATACAATGTTTGCTGTTAAACTGTCAATATAAGACTGACTGACTTTAATCGCGCATCTATAAAACAAGAGAAGAAGGCATTTGTTTTCTAGCTATTCAAATATTTAAAAGATCAGTTTCACATTCGTTACAATATATATATATATGTAGTGACTGGGATGAGGTTCATGGAACTTAACTATACTGTGTACTGGTGTGTACTGTTGCTATCGAATATCGTCTGATTTCGTTGGATCGGACATCATTAATGTATGAGAAACACTGACACAATAAAACTAACACCAAATTTCAATACCACTTTAAGCGGATAAGTGTCCGTCGAAGCTGACTCACCGTTTAGGAATGTTCGAGAAGCTTCGAGTCGCACGAAATTTATCACTAGGCGAAAATTTAACGCGAACGATAATTTTTATTCATTGTATTTTACACAGGAATTCACTGATCACTTTTATCACAATTTAATTTGCACCCCGATGGTGTCCCTTAAATTATAAACCAGTGCGGTATACGTCCAAAATGTCCTGCAATGCACCAGCGGTGATAAAAGGCTTGCACAACACTTAATTCAGGCACTTCACTGTTGTAAATAACTCGCGGAATTAATATGTCGCGATCAGATATCAGCGAAGACGCGATGTTTTACACTCAACGTGCTATTTGCCACGTGGAATGTGTGCACGAAATGGCGTCCTCTTGAGAATCACGTCGGGCAGTCACCAATGTAGTGACTGAGATAAGATTCATGGAACTTAATCACTACGATAAATAATTTATCTGACTCCAATTATTAGTGTTAACAAAATAATGAATAATTAGTTTTATTTTATGAATTATATAAAACAAGGTAATACTAGTCGCATTAGATATGTGTTTAGCTAGTTGCCGTGTATCTCTCTAATGTACGTGTGTACTGTACTGTGTACTGTACTGTGTACTGGTGGGTATTCGTGTGTAGTGTGACCCTACCGAATATCATATCCGCGTGGGGGGAAATATTCGGCGATCGATGACGATCGATGGTTGACGGACTTATTCGAAATTATGAAAATCAATAATATAAGTAGTGACATAGTCGCTACATATATATACATAAATTTTTTAACTAATAGTATTTTGGAACCTACTCGATGAATTATGTTAGTTTATGACAAAATTCTTTTAAAATTCCACCATGAGGACAAATGCAATAGCTAAATTTTTATAAAAAATCTACTACAAAGACCGTAAAGATGAAGGTCTGGTTTAATTATTGAAACGTTTAGTAAATTATATTATGAAGTACCTATGGAAATATAAGTAAATAGTTATTTTTTTAATTTTTGAGCATTGATATTGTCCGAACGAATGAGCCAATTTTGATGTTTGATACAGCAGTCGATGTGCTTTATCAAGTTTTAAGCATGATATGATTTTGAAATTTATCGGTTCAATGTTCATGAAGATATTTAAAAACAATCTTTTTTTTTTTCATTTCTTTTACCAACGATATCTTTTGAACGAATCAACTGATCAAGACGACTCTTAAAGCAGTCAATTTCTTTTATCGAATTCTAAAGCTGAATAGATTTTGGAATTAATCGGCTCAGTTGTCTTTAAGGTATTTGCAAAATAACGTTTTATACCATTTTTTTTTCTTGGGCAAGATTTTTTGAAAGAATCATCCAATTTAGACGGCTCATGCAGCAATCGACGCGTTTTATTTAGTATTAGAGCTGATTGGATTTCGGGATTAATCGATCGAGTGTCTTCTTAGAAATTTCGAAAAAACTAAAAAAAAATTTATTTGTTTTTCTTATGTATCTCAGAATCTATTTGATCAATTGACATAGAATTCGCAGGGAAGTTTATGGCTGACAAGCTTTACGATTGCCACTGAAACCATTTGAATCGGTTTATTAGTTGAGAAGTTCTAGAGAGTTTACACACACACAGTCGGGCATCATTCTGAAGATAGTCAGAATAGCTTCCCAATATGATCTCAATACGTCGACATCTGATGAAAATGCGATTTTTGAAAGTCAGGGTCAAAATTATAACATCCAAAATTTTTAAAAAATCGTCGATTTTCTCAGCAGGAAATAAAAAAAATCACAGATCAAAACAGTTTTGTGAAAATACAGTTTTAACCGTATTTTTGGGGCGGTCCGAATTGCCCTCCTGGTCTCGTTTTGCCTCCAGTTCCCGTATGTGTTAGCAATAATTAACATCACCGATTTAAACTATTTTTAAAAAATGACTACAAAGCACTGCTGAAAATTCACTGAACTTTAATTAATTTTCGTCAGTCACGATTAATACCCATTAGTTTCTTGCACGAGAGAACTGTTCAAAAATTATTAATTACTTGCAATCTTTATCTTATTTTATTGTTTATCAAGTATGGAAGCAACACTACATAGCTGATATTACTCGAGTTCTTGGAATTTTGTCTACTTATAAATTAAAAACTTTCAATAGTGTAATATCTTAAAAATGCATTTCATTTAATCCGAACTATTTGATTGCTTGAAAATAATACGTGAATGACATTTTTTTTCATTATTTAAAACTACCTCATCACTATTATTTTTTTGTTTAATAAAAACATGAGTACTGGCTTTATTAAATTCTTCTGTAAATTTGATCATTAACCCAAAGAGATAGTTCCTTTGATAAATTATCATGGTACGTTTATTCTGAGTTCATTAGCAAAAATCGTACAACAAAATTAGTTTGCTACATTCTTTACATATTTTAAACTTACAAGGAAGGTATCCCAAGTGTCCCTCTCCGATTTCGATGAAACTGCGATATGTTATTCTCCGTCGAAATCTAAGGGACAGGTATTTTTTTTTAGCTGCGGAAAAACATATCTAGGGGGTCGAAACTACCCCTCAAAGTTTAGGCTCCAAAGGGGTGTTTTTCCAGTTGCGCATACTTGCAGTTTCTACAATCGAATGAAACCACCGACATCATTTTGAGGCCAAAAAATAATGAAAAGTGCGTTTGGTGTTATGATAAAAAAATAAATAAAACAAAGGTTATAATGGTATAAATTTACAAAACTTTTGTTTAACAAAAACTATCTAATGGATGTTAACAAAACAAACGGTGATCGAAAGAGGAAAAAAAAGTATAGGATACGTCTTTTTGGGTTTTTCCGAATAATCAAGTTTAAGGGGTGATCAATCCCTAAGTCCATCTATATTGACCACCAAGAAAACATCCTCTTTAAACATGAATAAGTGAAATAAGTGAATATTCACTAATTCTGAGTGCCAACCGAACCACTTTTTGAAATTAGTGGTTCGGTTTGCACTTGGAATTAGTGAATATTTACTTATTTTCACTAATTCGTGTTTAGAGAGTCAATATTTTCATTAGCGTTGGTTCTAATTCATCGAGCATTATTTTTTCATACATTTTTAGCAGCGAGGACACAATAATAATATTATTTTTTTATATTCTACTTATCTTTTTATTTTTAATTCTACATGGAAGATATTCTACATTAAATTCTAAAAGACTAGAACTTCAGAACAGTAGAAAGGAACAGTAGATACGTGCTTTGGTGTTAAATATACATTAGGGAGGTTCAAAAAAAAAGTTTTTCTTATGGTCTCAAAAATTGGCTTTAAGTAAAAAAAAATCCTCCCAAAAGAGCAGCTCGGAATCTCAATCCCACTAAGAGCTCAAAGAATATTCATTTTCCCATTAAAATTGCATGTAAAAAATTTTTTTTTTGTTTTTTAAAAATGAAAGTATTAAAAAATTTTTTTTTCGAAACTCGAACGACACATTCTTGTACAAAATTAAATTCTCTACAAAACCATGTTCAAGTCTTACTTTCGTAGTACTAACAGAAAAAAAAGTTATGAAGATTTAAAATATCGTTAATATATATATTAAATAGTATAACTTTTTATTTTTATTATATTAAACAGTTTTTTGACAGAAATTTAGGTTTTGTCGTTTGAGCTAATGCCATCTGTAAATTTTTTTCGAACACACAAAAAAAATTTTCCTTACTTTGAAAACAGAATTTTTTTTTTTAATCTAAGAACACTGAAAGATGAAAAATGTTCATTCTTTAAAAAAATCTTTTTCTATCAAAATTCATACGGAAAATAAGCAAGGTCTCAGAAATTGTTTTAAAACAGGTGACTGACTATACATGATATACAGATTCAACGTATAAACATGTGCATGCAATAAAATCCGGAAATTATCTTTAAAACTGTGTAAGGTATACCCAGTACTTGATCACTTCTAAAAATGGGACCAGTAGTTGAACAGACTTTTAAAATTGTTGTTATACAAAATCCGTATATATATTATGAGTAATATGCGCATGGTATAATTATTCAATGATGCAGTAATTGATTACTGTAAGTTTTTTCAATTGTAACTCAAAAAAATTATATATTTTTTAACTTTAAAGTTGACATGTCGAGAATAGCCGATAGATGCTATATATTTCATGAAAAAGATACTATACCGTAAGCCGAAAAAACAATAACAAAAATGGTATATCATCATTTTAAGTAAAAAAAATTATACCACCCAATGAAAGTCTTTTCTAAATACTATACATTTTTGAAAAGACATAAACAAAAATTTTCATATTAAATTTTAGCGTCTAACTATACCTCCCAATGTTCAAACCGGTACCCAAAACTTGAACGAGATAGCGTTACATGTTCAAGTATTGGGTCCATGTTACTTTCATGGCAGCAGTAGGTGAACAGCGCAAAATTTATTTTAGTGCAATGACAAATAATTTTATTTAATTATTTATTTTTTAAAAAAGATTTACGAAAATAAAGTATGAGTGATTCATCAATAATTCGTGTAATAATTTTAAGTGATTTCGTGTGAAAACGTATCTATTTTATCAAAATCAATTTTTATTATTTTTTAACCAAAAAAAGTTCACAACATATAGGTAAGATGAAAATTGCGAATAACATTTATCTGTTAATAAAAAATAATCCGTTACAATTAGTAAAATTTACAATAAAGTTTGTTAAATCCATAAAATTTCACGACTTAACAACTTTACAAAAAAATTAAAAAATTAAACAAGAAACTATTTAGATCTAAAAGTTTAAATTCTTGTTCTGTCCTTGTGATAAAAAAATTATATTTATAATAAATAAATAAAAGTATTTATGATTTTCAATTTAGGTAACAGTTCATTTTTTGTGTTGTTTTTAGTTCACAATAATTAATTCATTAGTAATAAAAAATGTAATTAAGAAATTAAATACAAATATTTCTCATTTTTAAATCATCATATTACGTATTCAGAGTATTATTTTTAATATTATTCAATAACATATTATAATTCTTTTGATATTTAAATAAAACGTTGAAAAATTTTAGTGTGACTATTGCCATATATTTATTAGTTCAACTACTGCTCCCGGAGTGTTCAACTACTGCGGCTTGTCCTTTCATAGTCTATCTTAAAAACGTTGTCAAAATATAAATATTCAATTATCTGCGTTATTTTGCGCTTCAATCAATTCAAAATTGTTTATATTTTTATGAAGATCATTAATTTGAACTTATAATTACAACTTTATATATTAAAAGTAGGGTCAAATACGTTTTACTTTGAAACCTGTTCAACTACTGGGTACTTTACCTTATACGTTAAGTTTTTAAATTCACGATTGTTTCAAGCTCAATAACTTTTTTTCTGTTAGTTTTACGAAGAAAATACTAACAAACTTTTTTGTAGAAAATTCAATTTCTTACGAGACTATGTACCTTGATTTCCGAAAAAAAATTTTTTTCATACTTGTATTTTTAAAAAACTAAAATAAAATTTTGTCACATGTAATTCAAACGAGAAAATGAATATTCGTTGAGCTAGCAGCAGGATTGAGATTTCGAGCTGCTCTTTCAAGAGGATTTTTTTTTTTTATACCTAAGACTTACTTTGAAGACTATAAGACTTAAAAAAAAAATGAAATGATTTTTTTTTTAAACACCCTAACATATATATCAGAGTGATCCATAAAATTACAAACTATTTTTTTTTCTCGGAAACAGGTTCAAAAGTTACATTTAGAAAAAAAAAGACGCCTGTGAAAATTAGAGCTTTTAATATTAACATTAAACGGTTCCGCATCGCACTTTTCAATTTCCCATAAGAATAACATGGAAAAAAATTTTTTTACGTCTTCTGATTTTTATAAGTAGCTAACGATCCGTCATAAGAATAATTAATAATAATAATTAACAGGCATGTTTTTGTAGGTAATTGAATGCTCTACAAGAAAAGTTTCTTATCATTTTCTGATAAATCTATTTGTTCAAAAGTTTATAACAGGGCTATGCTGCTACTCTGGTCGTCCTTACTAAGGGCGCCACTGGAAGTAATAACGGCCTCCCAGAGCCGGATCTTGGATCATCAGGGTCGGTGTAATTTTGTTTAATTGTAAGAGAAGGATGAGGAAGGATAATTTATAAATAATTCAATATAATTTTAACATTCACTTTTATACCTTTTATTTAATTGAACCTTTTAACCTTTATCTTATAAACTTTGTACCTTATAAACCTTTTTAAACCTTAAACCTTAGAACTATATATACCTTATAACTTATATAAACCTTTTATTATAAACCTTTTATTATTACCCGCAATATTTTACTTAATTCTAATCCATTTTATAACCCGCAATAATTGAAATATAGCCGTTACCTTTGGCATATCACACACACACTTAGACCTTATTAGCCAACTACCTTTGGCACTAAATTTAAAATCGCTTAACCTTCGCGAGACCTTATTTTCTAGTTTTACAATTCTTGATCATCCCGACCTATTTTACACACACACACTCACTCAGTCCCCTGGACTATTTTACACTCACTCTGAGTTTATAACTAAATGGCGTCCTGCCATCGATTAATTTCCCACCACAACTTTTTACACTTTAATAAATAAATAAATTAATTAATTAATTAAATATTTGATTAAAGAGATTAATTCAACTAATTAATTATTTATTTTTATCACTCCTTAATTCCTTTACATATCTTAATTTCCGTTCCAATAACTTTGGTGAGTCGGTCACCTTTTTCAAACTCTTCTCCTCATCTCCTTCCTCCAGTTTTCACTATTTTAATAACGATATAATTCTTGCTTTCCTTTTCCATTTAATTTATTTATTTTATTTAAATTAATTTCCTTAACTAATAATTTGACTTGTCACTACCGGTGACCTTGACTGCGGACTTGATGTTTATTACCGAGACATTAATTTTCTTTATTTCAATGTTATTTATTTTTAGTTATCTTATTAATTAATTTATTATTCTACGGACTCTATTATTGACTAGACTCAATAATTTCCGGTATGTGGGTTATACGATCTACCTGGAAATTTCTAGAACATTTCCGGCGAACTGCCGGGAAATATTTTACTACGCAATAGCTCCGGCAACCTGCCTGGAGTCAATTAATTTAGTTAATTTATATATTTTAATTCTAGCCAAATTTATATATGTTAATTTCCCAAATTAATTACGACGCGACGATACCAGATATGCGACTAAATACTTAATAAATTTTTCCGGCTTCCGGCCTGGAATAAATTTATATTAATACCTTTACAACAATTAATTTTTCGCTGATTTTGTCCTCGTCGTTTTATTCGTCTAGTATCTGGTCCTGGGTCTTTGTGTATTTCCTTTTGTCCGTCTCTTTAGTGTTTATACCCGGGTAAGAAAGTTTATATATAATTATATATAATTATATATGGAAATTGGCCTTATATAATTATATATAATTATATATAAATTATATATAACTATATATAATTATATATAAATTATATATAACTATGTATAATTATATATAAACTATATATAACTATACATAATTATATATAATTACATAAGGCCAATTTCCATATATAATTATATATAAATTATATATGATTATATATAATTTATATATAATTATATATAACTATATATAAATTATATATAATTTATATATAATCATATATAATTATATATAGTTATATACAATTATATATAACTATATATAATTATATATAACTATACAAAATTATATATAATTATATATAAATTATATATAATTGTATATAACTATATATAATTATATATAAATTATATATGATTATATATAAATTATATATAATTATATATAAAGTTTTTTACCCGGGATATTGTTTGGTCCTGTCCTGTATTTGTCCTTTCGCTCTCTTTCTCTCACACCAACCCGCGTTCTCTCCTTCACCTGCTTTTCAAATACAATCAGTAATTTTCCAAGGGAATACCGGCTACCTGCCTGGTATTTTATATACGAATTGCAAATAATTATCGCTTGGTTCCACAATCGAAAACCCAAGTCGCAATTAAATAATTACCTGATGAATCTATTGGCGTCTGTTGGTGGCGTCTATTCAGTTGTACACTGTCACTTCGATACGTCTTTCCAGTCCGGTTGCTCTCGTGACGAGTGCCGCTTTTCGTTCCGGTTTCCGTTTATAAAATCTTACACCCCGTATGACTTCGGGTGTCTTCGGTTATCAGTCACTCCTACTTAACGCTAATTGGGGACTGACAGACGAGCCTCCAATTTTCACTCGCCGGTCGACTAGTCGCAACCTACGCGGATAACCCTGGGTGGTATTGCAACTATATCGACGGTGTGAACAATAGATTTTATTTTGAATTTATTTGAACGCGGTAAAGTCAATTTACCCCGTTACAAGTTATTTAAGGTTAAAGTCAAATTCATGTTAAATTTTGAGATCTTTTTACTTTTCCGGCGAAACTATCAGACAGTTCAAGCACTACTGTCACGGAAAAATGAGAGACCGTATACTTGAACTCACGACGCCTTGTTCAACTTTTGGGTTTTACATTTGAAATCAAGAGGTATAATTGAACGGCTAAATTTAATATAAAAAAATGATTGAAACACCTTATAAACAATAGAAGATTTGCAAAATAATCTATATTGTTAATTGGTTAAGTTTTTTTATTGAATACTCAAATATCTGACGTTATTTCACCATTTTTCTATTTTGCTGGTGACTATCATTTCTATTCAAAAATGAATACTAATTGACATTTTGAATGATCCCGTCATTAGATATTAAATAAATTATTATATTTAGTTTTAACATTGAAAAATATTTCTTATATCATTAAATAAGGCATCAAATTATCTTAATACACATTAAATATTAATGTTTATGACAGGGGTTTTTTGATAATAGAAGAATTTCCAAACTGTTCAAGTACTGGTACCATTTTTAAAATTGTTCAAGTATTAGGGATTTTACCTTAGTTTGGTACATTACCTCTATATAATGTTTTGTCAAATCAACTATCTGAAGTTCTCTATCGAAAATAGTCGTCTTTTTTTACTCTCACTCTTAGAAAACGAGCCTAATTTCATTTCATGACTATACACTGACAGGTATCACAAGATATGTATGTATGAAACTTTTTATACAGATTAATTGGAAAATCTACCTTCCATTTCGGCTGCCGAATGGCCTTTTTTATAATTCAAGGCAGGGCATAACTTTGTTTGAGCTCAAGAGCTCAAAAAAAGAAAATTAATAAAGAAAAACAAAATATAAACAACGTTCTCAAAACTATTTTGGAACTCGAAGAGAAATTTATAATGGAAGAAAAAAAAAATTATCGAATGTTTTATTCGTAATATAGAATTTACTAGGAATTTTGAAGAAAAATATAGTATTTATGGTAAAATTTGATGTTTAGAAAATTATTAAATTTAATGTTGTTTTTAATAAAACAGAAATTTTTATTTTATAATATTTTAGGGAATAAATTCGTCTTACCAGAGAAAAATTTTCTTTTCTACAAAAAATTTTGATATATTGTTAGAAATTTGTTTAACCTCAGATATGGAGGCCATTATGCCCTGAAGCGTAAAAAAGTTTTAATTAAAATTATTGTAAAATAACATTAAATTTATTCGAAATACATGAAAACGATTTGTACCGGGTGCTTAAAAGCTACAACAATAATTACTCGCTTAACTGTGCCTTCGTACCCCAGTCTACAGTATAGTATTCGATTAAAAATCCTATTGCTAGTGGTTATATGAAAGTTCTTTTTGTAATGAGATTGCATTTACAAAAATTTTTAATGCTTTAAAATTTTGTAATCATTCAAAATAAGTGTGTCATGACGATAATGCAAAAATAGAGTTCACGCATATTGTTTTTCAGGCGAGGTATAAAATAATTATCGTGAGAATGGTAGGTATCAAAAAGTTCCATTAATTAAATATGAATTGAATTAATTTAATGAATGTCATAATTTTTTCGTCTGTAAATAAATTGTATTTAGTTTAAACAAATCAATTCAAACTAGTGGACAAACGTATTTACGAAGTAATCACAAAAAAGACGTTCAATAGAAATTAAATCAACGAATATTTGCTAATATATGCTAATAGCATTTTCAATCAAGTTTATTTTGTCAGCCTTGTTTGCTCACACTATTATAAACGTATAGTTTTTTCATCATATTTTATTATACGTATTTTTTTTTTGTGTTTTACTTAAGTTTTTGGAAATTTCCAGAATGTTTTAAATTTTACTTTCTCGACGAAGGTTACTTAACCCTTCGTAGGTAGCGTGTCTTTTCCGAACTAAGTCGGTCGCATGGTGAGCGCTCCGCCGCCGTGTTAAAACGTACGCGCTGTTGCCAAATGTAAACTAATAGTATTTCCTTGTGAGACAAAAAAATTTTTTCAATGTTTTATTATTAGATATAATTTTATTTTAATATTTTATCATAAATTTACTTGAATAATAAAATTTTTTTTCTGTTATTTTTATTTTTATCACACATGACATTATTAAATTTAACATAATTAAATTTAACATCTAGGACCAGATTATAAAATTATAATTAAATTCAATCTTTGATTAAAATTTATCACATGTAATAATTAATTCTTATCAATTAAAATTATTATTATTTTTATATAAATAATATTTAATACACTGATAGAAGGATTTAATACTGAGTACTAAATGGATTTAGTAACAAAATTTTTAGTTATTATTTAGGAGAACAAAATATTTTGTGCCCATCAATATAATTTAGTATAATTTAATAAATAATTTGTTTATCTCAACTAAATCTTATTATGGTACAATAAATATTTGTTTCCACCAACTAAATATTTGGTAATCGGTACTAAATATTTTTTTGGTAAGTTTTGTCGGTAGATGGCTTGTTTGGGATTGAAAATTACGTATGTATTTGTGGGAAATATCAGTGTAGCGTATGTGTGTGAATATATCACCGCTTTCACAGTATTGTGCGTTTCGTCTCAATCGGAGTTAGTGTTGTGATTTCCAAATCAATTTAGTGATTTTAAAAACATTGATTTTCAATTGATTTCAACTGAATTATTTCAAATTATGGAGGAGCTCTTAAAATCTTTATTTTTAACATATAGTATTTTTAATATATAGACAAAATAAAAATATATTAAACCGTTACAAACTCATTTACTACTAAATGGCTTATATGTCATTTCTCATCGGAGTTTAATTTGAAATTTTTAACTTACGTATATTAATATTATGTGTGTTATTTGTATAATTAAAACTTATTTAACTAAAAATTTGTTATTTATCTTAAATAAAAAATTATAATAAGATGAGGTTATTTTTTTTATAATACTGTACATTTTTACTTAAAATTATTTATTATTATCATTTTATTTTTTTCAAGTGGAGCAATTAGGTTATGCGCTAAGATAAGTTAAAAGAATTAGTTCTTTAATCCTAATAAATGATTTATCGTGCCCCAATAAATCATTTCTTAAATACTACTAAATATTTATTTGGTAGAAATAAATGAGCTTTACTAAATGATTTGGTACCTGTAACCAAATATTTAGTATTGCAAGGTTCGTTACTATATCATTTAGTAAATAGGGGAGGGTAGGGCAGAGCGGCCCCCCTGAAATTTTGATCAAAAAAAAAAATTTTTTTTTTTCGACTAATTACTATGAATCCGATATGTTTGCGCATTTTTACTCCTACGCATGACATTTGGGGCAAAATGGACAAGCCCAAAATTTTGAAAAAGTGATTTTTTCATATTTTGATTGTCAAATTAAAAAAAAATTATCATAATTATTCATTTCTAGCCCTACGCATAATACTGGGGCAAAATGGAACAGCCGAAACTTCCGAAAAAATTATTTTTTCATATTTTTCGGCCGTTTCTCTATGTAAGAGGCAAATTTGGTCGCTGAAAATTTGTAAAAATCAAATTTTTTTTTTAGTTGATAAATTTTTGAAATAAAGTAAAACTATAAAATTGATTTTTTTTTTTATTAAATAACAATTAGTAATTAAGGTAATCGAGAGTGAACGATTTATTACACTTTAAAAAATTTTTTTCGAGTAATATAAAACCAACAATAGTTGTCAAGAGAAAGAAATACATTCTTAATGATGAAAACAATTAAAAAAAAAAAAAAAACGAAAAAAAAATTTTTTTTATCACTTTTTGGAGGGGGGCCGCTCTGCCCCACAAAAAAAAAATTATTTTTTTCAGAATTTTGGCAAAATGTCCATAAATTTGTTCGAAATAGGACAAAAGCAAAGTGATCTTATGCTTGAAAGCCACAAAAAATAATAATTGGCTTAGGGGGGCCGCTCTGCCCCACCCTCCCCTACAACCAAATCTTATTAAATACAACTAAATCCTTCTATCAGTATACGAGTGTAATTATTACATTATTTTAAACAAATCACATAAGTTATAATATAAACAGTAAAAATTAACCTCAACCATTACTTTATTTCTGTATCTCACATACGGTAAAACAGACTGAAATAGTGGCGGTAACGACATTTGGCAACAGCCCATTAAAAAAATCTCCCGGAGGCTCACTCACACCGGGCGGCATAGCGCCGCCCGGTTCCAAAAATTACTTTTTTAAATTACTTTGTATACATTTTTATGCGTATTAATAACGTCACAATTTTCAGAAAGGTTAAAAGAATGCACTTAATTTTTTTCATAATTGTCAATGAACTCATTTTTCAGAAAAAAAAAAAAAATGCAAAAAAGGCGGCGCCGCGCTCATTATGCGACCGACGAAGGGTTAAATATTTATGTCTCTAAATAATATTTTGTTAGAAGTCCAACATTTTCTTTCTACATTTAAAATAAAATCCCAATTTTTATAAGTCGAAGTACAGATCGTAACAAAAAACTTCAATAAACCGACAATTTATGACTTAATCCGCAAGGATTCAGTCCTAAGCTTTTTCAAAAAAATATTCATTTTTTTGCCACTATCTCACCAGCTGAACTAAATTATTTTATTACTCCATCGGTCCAAAATACTTTCCCATGCCTCACTCAAGTCTATGTGTTTTTTGTATTGTTTTACCGTTCTACAGTATTTTGAGATTTCTATCCTTTTCTATTTTCTTTAGTCTTTCTATTGGTCTTTCTCTTAGTTTCTCTCGTTTATTCTATCTTTCTTTCTTTGCCTATTTTTACTTCTATCTGTTTTCCGCTTGCCAATCAGACGTCCAAATTTTCCGAAAATACCCCCAGCTGACCTTTTTCCCACCCACCCTTGGAGACTCTGACGTCACAACCAGGGACTTGGACTTAAATTCGACCGTAAAGGGACAGTTATCAACTATCAGTTGACCCTATCTGTGGAGATTCATTTCAATTCTCTTCAATATTTAAATTACCATTTGTCGAGACTCGCAGAGTTCTCTCCGTAATAAGTATACCGTACCCATACTTCGACTAATGACGATCGAGAATTATTGTTCATTTAAATTGATTATTTACTACAATTTTGTGTTTATATCCAAATTTCATTTTAATTACTTTTGTTTTGTATTGTTGTAAAATCTAACGGAAGTGAATTAAAATACACTATCATTAATACGACATTAGTTTGGTCTTATTAAATTTATCATAAATTTATTTAAACACCCAACTTAGATTTAAGTATTTTTTATGATAGAAAACAACCCTTATACATAAAAATTTGTAACTTTGAATATTTCAAAATTAATTCATTAATTTATGACATGATGGATAAATAATCTTCATAATGGTACTTTTTGATATTGTAAGTAACAATCTATATGTGGATGGATAAATTTAAAAAGTAAATTTTTTTTGCATTGAGATTTATTTTAATAAAAATGATTGGAAAAATGTTGTTATTCAACGTTTTATATAAAAGTTTCCTTTTTTTTTTTAATCTTTTTCGGTATTTGTCCGTGTGAGAGTTAGAGCATTCGTCGATGAAATATATGGTAGCGAATATTAAAATCCTTGGATAGAAGTAGCAAAATAGTTTGGAGCCTTCCCACTCTCATATTCACATACATGAACCAATACTCGGTGATCTTGGTTCAATAGACATGGACTTAATGCAAACATAAATTTGAATAAGCTGAAAAACTTTTCTACATGGGCTTATAAATTTACCGTTTGCCGAATACGTATGATCTATAGTATACTACAAACTGTAATAATTGAAGGGAGCTAGACACCGAAAAAAAATCACTTCATTTGTTAAAATTATTCAATGGAAATAATATTTTAAGAGAAGTCTAAATTTTGTAATACGAATGAGCAGAAAAGTATTTTCAAAATGCTTAATAGTTAAATATATTTGTACATATTATTTTAATTATTTTTTAATACGAGCAAATAGTAGTTATATATTTTGAAATTTTTTTTAAATACTTGAGACTTAGCTGTTCAATAGATCAAAAGTATTGCAATTGTGTAACAAAAAATCTGGGCGTCGGTTGACCCTGCGGGCCAGCCCCAAAACTTCCCGCTGTTTTCGAGCTCAAGGAGCTTGAAAACATCACAGTGAATATATTTTCGAGCTCGAAAATGCTATTACATGGAATAATTTTTTTATGAGCTTTTCAAGCTCTAACAAGTTACGTTTTTTGCTAGAATTTTAAAAGTTACGAATCGAAAATCATCCCTGGCGATTTTAGCGCCACGGTGACCTTACAGTAAAAACACCGTTAAAACACCGTGGAACGACTGTGAAAACGTGGTTGTAATGCAGTGAAATCACGGTATTTTTTGTGCAGTCACGCCACTGTATTCCGACCGCGTTTCCATTGCACTTAAAGAGTGTTTCCACGGTGTTTCGATCGTAAGGTCACAGTAATCTCACGGTGGTTTTACGGTGAAACCACCGTAAAACTACGGTGCGCTCCACAGTGGTTTTCAGCGATATCCACGGTGAGTTTACAACGGCTTTCCGATGGCTTGACAGTTTTTTAACCGTGAATTCACCGTATTTCCACAGTCAGCTCATCGTTTCATGATGCGTCCATAAATTTTATAGCGAAAAAAAAAAAAAAAAAAATTAACGCCTACTCGGAGGATCGATCCCAGCGCCTTCGCATTCAAAGTCTGATCTGCTATCCACTGTGCCAAATCACACCCTTGACTGTGGGGATTGATTGTATTTATATAAGCACAAATGAACTTTAGAAAATTAAAGATATTTAATAAATGATTGATTTTCTGATTTGTATTACATTCAATTATATAATTGTTTATAGGGTAACGAGACCAATACCTGTATACCCACTAGTAGCGGGGCAATAAATACTTTTTTTGGTAAATTATGTAAATGAGAAGTTAAAATTTTTCAAACTTAACCATACAATATTTTAAATTTGAAATCTAAGTTTTTTATAACTAAATTCATTATTCAAACATCGAAATGTCCTTAACTATCTCACTAATGATCTTATTAGCTTATTTTCAAAAATTTTAAAAAAGTTTGCGTACTTTACAACATTTATGAATGCGGTAAATTGAAAAATTTCATAGACTTTATAAGATTTATGAATCATTGTAAAATCATTTTTTTCGAATAATGTTACATTATTTAGTCGTATCTAAAGTATATTACAAAATATAATGATTCACAAACCTGCGCGGCATATTTACTCAGAAATCGCTATTAAATAGAATTTGCTAGAACTCAATTATATAAAATTTTGCATTATTGAATAAAAACAAAATTCACTTCGGGACTAGAAAAATTTTTTGACGCAATAACATTTTATTTTCGCCTAAAAAAATTTTTTCTTGAATTCAGAAAATTCTTTGTCGCCACAAAAAAATTTTTGTTTTCAATTCATTATGCTTAAATTTCTTTAGGGCAAGTCAAAATTTTCTTGGGGTGAGTGCAACTTTTTGGCGCCAAGAAATTCCTTTTTTCTGTGTACTCATATTGATAAGATAACTTAAAATGATAAGCTTTGTTCATTTTAATAATTTAACAATACACTTTAGAAAAGATAATTATCAAAAGTACTGAGAAAATAAGAAAATATGATTGACAGAGATTTGGAAACTATAAGAAAAAAATATATCAATGGTGAAGACACCATGAAATCATCGTGAAAACAACGAGGAAATACTGAACTACCACAGAGAAAACGCTGAAAAATCCACGCGAAAATACTGTGAGGCCATCGTGGGACCACCGTGAGCTCACCGTGGAAATTACTGCCAACCACTGTGAAACCACTATGAAAACACTGGAAATTCACCGTCAGAACACTGTGAACTCGCTTTCGAAACACCCTTAAACCACCGTAAAAACACAGTGTGGACTCGGTCGGTACATAGTAGCGTGACTGCACAGAAACCACCGTAAATTCACCGTCGAATCTCCGCCGCTTCACTGTCAAAACACGGAAGACGTGTTTTCACGGTAAAAACACCGTAATTCGACCGTGCTTTCACCGTCGCGGTGAAACCGCTAGGGATTAATGAAGAAGCGGCTTTTAAATTTTTATTATCGATTATGTTCTCTCAAATAAATGTGTTCAGGCAGAAATCAATGTCAGTCATCAAAATCAAGATTTGAATGAGTTTTGACTTAGGTCAGAGCAATAATATATGGAATATTCGAGAAAAACATTAAAGACTGTGTTTTTCAATTTTTTGCTGACAATATGTTTAAAACTAAGGAACAAGTTATATGACATTATCTGATGATCGGAAGAGACTATAAAGAGAAAGATTTGGTATGATTTCAGACACATTTTAGCACATTATATTTTGATTTATCTGGAAAAAATAACATCAAATGTTATTTTTTTAACTTTTCATCGCCGATATCTTTTGAACTAATCAACCGATTTTGACGTTTGAGGTGGCAATCGGCGCGTTTTCTTGAATTCTAGAGCTTATTAAATTTTAATATTGATCGGATGAGTCACTTAAAAGATAATCGAAAAAAACCGCTTTTTATAATTTCTTTCGCCATCGATATCTCTCGAACAAATTAACCGATTGAGATGGTTGAGGTGGCTTTCGACGCGGCTTATAAAGTTCTAGAGCTGATTAGATTTTGAAGTCGATCGTTCAAGTCGTTTCTGAGAAATCACTAAAAAACTAAAAAAAAATTTTTTTTTTTTTCGTAATTCGCCAATATTTTTGAGTCTGCTTAATCAAATGATCTGAAATGTTTAGGAAACTTAAGGGCTAACAAGCTCTTTCGATTGCCACCTCAACCATCCAAATCGATTCATTAGTTAAAAAGTTACAAAGAGTTTACACACACACACACACACACACACACACACACACACACACACACACACACACACACACACACACACACACACACACACACACACACACACACACACACACACACATAAATACATACATACATACATACACTCGGACATCATTCTGAAAATAGTCAGAATAGCTTCCTAGGACCTCAAATCGTCGATTTTTTTAGCGGGAAGTTAACAATTGTTCGAAAATCGTCAATTTTTTTAGCGGGAAGTTAAAAAAGAGTGCGTGTATCAGTGTGTACACGCGGTAGAAGTGAAACTTCTTTGGCTTATATTTATTAAATGCTATTGTAAAGTTTCATTTTAAATTGATCTTATGTTTAGGTAACACATTTATTATTATTATTATTTTAAACAGTATATTAAAATGTTATTAGAATAAAAAAAGTATCAGTATAAACAAAATTTTCATTTTTAACAAACAATAAATTAAAAATATGTTATTAGATGCACTTACAAAAAGTATTATCATTATTATTGTTATTATTATTCTATTTCAGTTATACACGGAAAAGAGAGCAGTCGAAAAATTACAGTTTCTACAGTAAAAATAGGCCTTCCGGGCAAAAATCTTTAAACATTAAAGCTTAAACTATAATTTTATAAATTTGTTATAGGAATAAAATTAATACAATTTTAAGCAGCAACTTTTACAGTATAAATCAACAATATCGAGTTTGAAACTGTAATATTTGTTATTTCTGTAAAATTTACTGATAAAAAATGCAATTTTTACAGAACATGTATCTTGACTAAAAAAAATTTCAATATTTCTAGTAGTTACAAAAACCAAAACAGAAACAAAGAATTTAAAAAACAAATCAATGTTTAAGGCACGGTTACAAGGAAACGGCTCGTTTTACGTCAATTTACTAAGAGAGATTTCTTGTAGGGAATTCAATTTCCTTTACAATTATACATTGCTCAAATTTTTCAGATAGATGATTTACGAGTTTTGGGTAAAAAATGAAATTCCTTTCAAAAAACTAATAGTCGTCACGATACATCTCTTAATATCAATATTAAGGGCTCAGACTTGCACAATATTTTTTTTTGGTCATCAGGAATAATATTTTCACAGTATCGGAAAAAAAAAAAATAGTCGATTTTTTTGGCCCAGTCTAATATATATATGTATACATTAAATATATATGGAAAATTAACCAAGGCTGATGAAACAGTTGTTAATGCAACTACACTAATGGCCACTACACTAATGGCCAGCATAGCAGTTTATCATATGTTTGAAGAAATACGCTATGAACTCAATGCTGTCGAGATTGATCGAAACAAAAATTTTGGCATATTTTGATGTAACTGTACCCCTGAGTCTTCTACTTGGATTTGCTGAAGATTACCAAAAAGTTATCATTAACGCTAAACATGAACTTATTTTGATATGATCAAATGCTCATTTAAATGCCTACATTGTAGCTCCGCCAACTGCTGGGGCTAATCCTAAAGCTGTTAAAATAACTTTGAAAAACGTCGTGTGGATTGTAACACATGTGACTATGTCAGACAAACAAAAAATTCAAGCCTTGAATTTTATCGCAAATGATCCGGCCATATCAATCAGTTTTCGCGCTTAGAAGTTGTATGAATATCCATTGTTACTGAATACTTCAAAACACATTTGGGCAGTCAAAACATCGACACAACTTGAGATGCCTCGATTTGTGATCTTAGGATTTCAAACTGAAAGAAAAAATGATGCTACTAAAAATTCCAGCGAGTTTGATTATTGTGATATCAGAGACATAAAATTATTTTTAAACACAAAGTTATCCTTATGGAAACAAATCTAAATATTGCTAATAAGCAGTATTTCTTACTGTTTGATATGTATATTAATTTTCAAATCAGTGATTACGATAAAGAACCTGAACCACGGCTGACGAAAAACAATTCCTTGAAAAATCACTATTCTACATTATTGAATGTTCAAAACAAAACGAATCGATTGAATCGGGACCAGTGGATACACGACTAGAATTTGAATCGGTAAATCAGTTTGCCAACCAAACAGCAGCTTACTGTTTAATTATACATGATCGAATCGTAGAGTATAATCCTATAAGCAGAAGTGTAAGGAAACTAATATGATGAGAGTTCAATTTAATCTAACACCCACTATACATTATATGAATGTGTAAAGTTTTGCATCCAGACAAGCGAGAAAAGGCGAATGGGAGCAAGCTGCAAGAAATCGACTACGATTCCAACGTAAAGTAGACCAATTAAATAATATAATCGAATCTGTATTATTAAAAAAAATTACGTGTAATTAAGGATAAAGAATAAAAAAAAAAAACTTGATTTGTAAACAACAAATATTTTTGTTTACTTCTCCCTTTAACCATAATTAGAATAAGTTAGGATAATAAAAAATCATCTAAGTTAAAATCGGTATTACATTGATAACAATCCTTTTTGTATGGACAACGAGCCTCCAACGTACCTTCACTCAGTGTACTGTAGTGTAATAATCGATACATCTTGTGTATCCGATAAACTTTGAATTTGTTTGCATGTGTAAAGGGAGTTTTGACCAAGCGCTGTTGATTTCTTCTTTCCTAAAGTGCAGAATAAACTTTTCATCGAAGCACGCTATGTCTTGTGGAGCCATTTTCAACAATGACTGCGTCTGATAGAATAGTTGCAGTGACTTCTTCAGCGACGGAAATAGACCCCGATATTGGAGAAACCAACGGTTCATCTTCTGTACTGTTTCGAAAGCACATGCTTAGATGAACTTTTCTTAATGCTTATCCTTGAGATAGCAGTATTGTAAAAAATCATAATCTTCCAGTCGCTGGACAAATCTCAGTTGACTCAGGTCAATAATTTCAACTGATTTATCAATCATACCTTTAAGCCTAGAGAAGGGGATAATAATTTTTTATATTAATTTCTGGTAAATAAAAACAGTAAAAAAACAATGAAATGAGTTTTTGAAATATTATTCACTTAGACTGTTAACTATTTTAAATTTCATAGTGACTCTTTTCTTATACGCTGCTTTAATTATAACTCAGTACTCGGATTACTTGAAAAGTAAAAAAAAAAAATTCAAAGTAATTATTTTACTTAATTACAAAGAATAATAGAATAATCATAATAGCACAATTTCTCAATTTACTGTTTCATTTCATTTCTCGTTTAATTGTTATCTGCAGGCACGATTTAAAATAAATAATCGATTGTCAGTTTATGTTATCGTTCTTTGTGAAAATTGAAAATAAATAAGTGATATTCAAATAAATTAAATAATCTGGATATGTATACATAATGAATAATTATTATAACGTATAAATGTTCAAATGAACTCGATAGTGCAAACAATGAAAATATTTGAGTTTACAGAATGAGAACAGAACAAAGAGTAATTAATAGTAACAAAAGGTATCCATTAATGTATTGCCGATCGGTATTTAAATTGTAAGATTTTAATGAACATTTTGGGGCTGAAAATAAATAATTCACAAATTATTGAACTAAACGTGTGAAAATAATGATGCTACGTGGTTGCACATTCTTCTTAATGTACTGATCTGTCGATTACTCAGTCGGAGAATCGTAACGGAATGAAGGTTAGTAAATGAGAGAATAAGAATTAAAGAAAAATACAAGAGATAGAAATTTAGATAAATTTAATGAACTTCAATGCTTTCAAGGCCAACAACCAATTGTAACTTACGACACTCAGTGTTCTCAAAAATTCCAAGATAAAATTAATACTTTAATGTAATCAATTAATAACTTTCAAACTTTTGTTTAAGTGATTTGAAAAAAATTTTTATTTCTTAATAAAAAGAATATATAAATTAGCTGACATTTTCGAGCAAATATTTCATATTTTTAATAAAAAAATTTACATCTAGCAGCCAGAGTGGAAAGTTGATTCTTAAAAATAAATTTCGATTGATAGATTGAATTTTTTTTTCTAAATATAGTTAAAAAAGTAAGAATAATTCAACGGAAATACTACATTAGTATAAATCCACCAGTCACCATTTAATGTGACTTTAACTTCAGAAAAAAAAATAAAAAACAACTGAAATCTATAAAATCAGCTAGGTGAAATGTGGTATTCTAAAATTTTCATTAAAAATCATTTCAAATTGTAGTTTATTACTTTTATAGTTATTTTAAACAATTTAAAGGTAACCAGAAACGGTTTTCATAATAAATTTATTTTATTCGAAAAATTTTTAACTTCCCGGTAAGAAAATCGATGATTTTTGAAAATTTCGGCAAGTTATTGTTTTCACCCCAATTTTTAAAAATCGAAATTTCATCAAATGTCGACGTTTTGAGCTCCTCTTCGAGCTTGTAAACAGCGAGAACTTTTGCGGCTGGCCCGCAGAGCCAACTGATACCCAGATTTTTTATGGTTCGTTCCGGGTAAAAATATTTGGCCAAAAATCGGTTGAAAAGGCTAAATTTTGGCAAAAATTGGCGGACAATTAAATCGCACTATTTTCGGGCATAGTACTTATTTTAAATTAAATTATGGGACTTATATGGTCAGCACATATAAGGTCAAAAATGGGCATACACAACCATTAGGGTAGCAACATTCTTTGGACTTTTTTGAAAGATCGAAGCTTACATGAAGATATGCTAGCTCAAAGTATTTAAAGAATCTTCCCCAAGTTTCAACTCGATTAAAAGTTTTTTTAGCGGTCGTTTACGAATTTCAAAAATTTTGAAAATCAACAAAAACAAATAATTTTTTTTTCCTTATAATCTCTGATTCCGTACACAGAAAAAAGATTTACTTGGTTCAAGTAAAATATTTCCTTCACAATTTTATTCTTGAATGAAGAAAAAATCGTTTTTTTTTGTTTTAAGAAACGTTTCTTGATTTCAGAAATTTTTTTGTTACTTTAATAAATTTGCATTTTGGTTTGAGAAGTTTCTCTTGTTTCAAAATAATTTTCTTTTTTCGAGAAAATTCAATTTCTGGATTTAATTGATTTGATCTTCATCATAGAAAATGTTCTTCTCTTAAGAAAATTCAGTCTCTTGTTCCGAAATATTTATATTTTATTTCAAGAAAATGTTCTCCTCTCAAGAAAATTTAGTTTCTCGCTTTAAAATGTTTTTATTTTGTTTCAAAAAAATGTCCTTTTCTCAAGAAAATTTAGTTTCTTGCTCCAAAGTGTTTTTATTTTGTTTCAAGAAAATGTTCTCCTCTCAAGAAAATTGCGTCTCTTGCTTCAAAATATTTTTATCTTGTTGTTAAGAAAAAATGTTTTGAGCTGAAACGAAGATGTTTTTGAACTAAGAAAGATAATTTTATAAACCAAGAAAACTGTCTTGGACCAAGAAATTTTTTTTGTCGCGAACAAAAATATAATTTCAGTTAAAAAATAAATTTCTTCAGCTAAGTAAAGAAATTTATTGAGCTAAAAAACTTTTTATTTTTTTGTAATTTTTATCGAAAAAATTATTTTTCGGTTTCAATATTATTTGTAATAATTCATTAACAAGAAAAGAGCAAGTAATTCTGACCAGACTGATGATTGGACATACTAATTTAATGCACTCCTATCGGCTCGATAAAAAAGAACCACCTACTTGCCCACACTGCAAAGGAATTCTCACTGTAAAATACCTCATCATAGATTGCCCACTTCTTCGGAATGAAAGGACCCAAACCAGACTGCCAGCGGATTATGAAAACATCTTCAAGACTACTGAACACCGCAAAACACTCATAAATTTCACTAAGCTAATTAATATCTACAGTAAAATCTAATACTATTGTAAACTTCTCGTAGTCGCTCATGACCTAGTAGTTAGTAGCGACTTTAAATAATTTAGTGAAAAAAAAAAAAAAAAAAAAAAAAAAACGGGCGCATTTAAATAATTTATTAGTTCATCGCATGGACGCATAATTTTCCTGACAAGTCAATTATAGAACTTGAAACAATTAAACGGGGAAAACTTTATGTATAAATTTAGGATCTTGGTTAAATAAAAATTGTAAAATAGTATTGAGTCTCTACCAATTAAATTTCTTTTATCACCAGCGCCACATAGAATAAGGATTTCTTTTCAGCCGCGTGTCCGGTCAGAACGAATAGACCTACTCCTGAGATAATTATAATAATTTTCCCGATTTCAGAACCAGCAAGCAGAACATCTAAATTTATATTTACGATAATTAATTAATAAAATTGAATTTATTTGGGGAAATTAATTAACTGTGGTTCGTGGCTACTGGACACGAAGTAGCCAAGGCCCACCGTTATATATTAACAATGCAGTGAAGCCGATAAATACTTCATCAGAGGCATTTTCAAGGCATAGGCCACTTTCTCAATGAGTTAAATATTTTGTAACAAATTGAGAAAAAAAATTATTGCTTAACGCAGGAATCGAACACAGACCGATTCGGCGTTGCGCGAGAGCTTTACCAACTAAGCCATCCCAGCCTTTGCTAGGCTACGTTTCTTTTACCTACATCTATTAAGCCACACTGGCCTTGCGACCAGTCATGTTTTTCAATTTTAAACCCAGAATTTAAAATAAAAATATTATCGCAAATAATTTGTGAAATGTCACATTTTAGCAAAATACTGAACAAATTATATGAATTTTTCATAAAACAATTTCGATATAAAAATATTAATATTTTTAATAAAAAAAAATTTGGTTAGAAAAAAAATTACAAATTTACTTAATAATATTCAATTATATAAATTAATTAACTTCCCAGTGAACACACCAACGTAACAGTGATATCACATCTAGAGAACATGTAACGTAACAAATACAACGTAAATTTTACATTCTGATGATATAAATTGTAATGTAAATGGTACGTCAAATTTGTGACGTAAATGTGACATTACGATTACATGCATGTTACTGACCGAGTGATATCACATTGGTGACCTAAAAGTGACGTTATATTTATATCACATACTAACGTTAGCTTTACATTCTAGATATTACCTCGGATTTACGAAACAAAATCGACTTATAAGTGACATAATCTTGGTGATTCTATTTTATCGTCACATTCACATCACAATGTAATGTTTCGGATATGTTCATATTGTTACAGCACTCTCACATAAAAAATTGTTATATTTATTTTACATCGAAACATTTCATCACATTTATGTAAAAAATTTTACTTTAAAATGATGTATGTATTTTGACGGCATTGCGATAGAAAGGGTTATGCATAAAAATTCCATATTTGTTATAATTAATATTTTTACATTAAATTTATGTAAAAAATAATATTTGATATTGAAACTCGCTGAGTTTTATGTCGAATCGGTGGAGTAACCTTTTTTTTTATTTATATAAATTTTCATCTGTATATTCATTTGCTTATAAATAATTGAAATAATTATTTTTATTGTTATTAATATATTTATTTTATGATTAGTCATTTTATTTGGTTTTTCTAATTTTTATTGTTATTATTCTTTTTTATTAAATTAAATACAAATAAATAACAATAAAAATGATTATTTACAAGCAGGCGGAAAAATTAATTGAGTGCCTGACGTGAGAACATGCATTCGCTGCACAATAAATATTTGTTAGTTCAGGAATCCACCGCTGAGATATTCATGGGCGCTCAAATTGTTCCTCCGAGGATACATATGATCCACCTTTTATCCCCCAGTCCAATGCACATTCGAGGTAACCAGTCCAACGGTTACATTTTTGTCTGGTATCGACCGATATGGGGCGATACTCAAAAAAAAAATAATATTTCAGTATCGAGAAAAATAAACAAAAGTAAGAATTTGGAGATTTTTAAATATTTATTGAAAAAAATGTACTTTCGTATAAAAAAAGTATGTATGTTTTTCAGCTAATAAATCACATATTAATATCTCTTATATTTTTTCTTTATGAATTTTTTTTTTTAAAATAGCAATTATAATTTCTAGCACACAATAGTGCTTTGTACAATTTAATAGAAAATGATGTCACTTAGAGGTCACTGTTATATAACCTTAACGTAAAATTTGTATTTTTTCATGACTTCTATGTTATGTAAATATGATATTCAAATAACATCACAGTTATATCACCAATGTAACATGTACGTCACATTAACATCACATTTACGTTCATTATGTTACGTAACAATGTTATGTAAATGAGTGTGAAATTGTGATATACATGTTATGAAGATGTGATGTACTTGTGACTTAAGATTTTACGTAACCGGAAATTTTCATTCTATAAATGTGACATCCCTGTTACGTTGATGTGTTCACTGGGTTATTATGATAATATAATTCAATTATTAAATTTTAATTTATTTCAATAAAAAATGTAGACTCGGTATCAATTTACTGTGCTAGTGCGAGAAAGAGAGAGTAAGTTAGAACTCATTTCTTAAGAACAAAATTTTCTTCAGCCAAAAAACTCTGCTCACCCTGATTTAGAAATCTCATTTGGAATGATTCAATCCAACCCAAAGTGTATATCTATATATAGTCAATTTTGCCAACTTTGAATTGTTTCAGATCGTGTTTGAATTCCCGAGTCAAAATTAAAAAGGTGATTTGAGCCTCCAAATCCTACACGAAGGTAAGGAGGTTCAGATCATCTTTTTAGAATATGAAGATCCATGCATTAAAAAGGTGATTTGAACCTAAACGTGATAACTTTGTCCGCTTTTACCAAGTTTAGGTTCAAATCGTCTTTTTAAAAAGGTAAAATAAGCCTCCAGAGCCTAAATTTATAGATCAAGAAAGACTCTCATCGGATCGCGTACAATTCGTAAAGAAACAGAAGGAAAAAGGGGGCCACTAATTAGAAATGACCACCATGATCAAAAAAAATTTGAAATTTAAAAATTCCAAAAATCATTTCTTAGTAATTAACCTTTTGTTGTGAGTTAAAAAATAATAAAATTTAAAATATTAATAATAATAGCTAAAGTTATACGAGTAGGCGTTCGAATAGAATAGTACTATGTCATTCGAAATTCGAATTGAATAATTAGAGTCTTTGACTTATTAGTATATGATTAACTAATTATTTTATGTGAACAACAAATACAAACGATGTATTGGAAAACGGAACCTGCCGAAGAATTTGAAAAAAACTGCTGAAAACTAATCTGCTACCGCAGGGATTCGAAACCACGGCCTAACGAATATAAAGCACAACCACTGCCACACTGCTACTCGGACGCTCACGATCAGTTGGAAATATCTTTATGTATTTAGAACACAGATATTATTATAACAATAATATCATGCTAAAGAATTGAGCTCATTCGAAGTTACAGATTAGAAGTAAGGTAGGCCATGAAGGGTTAAAATACCATTTTAAAAAGGTAATTAAGTCCTCCATGCGCTTCGTTTAGGACATCGAGGACTTAAATAACATATTACATTCAGTGGCAAGTCCAACATCAAAAGAACTAAGGCTTTGGAGGCTCAAACTACTGTTTTAATTTTGATTCGGGTTATTTCAAATTAGGTTTCTCAATCAGGGAAAGTCGGTCAAATAGCTTGTCTGGAAAAACTATATTACCAACAGCAGAACAGAATTTTGTTGGTACAACGACTTTATTTTTTTCAATCAAAAGATATTGTTATTGAATGAAGTAAATTAAGGTTCTTGTTTAAAAAAAAAAATTATTTACCTTAATAAATGTTCTAACTTCGAATAAATAAGTTCACTTTTGATACGAGTAATAGCAAATCTTGGATAAATAACATTTTTCTTCAATTGAAAAAATCAAGTATCTTGAATTATTAAATAAGTATTTTAATTCAATCGTAAAAGAGTTATTGACTCAAGAAACGATTTATTGACGTAAGATTTAAAATTCAAGTAAATTTAATCCTTGATCGAAGAAAATTCTGGCCTTCCTTCTTTGATTCAAAAATTTTCATGACTCAAGAAAATTTATATTTAGCCAGGATAGTTTTTTTTCTGTGTAGTAGTTTGATGTTTTATTTATGCACGAAAAAAAAATAATCGGTAGCTGCTAACGGCTAATTTTCGGTAGCTGGTACCGATTTCAATCGGTAATGGCTACCAAAACAAACGGTAGCTGTTACCGAAATAATCGGTATCATGTTTTGGTTTATTTTAGTAACTACAACCGATTATTTTGGTAACTGCAACCGATTATTGCATGCCTTGAGCGCGAAGCGCTGAAGCTATGCACTATACTCGCCAGAAAATAAAAAACTCGATTTCGTCATATTAGATTGTTTCTAAATTTATAAATACACTTAAATGATACAAAAAAAATTTATTGTTACAAAGAAAAATGATTAAACAACAGATTTTATACATTTTTAAGTCGACTAATTACGATTTTTCTATGAAATATCTGTTTTTAGTGACTTATCTCGTTAAATTTCTTAGGAGTCATGGGCTAGTAAACACTATAACTTTCGAAAAATACAATTTTCCAACTTCATTTTTTTTTTTAATATCTTCGTATAGTTAATGCGAAGACCCCTTTTGTAAATGGCAGCTAAGTATCTTATGGTTTAATTATAATTAATATTTTTAGATAGGCATAACACGACAATTTCTACCCTTTGAGCAGCCATATTACTTATTTTTAGGTAGATTTTTTTAAAAATCTAACTATTGTATTTGTCCTCATGGTCGATTTTTCAAGGAATTTCGTCATAAACTATCATAATTAGTTAAGTAGAGTTCAAAAATACCATTCGTTAAAAAATTTATATATGTATGTATATATATATATATATATATATATATATATATATATATATATATATATATATATATATATATATATATATATATATATATATATATATATGGGGTATTCCATGCCAAATCGACCACTTTTGAACCTTACCCCTTTAGATTTCGCTGAAAATTTTTTATCTTTTTCTACTCGATGAAAGACGTTTTCCAGAATTTTTTCAAATTTTTTTACCCAACCAAAAAAAAGTTATGAAGCTTTCAAAAAAATGGCTATTTTATTTTCAAATAGCCATAACTCTCTCAAAAATTGACCTTTCGGGACGTTTTTTTTTTCAAAATTTTTGTTTTTAATTGAATTTTTTGAAAAAATAAATAAAAAAAATTTAACATGATCGCTTCTATGAAATAATCGCGTTTTTTGTATAAAATCGTTATTTTTTCGAAGTACGTCGTTCTAAATTTTTTTTTTTTTTTTCTCAAAAAAAACTTCAATCAATTCTACAATTATCCGCGTGTATCCCAGAGTGGGCCGATTTTTTTTTCTATTTTTTTTATTTCGTTGAAAAAAAAATTTTCAACATTTTAAAAATGCAGAAATTTTTTTTTTCATAAATATTATTTATATAACATAATTAATGTAATTATATGATTTTAAGGTATTATATTCTCCATATATTGTCCGAATTTACCATTACAATGACTAGGATTAATGATTGATGCAGTTAACATTTAATGACTCAAAAATAATGCAACAAATTATTTATTAATTTCTTCTTTGGCGTTTAAATATTTTACAAATTCTGTATTCATTCGAGTTAGAAAAGTTTTTAACGCACAAACAACCATTTTTGTCGGGAATTACACAGTGTAATTGTAGGAACTCAACAATTACACTGTGTAATTTGTAAAATATTTAAACGCCAAAGAAGAAATTAATAAATAATTTGTTGCATTATTTTTGAGTCATTAAATGTTAACTGCATCAATCATTAATCCTAGTCATTGTAATGGTAAATTCGGACAATATATGGAGAATATAATACCTTAAAATCATATAATTACATTAATTATGTTATATAAATAATATTTATGAAAAAAAAAATTTCTGCATTTTTAAAATGTTGAAAATTTTTTTTTCAACGAAATAAAAAAAATAGAAAAAAAAATCGGCCCACTCTGGGATACACGCGGATAATTGTAGAATTGATTGAAGTTTTTTTTGAGAAAAAAAAAAAAAAAAATTTAGAACGACGTACTTCGAAAAAATAACGATTTTATACAAAAAACGCGATTATTTCATAGAAGCGATCATGTTAAATTTTTTTTATTTATTTTTTCAAAAAATTCAATTAAAAACAAAAATTTTGAAAAAAAAAACGTCCCGAAAGGTCAATTTTTGAGAGAGTTATGGCTATTTGAAAATAAAATAGCCATTTTTTTGAAAGCTTCATAACTTTTTTTTGGTTGGGTAAAAAAATTTGAAAAAATTCTGGAAAACGTCTTTCATCGAGTAGAAAAAGATAAAAAATTTTCAGCGAAATCTAAAGGGGTAAGGTTCAAAAGTGGTCGATTTGGCATGGAATACCCCATATATATATATTTATTTATGTAATATAACGGACTTTTGAGGACACGATTGCGTCTACAATTTTTATCCGATCTTAATGAAATTTTCCACACTTATTTTATATGTAATTACCACGGTTAAGCTCGAAGATGGGCTGGATCGGTCAATTAGTTTAGAAGTTATGGCTGTTGGAAATTTTAACCATTTTTCGAAAAAATCAGTTTTTAATCACTTTTAAAGTCCATATAACTTGAAAACTAAAATTCATAGAGAATTTTTGTAAAAAGTATTTTAAAGCTTGACTAATAAGCTTTAATTAATGACCTTAAACTTTACATTTTGACCATTTCTTCCAATAATTTGATAGCCTTGAAAATTTTAATGGAATCACAAAATGTTGAAAATATGGTTTTCAATCCACATAACTTATGCTTGTCCCATTATAATCCGGTTTCGTCAGTTGTATTTTATTGTGCACAAAATAACTTGTAAATTTCACTGCTATTTTATATTTTAAAAGTATTTCTTTTATTATTTATGATGTATCAAATGTACCTCTAACCCCTATGATTATCACTGGTCTTGTCATTACGATAGCACCCACAGTTCTTATCGGATCTTAATGCAATTTTTCACGCTTTCTCTATGGGCGATTACCTTCATCAAGTTCAAAGATGGGCTAAATCGTTTGGATAGTTTTGAAATTATGGCTGTTTGAAATTTTCATGATTTTTCGTAAAAATCAGTTTTTAATCACTGCTAAAGCTTGTATAACTTCAAAACTAACATTCATAGATAATTTTCGTACAAAGTTCCTTGAAGCTTATTTAGTTAGCTTTAATTTTTTACCTTAAACTTTAGGTTTTGACCATTCCAATAATTTGATAGCCTTGAAAATTCTAATGGAATCAAAAAATGTAGAAAATATGGTGTTCATTCCACATAACTTATGCATTTCCCATTAGAATACAATTTTGTCAGTTGTATTTTATTGTGTACAAAATAACCTGTAAATTTCACAGCTAATTTATATTTTAAAAGTATTTCTTTCATTATTTATGACGTTTCAATCGTACCTGTACGTCCTATAATTATACCTGGCCTTGCTATCGTAATAGCGATTACAATTACGATCTCATACTAATTAAATTATCTATACTTTGTTAACGTGAAGGTCAGTTTGGTACATTACCTATATACTGTTTTGTCAAATCAACTATCTGAAGTTTTCCATCGAAAATAGTCGTTGTCTTTTTTACCCTCACTCTTAGAAAACGAGCCTAATTTCATATCATGACTATACACTAACATGAATCACAAGATATCTATGTATGAAACTTTTTACATGGATTAATTGGGAAATCTACCTTCCACTTCGGCTGCCGAATGGCCTTTTTTTTTACTTATCGTTTTCTATGTATCGATTATTTTTCGATTGTATCGATAGATGGCACAAAATATACCTATACTAAAGTATACATACTAACAGCTGGCGTTTCTTAGGTAAAATGGCGGGGATTTTAAAAATTTATAATCTATTTTTTTTTTTTTTTCATAAACAGTCGATACAAAAAAATATGTTAAAATTTAAAATAATATAAAGGGTTTCATCGAAAAATTGTTGTATATGTAATAAACTTTTACTTCACTTGAATATTATTCACATGAATGCTCAAGGCATCCATTTTTGGATATTCCAAACTTTTTCGGTTCTACTGACGAATTTTAGTGGACATAAAAAAACTATTTCTGTGGTATGTTACACGTGCGCGAGTGCGAGTGTGTCCGTGCGTGCGTGAGTGCGCGTGTGTGTTCCCCTGTGTACGCGTGTGTGCGGCTGTGTTCGCGTGTGTGCGCTAGTGCGTGTATGTGTGAGTGTGTGTGTACGTAACTGATACCAACAAAATCGGTAAAAGCTACCGAAAATTAATCGGTAGTGGCGACCAATTATTTTTTTCCGTGTGGATTGGAGAGAAACATATCAAGTCAGATCAATATCATTTTTTTAAGGAACAATCTATTGAAAGTATTGATAAATAATTTAAACAAATTGTTTCGTCTTTGTTTACTTATTTTTTTTCTTATTGAAGTAACTTTCCCTAGCAGACCTGATTTACCATAAATTTACGGTAATTTTACCGTAAATCTACCGTAGGATACCGTAAAATTCGAGTAGATTTACCGTAAATTACGGTAAATCCACCGTAATTTACGGTAAATCGGTACTTTACAAGTATTCAAAATAAATTTTTTTGGAGGAAGAGAATTTACTGTCTTGAACCAAAAAAAGTTTTTAAATCAAGTGTTTTACTTTTATTGAATCAAGAAAGAAAATTCGGAAGACAATATTTTTCTTGAACCAAGTTAACTGTTTTTTCTGTGTAGTTTAATTTTTCTTATTTTTTTCAGTTTAATTTAAAATTTTTTAAATTGATTCCACCTTTCTTTATTGGATGTCGCTTTTTCTTTTTCAATCCTACTGTCATTCTATAGTACTGCTGCCAGTAGTCGGTGGAAGAAAACAAAATAATAATAATAATAAAAATAAAAAATGACTGCTGAATTTTATAATAATTACCGGTTTCCAATTTTTTAATAATGGCAATTAAACAAAAAGGACTTAGATAGTCATTTTGAACAAGGTTCTTGTGACCAAAAATACAATGCTAATAATGAAAGAATTAGGCCAGTTTATTATACTTTTTGAGAGTTATCGTGCTTCTAAAGATTCGTACGTGACAATTGATAGCAATGGTTTCTTGGTCGTTTAAATAATGTATTGTTAGATTTTTTATATTGACAGACAACAGTGATTTTAAAAATAGCTATAATCCGATAATAGTATTTACATTTTCATGTTTTATTTTAAAATTTAATGATGCTACTATATATTTTATATAGCCTGGTTTTATTAACTACAGACGTTATAGTCTAGATCCCATTTTTCCTTTAGGTCATAACGATTTTTGTCGATTTATAGGATGCCTCGAAGCGGCAAGTTTACAACTATGTATAGATATATATATATATATATATATATATATATATATATATATATATATATATATATATATATACATATATATATATATATATCGATGGAAAATACTAGGTATGTTTTTCCAAAAGCGAAAAGTTAAAGCAACAAAGAATGGGTCAACCCCAAAATATCGGACCCTCGGAAGCGAAGCATTTATCGATTTATGCCGCCATAAATTCATCCGAGTGTTTTCCCAATCTCTACGTTTTCTTTGCTCTTCCTGCGATTATTTTCCTTTTCTATCCATTTTTATTTTTATCCCACTAGAAATTTTAAAAATTTTAGAATATATGTCATTTTACAGCTCGAGGAAATCTTTTATTTTTGAATTATGTTCGTATATTTGACTGCTTAAATCTTTTAGTCATGAATATTATTTTATTTCTTTTAAATATCAAATATATTATTAACAGGTTTTGGGTTATTGAAAATGTTCTATAGAAAGATAGTTAATTAGAACATTAAGTTAAGCTTCTTGTCTCCACCAAAATTACAATGTACATATATATATATATATATATATATATATATATATATATCCACAGATGAATCTAATATGCAGTATAAAATTATGTAGATCAATGAATAAATAATAATCTGCATCGACGAGCATTGAAAATTTATGAATTTAAGTAAATAAAATATACCTTGAAATTAAAATAATGATTAATAAACAAAATAATTATAAAATTTAATTGTTATCGATAATGAAAGTTTAATTTATAAATATCAAACTATAAAATAGGTAACGCTATTATACTCTAACTATAAATGTAACAGTTAAATCATTATTAAAAACTCAACATAATTAATTGTAACGGGGTAGAATGCTTTAGCATTCCATTTAAATTGAATTTCGACTCGCGCCAAAAGATCCGGCCTCCTTCGTCAACAACTGCCAATCCGGAAGTCAGTATAGCCACTTATGCGCCTGGGTCGCTGTGGTCGAGTTCCTCGACAATTGGTTTTAGGGTTTGGCCAGCCTGAGTCGAGAGGGGTACAAGGCCCAGAGACGACGAGTGGTCGGTCTCTTGGCTCGCAGCAACCATCGTGGACGGACACTTTTCCCGACTACTACTACTTCTACTGCTGCTACTATTACTACCATCACTACTACTGTCTACTGGCTACTACAGACGCCATTAAGGGCCGAGAGCGTATGAGCCGATGTTAAGTGGAAGCTTATTTCTTAATTAAGTTTAATTAATTATAATAATTGTGGATATTGGGCCTGGAGGTCGTCAATTGATGATTTTGGAGTTTCCTGGAGGATCCAGAGGTTTTGGGATTGAGGAGAGGACCGGTTGGTGAGGTGAAGGAGGTTGAAGTAAAGTTGAAGTGAGTTCGTATAAATTGTCGGTTTATCTTATTATAAATTTATTTGTCAGTAAATTTATTGAAGGCATAATTAATTCAGTCGAGTCATTGTATCAGTAAAGTCGTTGTTAAATTTGTTAATTAAATCCGTCGAGTCATTGTTAAAATAATTTATTAAACCAGTCGAGTCAGTTATAAAATTTGGAGTCAGTCGAGTCAGTTTCATCAGTCATCTTGGTTATTGTTCATCTTCATCATTTAATTATTTGTAAAGCAGCTTCGGTTGAATAAATGCCATAGTTTTTTATATTTCAAATTTAAAATGTATTTAATTAATTTTAAACAACCTTCCTGATAAGCTAATATAAGATCTCTCTATTAAATTTAATACTGTGGTCCAGTGCGGGGTTACTCTCGTCCTGAGATTACTGAACCTAGCTGGACAGGTATTTAAAACACCTTAAGTTTTACACATGTGTGGACCCTTATTTTATTACGACCACATTTAGCTGATAAAATAAGTGGACCCATTACATAATATAATATTTATTATTTTTTCTTTTTAATTATTTTGGTAACTTCGGAAGTGCTCCAGATTATAAGATTTTCAATAACTCGTCTAACGCTGATTTCACAGAACGATTTACTCAATGATAAATGTATATAGTATGAAAATTGAATAGTTTATAATCGTTTCGTTAATCAGGGGAATGACAATCTGCAATATTTGTTTTTTTTGCCCACACTCATAACTCGGTTCTTGTACTCAATGCAGGTAGATTATTTTAAACTCTAGCTATTGTATTTGTCCTCATGATCGATTATTTAAGGAATTTTGTCATGACCTATCATAATTGGTTGAGTAGGGTTCAAAAATACCATTCGTTGAAAAATTGATACATACACGGAAAAAAATTTACTGTAGCTGTAACAGGAGGCAGCCATGTTGCAGCAACAGGAAAAAATCCTGTTTCAGCAACAGGATTAATACTGTTGCTGCAGCATGGCTGCCTCCTGTTGCAACTACAGGAAAATCCTGTTGCTACAACAAGATTTTTTCCTGTTGCTGCAACATGAATGCCTCCTGTTGCAGCAACAGTAAATTTTTTTTCCGTATATATGCATAAATATAAGAAGTCGCTCACGAATTTTGAAAATATCTACAATGATCGAAATTCGGATTTTTATTTCTAAATTTTTTCTTTCTCCTGGCAGCAATAGTTAATATTTGTAAAATCGTGACTATGCTGAAAATTTCAGCCCAAAATTTAAATATTTAAACGGTGCTCAAGAATTCTAAATATTGTCTGATAATATGTAACTAATAGTTTGAATTAGTTCTTCTGTTTTTTTATAACTCAATTTGCGGCTTTTAAATTTTTAATTTCGATTATGTTCTCTGAAATAAATGTATTGAGGCAGAAATCAATGTCAGTAATCAAAATCAAGATTTGAATGAGTTTTGACTTAGGTCAGAGTAATAATGTATGAAATATCCGAGAAAAATATTAAAGATTGGGTTTTTTCAATTTTTTGCTGACAATATGATTAAAACTAAATAACGAGTTAGATGACATTATCTGATGATCGGAAGAGACTATAAAGAAAAGAGTTGGTATGATTTCAGACACATTGTGGCACATTATATTTTGATTTATCGGGAAAAAATAACATTTTATGGTATTTTTTTAACTTTTCAGCGTCGATATCTTTTGAACTAATCAACCGATTTTGACGTTTGAGGTGGCAATCGGCGTGATTTCTTGAATTCTAGAGCTGATTAAAATTTGCAATCGATCGGTTCAGCCGTTTCGACGATATTTGGAAAAACCCGTTTTTCACCATTTCTTTCTCCAACGATATCTCTCAAACGCATTAACCGATTGAGATGATTAAGGTGGCAATCGACGCGTTTTATTAAGTTCTAGAGCTGAATAAATTTTGAAATTGATCGGATGAGTCACTTCAAAGATAATCGAAAAAAAACGGTTTTTACCATTTATTTCTCCAACGATATCTCTCGAACAAATTAACCGATTGTAATGGCTGTGGTGGCATTTGACACGGCTCATAAAGTTCTAAAGCTGATTATATTTTGAAGTCGATCGTTCAAGTCGTTTCTGAGAAATCAATAAAAAACTAAATAAAAAAATTTTATTTTTGTCGTAATTCGCCAATATTTTCGAGTATACTTGATCAAATGATCTGAAATTTTCAGGAAAGTTGACGGCCAACAAGTTCTTTCGATTGCTACCTTCAACATCCAAATCGGTTCATTAGTTAAAAAGTTACAAAGAGTTTACACACACACACATACACACACACACACACACACACACACACACACACACACACACACACACACACACACACACACACACACACACACACACACACACACACACACACACACACACACACACACACACACACACACACACACACACACACACACACATAAATACATACATACATACATACATACACTCGGACATCATTCTGAAAATAGTCAGAATAGCTTCCTAGGACCTCAAAACGTCAACATCTGATAAAAATTCGATTTTCGAAAATCGGGGTGAAAACAATAACTTCCCGAAATTTTTGAAAATCATCGATTTTCTTAGCGGGAAGTTAAGAATTTCATACTTTAAATTGTTTTTAAAAATCAACTTTTTCAAAAATCAATTGTCAGTTGAAAAATATCAATGACTTTTGTTTTATGATAAAAACTATTGAAAATTTGTTTTTCTTCTTTCGTATCCAATAATCATCTAAAATATAATTTTTCTTCATATAAACTACTTGCAAATCAGTTTAACTTAATCAAATTCATTTAAAATCCGGAAATTATGTATTTTTTTTTTTTTTTTTTTCAAGGGGTACCCCATTTTGCCTGCAAAAATGAAAGAATTTGTTTTTTAACGGTAACTAAAAATGTTTTCTTTTTACTTTGAATATCTTTAAAAAAAAATCGGTCTATCAGTTGACCCTGCGGGCCAGCCCTAAAACTTCCCGCTGTTTTTGAGCTCACGGAGCTCTAAAACATTGATTTGAATACATTTTCGAGCTCTACGAGCTCGAAAATACTTTTGTATGCCGTTGTTTTCGAATAAAAAGTTTTTTAAAATTTTCTCTCCAACGATATCTGTTTAACGAATTGACCTATTGAGACGGTTAAGGTGGCAGTCAACGCGTTTTATTGAGTTCTAGAGCTGATTAGATTTTGGAATCAGTCCACCAAGCGAATAAAAAGTTATAATAAAAAAACATTTTTGAAAAAATTTTATTTTTGAAATATCTCCGAACGTACCCTACCGATTAAGTTCAAATTTTTACAGCTTCAAGATATTGACAAGCCGCGTCGAATGACACCTCAAAAATCAAAATCGGTTCATTCGTTCAATAGTTATGAATATTTACATACATCCGTACGTACACACATACATACACTCGGACATCATCGTTAAATTCGTCAGGATAGCTTCCTAGAATCTCGAAATGTCAAGATCTGATAGAAATTCGGTTTTCGTAAATCGGACCGAAACCAATAACTTCCCGAATTTTTGAAAATTTTCAATTTTCTTAGCGGGAAGTTAAAAAAGATTTAGTGTATTTGAGTCCTCGAGAACTTGGTATTTCCTTAAGTACCCCGATTTGTCCTTCTCTCCCCTATAGATGTAGTATCGCGAGGGGAATGAATGTACTAAAATATGTGTGTGTGTGTTAAAAACTTTGTAAGTTGAGTTAAGAAATAAACAACATGTGAGAATGCAGTACGAATGGTGGTTTATGACGGAAGTGACCGCGTGAGTGAAAGTTGAGGACGGAGGTCATAAATTCAGGGATTAGGACGGGCCCGGGTCGTAAAAGTGCCCGGTTGAAAATAAGCAGACCTCCGTTGCAACTAGAGATGGTTATGAATGTTAAGGAAAGTAAAATATGAAAAACTAATATAAGAATGTGTGCGATTGTGAGTGTGAGGATAACTGAGGGTATTGTACACAGGGTTTCGAGTGGAGAAACAAGAGTAGTTGAAGTCGAACCCTCTCAGTGTAAAGACGTCCTTTTGTATTGACTAAGTCGTCTTTTTTAATAAACCTTTACTTTAATATATATCAATGATCTTGCACCTTTGAACGCACGCACCTTACATCTTCCTGTGATTACCTTACTATTCCAATATCCACAACATCCGATATTACATATATTGTGTAATATAACCCTTTTTTGAGGACACGATTGCGCCGACAATTCTTTTCCGATCCTTATGAAATTTTCTAGACTTATTTTATAGGCAATTATCTTGAACAAGTTCGAAGATGGGTTAAATCGGTTAATTAGTTTAGACTTATGGCTGTTTGAAATTTTCACGATTTTTAAAAAAAAATTAGTTTTTATTCACTGTTGTAGTTCATTTAACTTCAAGTTTGTACCTTAAACTTTACATTTTTTATTACATCTTTTGATACTTTTAAAGCATTGAAAATGATTTTAAATATAGAAACCACCATCTTTTATGGTTTAAGCTCTCAATAAACTATACATTACATGTTAAAATCTATTTCCGTTGAATTTTCCTTGTCGCTAATTGGATAATCTTTTAATTTGACTACACTGAAAGATAATATTATGTTAATCGTAATACCGTTAGTTTATAGTATGCATCTAAAGTTGGAATAAACATTGTAAATTATGAATACAACAATACTTTATTTGCGTGAAGGTTACATTGGTATATTACCTATGTAATATTTTGTCAAATCAACTATCTAAAGTTCTCCGAGAAAGTAAGTCGTTGTCATTCTTTACCCTCACTCTAAGAAAATGATTCTAATTTCATACCATGATCACACACTAACATAGATCACAAGATATGCATGTACGAAATTAACTTTTTATATCGATTGAGTGAGAAATCTACCTTCTATTTTGGCTACCGAATGGCTTTTTTATATTTTATTGCATCCATTTTTTTATATGTATAATAATTATGTATTACAAAATTATTTACATGTTAACGCACACGAATCTCGATTTATTTACACAAATTCTTAATATTTATTGCAATATATTTTGATGTAGGTTAAACTATCGGTCGATGTGACATCGAATGATATACAATCAACAAGTCTGAATAAAATGGGTCACTCTTACAAATAGTTTTAAGTTCATCAGAATTAACAATTAATTTTTTTAAATTAAAAATGCTTAGAAATTCTACTGCAAATCTTATTCCGTTTATAAATCTGGTAAAAGTTTATGATCTCTAGAGGCTGTAAACATACATACTGTTTTTATATTTTATAATGACAATAATCGTTGCTATCAATTGACTGGATGATGATACAAATAGATCTAAATTTTGCCGTGCAACTTTTAACGTGTGGGAAGTGTAGCAATGTAGAGATAAAACAGTTACAAAAATAAAAAAACGCTATATAGAGAGATGTTGGCAAATGGTTACGAACTACTGGATCGAGTTGTCGTTGAAACTTCATAGGATGAAGAGATGAAGGAATGTCTAAAACGTAATCTGAAAAGTTTCAGGAACCAATCTTCTGTGATAAAAATACCGCCGTCGTCTACCAACTTACTCGCTGGACAATTTTTCTTCAGTTTTTCTCAAATACCACTGTTTTGTTTGACCGTTGTCTACATTGTTATAGTTAATTCTTTTCTTTTCTTTTACAAAAGAATTGTCGAATGTTTCAAAAGGATTGTTGTTATTGTGAGGATTTCGATAAATGTCAATAGATATACCGTCAATGTTTAAAAATATATTCCACGATGGAAGAATTTTAGTGATTTAATTTTTTTACATCATTTCAAAGCAACAGAAATAAATTAATTTTGACCATATTTTAAAAAACATTGCTGTAAATTCAATTGTTTACAATTCTTAAAGTTTAAGTCCCTAAGTAAAGGTATTAGCTAATTTTCGGTTGAAAAATGTAGTGTCTTCTAAGTTTTCAAATTGTCACTTTTATAAATTTTTAGTTTTTAACGGTGCCACTTTCCGAAATTAGTTTCGGAAAAAATAACAAATATGTATGGAAATCTAAAATTCTGTTTCCAATTCAGACCTATTTAAATATTATTCTCCATTGATTGAATCTGCAAATTTATTCCAACTTGTGAGAATCTAAAAAAACCAGAGCTAAAAGAGCGCAAATTATGAAAATTTAAAAAGTTCCTAATTTTTGGATTCAAAAAAAATTTCGACCCTTGATAAATAAAAAAAAAACATTAGATCTAATGCTACATCTATTTGAGTAGAAGCACATGAATGAAATTTAGGTCAAACGCAGATTAAAATTTGAATAAATGTGATCCATGCAAATCTAATAAAGTTTTGTTTTATCACAATTATTGTTATCGGATCTGTTGATTTTATTGACAATACTATAAAATTCGAGCTTCTACTACGATAATGTTTTTCAGGAAATTTAAAGAAATTTTACTTGTTCATATTTTCTGAACATATAAAATTAAAATCTATTTGAGTTATTTATAAATCGTCGCAATAAATACAATTGAGGATACTATCTACTCATGTATATAGTGTTGTCAATTCCACCATTTAACCACTTGGCATTATGTCAGACTGTTAATGACAGTGGGATTATTTCCAATGGATTAATACCATATAATGGTATTGCATGTTTCACTTATTAATATAATAATTAGTTATATAGTTAACGCGTTCAAATTATTTGATAGAAACGGATGGAAACATTCATCAGTAAAAAATTCTCTTGTACGATTTTAAGAATTTTTATTTAGTCAATTAACTAAAATGACCATCTGATATCTATGTGGATCATAATTTGTTATCAGTCCCCGACCAATGTGGTATACCGATAAAAAAATTCAGTTCATTTTTTATTAAACCCGAATTGAGAAGTAATTTAAATCAACTATGTTCAATTTGGAGCATACCAGATGTGTCTCAAAATTTTTTAAAACAATCTAAAACATTATAGACTTATTAGAATAATTAAAAAAATTAGATTACATTTCAGAATCGTGGCATAGGCACAAACATCTCTTCTTTCATAATACATATAAGATATAAGATAAAAAACAATTGCAAAATAAGTGAATGCACAAAAGGATTCTGGTGTAGGTGTGTTTTGATTTAATAAATAAAAATTAACACAAAATTAAAGATAAATAAATTAGATTTTTTATTTACACTATTTATACTTAAAAACTGTGAGAAATAATATTTATAGCGAATGCGTTTTAAATCATACTCGATAGCGAATGCAACTATACAAAATTCACGTATAAAAACTTTACACGTGGTCGGCAGTGGTTTAGACCACGTTAATTCATTTCTAATTAATTTCCCAAGAGCAACAATTATTCATATACTCAACAATTAGTAGCCATGATATACTAGCTAATTACATGCTAGTTAGTTACAATGATATTTTTATGTAGCGCCGTCTATAATTATTTGAAGTTAAGTTGATATATTGTTTTTTTATTATTTATGCTTATTATGCTCATTATAAATTGGTTATATTGAACAAAAAATATCATCTGGTTAAAAACCAATAACAAGTCAACAAATTCTTTTTATATAGCACCATCCGTAAATAATAAATAGTGGCCAGCTATGAACTTACAGTGAGTCATCTTTTGAATTCAAAACTGCGTTATCTACATGTATAAGTAATTGTTTTGAACCAGCTGTGAGGTAATGATGGGCCAGCGTTTTATGTCAATGCAGTGCCATTCGTAAATAGCAGATAATGGCCAGTCATCAGTTTCTAGTGAGTCGTTTTTTGACTTGAAAACAACGCCACTTATAAGTAATTATTCCAAGCCAACTATGATGTAATAACGAGTTAGTATTTCATTCTCGCACAGTGCCATCTGTAAATAATAGATAATGGCCAGCTATTAGCTTATAGTAAGCTATTTTTTAATTTAAAAACAGCGCCATCTACAACGAATGATTTTGAGCCACCTGGGAGGCAATGGCGAGTCAAGATTTCATTCTTGTACAGCGCCACCTGTAAATAATCAATATTGTTCGCTCACGAGATATCGGTGCGCTAAAAATATTCTTGAAAAAAAAAAAAAATTAGCCAACGGTGAGCTCGTTATTAGCTAAATCTGCTAGCTAGTAACGCTGAGCTAGTGACTGATTCTAAATTCATCTTCAGTAGCCAGGATTCTACTCGGGTTATTGAGAAAGTCTTCGTCATTGCCTAAGTTAGGTATATCTTCGAAATTCCTGGCTGGTACTGAATAATATGTAAATAGCACAAATAAACTTAGGAGCCACAATCGGTAGTGTAGCGTAGTAGTTAAAGAGTCTGTCTTTCGTTCGTAGGTCCCAGGTTCGAATCCCACAATAACGGTCTTTGATAAGTTTCGCGTTTTTTCTTGAATTAAAAGTTTCTAATTCGATTGGAAAATGAAATAACATAAAATTAGCACATCTGATAATAACTGCCCTGCAAAAATGATTTTAAATGATAAAAAAAAAAAAATTTTTTTTTTTCAATTTAGTCAAACAAAATTATATGATCATTACAATCATACATGATCATACATTGCCAATTTCTATGTATAATCATTTTTCACAGATAGATTACAGTTTTTCGAGGTGACTTCGGCTTCTGATTCTGTGCCGAATTCGGCTTTCCTAATTATGCAGAGTTTCGGACGTGCGTTATTTTTGTGATGCGAGCTTTATGCGGTTGCCTCATTTGGCGCGAACTTGGTTTAAGCTACCACCAGCAAGTATGGTTTCCAAACCGCTGCCTAAGAAGGAAGCCAAATTAGGCAGGGCCTCGCAACTGCGTTACTTTCGAGATCTCGAACTAGTTGGTTGCCTCACTTGCCGCAAGTCTGGAATTTAGCATGCCTTATTCGGGCTTAATCACTGCCTAACCAAAATTTCTAGTCGGGATGTAGATCGATACCGTGAAAATATAATCGAGTAACTGCTTCGTTATTTTGTCGCGATTATTCAGTCCGTGAGGTCAATTTTACTTTTTTCAAATCGTGTTCCTTAGATATACCTATGTATATATATTATATTCCAAATATACCTATATATATATTATATTCCAAAGATTTTTGTAATTTTGTAGAATTAATATCAAGAAAATTGAATATAGACCATTTTTATTGTTAATACATCGTTTTATCAAAACTTTTTATTAATAATTCATTTTAAAAGTTATGGCCAATTTGGCCAACTTGGAAACCAGAAAATAAATTATGGACTTTTTTTGAAAAATATCTTATAAAGATATAGATAAACATAAACAATTACAGAGGACCGTTGTATATTATAATAATAAGGATAGTATTAATTGACACTTACCAACAACAGATAAATTATAATGTACGCTTCTCGTCTGTCCTTGACGGAAGTCCACTCTGCATCTGTATATTGCTGCATCATGCCTTTTAATGTCATCCAACACAAGTACAGCGGGATGTGAAATGGTTGTCCTGAAGTATGCCCTTGGGCCAAAGACACTTGTATCAGAAGTATGTAGAGCGTCACTTAACGCTTTGTTTCGAACATCCACTCTGTAATATAAAAAAACAATTGTTGCATTTTTTTGTATCTATAAAATATAATAGATTTTGAACAAGTGAAAATAAATGATGAAATTAATTTATTAATTTTTTTTTTTGTTATCAAAACAACTATACTCCAAATCAGGTCAAGTTAAGGGGGGGGGTTTAAAATTATTTAAAAAAATTTTTTTTTTTAATTTTTTTTCTGAATGAACAATAGGTCAAGAATATTGTGTATAAATTTTAAATCAATCCTAGTAAAACTAACGGAGTTACAGCGTTTCAAATGACCGGCCGGTATACCTGATTTTTATACCTGCCCGACCTGCCCCTACATACCCCTAGTAGAAATCAGCTGCAATTTTCTTTGTTCTTCCGAATCCCTTTCTCTGGCTGTGTGTCTTTCAAAGGATGTAAACTGATGACTCAAAATAAGTATAAAAATTAATATTCTTTGATTGATAGTTTATTTCAAATTTTCACGAATAAAAAACTTTCAATGGATTTTCCCGAAAACGTCATTTTTGAAGTTCGTGAACATGATAACTCAAAATGTACTGAACCGATCCTTTTGAAAATTTGAACATTACTTCTTCACATAAATCAACAGGTAACTACGAAGAAATTTTTTTTGTTTTTCATTTTTTTCTATTTTTTAATAACAAATTAACCGCGATTTTTTGAGCTAAAATCACGTTTTTCACTTCCAAGTGCTGCAAAAAATCGAAAAAAAAAACTCTTCGTGGTTACCTGTTGATTTATGAGAAGAAGTAATGTTCAAATTTTCAAAAGGATCGGTTCAGTACATTTTGAGTTATCATGTTCACTAACTTCAAAAATGACGTTTTCGGGAAAATCGATTTAAAGTTTTTTATACGTGAAAATTTGAAATAAACCATCGATAAAAAAACATGAATTTCTATACTTATATCAAGTCATCAGCTTACATTCTTTAAAAGACAACAGACGGAGAAAGGGATTCGCGAAAAGAAAAGAAAATTGCAGCTGATTTCTACTAGAGGCAGGTATAAGAATCAGGTATCACGGCCGGTCGTTTGAAACGCTGTAACTCCGTTAGTTTTTCTCGGATTGACTTGAAATTTGTACACAATATTCTTGACATATTGTTCATTCAGAAAAAAAATTTAAAAAAAAATTAAAAAAAAAAAAAATTTTAAATCCCTACCCCCCCTCCTTAAATCGTATATTATGATGATTAATTAAAATAACTCAAAAGATCCTAATGATTTAGTATTTATAACTCTAGTGCTTTTGTATTATTGATATTTTTTATTAGTGACTGTATTTAGTAAATTAGGCTATTAGTGATAGTCATGTTGCAAATAATTTTTCTTATCAATAAGATGTCAATACAAAGACTAGACCGATGTAAATATATATACGAGAATGAAATAACTATCTTAATCTATTAATCAGAAAAAAGAAAAATAAACTTTTATATTCAAGTCTTGTGACTTGATTATAATATTATTTAACTAGTTTTCAATATTTACGGACATTAATTACTAATTAAACGATGGAAATGTGAGTTTAAATTCCACTCATTATAACGCTCAGAAGTATTGAAAACTATATTTAATAATCAAAGTATAAAAAGCGACGAAATTTAATAAATGATGAATTTGAGAATCGATTATTTTACACTAAAAATTGATTATCATTAATACCCATGCATACAAAAAAAAAATTTGACTAATTATTTGTAAAAAAATTATAATGGGAGCTTAAATAGCAACGAACATTAATCAATTATATTAGTGCAATGGTGACTATTAGTAGACATTATTGGAAAACTAATTAACTTTAATTAGCACTTATTAGTATTTTTCCAAATGGTTATTATAAAGAAAATTTTTTTTTTTTCCAGGTACTACAATTTGGATTAACAGAAACATATATTTATGTTGAGGTTAAAAACATGAAATATAATAAGACAAAATCCTCGTTTCTTCTTTCAAATCAATAATGAGACAAAATGAACAATAATTAAAAAAAATGTGCATTAATTTTGCAGTTTTTAGGATTTCATTCCGGATTAGTAACTTAATGATTGACAAATAATTTTCGTAATTGACATTTATGCTTTTAAAATCTAAATAATAGTAAAAGAATAAATTAAATATTTTAATTTTGTTAGATAAATTACTCGATTATACCGTCACATATTCAAATACTGCTGAATTAGAAATTATTGACGCTTGCTCTTCATTTGCAATATTTAAACAAGCTATATGAATAGTCCACCTATTTTAGTTCATTTGCATATGAATGTATTGAGCATTGCCAAGAATGTGTGATGTTCAAATATTTAATTCCCAGTCTAAAAATATCACAGATTATTTACAAAATCTTTGTCAGTCTAACTTCGGTAACATGCTGATGATTAAATTAATGGACTTACATTTTTAATTTATTTTCTGTCTTAACCGAATTTATACCAAAATTCATATTATTTACTGTAAAAATAAATTTATGGCTTCAAACAAAAAACAAATTCGGCCTTAAATTTTTTCAATGTTTATTTCGAAGTCGCTATTTTATATTTGTTGTTTTCGAGAAAGTTGAACTTATAAGTGCACTTCCCTGATTAAACAAAATGATTAAAAATGATTTAAAATGATTTGTTTTTTAATCATTTTAAATACTTTTTAATCCTTCAAATCATTTCTAATCCTGTCTCTTATGGACATTTAACGTGTGAAATCATTTTTAATCATTTTGTTTAATCAGGGTTTCTACAAACACGATTTAATCATTTTCTAAATAAACTTGATCCTAAACTATCAACCTATCGTTTTAATTTTTAATTATTTAAAAAAATAAATAACCTAATCAATGTAATTTTTTAAAAATTTCCTTCACCTGCCAAACTTGGATAGAACATATGAAAAAACTGTAGGTTTTTTTCTAAAACTATCAGTCAACTGAAAATAATTTTTCGATTAATATCAAGATTTAATGGGCTTAAAACTTTATCTGTAAATACATGATATTGAATAAATATTAAAATTGGTGTTGAATTTAGCAGCAACTATAATTTATCCGGGTCACTGCGGTCATATAATAATACAATGTATTTCTTTGCATAGAATTGCGTTAATATTTAGGGTTAGTGTTGTTAGACACGCTACTTGGTTAACTCCGTGGTATATCACGCACTCGATAGTCTAGACGAAAAGAGAGTACATAACCCGTCTCACAATATGTGTCGCTTCGATTCCTTTGGGCAGAATATGCTGACCCAAGGTTTCCCTCGAATGTACTTATCCCAAGAGAAAAATTACCGACAATCTATCGACTTTCATTGTATTACATAATGAGTGTTACTGACTACTTTTATTCTCTATTCTTTTCCGTCGTTCTCTTTTTTTTTTTTCTGTATATACCTTCAATTATTCCCCAGATTTCAATATTTTCAGAATTACGACTTGATTTTAAATTTGTGTCTCTTTAAATGTAATTAATTTTTGACGCTTGCTTTTTTTGAGGATTACACTAACGCAAAAAATTAAAGGAACAGAAAAATTTTATAAATTTTTTAGTGATTTATGCAAAGTTCTAACTTTGTAAAAAATAATCGTATCGAGATTTTAAAAAAAGCATTTTATAGCTTGAAATCTATAGTTTCGGAACATTTTCATCAAAATAGCAAAATGGCACCCCAAAATGAAACGTTAATTAATTTAAAATTAGTTGTCGAACTTATTTAATAATTAATGGAGTGTAAAAAGACAGACCAACAGATCAGATTCAGCAGAGTACCAATCTCTGCTGGGTCCTCAGACTGACTGCCCTTATGAAAAGAAACGATTTAAATCGACTAGAAAAAAAAATTTTAAATACTTTTTAATGCTTTTGAATCGCCCTTCTTGTGGACATTTATCAATGAAAATCTTTTCTCTTAAGAAGGGTTCGTGCTTCTCTCTCTATTACACTCAAGTCCACGAATGGTACTATCTTTGTTGCACTTGTGCAGTAAATGGAAACTTTGGCCGAGTTTTTCTCTTAAACAAACAAATATTATCAAACAATTAAAACGCACTTCGCTAGGTTAGACAGTAATGCATCAATGTGCGGTCTGTATTTTGTATTTAGAGGTTTTGTTTCCGAAAAAAAACTCAGCCGAAAATATCTGATAACCCCTGTTAATCAGAGTGATTTTCTTTACACACTGTATTGATTATATATAATAAAATTAATAGTGTTGCGTGTCAGGTTTCTTATGGGAACGTCGAGGCAGTCCAATTCTCATCTACGTAGACTCTTTGTTTTTTCTACGGATTGACAAAATACGTAATCAATATACATAATCAACAAATTTTACGGGAACGTAACACGTGGTATATTGAATTTTTGTTTATTTCGATGATTATTTTGTCTACACTGAACGAAATTTTCTTTAAAAATTACCGTTATATTCACGGTAATCGTGGGACGAATGGCACGACCTAATAATCATTTGTCAGTAAGTGAGATAATTTTTAACTTTTTTTTAACAAATTTTACCGTAATCTACTGTAAATTTTATTCGGTTTCCGGTAAATTTTATGAAGTTTATCACAAAATAAATAAATTTTTTCATAATTTTTATTTCAAAAATGCTAATAAATAAAAGCACCGAATTATGTTTCACGATTACAGTGAATATAACGGTAATTTTTAAAAAAGATTTCTTTCCGTGTAATAATTATAGGATTTAACAATACCCGTAACACTAATATTGTAATATATAGTAATAGATGGATCCTTTATCTTCAGTATTCATTCTATTAACGTCTGTTTTCATCGTTGGTTCCATTTATTCTCTAGTTTAGCTTGAACTCGTTAACTGATTGAAATTGATTGACGTTCAGTCTGAATAGCGGGCAAGTTTAGAGGGACCCATAATTTGTAATTACTAGCAGTATACCTAGAATCGAACTGAAACTCAGCTGCGTACGGCAGCTATTTGGTGTCTATTGATGGACTTCTGCTCTAAAATACTACTATTATCATGATTGTCTTTGCTTTATGAACAGCTCTTTTGAGTACGACATTATTTTCCACCAGCGCTTAATAAAAGTAATTTATAAATTTAAGTTCATATATATATATATATATATATGATTATATATATATTAGAGTGTCTCAAAAAATCGACTTTTTTTTTTTTCTTGAAGAACATTGAAAAATCGACAGAGTATCTCTAGACAAAGACCCTGTTAAAATATGAGACCTTAATATTAATATTTAATGGTGGCGATTCACGATTTTCTATTTTCCATTTAAATAACATGGGAAAAAAAAAAATTTAATTTTGGAATTTTATACCTCGGCGATGGCTCATTGAACAGATAAGTTCAAGATATATTTTTGTAGGGAATTGAACGCTCTACAAAAAAAGTCTTTTATCATTTTTTGATAAATCCATTTGTTTAAAAGTTATTAGAGCTCGAAGTCAAGTTAGAGTAAATTTCGAGATCTTTTTACTTTTCCGGCGAAACTATCGGACTTATCATAAAATGTCGTGAGATCTTTTTTGAAGACAATTTTATTTCCTACAAATTATCATTGATAAATTTTTTTCAAATTCTGCATTTTTTTCTAGTTATTTCCATTTTAATGCCAATCTTCTAAAAAAGTAGTGTTCTGATCGATTTTAAGAGCTTGGCATTAAAATGGAAACAACTAGAAAAAAATGCAGAATTTGAAAAAAATTTATTTATGATAATTTGTAGGAAATAAAGTTGTCTACAAAAAAGATCTCATGACATTTTATGATAAGTCCGATAGTTTCGCCGGAAAAGTAAAAAGATCTCGAAATTTACTCTAACTTGACTTCGAGCTCCAATAACTTTTCAACAGATGGATTTATCAAAAAATGATAAGAGACTTTTTTTGTAGAGCGTTCAATTCCCTACAAAAATATATCTTGAACTTATCTGTTCAATAAGCCATCGCCGAGGTATAAAATTCCAAAATTAAATTTTTTTTTTTTCCCATGTTATTTAAATGGAAAATAGAAAATCGTGAATCGCCACCATTAAATATTAATATTAAGGTCTCATATTTTAACAGGGTCTTTGTCTAGAGATACTCTGTCGATTTTTCAATGTTCTTCAAGAAAAAAAAAAAAAGTCGATTTTTTGAGACACTCTAATATATATATATATATATATATATATATATATATGTACATCATTCAGCGAATATATAAATTTTTAATGATGGAATATTCCACTATAAAGAAGTAAACTAAAGAATAAAAAAACATTTAAGTATCCATAAATCTCTTTGTTCATATTATTTTTATATTTCTAATATATAATTTACTCATTTGATTCATATTTTCACAACCACCTGGAAAATAATTTATCTCTAGAACAATTTCTTGTTGATATAACGTTAGAAATGAGTAAGTGGCATTAATGCTGTGATAGTAAAAGTTGACGTTGAACTACTAGAAATAGATGTATGTATGCATATGTAGGTCATTCTACCAAATAAAGTTATTTTTACGGGGTGACCCTCACCGAACAAAAAGATCTGGGCATCGTTTGGCCCTTCGGGCCAGTCCCAAAACTTTCTGCTCTTTTCGAGCTCATGGAGCAAACTCAAACGTATTATAGTACATTCTATCATGATTTATCCGGGGAAAATGACCTAAAATGTTATTTTTTCAACTCTTCGTCGTTGATGTCTTTTAAACTAATTGACAGATTTTGATGTTCAATCTAGCTATCAGTGCGTATTATTGAGTTTTCGAGCAAATATAATTTTTTTAGAATGATTAATGCAGTCGTTCCAAAGATATTCGCGAAAAAACTATTTCTACCATTTCTTTCGACGATATCTCTTGAACGAATTGATGGATTGAGATGGTTGAGGTGGCAATCGACGCGTTATATTAAGTTTTAAAGCTGATCAGATTTTGGAATTGATTAATCTTGTCGTTTTTGAAAAATTCCAAAAAAACTAAAAAAAAATTTTTTTTTCAATTCTTTCGACGACGGTTTCTCTTGAAAGAATGAACTGATTGTGATGGTTGAGGTGACGTTCGGCGCGGCTTATAAAGTTTTCAAACTGATTAGATATTGAAATCAATCCATCGAGCACATTACAAGTTATCTAAAAAAAACATTGTTGAAGAAATTTTATTTTTTTAATATCTCCGAACGCACTTCCCATATAAAGTCACCGTTAATGGAAAAAATGCCGTAGGTTGGCCGATGTCTGACTGCCGTCGCTCGGCCAAGCATTGTTAATTAGTAATGGCTCAATCCTGGTTAGTTACCAGAAACCGTTTAATTTTTTATCAAGATAGTGTAGTCGATTCGAAGTGAGCTTTTATTGAAATTTTTGACTGTATATGTTATGGCACTACTGATTTCATATTAGAATATGACTTCCCGTAAAAGAAACGACAGTCATACGAAAATTGCCATTGCTGAGCCATTAATCGACATTCTTGGCCCAGTAATGGCCCGATCAAGGGCCGATTTCCAAACTTAGTATGGGTTGACCGATCATGCTCAATTTTTCACAGCTTGTAGGAATTCATAAGTTGCAACGAATGCTACCTGGGAGATCAAAATCGGTTTATCCTTTCAAAAGTTACAGAATATTTACATACAGACTACGTACATAGGTATGTACGTACGTACACGCATACATACACTCGGACATCCTCTTGAAAATAATCAGGACGGCTTCCTAGGACCCTAAAACGTCGAGATCTGGTCAAAACTCGATTTCCTAAAATCGGACCAAATCCAATAACGTCTCTTTTTTTTGAAAATTTTCAATTTTCTTAGCGGGAAGTTGAAAATTCTTTGAAAATTTAACTTCTTAATATGTAACCGTTTCAAAGTTACAATTTTTTTAATTTTAGAAAAATTTTTTTTTTTAAACTTTTTCAATAATTTTTTTAAAGTAGAAAAACATTCTACAATAATGAGAACATGACAGTTTTTGTTTGGAGAAATTCTCAGCTTTTCAGTAAAAATCATTGTTATTTTATTTTAAGTTACAGAAGACCTTTAAAAATTCGATTCAAGTAGAGAAGCGATTTTTATGACAGTGCGGTGCTTTGGTTTGATATTTTTTTGTAAAAGCTGAAACATTTTTTTATACACTACGTCATTTTCACGATGTGCATATATTTTGTTTAAGCACAATTAAAAATTGTTTAAATTCATGTCATTGATTTTATAGTTTTATCAAGCTGTAATTGTGTGACAAGGAAGGAAACAAAACTATTTCAGACGAGGATGAAGTTTGCTGCCCGAACCTTAGGTGAAAGCTGACATTACCCGCAGTCTGATGTTGTGTTTCATCTCGTATTACACACTGTGTATTTCATGATTACCTGCATTGGAACTTCAAGTTTCAGTGTCAGCAGCCACTCAAAAACATGTTAATTTAAGATCAATGATGCTATCAACTATTTGCGTATGCGTAAATTGTGATTTACAATTTATAATTAAGCAAAAACTAAAAATACTATTGATTATTTGCAATAATTTTTATGAAACTTGATCACAAAGAATTGTCATTTACGCAAATAAAATTAATAGTCTGAAATTACTATTAATCAGTAGAAAAGTATCAGAGTTCATATTACGAATGCCTTTCGCCAGCGGGCCGAAATATTACTTCTTTCTTTCCAAGGGACGAAACACATATGTTTCTGCCCGCTGACTGAAGGCATTCGCAGCTTACACAGTTGCCTATATTTAATCGCGGTTTCGGATTGAAATTAGCTTGTTTTGACTGGCTGTACAGACATTGAAACTTTAAGTTTCGACGCTGGACCGTGAAAAAAAATTTGATGATAATTTTTAATGCCAAAGCTTCACTGTAGATATATACCAGACAACATATCCTTACACTACAAGGTTTATACATCTGGGCTACTAAAAATTTTACCGGCGTTGATTTCACTCTCATAACGAATGATAAGTACTTACAGAGAAAGAATGTTTTAGACGTACGATACTTAAAGTCAAATACGGTTAAAGGCATACAAGCATTTCACACTGTCTCACCTATTATTGATAGCCTAGGATATGCTTGTATTAAAAATATATCAACATCCTCAAAAAGTACAATAATTGAAGTTTTTTAATAGAGAGTTTATAATTTATTCAATATTGTTAAAAAAAAAATATGCACATCGTAAAAATTACATATTTTATGAGAGAAAGTTTCAGCTTTCAGAGAAAAATATCAAATTAGATGTATTAAGCGCCGTACAGTCATAAAGATCGTTTTTTCTATTTTTATCGAATTTTAGAAAGTCGCGTGTAATTTAAAATAAAAAATGAATATTTTTATTGGAAAGTTGAAATAAAAATAGTCACGTTTTTTGGCCAAAAAATCTACAGACTTGAAATTGACATAAATATTATCTACGATACGAGAAAACAAATGGCATGCAATTTTTTTTTTTAGATAGTCGACTCTTATAGGGGTTTGCAGGGGTGTATAAATGCAAAATTTTAAGTTTTCTAACCGAATGACTTACAAACTTAAAATTTAAAATGAATATAACCTACGATTCGAGGAAATCAATATAGTGTAAACTTTTTTAGGAAACCGACTCTCATGGAGTTTGTGGGGGCGTTAAAACTGTAAATATTCATGTTCTTTAACCGAAAGTTGAAATCCCAAATGAATATTATTAATGATCCGCGGAAATCAATTTTTAACTTCCCGCTAAGAAAATTGTAAATTTTCAAAAATTCGGGTAATTATTGGTTTCGGTCCGATTTACGAAAATCAAATTTCCATCAGATGTCGACGTTTTGAGGTCCTAGGAAGCTATTCTGACTAATTTCAAGATGATGTCCGAGTGTATGTATGTATGTATGTACGTACGTATGTACGTACGTATGTAAATACGTATGTAAATACCTGTATCTTTTGAACGGATGAACCGATTTGAACTTTAAGGTGTCATTCGACGTGGATTGTCAATATCTTGAAGCCGTGAGAAAATTATGTTGATCGGTAGGGCTTGTTCAGAGATATTCCAAAGATAAAATTTTTTAAAAAATGTTTTTTTTGGATAACTTTTAATGTGCTCGATGGATTAGTGCCAAAAAAGACTGGGCTCTAGAGCTTTATAAGCCGCGTCGAATGCCACCTCAACCATCAAAATCGGTTCATTCGTTCAAGAGAAACCGTTGTCGAAAGAATTAAAAAAAAAAAAATTTTTTATTTTTGCTGAAATATCTCAAAAACGTCTCGATAAATCGAATTCAAAATTTGATCAGGTTTAGAACTTGATAAAACGCGTCGATTGCCACCTCAACCGTCTCAATCGGTTTATTTGTTTGAGAGATATCGTTGGAGAAAAAATGGTGAAAAACGTTTTTTTTCGAAAACAACAGCATACAAACGTATTTTCGAGCCTGAAGAGCTCGAAAATGTATTCACAATAATGTTTTCGAGGTTCTTGAGCTCGAAAACAGCAGGAAGATTTGGGGCTGGCCCGCAGGGTCAACTGACAGACCGATTTTTTTTTTAGAAGATCCACTCTTACAGTGGTTTGTGAAACCATCGAAAATTTCACCTTACCCAATTTTAGGACAAAAGACCTACTAATTTTAAATTTCAAATGAATATTGATTACATCACGAGAAAATGAATGGAATTTCTATTAAAAATAAACTATCGCAAATTTTTTCTTAGGAGAATTTGCGAGGGCGTTTAGAATTGAAATTCCTCCGTTTCTGAACAAAAAGACAGATAGACTAGAAATTTAAAACACACGGAAAAAAGAGCAGTTGAAAAATTACAGTTTCTACAGTAAAAATAGGCCTTCCGGGCAAAAATCTTTAAACATTAAAGCTTAAACTATAATTTTATAAATTTGTTATAGTAATAAAATTAATACAATTTTAAGCAGAAAATTTTACAGTTTAATCAATAATATCGAGTTTGAAACTGTAATATTTGTTATTTCTGTAAAATTTACTGATAAAAAATGTAATTTTTACAGTGCAGACTCGGAGTGCTTTACTACTATACTAAACTGTAATTTTTCAACTGCTTTCTAGTTATTTCCATTTTAATGCCAAACTCTTAAAATCGATCAGAACACTATTTTTTTAGGCGCTTGGCATTAAAATGGAAATAAGTAGAAAACAATGCAGAATTAAAATAAAAAATTATCAGATATAATTTGTAGGAAATGAAATTGTCTACAAAAAGGCTCTATGACATTTTATGATAAGTCCGATAGTTTCGCCGAAAAAGTAAAAAGATCTCGAAATTTACTTTAACTTGACTTCGAGGTCCAATAACTTTTGAACAGATGGATTTATCAAATAATGATAAGAGACTTTTTTTGTAGAGCGTTAAATTCCCGACAAAACTGTATACTGGGCTTATTCGTACAATAAGCCATTGCCGAGGAAAATAATTCCTAACTAAAAAAAATTTTTTTTTCCCATGTTATTTAAATGGGATATCGAATTTTTCGATGCGCTAAGTCTTTAATTGACTCAAAATTTTTGTTCAAGCGGGAATATTTTTTTTGTTCTATAAATTGTTAGTTTTTCAGGTAGGACAGAAAAAACAAAAATATCGCCTAAATATGAAACACCCTAATATATAATGTATATTCTTGATCCACTCGAATTACGAAAAAGCACGTATACATTTCAATGTTTTTCTTTTTGCTGCTACTGGATAATGTTGAGCTTATCTAAAGAAAACTCCACACCGACTTCTTTAAATCTTCTTAATTTTTCAAGTACTCAGAAAAGTTTTGCCAGTGAAAATATTAGATTTCAGAATTTCTATAAAAATATGCATCAATAAAAATATTTGTTTTTCAACTTTCTGCTATTGAAATTTAAAATTCTCAATACAGACAAGTTATTGATTTCGCTTCACTTTTTGTAACTTTTGTTTTCAATAGATCTCGACATTTTAACAGCCCATACAGGAAGCCCCAGAGTTGAACGACGGGGCCATGCCTGGGACATTATTGGGAAGCCCATCTTGGCAAACCTACACTGTCCCATGCCCGGGCCATAACTGGGTAATTAGTCTTGGCCATTCCAATGATTACCCAGGCTTGGGCCAAGACTGAATAACCTAGCTTTGGCAAAGCCTAAAGTCACCCTAACTTGGGCCAAGTTTGCGTAACCTAACCTCGGCCGTTGGATGGTAACCCTAACATGGGCCAAGACTGAATGACCTAGCCTTGGCCGTTGAGTGGTAAACCTAACACGGGCTTAGACTGAATAACCCATTTTTTATGAAAAGTCATTTTATAATATTTTCTTACATCCAGGTAATTTGTGTTGATTAGGTTTGCCAGGAAAAAAAAATGTATATAATTAAATAAAAAATAAAATTATATGTAAATTATTATGCATATCGGCCGAGAAAAAAAAAACTCACGTTCGTTCAGTACTCGAATCACGGACCTCGTGAGGGCCAGCCCACTGCACTCCATGCAGGAGCTGCCAGAGTTGAACGAAGGGGCCCTCCTTGGCTCGGCACTGGGTAACCTAGCCTTGGCCGAACCAATGATTACCAGAATTTAAGCCAAGAATAGGTTCCCCTGCCTTGATCATTCAATGGCAAGCCAGATTTGGGCCGAGGTAGGATTATCCAAGTTCGGCTATACCTGTAGTTCCCCATCCTTGGGCCAGAATTGGTTAACCCACGTTTGTTATTAATTATTCAATTACCTCATTATTATGGTTTTTTAAATTAATAATTATTTATTTTTGAATTAAAATAAGTTTTAATTAATAAATATTATAATATTGCGATTAAATTATTTACAACTAATAATGGAAATATTTTTTAGTTCGTTGTTCTTTGCAATCAACAACCGTAATTTTATAATTTTAGTTATAAAAATTAATTTAAGTAAGAAATAACTCATGAATTTTTATAATAAATGTTATTTTCAATATTGGTGGTAGAGCAAGATAATTCAACTGGGTTCTTGATAAATAATCAATTAAATTTAATAAATTTTATTTTTAAAAATTTTGTAATTATAATAAAAATAATACGAAATTATTATTTTTTTTCTGAATCGAAAATATTTATTTAATTGCTCTTTATATTTCATAAAACCAAGTGGTTGTAGTAAAATGACTAAGTACAACATATAAAAGTTTCAGTTCAACATTAGTAGGTTCGTTCAGTAGCTACCGTTCAAACCTAGCGATTAGAAGGACGGCAGTTCGCGCCCAGAGCCCAGCAGAATTTTCACCGAGTTTTTTCACGTCATTTACCTCACTTAAATAGTTTAAACGTTAATGATCACAAACTCTATTAGGATAATAATAATAAAATTTCTTTTTAAATTAAATTTATTTGTTTTGTCGATGCATGGGCCAAGTCTGGCAAGCAAGCATGGGCCAGGTCTGGCAAACAAGCATGGGCCAGCCTTGGCAATGATGCCTGGGCCAATGGTAACAACCAAGCCTGGCACCCTGTTATCATCCCAGACTTTTACCAAAGCTGGGCCAAAGCGGGTTTACAAGCATGGGCCAGAGATCGACAGCATTGCGCCAAGCGTGGCCCATATCTGGCCCCGTCGTATTTTCCTGTATGGGAGGGGTTCTCAGATATTTTCAGCTGGGTTTTTCCGGAAACAAAATCTCTATTAATACAAATTATAGACTGCATTTTGATGCGCTACTGTCTAATTTAGCGAAGTGCGTTTTAATTTTTTGACAATACTCGTTTGTTTAAGAAAAACTTGGCAAAAGTTTCCATTTCATGTGCAAGTGCAATAAAGATAGTACCGTTCGTGGACTTGAGTGTAATAGAGAAAAAAGTGTAAGCCACTCATAGGGTTCGAAAAATCGTTCCTCATCATTTTTCGATGGAAGTGAGTGTGTTTGTGTAGACTAGTTTTTGTTGTATGATATTATTTGATATTGTTTAAATGTACTTGACATAATCGAAGAGTTTCTCAGACTTAGATTAGTGACTTTTAAGATCGTTACATGAATAGCCCACTGGATGTAATGTAAGATTGTGAAAAATCATAAATTAAGTTTACTTTTGCACTTCTGTATTCACAATAATGTTTCCGAGCTTCTCGAGCTCGAAAACAGCGGGAAGTTTGGGAGCTGGCCCGTAGGGACAACTGTCGCCCAGATTTTTTTTTTTTTTTATTTTTGAAATTTAAAAAGAACATTTCAAAGGTGACTCATGAGGTCAATCTTTTTCCAAATTTTTCATAAAATAACATCAAAATATGTTATCTCAGTCGTTATTTAAAAATTTGTTATTTATTTAACATAATGAAATATCAAATTATTTATATTTATTACTGTTATAAATAAAAATGTAATACGCTTATGTAGTAATTTAGAAGTAAGATTTTTGTTTGTATATTTTAGTTTATTGTAAGAAAATAGTAAGATTCAGGATTTCTTCCTTAGATTTTTTTCTTTGTATTGTTTACTGTGACTGTGAAAGTACACCCTACATAAATGGCCTTGTAGCCCGATTGCCATTTTTCCATTTGCATATAAATAAGGGAAGCTCGCGTGTTTTTATCGAGGGAAAAAACCGGTAACCACGCAACTGTTGGATACAATGACGGGGTATACCTCGGTTTTTATGGCCATCATATAAACATGTGTGACTTATTTAAGACACTTAGAAGCCACCGAACTTTTCATTCTTCTCTATCACGCACTTTTTTATTTAAAAACAAATACGTATTATTATGTAATTACTAAAATGATACAGGAATATGCTAATATTTATGACGATGAATTATTTTTTAAATATTTAATGACTAAAAATCATCGTTGAGTACAGTTTAGTCATGTTGCCTTATAGAAAATTTTTAAGGTTGTTAGGCCGTAATTTCAAGTCACTCATAATTTTTTTCTTTCTTTACAAGTTGTGTTAGTATCATATTCAATAACCTCTATTTTATATTTAAAAGCTATTACACTCTAAAACCAAGTGTGTTATTTTAACACATATTAAAAATTTCAGGCGAAAATCATCATGAAAAAAAAAATTTTTTTAACGTAATCAAAAGTATAAATATTTATATAAGCTCTTGTTGCATTAGATTTGTTTTTATCTGAAATTAGAAAGATATATGGGGCATTCGATGTCAAATCACCGAGGTTTTGAACCGACCCCCTTCGATTTCGCTGAAACTTTTTTATCATTTTTTATCCTACCAAAGACATTTTTCTGAATTTTTTCAGATTTTTTTACCCAACCCAAAAAAAGTTACGAATTTTTTAAAAAAACCGCTCTTTTTTTTTAAATTGCTATAACTTTCTCAAAAATAAATCATTCGGCACTTTTTTTTTTTCAAAATTTGTGGTTTTAAATGTAGTTTTCAGAAAAAAACACAAAAAATTTTTCGGAAGTCTCGATATATGAAATATTTCAGTTTTTTCAATAAAACCGTTATTTTTTCGAAGTCCGAAATCTCCGATTCTCAATTTTTTGTCTCAAAAAAAACTTCAACCAAGACAGTATTTAACCCCGCTATTCCTACTTTGTGCCGACTTTCCTTTGTATTTTTTTTTTTCGATTGAATATAAAAAAATTTCTAAATTTTGCTTATTTTTTATGACTTTGCGCTGAAGTTTTTTTGGATTGTTTTCAAAAGCTCAGAAGTTGAATGAAATTGGACAAAAACAACCGTAAAGTGTATTAGGGGCAAGGATTGATTTTTTCGGAAAAAAATTCGCAATTTTTCGGGGTTCGTACTTCTCTCTCTATTACACTCAAGTCCACGAATGGTACTATCTTTGTTGCACTTGTGCAGTAAATGGAAACTTTGGCCGAGTTTTTTTCTTAAACAAATAAATATTGTCAAATAATGTAAGCGCACTTCGCTAGATAAGACAGTAGTGCATCAATGTGCGGTCTGTATTTTGTATTTAGAGATTTTGTTTCCGAAAAAAACTCAGCCGAAAATATCTGATAACCCCTGTTAAATATAGTGAAACCTAAACTTACAATTAACCTTCTCAATAAGACAATTTATAGATAAACTGAGAAAAATATAGATAGCCTTATAGACAAATCGGTTCATTAGTTAAAAAGATATAGACCGGTCACACACATACATACACAAATACACACACACACACACACACACACACACACACACACACACACACACACACACACACACACACACACACATACATACATACAGACACTCGGACATCATTCTGAAAATAGTCAGAATAGCTTCCTAGGACCTCAAAACGTCGACATCTGATGAAATTTCGATTTTCGCGAATCGGGGTGAAAACAATAACTTCCCAATTTTTCGAAAATCGTCGATTTTCTTAGCGGGAAGTTAAAAAACAATGAACATCGGCTCAATCACGATTGACGATTTTCGAATTTAAAGAAATGATCTGACCGTACTTTTGTCATGAAATGGACTTCGATTATCGCATCTGATGACAAAATTGATGAGTACCCTACATAGTACATATAGATATAGTTTATGTAAGGAAGCCAAAGGACGTTCGACACTTTGATGGTTTACGTTAAACGCTTTGTCCTGACTAAATCCATTCCAACCACTTCGCTTCTATTTCCTTTATCCGGGTTTGAACCTCCTGGACGAGTATTTCGTTCGTTTTTATACCCTTCGAAAAAGAAGTAAAAGTAAAATACAAATAAAGTAAAATAGAAAAAAAATAACTAGCGGAAATTGTTACTAGGGAGTATTCCGGATAAAAATACCTGTATATAAATTTACTATTACTTTTTTTTCGTCAGTGATCACCGGATGAAATAAAAAAAAAGTTTTTTTTTTATCTGAAGTCATTAATTTAGAAAAATTTACGCGACAAAGTAATTACTTAAGTAACCACAGATAGACAGCTCTCAGTCGATCAATAACAATTTAATCATCATAAAAAAGTACTTTTCATACTCCATTTTATTTTTTTTTTTTATTTGATTTATTTAATATTCTCAGAAAACTGTCAAATACTTGATATACAAGTATTGAATTATTCTTATATAAAATTGTAATAAAAATGAATAAAAGTTTTTATCAATAATAGTTTTCATTAATTTAAAAAAAACAGAAAAATCATATCAATAATTGAATAAAAAAGCAATAAAACATAACTGTCGGAATTTCTATGGTAAAAAAAATTTTTTATTCTGGTTATTGGAATGTCAGCAAGGGTAGAAAAATATAATTTTCAGCCTATTGATCAGAATATAACTTTTCATTGTATTTTATAGTTTAGAATATTCAGCTCAAATATGCAACTCAGCAAGTATGTAGAAATTTTGGGTAACGATGCCACACGGGACTCGTTGATAGCGTAGTTCTCGTTAGTATATTGTCCCATGAGCTTTTCATCATAACATATCTAGATACATGCTGGGATAACTATATTTGTAGATACGAATGCAATTCAAATGGTTGTTGACTAACAGTTACCTGGGATATTGATTCCAACTTAAAGGCTTCAACTATTATGAGAGTGGTTAAAAGTATATTTGTTGCACTACACAAACACCCTAATATTGTAATTATGTTGCATTTTATTTTTAAATATTCTTTCATTAAGCTTCGTCACTTAATTATTTTTTTCAAAATCTGGTGTCAATGACTGAAACGTATTTATAATTTGCTTACTTTACATAAATTATTTCACTATCAAGATATTATTTTTTTCCGAAGACTCTTTTCTTTTCTATAAAAATTCATAAAGTTATGAATGTAGTATTATTTTCTAACGGTGGTATTGAAAGTTTCATATGGAAGTATACAGACCGCAAATAATTCGTATGCTTAATTTAACAAAAAAAGAATTTTAAAAATATGGAAACCAGAAGACCCTGTGGGCCAGCCCAAAAATTTCTCGCTGTTTTCGAGCTCAACGAGATTAAAAACATTATTGTACATGCATGTTCGAGCTCTTCAAGCTCGAAAAAAGTTAAACTTTGTATGAATCTCTCAGAAAATGTCAGAATAGCATCCTAGGACCTTCAAACACCGATATTTAATGAAAACTCGATTTTTAAAAGTTGGCATGAAATCAATGACTTATCGAATTTTTGAAAATTTACAATTTTCGTAGCGGGAAGTTAAAGAGATGAACAACAAAAAAATAAAAAATAAAAGTGATTTTTATTCCATTTTTGATAATGACGTGGTAATAGTAGAGAAAAATGTTGATTGAGAATCAATATTTGATTTCATAATAAGTAAAAATATAAAAAATTATTTTATCGTCTTCAGAATATTATTTTTGCAACTCATGGTCCCTTTCCAAGAGTTCCCATCGAATCTTCTCAAATGAGTCAAGATCCGTAGAGAAAACATTACAAGTGTATTGATTTTGATGCGGTTTTTGACCCATTTAATTGTATTAAATGGGAACTTTTGGATGGACGTAAGAAAGCACGTCTTTGATTGGTTAAAAATGAAACTACGTTTTTTTTCGATAATTTTGTTTATATCGAGTCAAGCCGACAACGGCATTTATATTTTGTGTGTAACCGATTATTTTTGTGATACCGATTAATTATTTGGGTTTAATATACGACTACTAATTGTTTTTGTAATTCTGATCAATAATTTATCGTAATCTTAAGTGCCTGACCTTTCCCCGATCCACTACCCTGAGCCGATTTTGATAATTGTTTATTGGTGATTATAAAATCACCTGGCGCCCAACTTAATAATTGTTAAACAAGGTTGCCAATAATCGTAAGTGTATTCGGACGTCACTCAGTAGATCCCCGGTGGTGAAAAACCCGTTATATATATATATATTAGGGTGGTCCTTATTTTGGACATTTTCGAATTTTAATGCTCCCAGAAGCTTATGTGGTTCGAAATGAATAAAAAAAAATATCCTCAAAGTTTCAGGTCTCTATCTAAATTTTAACCCGTGCCGCACAGCGATGTAAGTTTCCCATTTAAATAACATGGGGTTTTTGGCATTGAACAATTAATTTTTTATTCCGGCTAAAGTAATTGTTCGAAAAATTTGAAACTCTGTAGACTTTATCCTTATATCAGCAGCTACTCCTCAAAATTTCTACAGATTTTCAGCTACTATAATTTTGGGGATACAGCATGATGAAAAAAAAGAAAAAAATTATTTTTCTTATTTTTAGCTAAAATTTTTTTCAAATAGCATATTAAATCAGCCTGCATGCTTATCAGAAGTTCTTACTTTTTTTTATTCTTGCACCTAAGTGGATGAACGGTATATTTTTGTTGCACTAATACAGTAATCAGGAACTTTGCATTAGTGTGCAGTAAAGTGTTCCTTAAAATAATTTTTTGAATTTATTACGATCATCTCACAAACGGTTTCAATTACGACAGAAAAAAATTCCCTCAAAGTTTGAGCTCTTAATTCCAACGGGACAACGTGCCGCAAATTTTGTTTTTGTGATTTTTTAAGTTTATTATATTTATTTATCAAAGACATCTATTTTATTAATAATTTATTATAGTTAAAAAATTGTAAATAAATAATTATTTCGATATTATGATACACAAAACTTCTAACATTTTGTTTATTATTTAATGCTTAAAACAAATAATAAACTCAAAGGTGACAAACTCATTTAAGCAAATATTGAAAGAAATTTAATTTATTGATTATATTTACTAAATGTTAAACTAAGACATACGGCATAGATATAACGATCTCTGATATTAATTGAATGCATTATGTATTTTTGAAAAAGACACAAAGTCAAATAACATAAACAAAAATACTTCTTGAAAAAATCACAAAAAAAATTTTGCGGTAACTCTTCCCGTTAGAATTAAGAGCTTAAACTTTAAGGGAATTTTTTCTGTTGTAATTGAAACTATTTTGAGAGGTGATCGTAATAAATTCGAAAAATCCTTTTAAGATACACTCTACTGCACATTAACGCACTATTGTCTTACTTAGCGAAGTGCGCTTTGATTTTTGAAAATTTTCGTTTGTTCATAAGAAAAACTCATCCAAAGCTCCTGATTACTGTATTAGTGCAACAAAGATATGCTGTTCACCCAATTGGGTGCGAGAATGGAAAAAAGTAAGAACATCTGATAAGCATGCAGTGATTTGATATGGTATTGAAAAAAATTTTATATAGAAATAAAAAATTTTTTTTTCTATTTTTTTGATCATGTTGTACCCCCAAAATTATAGTAGCTGAAAATCTGTAAAAATTCTGAGGAGCAGCTGCTGATATAAGGATAAAGTCTACAGAGTTTCAAATTTTTCGAACAATTACTTTAGCCGGAATAAAAAATTAATTGTTCAATGCCAAAAACCCCGTGTTATTTAAATGGGAAACTTATATTGCTGTGCGGCACGGGTTAAAATTGAGATAGAGATCTGAAACTTTGAGGATATTTTTTTTCATTTATTTCGAACCACATAAGTCTCTGGGAGCATAAAAATTCAAAAATGTCCAAAATAAGGACCACCCTAATATATATATAAACACATATATAAACTTTTGAACCAATGGTATTTTTGGAACCTACTCGATGAATTATGGTAGATTATGGCAAAATTCTCTGAAAATTCCACCATGAGGACAAATGCAAATGATAGATTTCTATGAATTCTACTAAATACCTCACCCAAGTCAAAAGGTTAGCTTGTCAGAGAGTTAAATAGGAGAGACTGCGCAAACCAAAAATACTCCAGTGTAAAAGATGCCAACGAGTTGGGTTCACTTACGCTAATTGCGACATGAATTACAGGTGTGTCAAATGTGGAAAAAATCACCTAAAGGACGAATGCACGGTAACGGCAGCCGATGAAAAATCCAAACTAACATGTGCTAATTGTAAAGGAACTGGTCATCTAGCTTCCTATCAAGGATGCCTGTACCTAAAATTAGCAAACGAGCAGAGACTTAAGCAAACACAAAGGAACAGAGAAACGGAGCAAGAGAGACTGAACAAAATTTATGCAGCGACTAACAAACTGACACAACCAGATATCTCTTATAGAAGAGCAGTAACAGGCCCCGCATTTACTAACTCAATCGATGAAGCCCATAGTCAAAGGCCACACCAGCTGCCGACATTCAACGTCCTGGAACCACCAGCATGGGCAGAAGAATTACATAGAGAATTCTTAAATCTTACCAAAGAAATACGGTCAATAAACACGAGACTACAGAGAGTTGACAGAACTCTCAGCGACTGGACTTCTTATACAATTATCTTGGCTTCCCATAATGGACCCACAGCCAACAACGCAACACCAGCAGCAGACTAATATTACCATTACACCGTCATATCATCAACAAATACTAAAAATCATGGCAATAAATGTAAAACCATACAAACTAATAAAAGAAGACGAACTGACATCCAGAATCATTCAGTACGACCCTAATATTGTTCTCGTCAGTGAGACTAAACTAAAAGACGCACACAAATACACGCTTCGAGACTACAACATCATCACGACTTATAGACCCAAAGCCAAGCAAGGCGGAGGGACTGTCATAATAATTAAAAACAATTTGAATTACCAGATAATAACTCATCCTTCAACAGCGCATAACAAGACACTGGAGTATACAATAATCTACGTAACAGACCCAACCGATCCAGACATCACGACATTCATAATAAGCCTATATACCGCACCGGACAACAAAAAAGCATTCACGGACGAGCTCGACGAACTCTGCCTCAAATTAAAACTGGAGAATCCGAATAACCCATATCTCATTGCTGGAGATCTCAATGCAAGAAGGCTTGACTGGGGTGACTCCTAACTCAATAAGAGAGGTAAATACTTAATCAAATGAGAGAAGAAATCAGCATCAATATACAGAGCTAAAATCTATCCCGCTAATGAACCATCATACATGCCAAGCCAATCTTACCTGGACTGCTGCGTCACTAGCCTAAACTTACAAAATTTAACTAACAATAAAATAAAGACAGCTGACTATGATAGCGATCATAGGGCTCTCATCTTCTCGATACAGATAAGTATAAGCCGACATAATATAGACAAGCCAAGATACAATTATAAAGCAACAAAATGGACAAAATTTACCAAAGTTCTCAACAAAGAGTATACTTCACTGCCACCAGAAGATAAAAACCTTACTACTGAGGAGATTGATGAGAACATTGAGCCCATAAACAATGCAATCAAAAGAACAATAGCCCTAACAGTCCCGACAATTAAAAAACGTGACAGCATCCACAAGTACTTAAACTCCAGACTGAAGTAATCAGCTGAGGCAAATAAACCATAGAGACCTAAACGCATTCTTTCCTAAAATTAACAGAATGCTACGATCACGGAAAACTATGCACATCGAAAGCCAGACATTAGAAGTAAATTCTAATCTAATTACACCTATTTCAGTTGGTCGCTCTAAAGCAAGAATAGACAAAGCAAACAACGCAATGACAATATCAGACCCAATAGATATACTGAACATAATTGGAGAACACTACCAAAAAATAAACTCACCCCGTTACCTCAGTTCTGGCACTCCATTACGAAGAATTGTTGACAAAGCTGCTGATGAAATAAAAGGAAAGCTGAAGCAAATAAGATATCACTCACATCATTTGACGATAAAAATAAAGCCTCTTATCGAAAACAAATTGAGAACTAGCTACTAAGCTTCTGCAACACTATATCACTGACCAAAATCCTGAGTAAATTACCAAATAAGACATCAAGTGGTCTTGATGAAGTACCTGCAATAGTTCGTAAACACCCACCAGCCTCTCTAATATTGGCACTGACGATAATCGTCAACAACGCGCTAAACAACGCATATTTCCCCACATGTTGCAAAAATGCAAAAAATCTTGCCAATACTAAAAAAAGACAAGGACCCATCGAAACCAGTCAGTGATAGACCAATCAGCCTCACCAGCAACCTAAGCAAAGTTTACAAGATACATATCAACAACACTATAACTAAAATATGTACAGACAACAAAATAATCCCGGATCAACAATTTGGCTCCAAGCATCAACACTCAACAGTACACGCGGTACACGAATTAGTTTCTGATATCAACGAAGGTCTCCACTTCAACGACTTTACTGCAGAGGTGCTGATTGACCTAGAAAAAGCATTTGACTCGGTGTGGCTGGCGGGTCTCATATTTACGCTGATCGGATGCGAGTTTGATATGTGGCTGCTATTGCTGGTCTGTGACATGATCCACCGCCAAACATTTAAAACCACAGATGGGCTCAACTTTTCAAAAACCACATTCAACATCAAGGAAGATCTTCAACAGGGCACTGTCAATTCTCCACTACTCTTCAACCTATTTACCAGCAGACTATTAAGGCTATTTGGGATGAACTCAGAATTTGATAAATATGGCATAGTTTTTGCCGACGGCTTCATCGCTTACATGATAGCTACTAAACAAGATCAACAAGTTCTACCAGCAATGGAACTTACGGATTAACCCACAGAAGTGTGAATCGATCTTGTTTAGGAATTCAACGCCCAGAAACAACAGAAGAAAAGATTACATCAGGAATTTCCAACTCCATACGGAGCATCCTGATACCAAAGAAATAATAAAAGATTCGCATAAGAATACATCAGTCAAATACCTAGGTTTTCACGTTGACCAGCTACTCAAGCTGAATGATCATGTAGACATTCAGCTTGAGAAAGCCAAAAAAATGATTCATGGTGAACAAGAGAATCTTCTACTGCAAAAACCTATATGCGAGAACAAAAATAATATGCTATCAGCTTTTGATACGACCAATAATAACATATGGAGCACCATTGTGATGGAATATTAACGCAGCATTGATGGAGAAAATCAGAGCATTCGAACGCAAATGCCTCAGAGCATGTACCGGCCTATATAGATCAAGAGACACCAACAACCTGAAGTGCACCAGTAACAAAAAACTGTATGACAAATCAGATATACCGAGAATAGATAATTTTATCATCAACCTAAACGGAGACTATTATGGTAACCTTCAAAACATTAACAATAACGTGCTACGGAAAATCAGTGACATAAATGACACCAAGGCTAAAAAATATAATTCTTCGGGGTATATTTTTCCACACATGTTCATGTACTACGACAAAAATGACCTAATACAAGACTGTACCAACATCCCGATTAGTTATCATTACAAAAGACGAAAAAATAACAAGAGAATAATATACCAGGCTGACAGCTTCAGATACCGAAAATTTGACTTTAATTACTCCACATCAATACCAAAATGAGACCAACATGACTTTCGACGGTTAAATGACAAGTACTGGTGGCTTTCAGAAAATACACCACACCGTAAGGCCAATGGATGGGCCGCCCTTTAAATGTATCTATGTAAATACTGTAAATAGTTTGATTTATTATTATTATTGTTATTTATTTTCGATAGTCAGAAGCACAGATGAAGTTTTGTTGGTTATATTTTTTTGCATCAGAACTTAACAATTAAGAGAAAAAGAAAATACTCTATTATACAGATAATTTTGAATTTAAAATTTTTTTTTACTGGTTGCATTTATATGATTTAAATTTAAATATTCGTCATTCAATATGTTTAGTGCTTTATTTGTTATTGTTAATATATATTCAATATTTCAGCGCAACTAATTTTTTATTTTTTTATTCAGTTTCGGTAGTTAATCTTACGTACTATCTAGTTGATGTTGAAAAAATTTTTCATCTAAGGAATAACATTTTACTCATGCACTTTTTTTTTCTTTTGAAATTTTTTTTTTCCATCTATTTCAGACCAATACATCATGAGAAATTTTAAATAAATAAAAAGTATAACACAAATGCTCGTTAAATTTTTTTTTTTTAAATCGTTATCAAAGTAAAAAGTGATGAAAATATATTATTTTTATTTAAAAAATTTATTTTTCTTTACTTTATATTTAAATATTTTTTTGATTTTCTTCGTTATCGATTTTCCGAATAGTTTTATCTATGTATTACTTTATTATCGACAATCTTTTTTATCTGTGGATAATTGAGTATAGTTGTCTTTGAATATAGAAGACATCATCTCATCTATATTGTTTACTCGAACAATATAGATGAGATGATTATAAATATACATATATTGGAGTACAGTTGTCATTGAATACGTTTGTCACTGAGTATAGATGTCGTCTTTGTGCTTGAGTAAAGAAATTTTGAGTGGAGTTGAGTATTCGCCGAGCGGTCCCGTCATTGACATTTTTTTTGGTCATCGGACGGTCACAGGACCTTCGCATGACCGTTTGTTAAATGACGGACTAAGCTAGTGAAAATGCTGCCATCTAGCTAGTAAATTTCTAACAACTTAAAGCGAAATAATCTTATATTTATAGTCAATGCTAAGACTGTGATCACTATATAAGATATCTTACCATATAAATATTAATGTTTAATGCTTAAAAGCTATATTAAAATATATTTTATGCAATGGTTTGAATAATTAAAATTAATACGAATATTCTGTAAAAGATACAAACTATTATTTATTCAAAAAAGAGATATAGTTATTAACCTTACATATGAAGCTATATGAAATCTTAAAGATAAGGATGTAATAATAACTATGGAATAAAGAAACTTTTGTGATAATAATAACATGATTTATGTCATTTCATATTTATTGCATCATTTAATGGATGAAAGTTATTTTAAAAGACAATTTTAAAATGGTACATGAAAAAATAATTTTCATTTGATTTTTAAGTGATTACCTGTACAATCTAAAACTGAAATATCTCGGCAAATTTCGGTAGTACAATGACGGATTTCTTTTATAGTTTTTATTTGAGAATAAATTATAATTGAAAATTTTCGTCACAAACGCCTATATTGATGCAAATGACCAAATTCATGACGGTTTTTAATGTGACCGTAAATTTTGCATCAGTTCTCCAAAAATGCTTTATTAAGAAATTCTGTCAAAAACGTCTATATAGATGCAAATGATGGAATTTGTGACCGTTTGAAATGTGACGGTCATTCCAGCATTACAGGATTTTTTTTAAATTGTGTGACGGTCTCAAGACCGTTTCCTGACCGAAATAGAAATGACGATCATTCGGCACCTCTAGTCTTAAGAGATGCATTGGCTATGTTTAAAGTTAATTGCGGCCAGATTATATGTTTGTAAAAGAAATGTTATTTATAAAATGCAAATACAATTTTTTCCAAAAAAAAAAAGGCGTCTGACTCTCGTGCGTAGGGTGCTGGGTTCGAATCCTCCGGATACCAACATAACGATTACTTATTTTTCACTAAAATCTGAGTATGTTAGGCTGAATTGTAAAGTATAATCGATATAATATATATGAGGCATTTCACGCCAAATCGACCACTTTCGAACCCGACCCCTTTAGATTTGGCTGAACATTATTTTTCTTTTTCTACCCGATCAAAAACGTTTCTCATAATTTTTTCAAATTTTTTCACCCTACCAAAAAAATAAATAAATTTTTGAAAAAAATGGCTCTTTTTATTTTAAATAGATATAACTTTATCAAAATTTGACTGATTGGGACGTTTTTTTTTCAAAATTTTTGTTTTTAAATGTCCTTTTTGAAAAAAGAATACAAAAAAATTATTGCAACCTATCTTCATTGTTTTTTGTAGATTTTGGGAAAAAATAAAAAATTTTTCGATTTTCACCATTTTAGGTAGATTTTTTAAAAAATCTAACTATTGTATTTGTCATCATGGTCGATTTTTCAAGGAATTTCGTCATAAACTATCATAATTAGTTGAGTAGAGTTCAAAAATACCATTCGTTAAAAAATTTATATATGTATATATGGAGCATTCCACGCCAAATCGACCACTTTTGAATCGACCCCTTTAGATTTGGCTGGAAATTTTTCTCTTTTTCTACCTCATCAAAAACGTTTCTCATAATTTTTTTAAATTTTTTCACCCAACCGAAAAATTCCTTTTACACTCATTGTTTGATGGTTAAAAGATTTTTTTTTTAATTGCCAGCATCTGTCCAAAAATAGACCAAACGAAAATTTTTTTTTTTTCATTTTTTTCGCTTTTGAAATTAGTTTTCAGAAAAAAATACAATAAAAGTTTTAAAGTTTTCTGAGCACTCTCAAAAATTTTTAGCATGGTGTTCTGAGAAATAAGGCTAGTTGTAAAAAATTTTTTTTTTTCAATTGGAAAAAAAAATATAAATCGAAAAAACATCACTGAAAAAATTTGAAGATCTGCAGAAAATGTCAAAGTTTTATATAAAAAAAAAAATTAAAAAATCAAAAATGGTAAACATCGAAAAACTTTTGATTTTTCCTAAAAATCTACAAAAAAACAACGAAGATAGGTTTCAATAATTTTTTTGTATTTTTTTTCAAAAAGTACGTTTAAAAAAAAAAAATTTTGAAAAAAAAACGTCTCAATCAGTCGAATTTTGAAAAAGTTATAGCTATTTGAAATAAAAAAAGCCATTTTTTTCAAAAATTTCTAACTTTTTTTCGGTTGGGTGAAAAAATTTGAAAAAATTATGAGCAACGTTTTTGATGAGGTAGAAAAAGAGAAAAAATTTTCAGCCAAATCTAAAGGGGTCGATTCAAAAGTGGTCGATTTGGCGTGGAATGCCCCATATTATGTAATTGTTTCAATACTTAATACGAAACAAAAAAACATAATAATAATAATGATAATAATAATAATAATAATAATAATAATAATAATAATAATAATAATAATAATAATAATAATAATAATAATAATTATAGTAATAATAATAATAATAATAATAATAATAATAATAATAATAATAATAATAATAATAATAATAATAATAATAATAATAATAATAATAATAATAATAATAATAATAATAATAATAATAATAATAATAATAATAATAATAATAATAATAATAATAATAATAATAATAATAATAATAATAATAATAATAATAATAATAATAATAATAATAATAATAATAATAATAATAATAATAATAATAATAATAATAATAATAATAATAATTATAGTAATCATAATAATAATAATAATAATAATAATAATAATAATAATAATAATAATAATAATAATTATAATAATAATAATTCGATCACCCACTTACTCTACATGGATGATCTGAAGGTGTATGCTCCTGATGAGGAACACCTTCAGACTGCCTTGAATATCGTAGGGGAGTATACACGGGATGTCGGCATGGCTTTTGGGTTGGACAAGTGCGCGGTCGTTAATCTGGTGAGGGGTAAGTGCTCTGATTTGCGCGAAGATATCGAGTTAGTAGATGGGAGCGTCATTGACCATCTTGACGCCGAAGAGTCGTACAAATATCTAGGGATTGACGGGAGTCCTATGCAGGACGTCTCGAAAATCAAAACGACTCTCTGCAGCGAGTATGGGCGGAGACTCCGGAAAATCTGGTCATCAGAACTTTCCGGGAAAAACAAAGTCTCTGCAACAAACATGCTTGCTGTCCCAGTACTACTCTACTCTTTCGGTGTCCTTAAATGGACCCGAAAAGAGCTTAGAGATCTCGATATCAAGACACGCAAAGTCATGAATATCAATCGGAGCATGCACCCTAAGTCCTCAGTCACCAGATTATATCTTTCCCGGCACATCGGAGGGAGAGGTCTACAGAGCTTGGAGTGTCTACACAATCGTTTGGTTTTGGGTTTAACATACGAAGTTGTCAATTTCACTGCAGATGAGGACGACTTCCTTATGCAGATTGTTCATAGTCATGAGAATCTGCAGAAGGGAGCCTTCTTATATAAGGCAGCAAAGTACGCGGCGAAATCCCTCGGTCTCGGAAGAGTAAACCCTCTTATTGAACTCCCTAAGGAGGAATTTAAGAGTGTCGTCAGGAATGCTGAGCAGCAAAAACTGCTCAGTACACACATGGACAAGTCCATGCACAGCGTGTTCTTTAAACACGTGCGTGACCATGGCTTGTCCACCCAGCTGACGTTTTCCTTCCTTAAGTCAGCTGGCCTGATGTCCAAGACCGAAGGATATATTTTTGCCTGCCAAGATGGTGTAATCAATACCCTCGAATACCGTGCGAAAGTACTCCAGATGCAGCTACCCGACACATCGTGTAGGGTGTGTAAGCAACATCCTGAGACGCTTATGCATCTCTTGTCAGCATGTCCTGTGCTGGCAAGAAGTGCATACATCCAGCGTCATAATGCTGCTCTGCGAGTACTTTACTACCACCTTAGACATACGCACGGTATCGATAAAACACCAGTGCTGCCTTATCTGCCAGGAGATATTCCGCAAGTTGTTGAGAATGACCGTTGCCGCATTTATTGGAACGTGCCATTCGCAACAACGCGGAAAATAGATCACAACAAACCTGATATTGTGCTCTTCGATAAAACCGCTCGTGACATTTATGTCATTGAGTTTTCAGCTCCTGCTGAGTATAACATCACGGTTAAAGAAGAGCACAAACACGAGATATATCAGGATCTCCTGTTCGAAATTGGCAAACTTTACCCAGGTTACCGTGTCAAACTTGTCGTCCTCATTGTTGGCGTCCTAGGAGGGATGAAACAGTCTTTTGTATCTGCATTGGCTAGAATACCAACTTGTTCAGCGCAAGTTGAGCTTCTGGCATCGAGGATGCAAAAGGCTGTAATTCTTGGATCCCTCCGTCTCCTAAGGCAACGAAACTTGGCCTGCTGCGCATGCTGATCATCTTGTTGATGAAGCATCGCAGCAGTTACGATTTGGCGCTCAGGTGAGGCCCTCGGTAGAGTCGGACTACCGGGGATAACTCCCTGAGCATTTAACTTAAAAAGAAATAATAATAATAATAATAATAATAATAATAATAATAATAATAATAATAATAATAATAATAATAATAATAATAATAATAATAATTATAATAATAATAATAATAATAATAATAATAATAATAATAATAATAATAATAATAATAATTATAATAATAATAATAATAATAATAATAATAATAATAATAATAATAATAATTACAATAATAATAATAATAATAATAATAATAATAATAATAATAATAATAATAATAATAATTATAATAATTATAATAATAATTATAATAATAATAATAATAATAATAATAATAATAATAATAATAATAATAATAATAATAATAATAATAATAATAATAATTATTATTATAATAATAATAATAATTATTATAATTATAATAATAATAATAATAATAATAATAATAATAATAATAATAATAACAATAATAATGTCGGCATGGCTTTTGGGTTGGACAAGTGCGCGGTCGTTAATCTGGTGAGGGGTAAGTGCTCTGATTTGCGCGAAGATATCGAGTTAGTAGATGGGAGCGTCATTGACCATCTTGACGCCGGAGAGTCATACAAATATCTAGGGATTGACGGGAGTCCTATGCAGGATGTCTCGAAAATCAAAACGACTCTCTGCAGCGAGTATGGACGGAGACTCCGGAAAATCTGGTCATCAGAACTTTCCGGAAAAAACAAAGTCTCTGCAACTAACATGCTTGCTGTCCCAGTACTACTCTACTCGTTCGGTGTCCTTAAATGGACCCGAAAAGAGCTTAGGGATCTCGATATCAAGACACGCAAAGTCATGAATATCAATCGGAGCATGCACCCTAAATCCTCAGTCACCAGATTATACCTTTCCCGGCACATCGGAGGGAGAGGTCTACAGAGCTTGGAGTGTCTACACGATCGTTTGGTTTTGGGTTTGACATACGAAGTTGTCAATTTCACAGCAGATGAGGACGACTTCCTTATGCAGATTGTTCATAGTCATGAGAATCTGCAGAAGGGAGCGTTCTTATATAAGGCAGCAAAGTACGCGGCAAAATCCCTCGGTCTCGGAAGAGTAAACCCTCTTATTGAACTCCCTAAGGAGGAATTTAAGAGTGTCGTCAGGAATTCTGAGCAGCAAAAACTGCTCAGTACACACATGGACAAGTCCATGCACAGCGTGTTCTTCAAACACGTGCGTGACCATGGCTTGTCCACCCAGCTGACGTTTTCCTTCCTTAAGTCAGCTGGCCTGATGTCCGAGACCGAAGGATATATTTTTGCCTGCCAAGATGGTGTAATCAATACCCTCGAATACCGTGCGAAAGTACTCCAGATGCAGCTACCTGACACATCGTGTAGGGTGTGTAAGCAACATCCTGAGACGCTTATGCATCTCTTGTCAGCATGTCCTGTGCTGGCAAGAAGTGCATACATCCAGCGTCACAATGCTGCTCTGCGAGTACTTTATTACCACCTTCGACATACGCACGGTATCGATAAAACACCAGTGCTGCCTTACCTGCCAGGAGATATTCCGCAAGTTGTTGAGAATGACCGTTGCCGCATTTATTGGAACGTGCCATTCGCAACAACGCGGAAAATCGACCATAATAAACCTGATATTGTGCTCTTCGATAAAACCGCTCGTGACATTTATGTCATTGAGTTTTCAGCTCCTGCTGAGTATAACATCACGGTCAAAGAAGAGCACAAACGCGAGATATATCAGGATCTCCTGTTTGAAATTGGCAAACTTTACCCCGGCTACCGTGTCAAACTTGTCGTCCTCATTGTTGGCGTCCTTGGAGGATTGAAACAGTCTTTTGTGTCTGCATTGGCTAGAATACCAACTTGTTCAGCGCAAGTTGAGCTTCTGGCATCGAGGATGCAAAAGGCTGTAATTCTTGGATCCCTCCGTCTACTTAGGCAACGAAACTTGGCCTGCTGCGCATGCTGATCATCTTGTTGATGAAGCATCGCAGCAGTAACGATTTGGCGCTCAGGTGAGGCCCTCGGTAGAGTCGGACTACCGGGGATTACCCCCTGAGCATTTAACTTAAAAAGAAATAACAATAATAATAATAATAATAATAATAATAATAATAATAATAATAATAATAATTATAATTATAATTATAATAATAATAAAAAATTAATAAATACATAAGAAAGAAAAATTTTATTTTTTAAATCAATCATTAATGGAATAATTAAAAGCAATAACCACTTGATTAAGAGTACAGTTTCTTTTAAATCAATGCAATATAGTAATTTGAGATAATTCGATTTTTTTATTGAATCAATTGCAAGGACAGTTTCTACGGACCTACATAAATATTAGTTTCAACACTAAAGTTCATTTGCTTTAATAAAATTTTGACTTAACTAAAAATTCATACCTTCAATCACTTTACAATTTACTTTAAGTTAAATTTTAAATTATTTTATATAAAACAAAAATCATTATTGTATCATCAGCATTAATGACTTGAACTAATTTCTATTTTTTTTTAAATGAAAAAAGTTATTGAGTTATATCAAATACTGTAGAGTTAGTTCAAACGACTCGGTACCTTCCCTCAAGAAACTCTCAGTTAAAGCAAAATATATTATCAAACTTAGAAGGCGGTAGACTCAATTGCTTGACGCGCTTGGCTGTATCAAAACGCACGGAGTACTTGAGCCAAACGAATCTGGTTTGACGTCAGGAATCTTTTTTTTTTTACAGTGTAGGGGAAGATATAGCAAAATAAAAACATTAAGGAAAATATGAATTGCACACCTAAAAGCCGATTCGTTATTTTATAAATTATGTTAACTCAAGAAATCAGTGCTGTCAATTGTTACGTATGATATTTTGCAAACACGATAACTCTCGATAGACACAATCAATCGGCCTAACTTGTTTTAATTATCTTCGTATTTTCTTATCAAACGAATCCTTATAAATATCAATATCTAAATCCTTTTAGTTTAATTGTATTTAGCTAAAAACGTACAACTGGCTTTTCACGAAAAAATATATGCCAGAAAAACTGTTTGACTCACGATCAGTAAAATTAAATGATATTCAGCTAAATTTTGAAAACAGGAATAAAAAAACCAGAAACTTTTAGAAGTGAAGATATAGAACCAAACTACCCTAAAGTTGTATTTTTAACTTCCCGCTAAGAAAATCGATGATTTTCGAAAAATTCGGGAACTTATTGTTCTTACCCCGATTTGCGAATGTCGAAATTTCATCAGATGTCGACGTTTTGAGGTCCTAGAAAGCTATTCTGACTATTTTCAGAACGATGTCCGAGTGTCTATATGTGTGTGTGTGTGTGTGTGTGTGTGTGTGTGTGTGTGTGTGTGTGTGTGTGTGTGTGTGTGTGTGTGTGTGTGTGTGTGTGTGAATGGTCTATAACTTTTTAACTAATGAACCAATTGGGATGGTTGAGGTAGCAATCGAAAGAGCTTGTTGGCCATTAACTTTTCTGAAAATTTCAGATCATTTGATCAAGTAGACTCGAAAATATTGGCGAATTACGAAAAAAAAATCTTTTTTTTTTAGTTTTTTATTGATTTCTCAGAAACGACTCATACGATCGATTCCAAAATCTAATCAGCTCTAGAACTCAATAAAACGCGACGATTACCGACTTAGCCATCTCAATCGGATAATTGGTTCAATAGTTATCGCGGGAGAAAGAAATGGTAAAAAACAGTTTTTGCGAATATCTTTGAAACAACTGATATTAACAATTCCAAAATCTGATCAGCTCTACAACTCAATAAAATATGTCGATTGCCGCCGCAACCATCAAAATCGTTTAATTCGATCGCGAGATATCGTGGGAGAAAGAATTGCTAAAAAACGGTTTTTCGAAAACAATCGCATACAAAAGTATTTTCGAGCTCGAAGAGCAGGGGAACCCAGTCTTGGCCCAAGCCCGGGTAATCATTGTCACGGCCAGGATTGAGTACCCAATCTTAAGCCAATTGTGGGCCAATATAGGTGTGACAAAGCTAGGTTCCCTAGTGCTGGGCCAAGTAGGGCCCCGTCGTTCAACTCTGGCAGCTTCTGCATGCGTTCATGTGAAATTTATTTAATGTTTGGCTGTTATTTAACAACAACAAAAGTGTCTAGCTTTTTGTAAGTATTTTTAAATAAATATAATAAAGATGCGGTATAAGCTTTAGCTTGAATCAAACACTTTATTTTCATTATTTAAAAATAAAGCTTTAGGGTAGTTTGGTTCTACATTTACACTTCTAAAAGTGTTTGGCTTTTTTATTTCGGTCTTCAAAATTGAGCTAAATTTCATTTCATTTTACGCTCTTTGTGAGTCAAACAGTTTTTCTGGCATATAATTTGTCGCGAATTTGCACTTTGCGCAGTACTTCTGTACAATAAAAATCAGCCAAACATAGATTCGTTATTTATCTATCCTACCCGTTCAGGAGCTGCCAAAGTTGAACGACGGTCCCTACTTGGCCCAGCACTGGGGAACCTAGCTTTGGTACACCTATATTGGCCCATGCTTGGCTCAAGATTGGGCACACAGTCCTGGCCATCCCAATCATTACCCGAGCTTGAGCCAAGACTGGGTTCCCCTGCCTTGGCCATTCAATCGCAAAGCAGCCTTCGGCCAGGCTTGGCTAACCTAGCCTTGGCCGGTACAATGATTACCCGAGCTTGGGCCAAGACTGGGTGCCCTTGCCTTGGCCGTCCGATGATAACCCAGACTCGGGTGAAAGTAAGATTACCCAAGTTTGGCTATACCTATGGTTTAATAAGTAAATCATATACACTAATGCAAAAAATTAAAGGAGCAGAAAAATTTTATAAATTTTTTAGTGATTTTTGGAAGGCTGTAACTTGGAGAAAAAAAATTAAAAATTTCCAAAAAATGTCAAAAAAAAAATTTAGAACACGAAAAACAAGTTTCAATTTTTTTTTTTTCTTCGATTTTTTTTGACATTTTTTGGAAATTTTTAATTTTTTTTGTCATTTCTTTGCATTTGCTGAGTTACCAACGCAAAAATTTGAGAAAAGTCGAAAAAAAAAATTTTTTTTATTTTGATTATGATTACACAATTAAAGTAACAAAACTTGCTCCTTTAATTCTTTAGCTAAACTTTGATCGATGATTCCCAAAAAACGGTTCGATAGATCAATTTAAAAATTTACAGGGGTCTTGGGGATACATTAAGCTAAAAAAGTCCCTGGCAACATTATTTTTTTTATCGATATTTGCAGAGTAGCGGTTGATTTACTAAAAAACCAAAAAAAGTCATTTTTTGGTACTTACTTCTGATGGATGTTAAAAATAAAAAAAATTTTTTTTTTCAAAAAATGATGACAGGGTCTTGTAGGGAATTTATTCAAGTTTTCAACGCCGCCCTTCAACTTTCTGTGCGATCATTGGTACCTGAAATATCGAAGATCAAAGCCAAAAGGATCATTTTCTGTTTGAAGGCTGATATCTCTGCGACAAATCGTCCTACGAAGTTAAAAAAAAAACCAAATTGAAGCTGAATAAATTTGCTAAACGAACAATGCATTCGTTTAGTTTAAAGAATTTTTCCGCGGTCCGTGGGCTCTTCGGAAAAAAAAAAAAATTTAGAAATTTTTTGGCTCGCGGTATTTCTCATGTTTGCGCAATAATCGGAGCTTTTAAAAAATTTTGAAAAAAATACACCTAAACTAGAGATTTCAAGCTATAAAATGCTTTTTTTAAATTTTCGATACGATTTTTTTTCACCAAGTTACAGCCTTCCAAAAATCACTAAAAAATTTATAAAATTTTTCTGCTCCTTTAATTTTTTGCATTAGTGTAAATGTACCAGTTCATCGTTAGTAGGTTCGTCCAGTAGCTACTGTTTAGACCCAGCAATCAGAAGGACGGCAGTTCGCGCCCAAAGCCCAGTAGAATTCTTACCGAGTTTTTTTCACATCATTTACCTCCTTTAGATAGTTTAAACGTTAATGATCATGATCTCTACGAGGTTAATAATAGTAACATTTTTTTTAAATTAAATTTATTTGTTTTGTTGATGTATGGGCTAGGTCTGGCAACGAAGCCTGGGCCAGGTCTAGCAACCAGGACTGGCCCAGTGTTATCATTCCAGACTTTTACCAAGGCTGGCTTACAAGCTTGGCCCACGGGTTTAAGTACTTGGGCCAAGCCTGGGCCCACCGCACTTTCTCTTCCGGTAAAAGTATTTTTGTGCAAAATTTCTAAGTGAATCAAACACTCCGTCAAAATGGGTCACCAGCTCTTGAACTAAAAAAAGATATTTGATTTGTTCAAAACAACTTTTGAATGAATGAATATAGATATAAATACGTAAACTATAGTTTAAGAAGTAATATAAACAAATAAATAAAATAGAAGACAACAAATGGCTTGGAGAACCAAACAAACGTCAGTATCGGTTATATTTGTGGGCTATTTGCCAATAAAACCAACAGAATGGTCAATGAAATTTTGCCGAGACGTTTATTGGCCAAACACCAACAATATAATAAATTATGACAAGAACACCAACTCATAATTTCAAGCGTCGATTACGCGTGCCGCTTGCCCGAAATTAATCGGCTTCATTTATTCGAGAAACGATTACTATCAACCATGGTTATGTATAGTACTGCGTAGCTAAAAACTCCCTCGCACTAACTATACCCTAACTGCTCTTTCAGCAACCATTCATCAATTATCTCCAAAATAATTTAATGTATGATTCCCACGTACAGAAATCTATAAATAATAATATCTATCATAAAAAATAAATAATCATTTTATCGATTTTTCTTTTTTTTTTTTTCATTTAAATTTAAATAGAATATTTTTATATTTTCAGCTCGGATTGACTGAGTAACTTGTCATCAATTATTGAAAAGCTTAAATTTTTTTACGATACGTTGAATTATTGTGAATTTTTCATACCGAATGAATTTTGTTTTTGATACAGATATCAACCGGTTGTATGGAGAAAAATTGTGTTAGCAAATAAATTTCAAAAAATAAAAAAATTTTAATGTAAATAGAAAAACCGTAAAACCCATTATGAAAGAGTTAGTTCAGTTGCCGTTAATTGTATACAATGCGTTTGATCTATACCTTCATATATATATATATATATACATATATATGTATAAGCAGAATTTTTATTGCTATATTCACATATATCAGAAATATAACGAGATGTGATTGTTATTCGTAACATTGGTGGTTTTCCATTCAAGGCGAAGCTTCAGGCGCTTTATTCGTGATCGTCTATGAAAATCCATTCGAAATTTATTCCAAAAATTATTCAACTCAGTGAGAGCTGAGGTCTGCTCGTAAAAAACCCCAAGAAGTGAAGCCATTTCATCGCTTTGAGTTATTCTGACCAATGTAACGACAACCATGCTAAAGCCAGACCACTAGAAAGTTCGCGACCTTCTTTACATAATCAAATTTCATCGAAATAGCACCTTCATGGTGCATTGAGTTTTCAAATATGTAGCTACGAGAAAACCTCTCCATCCCATGATACTTGCTTCAAAATATATATTTATGCTTTTATACATTTAGACTTCCTCTATTTAATTTTTTTACTAAATAATCAACATTTATATGTTTTCTTGAGAGAAATATAAATAAAATAACATCAAATAAATATTGCTGAGTAAGTTTTAAAAGTAGTGGTACTTTTTATTGGTAAATATAGTTATTTAATTATTTTTATTTCAATAAAACTCTTTCAAATAGGAAATGAAAAAAACTATTTTTAATGGAGTTAAAGAAATTGAATTTTTCTTTTAAATTATTTAGTAGAATTAGAGACATGTGATTTTTATGAAACAAGATAAACAGGGGTAAAATGGATATTCTTTTCTGAAATCAGGGTAATTAGGACTATTACTGTAAATAATCATTAAGCTCTTTTTTAGCTGTCATGGTGAATGTCCATAGTGTATTATAAATCGCTTGTTAAAATAAAGTATATATATATATATATATATATATATATATATATATATATATATATATATATATATATATATATATATATTAGGGTGATCCAAAAAATAACAAATTTTTTTTTTTTCTTCCAAACAGGTTCAAAAGTTTCATTTTGATAAAAAAAGATGCCTGTAAAAATTAGAGCTCTTAATATTAACATTAAGAGGTTCCTCATCGCACTTTTCTATTTCCCATAAGAATAACATGGGAAAAATTTTTTTTACGTCTTCTGATTTTTATAAGTAGCTAACGATGCGTCATAGGAATAATTGGCAGGCATATTTTTGTAGGGAATTGAATGCTCTACAAAAAAAGATTCTTATCATTTTTTGAGGAATCTATTTGTTCAAAAGTTATTTGAGGTTGAAGTCGAATTCATATTAAATTTTGAGATTTTCTACTTTTCCGGCGAAACCGTCAGACTTATTACAAAATATCATCAGACCTTTTTTGTAGACAATTTTATTCCCTAAAGGTTATTTCCAATAAAGTTTTTTCGAATTCCGCATTATTTTCTAGTTATTTTTATTTTAATGTCAAGCTCTTAAAATCGATCAGAAGACTATTTTTTTATGAGCATGACATAAAAATAAAAATAACTAGAAAACAATGCGGAATTCGAAAAAACTTTATTAGAAATAAATTTTAGGGAATAAAATTGTCTACAAAAAAGGTCTCATGATATTTTGTAATAAGTCTGATAGTTTCGCCGGAAAAGTAGAAAATCTCAAAATTTAATATGAATTCGACTTCAACCTCAAATAACTTTTGAACAAATAGATTCCTCAAAAAATGATAAGAATCTTTTTTTGTAGAGCATTCAATTCTCTACAAAAATATGCCTGCCATTTATTCTTATGACGCATCGTTAGCTACTTATAAAAATCAGAAGACGTAAAAAAAATTTTTCCCATGTTATTCTTATGGGAAATAGAAAAGTGCGATGAGGAACCTCTTAATGTTAATATTAAGAGCTCTAATTTTCACAGGCGTCTTTTTTTATCTAAATGAAACTTTTGAACCTGTTTGGAAGAAAAAAAAAAAAATTTGTTATTTTTTGGATCACCCTAATATATATATATATATATAAATAAATAAATAAAAATACGAGTTACCATTTTCATTACAAGTACATTTAATCCAGGTGAATAAATAGTTGGTAATCATAAATAAAAAAATGATGGATTTTTAATAAAATCTATAATTGAAAATTTGGATTTGAATGAAAAAAAATCGAATTAAACGGTATTATAGCCATAATTTAGAATATTAGAGGTGGGACGGGCGCGAATGACCATAAAACAGTCTGAGAAGAAGCAAATCCTCGACAATCCGTTAGAGAGGAAGAAACCAGCAATTTCTTTCTCGCGGTAATCACACGAAACGAGCCCGACGCAGAAGCTCCGTAAAAAACCGCTTAAGTTGTGGAAACCAAGGCGATTCCTCCTTGCCCGAGTATCTTTTCGTGCTACTATTTTAAAGACTTTTCCCAGCTTAAACGTCACCCCGATCGTACACTCCGACCCTCTTTGTGTCTTGTCTCCTTACGACTTTCGTATGGTCTCTCTTTCAAATCTTCAACATATATATATATATACATTTTATTATGTTACTTTCAGCATTGCTTTCCAACTTGCGCTAAATTGTACTAATTTGAAAAATTATTTTTTTACTTGTTATTATACTCAAGTTACTTCAAAGTATTTGTAGATTTTTGTTGTTTTCATGTCTTTCATTTATTTATTTACTTTTTTCTGGTTCAAACGAGAAATACAAGAGTCAAATAATAATTCAGACTTACAAAGGCTTGAATAGAGCTTTTCTTTCTTTCTTTCTTTCACTATCTTCTGTAGTTACATAAGATCATAACATTTTCTATGATACTTAGCGTACTCCTAAAATAACTTTCACGACTTTTTTAAAAGGAAACTTTAACTACTCTTGTGATTCAATGATATTAATTTAAAGCTTTATTTTCATTTACTTCTATCAAAAATTTATTTATCCACAACTTGTTTTTTTATGTTAATAATTATTTTATACAATCAACTTTTAAACTGTTAATTAATTTTTAATATTTTCCGTAAAAACTTTTTATCATTATTATTATATCTTGACAATTATTTTTTTTTATTATCCAAATATTATGACTGGTACTAAAATAAAAGTAATATGAATTTTTTTTAGTGATATGTTTAATTGATGTTTTAAATAGTAAAAAAAAAAAAATCACATAAATTTTTTTTTTTTCACACTTCAAGCGCAAAAACGCTAAAGGTGCTTTATTGGCGTTTGCTTTTTTCGGTCACCTCACTCACTTTTAATCATCTCTACACTTTGTAAAGTATATTGAAATAGGTTGAAACTTATATCATCATCTAAACATTTTTTTTAAGTATTATTGATAACATAATATAAAGTTAATTCTTTAATAAGTTATTTTTAAAATCAATAATTGAGGGGTGCCGTGAGATCAATCAATTAAATGACTTCTTGTGATCACGATAACTCCCGAACAAAACAGCACACGGAAAAACTTTTCATTTATTAGCGTTAGTTAGGTGACTACATAGACCATTTAGTAAATCACTATTCAACTCTTTTTCGGTTGAATGTAATTAATTAAAACTTAAAAATTTCAGTAGTTCATGAAAAATTTAGCTGCCATTGTAATTTTCAATATTGTTATTATTTTCTTTCATTTTTCTCTCCATTAACTACTGGCAGCAGCACTAGCGTAATAATTGGAAGTCAATTGCCAATGCAGTTTTGTGATTTAATAAAACCAGTGTTGTAAATTTACAACACATTTTTTACAATTTTTGTTTTGGAAAATTGCAATACAAAATTACTTATCTCACTAAACAGATAATAAAAAAAAAGGTTGTAAATTTTACACAACGAATGTTGTAATTTTCGAAAACAATTCAATTGGAAATTATTTGTAAAATCACAATGTGTAACTGATTTAATACGATACTTTCAAGAGATCATAAGCGTGTTGTAAAATTGCAATACCTACTGTTAAAAATTTCTATCGTAATTTTACAAAACATTTTCCACTGTATTTGCCTTGGAATATCACAAAGTAGTTATAGTAATAATACAAAACGTTTTTCGAGAGTTAGTCTATTATTTTACATTGTGAGTTTTGTAATTTTACAAAACATATGAAGGTCTGTTAGATTAGTGATATTATTAAACAGTTTAGTAATTTTACAAACAATTTTCAATCAGTCGGTTTCGGAAAGGTACAATATCTCACTTGAATTTTACAACACATATAATGGCTTTCTTTAAAGTAATTTTACAATATAGTATAGTAATTTTACAAACATTGAAAAAAAAAAAACGTTTTTTTTTTAATTTCTTGTCTAATCATTTTGACGATGCTGGGAGTATTAGATATGCGATATTGAATTTCTAATCAAATTAGAAATTTTTAATTCAGAGAAAAAACGATAAATTTATCAATAAACGCTTGTTATTCAAAATCAATGTACTATTTAGTAAAATTACAACTCGAGTACGATTTATACACAGAGATGGTAAAATCACAACTTATATTAGTAGTTTTCCTAATACATCATGCAAGATCACTCAAATTGTGTTGTAATTTTGTATTGGCATACATTGGTTTGTATTTTTACCATACCATTGCTTTGTAAAACTATTGTAATTTTACAAAAATTTTTAAAAGTGTACACTGAGAATCTCGAAGTTTAGTAGTCACAACAAAAATTAAGTAGTTACATCAACTATTATTAGGAACTCAATCTAACTAAAACATTAGGTAAACCATTTAGGTAAACCATCTAGGTAAAACATTTTATATAGTTGTATCCAACTATGTTTATTTAGTTGGTGTAACTAATCCAAATAGTCATGATAACTATTTATTGTTCAAACGACTTTAAAAAAATAATTTTTGTAACTAAAATTTTTTGGTTATTTATTATTAGTTATCGCTACAATAGTTTGATAGTCACAACAAATACTAACTAGTTAAATCAAATATTATTTGGTACTTAATCAAACTAAAATCGGGACATAGAAAAAAATTCGGTGTTAAAATAATATATTTTTTCGATATGATCTACATATAGATCATTAAATTTGCGTTCGAAAAGGGTATTTTTTTTTTTGAGTACCGAAATTTTTTCAGGTTCGAAACTTAAAATTTTTCTAACCCTGAGAAGTCTAAATTGTTCCAAGTTCCTGAGCTCAAAATTTAAAAGACAAAAAAATTCGACCAAAATTGGTGTATGTCAGTCGATTTGAAATTTCGTGACATGAATTCTGTTGTAAAATCAAAGTGTGTGTGTGTGTGTGTGTGTGTGTGTGTGTGTGTGTGTGTGTGTGTGTGTGTGTGTGTGTGTGTGTGTGTGTGTGTGTGAATGTAAACTCTTCATATCATTTTAATGAATTGACCGATTGAGGCGGCAATGAAAAGAGTTTGTTGGCCGTCAACTTTTCTGAAAGTTTCAAATCGATCGATCAAATGGACTCTAAGATATAGAAGAAATACAAAAAAAAAAAGTTTTTTTTTCAGTTTCTTAAAAATTTTTCAGAAATGACTCGATCGATCAATTCCAAAATCTAATCAGCTCTAGAATTCAATAAAACGCGTCGACTGCCGCATCAACCGTCTCAATCGGTTTATTCGTTCGATACATATCGATCGAGAAAGAAATGGTGAAAAACGGTTTTCTTCGATTATTTTCGAAGCTACTCATCCGATCAATTCCAAAATCTGATTAGCTTCAGAACTCAATAAAACGCGTCGATTGCTACCTTAACCGTCTCAATCGGTCAATCCGTTTGAGAGATATCGTTGGAGAAAAAATGGTAAAAAACGATTTTTTTCGAAAACAACGGCATACAAAAGTATTTTCGAGCTCGATGAGAAATGTATTCACAACAATATTTTGGAGCTCAAGGAGCTTAATAACAGCGGGAAGTTGTAGGGCTGGTCCGCAAGGTCAACCGATAGACTGATTTTTTTTTATCGTGATATGTGAAGTTTTTCAAGTCGTGAAGGTTAATTTGTGAGCGAAAACAATGGTTGCCGTATTTAAATTAGTTTGGTTGCTATAACAAAGTGAGTACTTGTAGGTTTGGCTTGTAAGTTAAGTAAGGTAGATGGCTACTCATCAGCCTCGTGGCGTAGTGGTACTAGATTCGAATCCTTCTTAGGGCTAATGCAAAATAGTTATTTAAGAAGCGTAGGAAGGTTGTTAAACTTTTAAGTTTAAGCGTGTGAGTAATAATTTTGACCAAAATATACATAAGCCACATCCCATCACCAAAAAAAATCATATAAAATAGAATAAACCAAAAGCCTCGAAAAAAAAAAAAAAATCTGTCTATCGGTTGACCCTGCGGGCCAGCCCTAAAACTTCCTGCTGTTTTTAAGCTCCTTGAGATCGTAAACATTGTTGTGAATACATTTCCGAGCTCTTCGAGCTCAAAAATACGTTTGTATTCCATTGTTTTCGAATAAACCGTTTTTTACCAATTCTTTCCCCACGATATCCCTCGAACGAATTAACCGATTAAGACGGTTGCGGTAGCAATCGAAAGCTTTTATCGAGTTCTAGAGCTGATTAGATTTTTGAATTGATCGATTCGATAGTTTCCGAAATATTCACGAAAAACGAAAAAAAACGATTTTTTTTCATTCTTTCGTTGACGATATCTCGCGAGCGGATTTTCCGATTAAGACGGTTGAGGTGGCAATCGGCGCGTTTTATTGAGGTCTAGAGCTGATAAAATTTTGGGAATGACTGGTTTAGTCGTTTCGACGATATTTGCAAAAAACCGTTTTCTACTGTTTCTTTCGTCGACGATTTCTATTGAACGGATTATCTGATTAAGACGTTCTTGGTGGCAATCGAAAGCTTTTATCGAGTTCGAGAGCTGATTAGATTTTGGAATTGATCGATCCAACAGTTTTTACAATATAAAAAAAAAACGAAAAAAAAAATTTTCACACACACACACACACACACACACACACACACACACACACACACACACACACACACACGAACACACACACACACACACACACACACACACACACACACGAACACACACACACACACACACACACACACACACACACACACACACACACACACACACACACACACACACACACACACACACACACACACACACACACACACACACACACACACACACACACACACACACACACACACACACACACACACACAGGATATTTAAAAAACAATTTTAATAAGAAAGAAAGGCCATTTGGCAGCTGGAATGGAAGTAGATTTCTTCTTATTTAATCATTTATTTTGCTATATGACAATTTACAAACATATAATCCCTTACATCCCAGAGAGGAAACTACGACGGGCCTAGGCTTGGTTCAACTATGTAGAACTCCTGAACAAGCTTGGAAGCCAGCCTTGTTCCAGTCTTGGTTGAAGTCTGGAATGATAGCACCGTGCCAAGCCTGGTTGATACCCTTGACCCATACTTGGTTGCCAGACCTGGCCCATGCATCGACAAAGCAATTAAATTTAATTTAAAAAAAAATTTATTATCATTATTTACCCAATAGAGTTTGTAATCATTAACGTTTAAACTATTTAAGTGAGGTGAATGACGTGAAAAAAACTTGTAGCTACTCGACGAACCTAGTAATATTGAACTGAAACTTTTATAAGATCTACTTATTCATTTTACTACGACCACTCGGTTATATGAAATATAAAAAGCAATTTCATTAATATTTTCGATTCAGAAAAAAAAAATAATGATTTCGTATTATTTTTATCATAATTACATAATTTAAAAATATTAAATTTATTAAATTTAATTGATTATTGATCGAGAACCCAGTTGAATTATTTTGCTCTACCACTATTATTAAAAATAACATTTATTTTATAAATTTACTTATAAAAATTAATTTAATTAAGAAATAACTCATGAATTTTTCCAAGCATAATTATAATATTACGGTTGTTGATTGCAAATAATAACAAATTAAAATATGTTTTAATTATTAGTGGTAAATAATTTTAATCAGAATGTTGAAATATTTAATAATTAAAACTTATTTTAATTCAAAAATAAATAATTATTAATTTAAAAAACCATAATAATGAGGTAATTGAATAATTAATAACAAACGTGGGTTAACCAATTCTGGCCCAAGGATGGGGAACTACAGGTATAGCCGAACTTGGATAATCCTACCTCGGCCCAAATCTGGCTTGCCATTGAATGATCAAGGCAGGGGAACCTAGTCTTGGCTTAAATTCTGGTAATCATTGGTTCGGCCAAGGCTGGGTTACCCAGTCCTCGCCCAGGCTTGGGTAATGATTGGAATAACCAGGATTGAGTAACCATTCTCGACCTAAGCATGGGCCAATATAGACGTGGCAAAGCTAGGTCCCCCAGTGCTAAGCCAATGAGGGCCCCTTCGTTCAACTCTGGCAGCTCCTGCATGGGTTACTTGACGGCTTATAAAATTTTATATCTTTCTTCGATGAGTGACGAATTATTAGTTTTAATTCAATTAATAATACTTTTACTTAATCTTTCAAGAATCATTCCTGTAGGATAGGATATAAACTGGATAAGAGGTAATATATGTCGTCAAAGGATTAACAGTTACAATGATAGTTTATTGCCCATTATAACAATATTTAATTACTTATAATTGACGTTGTTCGCAAAATACAATAAAAAGATTGTCTTGGTGGACGCTTGATATTGTGCAGCTATGACCACGTGGCACAACGTGGTTTTAGTACACTGAATTTATTAACTTAAGTATACTATTATTGCGAGTATATCGCCGATTACGTATAATGATAATTAAATAAATCTAGAATTTATTTTAAAGACATAGTGCATCTGAAATCAAACTATAATGCAAGTGAATGAAGTAAATTTCCCGAATTATAAATGATCGCAAGTGAATTGCTAGTATACTACGATAGTATATAAATTATGCGTCTTATTACTAATTGATTCAGGATCGAACTGCTGGCTCGATAATTAAGGGCATAGGACGCCTGCGGGCTCTGTCCCCACTTCACCTTTACAGACATGCGTCAACTTGAAAATTAGTCATGTGACCACGGCACTATGATTTGTGTAGTTTCAGGCAGCAACGAGACGGGGAAAAATGGAAATCGCAAGGCTGAGAACGACGAAGACGAATCACATTGTCTCAATATAGGGAAGGGTCGGGAAAAATGGAGTAGCGTAGGCAAAGCGAGATACCCCCGAAATTTTATAGAAAACAATTTTTTTTTTCCTAAATGCTTTTCAAACATTCCAAAATGACTTTTGTAAATATAATTGAGCACTATTTTGATTTTTTTTTTGTTAAACTTTTCCAAAAATCGCGTGTTAGTCGAAAAATGTTGATGGCTTTTGTTTTATGATAAAAACTATTAAAATTTTTTTTTCTTTCTTTGTATCAAATAATCATGTAAAGTATCATTTTTCTACATGTAAATTACTAACAAAATAATGAAATTTAGTCAAATTCATTTAAATTCAAGAAATTATTTTTTTCTATTTTTTTCAGGGGGTACCCTATTTTGCCCGCAAAAATGAAAATTTTTTGTTTCAACGGAAACCGAAAATTTTTTCTATTTACTTTGATTATCATTACTCTATAAACATGAATTAGTGAAATAAGTTAATATTCACTCATTCAAAGAGCAAATCGTACCACTAATTCCAAAAAGTATATATTTACCTTAAAAATAAAACCAAAAGAACTATTGTATAAATGCGTAAATGGGAGATTCTGGATCTGATCTCATGAGTAATAATTGATTTGAAAAATTTTTAACTTTCAGAATGATGTGTGTGTGTGTGTGTGTAAACTCTGTAACTTTTTAACTAACGAATCGATTTGGATGGTTAAGGTGGCAATCGAAAAAGCTTGTTGGCCATCAACTTTCTTAAAAATTTCAGATCATTTTATCATGTAGAATCGAAAATATTGGCGAATTAAAAAAAAAAAAGAAATATTTTTTTGAGTTTTTTAGTAATTACTCAGAAACGACTTGAACAATCGACTTCAAAATCTAATCAGCTCTAGAATTTGATAAAACTCGTCGATTGCCGTCTAGCCATCTCAATCGGTTAATTTGTTCGAGAGATATCGCGGGAGAAAGAAATGCTAAAAAACAGTTATTTGCGAATATCTTTGAAACGACTCAACAAAACAATTCTAAAATTTGATCAGCTCTAGAACTCAATAAAATGCGTCAATTGCCGCCTCAACCAAAACAATCGGTTAATTCGTTCGCGAGATATCGTGGGGGAAGTAAATGCTAAAAAACGGTTTTTTTCGAAAACAACGGCATACGAAGGTATTTTCAAGCAACAAATGTCATGAAATTGGACACAAGACTATTGACTGCCCAACAAGGAGACAATATTCACACTCAAGTAACGCAAGTACAAGTTCTTCCATAAATGATTCATTTCTCGTAACTCCAAGCGAATCTATGGCTCTACGAGCGGAATCTGTGTCTGAGCGGTCTAGGTGGTGCCTCGACAGCGGTTATACCTCGCATTTATGTCACGATGAAGATAGTCTTTTGACGTGGGGTAAAACTGAACAAGGATGCCTTAACCTGGCAAGCAGTGCTTCAACTGCAGTAACAGCGGCGGGAACAGTAAGGCTCCAGGCCAAGGTTGGAGCCCAAAACAGGTCAGTAGAGCTTGAAATAGCTTTGTTCGTTCCTGATCTCCGTATGAATTTAATTTCAGTGTCCAAGATCAGAGATAAAGATTGCGAAGTAACTTTTGGGAAGACTTAAGCCCTAGTACGAGACAAGATTGGGAGTATCCGACTAGTGGCTGACAGAGTAGGAGATTTATATTATTTACACGTCTTTGAAGTTTGCTGGGAATTCTTCTTCAAATGAACCCATCAATTCTAACATTCAAATTTGGCATGAGCGCCTAGGTCATCTTAATGTCAATGACCTTCTAGTCATGGTGGAGATGCAAAGCAGTATCAGGCATTAAGTTTCAAGGGAGTGAGATGCTATCTCCTTGTGTTATATGAATCAAAGGCAATCTAGCAACTCAACCATTTCCCAAAAGATGTTCTAGGAGTGGTGAATTGTTGGCCATTGTACATTCTGACATATGTGGGCCAATGAGAACGGAGTCGAATGGACGCGGCAAATACTTCGTCACTTTCATAGACGATTACTCACGTTGGAATGAGGTATATATTCTAAAAAAACGAAGTGATGTGTTTCAAGCATTCCAGACATTCAAAAACCTAGCTGAGAATCAAACCGGTGGTCGGATCAAGGCCTTGCAAACCGACAATGGAACCGAATATTGTTCCAAAGAATTCAGTGTTAATCTAAATACCCATGGGATAAAGAGAAGATTTTCTGCTCCTTACACACCTCAGCAGAACGGTGTGCCTGAGAGGAAAAACCGCACGCTGGTGGATATGACGAGGTGCATGATCTTGCAGTCTGGCTTGCCATCCTCATTTTGGGCTGAGGCTATATGTGCATCAAATTACCTTCGAAATCGCTGTCCGTCACGAACTCTCGATGGAAGAACACCACACGAGTTATGGACCGGTAAGCTACCTAATCTTAAACACCTACAAATATTTGGATCACGAGCCTTTGTACTGAATAAGGAGCAGAATAAGGATAAATTTGAATTTTGATCAGATGAGGGAGTATTCGTGGGTTACTCAGATGAATCGAAGGCCTATCGAATCTGGATGGCAAAGAGCAGATAAATTACCATCACCAGAGATGTAAAATTCCTAAGGTCGGCCATGAAGGTGAAAGAGGGTGAAGATATTATCGTGAGTTCAACCAAGAGTGGAACCACAAAGTTACTCAACTGCGACTCTATGATCAATGGAGATACTGAAGTGCTGGATAATCAGTCATCAGAATCTGACGACGACGATAAAATGGTATATGGTGAGACAAACAGTGACATGTACAAAAGAGGGAGAAGTAGACCTAGACTCGCAAAAACTGATAAACGTGATCGTCCTTCCAAAGTATACTCTCAAGCACGATGTACAAGCACCCAAAACCAATCTCTAACGGATGATCAAGAAAAGGATCGAGTTGGACTACCAGAAATTGTGGTTTTTAACGACCTTGAAGACGAAGTATTTGAGCCCTGTATATCAAGTCCCACTGAGTTAGATAATAATTTAAATGTCAACGCAGCTGGTTATGCCTTCAATGCTGCAATCAGTATTAGAGAAGCACTGAGCAGTTCACACATCAGCGAGTGGGAGGATGCTATATCATCAGAAGTTCATAGCTTGCTTAAAAATCAGGTGTTGACTTCGTTGGAACTTTTGCTCCAGTCGCCCGGCTTGAGTCCATCCGGCTTGTTCTTGCCCTCGCAGCGCAGTATGACCTGACAATTCATCAGATTGACATAGCAACTGCATACTTGAATGGGAACCTAAACGAGGAAATATATATGAAGTTGCTCCCAAGATTTAAAGAGAAGCTAGAAAATATCCTTCAAAATAAATCACGGAATGGGCCAATTGCTAAGATGGCAAAGTCTATGATTAATGAACTTAATCGAGGTAACAAGGTATGTCGATTAAAACGGGCCTTGTATGGCTTAAAGCAGGCGGGTCGTCAGTGGAATGAGAAATTTGATGCTAAATTACGTCAACTGGGTCTGAAGCCTACGAATGCTGATTCATATGTCTATGTTGTCTGGAAGGAGGGGAAGATACTCATATTATCTGTCTATGTGGATGAGGTCTTGATAGCATCGCAAAATCTGACATGGATAAATCAAATAAAGTCAGAACTTAACAAGCAATTTGAGGTAAAAGACCTAGGAAAGACTAAATATTGCCTTGGTATTGAAATCCATCAAAACGATAAAGGTGTCACGATTCGTCAAAAAGGATATCAGTGTGAATTATTGAACAAATACGGTATGAGTGAAGCAAATCCGTTGAATGTACTTTTATTAATTCAACCTGGAACAAGACTGACCAAGGACGACAATGAAGGTTGAACTAAGTTCCCGTATCGTGAACTTGTTGGCGGGCTGATGTATGCTGCTGTTGGTACCCGACCTGACATTTCTCATGTTGTCAGTGTACTCGCCCAATTTAATAGCTGTTATACTGACGTCCATTGGGGCGCAGCTAAGCGTGTCTTACGTTGCCTCCAAGAAACTATTGATTACGGGCTGCGATATTTCAAATCTGTGGATGGTATTACGGGGTTTGTTGACTCGGATTGGGGAAGGTGCATCCTGAATCGCACATCCTATACTGGATATGCTTTTATGTTATCGAATGCTGTAATAAGCTGAAAATCTCAGAAGCATAAGTCTGTGGCATTGTCCTCCACAGAAGCTGAGTATATGAATATTGCTGAATCTATTAAGGGGGATAGCCACTGTGAAGATCGAAAAAATAGGTGATTTTTGGGAATTTTTTTGACTGGAATAATAAAGGAATTTGGGGATCGGATTTTTTTTTGTTTTCTAAAGTATACATTGAAGATAATTCTCCTAAATTTTCATTAAAAAATATCATGTTGTTACAAAGTTATAAGCATTTTTGTGGAGAAACAAAAAAATTTCCCCCACCACGGTGTCATCTCTAACTCAAAAACGGATTATCAGAAACGAAAAAACCAAATGGCGTTGTAATCTGTATGCATGTGGTTATCGTTGCACATAGGGGGTTTTGAAAATTTGGATTTGAAAAAAAATGACGACATATTAAAAATTTTTTCGTTATTTTTTCTCATTTTTTTGGATTCAAACAGCCCTAAAAAATCTTAAAAATCAAAATTTTCAAAATCCCCTACGTGCAACTTTAGCTACTGAATAGACGAATACGGCAAAACAAAAAAGTTGCGAATCGGTTCATATTTATGCAAATTACAGATGCCACCAGTTCAAAAAAAGTAGTTTCGAGAAAGATGCGTTTGAAGTTTTTAGTTGATGTAACAGTCAGTTGACGTGCTGTCACAAAAATGACTATAACTTGAAAAATATCCGGAATTTTCATATAAAACTTTAGATACATATTTTTGAACATATACACTTTAATTTAATAAAAAAAAAAAAAATTTTTTTTTTTAAATTTCACAGTGGCTATCCCCCTTAAAGAAGCAGATCATCTAAGGAGTTTCGTCCAAGAGCTTGGTTTGTCGGAATTAGAGACTATAACTGTATACAACGATAACCGTGGCGCCAAGCTTTTAGCTGAGAACCCTATCTTCTACCACCGAACAAAGCATATAGATATTCGTTATCATTTTATACGAAATTTATTATCCAAAGGGAAGATCATCCTTGACCATGTCTCGACTGAAAAAATGCCTGCTGATGTCCTCACTAAGGCATTGCCAACTTCGAAGCATCATTATTGTTTATCAAGGATGGGGTTTATCAAGAGTTTGAAGTACGCCTCATTGAGGTGGCGTGTTGAAAATATAGATGTCTATTTATCCTATTCAATTTACGTACTCCGATAATTACAAATCGCTTTTCTCACAATACCGATAATACACACTTTTTATATCCATTCGTCTATCTTCTATACTTGAGCACACTTACTGTATTTTTGGTGATAAATAAATCTAACAACATCGTGTATTTAATCATCTTGTTAACTATTTTGTGATTACTCCGAATCCTGTCTATTCCCTCATCCAACAATAATATTCAACGAATTAAAAGAAAAAGTAAAATTTAACAAAATTCTAAACATAAAAATAACTCCACGTTTAGCAAACTTGTAATTAACTGCTTGTAGACTTACATCGATGATCTTTTAAAATGCGAAGGACATCCTGAGCGTGGACTGCGACGTACTTGATTGACCCTTTGACAAGACCATTGGCGACGACTCGACATTATGGCATTGACTTTTATTACACAGATTCGAAATGCAATTTATTAACTGACTAGATTTTTATAACAAATAAACTGACTAGACTTTATCAATAAATAAACGGACTTGACAATAATTAGCGGACTTTACAATAAACTGACTAGACTTGACTAGTACAAAGAGTACAGTAGAATTAGGTACTTGGTGAGCTGGAGAGTATAGGGTAAGGACCTCGCTAGGCGTCCTCAACCCTTCTCTACACCTCCCAGCTGAGTGTGTACTAAGTGAGAACTAAGTCACTAAGTGTGTCAATTGACAATTGTTCGCCCTTATATATCCTTAAGTCCTAGGAGGGGTCATCCACGAGGGGTGACCTCTTCTGAACTGCAGCAAATTCTAGATAATTTAGTTAAATAGGCTCTGAGAAATTCATGAAATACAAAAAAAAAAAAAATTTTTTTTTCGTTTTTCTCGATTATTTTAGACACTATCAAGTCGATCGATTCAAAAATCTGAACAGCTCTAGAACTTTATAATCGCTTCCGATTGCTTCCAGCAACATCTTAAACGGATAATCCGTTCAAGAAATATTGTCGACGAAAGAAAGAATAAAAAAAAATCGTTTTTTTTTTATTTCATTCGAATATTTTGGAAACTAGTTAATTGATCGGGGCTGGCAATAGTCTATCGAACAAGGTATTTGCTTACCAAAGTGTTGGACCAGGTTCGATTCCGGCATGCACCAATGAATTTTATGTTCACAATACTATTTATGTGCATTACATTAGCAGCTCCCTGGTGGTGGAATACCGACAATTTTTCGACCGAATTGAAGTGGCGCCGACTTCATTACAAAATGATAGCGACACACAAAAACTCAATCGAATCTGCAGGGCTCTGCTGCTTCTATGACTAGGCTAGCGGGTGGGGCTTCTTATCAAAGAAGAACACCTGTATTGGCCGAGCATTGGTGGCAGCAGAGGCCCATAAACATTCGCAGAACCTCTAGTTTTGGTGTAAGCCAATGTGTCAAAGCAGTGATAGAGGGGGTCCTCCACCACCAACGTTGCCCTTAGATAACAGGCATCCTCCATTGTATAAGTGCCTTATCCTACACAGTGGGCTCCGAAGGACGAATCATAACAACACCCACATTAACTTCTTAGGAGACATAATTTCGGATGACAAGGCCCCCCGATGACAAGGACACGACATATGATGGCCGCGGTAGCTGAAGGCTAGGACTCATAGTGACGGGAAAACGACGGTAGGCTTAGCTAACGCCAGGTCCCGGTTCTTCCTGAACTAGTAGGGACTGCTGACAGCGGCCGTGTCCCGTGACGTGTTTCTTTGGACTCGGGGCGAGGAATCACCGAAATGAAAAATTTTTTTCCTCAACTTATAAACTCCCAAACAGTAGTATCTACAGTAGTCAAATTATAAATAGTTGTCGGAAGGACAGTGGGCTTAGCAAGTTCGTTGTTAGGTGGACTGGCAATAAAGCAAGACCTAATAACAATGATCACCAGGACCGCGATCCTCTCTGATAACTATAAAACTGTCCTCAATGGGCCCGGGTACAATGGCTAACACAAGCTGAGTACCCGGTTAAACCAACTAAATTCAATTCAATTCAAGTTAATTGATCTATTTGAAAATCTAATCAGCTCTAAAGCTCTTTAAGCTGCATCTAATGCTGCCTCAACCATCGAACCTGGATTAATTGTTCAAGAGATTTCGTTGTCAAAATAATTTAGAAAAAGTGATTTTTTCCAATAAATTCAAATCGCAAAACCGATTGATTGAAAATACATTTTAGCGTTAGAGGGTGAATAATTGCTTCCAACGCCCCACCAAAACTGAAAAACCGTTGATTAGTTCATTCGGCGATGAAAAATTCAAAAAATAATAATTTTGTTTTTTTAATTTTGATTGTTTTCTAGTGTATAGCCGTAATTACGGTCTTTTATACTTTTTGCCTTTACATCGCAACTGCTTTACTTTTTCCTGCTTTTCATTGTGCGGCTGTGGCCCGACTTGTGCTTATACTGTACTGTTCCATTACGGTGATACCCTAACCCCCACCTTGGCTGTGTGAGTATAGGGGCAAGGGAAACCACAGAGAAAACCATTGCCAGTACAGTTCGGTTTGGGTGAGGCTCTAGTGATCGATAAAATTCCCATTTTACCGTTCACTAGATCCTTATCCCGCGCCTAACGGTGAGAGACCTCCGATCGATCTCAACGCGTGGCTAAGTGGTCACCCAACCAAGTAGCAATCATGCTCGATGCTGCTTAACTTGGGTGATCGCCCGAGCCACTCGAGAACCGATCGGCTGCCTCTGTCCCCTTTTTAAAAAATAATAATTGACTTCAATTTTCCCGGATACCGCATTATTCGATTCATCATATGTTCTAAAACTTAATTTGGCTTTTTGTTTTCATAGTCTTTGATGATAGCTACGTAATTTATTGCAATCAGTTCGTTAGCTTAGATAATATTACCAACGAAATTTTTGAAAAATCATTGCTTTCAGCCTTTTTTCGGACGTTTCATATTCTAACTTGCTGATTTCATTCGAATTTCACGTAACTCTTATCTTGATCAGTTCTATTAATTCCTGTTTTAAAACATTAAATTTATCGAGCATAATCGTAAGCCAAACGTTAAAAAACGATTCTCAATAATTAGTTTCAATATCTTGAAATCTCGAAGATTAATACAAAATCTGACTTTTAAAAAGGACTTGAAGGTATTGTCGAGCTCTAGGAGCTCTAACATATATTGGCAACAATGTTTTCGAGCTTCTTGAACTCGATAACAGCGGTAAGCTTCAGGGCTGGCAGGCAGAGTCAACTGGTTTCTAGATTGTTTTTAGGTAGATTTCTTTAGAAATCGGACTATTGCAATGGGTCTCATGATCGAATTATCAAAGAATTGTGCCACCATATTTTTTTTTTTACCTAGTAGAGTCAAAAAATACCATCCACTCAAAAGTTTATATATGTATGCATGTATTAGGGTGCTCCGTTTGAAACGAAGATTTTTTAACTTCCCGCTAAGAAAATTGAAAATTTTCAAAAATTCGGGAAGTTATTGGTTTTGGTCCGATTTGCGAAAACCGAATTTCTATCAGATTTTGACGTTTTAAGGTTCTAGGAAGCTATCCTGACTAATTTCACAATGATGTCCGAGTGTATGTATGTGTGTACGTACGTATGTATGTATGTAAATATTCATAACTCTTGAACGGATGAACCGATTTTAATCTTTGAGGTGTCATTCGACGCGGCTTGTTAATATCTTGAAGCTGTGAGAAATTGAGCTTGATCGGTAGGGCTCGTTCAGAGATATTCCAAAAATAAAATTTTTTCAAAAATGTTTATTTTGGATAACTTTTAATTTGCTCGATGGATTGATTCCAAAATCTAATCAGCTCTAAAACTTTATAAGCCGCGACGAATGCCACCTCAACCATCAAAATCGGTTCATTCGTTTAAGAGAAACCGTTGACGAAAGAATTCAAAAAAAATTTTTTTTTTTAGTTTTTTTGAAATTTCTCAAAAACGGCTTGATAAATCAATTTCATGGGAGTTAAATTGAGACGAATAATTTGGGAAAGATAATATTTTTAATTGCCGTATTATCTCATCAAATAAAATTAATATCAACTAATGTAAGCAAAAATTTAGCATGAAAATAATGTACACACTGTTATATATTTATTTAGAGTTGTCAAAGGAGTGTTAGCTTTTAAATTACGATGAGTATATACATATAATTAATTTATGTTAACACATATGATATACACATGCAAATATATACCAATAAATATATAAATGTACACATGTATACATGGAATTTAATGTATAAATATGCGTGCTGAGTCTGTTAAATCATAATTAAATAATACTTTATGGTGATTTTAATAAACAAATAGTAAATTGAAAATAATAAATGTTCGTAAGTTTATAAGCAGGTTATAAAATTTGCATATTGTATTATATATATATATATATATATATATATATATATATATATATATATATATATATATATATATATATATATATATATACATATAGTATTAATATTTTAGTTTTTATATTTTTCTGGTAAAAAGAATAGTAAATAAATAAAAAAAAAGTATCCATGTTTATATACATACTTAGAGTTTAATTTAAGTAAAGTACAGAAATGATGATTATTTTTACAAGCTCTCAGGCATGGTAAAGCTTGACATTGCTAGCGCGTCGCAACTCTACTCCCATGAGCGTATTATTTAGCACGTCTGAAAGGTAGTGAGTACGCAACACACCGGTCGTTGTGGTTTGCTCGAATTCATTTTACGCGTTATAATCTTTAATTAAGCCGAGTTTTCTGTAGCGTACAGTATTGTAGGGTTCGTTAGACGATGAAAATGTAGTGGATCCTGAGGGGTCGACGTGCATGAAGCGTTTGTCGTTTTGTAAAAGCATTTTAAGCGGGTAAAAAAAACAACGGCTATATATGGGGACGGAGATTCAGGTACTTCTCATACTGTCCTCTTTATACTACTATAGCGATAGTAGTAGTATTATTACTACTTGTAGCAGTAGTAGTAGTAGTAGTAGTAGTAGTAGTAGTAGTAGTAGTAGTAGTGGTAGTAGTAATAGTAGTAGTAGTAATAGTCTGAGCATTTCAAGTTCTTGTTGTAGTAATTGTAATTTTACTATTAGTAGTAGAAGGAGGATATGCAAGTTCGCGCGTGTCGTTAAAAATTACGAGCCACGAAATCCAGACTAGTACCTACTGAAGCTCATTTACTTTTCTACTTCTTTACATTTATTTTTGTACTTATTCCAAGGGTGCGTATGTGTGTGTGTGTGTGTGTGTGTGTGTGTGTGTGTGTGTGTGTGTGTGTGTGTGTGTGTGTGTGTGTGTGTGTGTGTGTGTGTGTGTGTGTGTGTGTGTGTGTGTGTGTGTGTGTGTGTGTGTGTGTGTGTGTGTCATTATCACATCATTATAAAATATATTAAATATAACAAGAATTGTATATATGAAAAAGAATCTATTATAACTTATTGATAATCAAAAAATTTAATTGCATTATTATTTGCATACTAATTCATATTGATGAGCTGATTAAGTTTTTAACGACAAGTGTCAAATGAAGTCTCATTAATGATTATACTTATATTATTTCAACGAAAAAAAAAATAGTGACTATTTATTATTAAAAAATATTTATATTTAAAAAAAAAGGCCATTCGGCAGTCGAAATGGAAGGTAGATTTTCCAATTAATCTATATAAAAAGTTTCATACATACATATCTTGTGATTCATGTTAGTGTATAGTCATGATATAAAATTAGGCTTGTTTTCTAAGAGTGAGGGTAAAAAAAAGACAACGACTATTTTCGAGAGAGAACTTCAGATAGTTGATTTGACAAAACATTATATAGGTAATGTACCAATCTAACCTTCACGTAAACAAAGTATATAGAAAATTTACTTAATATGACCATAATTATAATCGCTATTACAATGGTAAGACCAGTTATAATTATAGGACGTACAGGTACGTTTGAAACAACATAAGTGATAAAAGAAATCCTTTTAAAATATAAAATAGCTGTGAAATTTACAGGTTATTTTCTTCACAATAAAATACAACTGACAAAATTGAATTATAATGGAAAATGCTTAAGTTATGTGGAATAAGAAACCATATTCCCAACATTTTTAGATTTCATTAAAAATTTCAAGGCTATCAAATTATTGGAAGAAATTGTCAAAACGTAAAGCTTAAGGTCATAAATTAAAGATTATTAGACAATCTTTCAGATACTTTTTACGGAAATTGTCTACGAATGTTAGTTTTGAAGTTATATAAACTTTAGCAGTGATTAAAAACTGATTTTTACGAAAAATCATGAAAATTTCAAACAGCCATAATTTTAAAACTATTCGAACGATTCAGGGCATCTTTGAACTTGATCAAGGTAATCGCCTATAGAATAAGTGTAAAAAATTTCATTAAGATCCGATAAGAACTGTGGGTGCTATCGTAATGACAAGACCAGTGATAATCATAGGGATGAGAGGTACATTCGATACATCATAAATAATAAAAGAAATACTTTTAAAATATAAAATAGCAGTGAAATTTACAAGTTATTTTGTGCACAATAAAATACAACTGACGAAACCGGATTATAATGGGACAAGCATAAGTTATGTGGATTGAAAACCATATTTTCAACATTTTGTGATTCCATTAAAATTTTCAAGGCTATCAAATTATTGGAAGAAATGGTCAAAATGTAAAGTTTAAGGTCATTAATTAAAGCTTATTAGTCAAGCTTTAAATTACTTTTTACAGAAAAAATACATTATTGTAAATGACTCTAAATACAACATATTGAGGAAATTTTATATTTTAAGCCAGATACTAGACAATCATAATCAGTATATCAAGGATAAAAAAAAAAAAAATCTAAGAAAAGATGGAAAAAAAAGAAGATAGCGTGTTCAATAAATGACATTACTTATATATGTGGATTTACTCGGTTACTTTTTGTTATTGAATTTTTATCTGATTAAATTATCGAACTTCGAACTGATTTCATCTTGCCTAGCAGATTTTAATCCCAAGTATTTTTCTTACTGTACTTGATTGGATATTTTATATATATTTTTTTTTATCGCCATCAGATTTTCATCAAATTTAAAATCTTCATAAAATCTATCTTTATAAATGAGATCGTATTTGATATTTAAAATTGCTGATAAGAATACTTTTAAGGTAAATTTTTTCATCGTTACTATATTTAGGGAATTCTGGTTTAATTTCATATCTAGACAACCGTTTCAAACCTATTAATATACATTAGGGTGGTTCATTTAGAAGGACTATTTTTCAGATAAACTGATTTTTAAATCACATTTGGTAATAAATAGTAGAAGTAATTCATTTATTGAAAATCATGAACTCTACGAGGTTAATAATAATAACATTTTTGTAAATTTATTTGTGTCATCGATGCATGGGCCAGATGTGGCAACGAAGCATGGGCCAAGGCTGACAACCAAACATGGGCCAGGTCTAGCAACCAGGACTGGCCCAGTGTTATCATTCCAGTCTTCTACCAAGGCTGGCTTACAAGCTTGGCCCAAGGTTCTGCATAGTTGGGCCAAGCCTGGGGCCGTCATATTTTCCTCTCTGGGCATCGGCCTCAATACTCGTCCTGAACCAGGATCGTTTTTACGTTCATCAAATCTTAATGATAATTAGAAGTCTCCACCACAAAATAAACGACAGATAATTACTGATTTGCATACAAAAAGAATGAATTACAATTTAACCAGATCAATTCAATTCAAGCGATACAATATTCACGCAATAATTACGAGAAAACGTGCACACACGTGCACGCCCCGTCGTCATCCAAGCCGGAATCATCGGTTTTTTCTCTTTCCGTTTTCTTCATCCTTCTAGGCGATAGCACTGCAGTCGACTCTCGAAGATCCGTAGATCAATAATCAATTGGATACACCGTTGACAGTCAGGTTTCAGGCTCGTATAACAGTCAACAAGCCCCTTGAACTGCTCCAAGTCACATCTGCATCAGCAGTACTGACTTTTCGTCGTCGATGTTGGAAGCGGTGATCCATACGTGGTTAAATGTGACTTTTTCACCCAGATCCGTGTTGTAAACGTCAACACAGTTTGCCAACTCCCTATCAAGGCCTTGGGATAAAGCACATGCCGACTCTCGGCTTCTTGCTTGCTCTCGTCCACAACGGCTCGTTTAAACTTGCTCGTCTCGCCTTCTTTCGTCATCAGTGTATTTCTCGTACATTTTGAAGACAGATCAAATACAAATAATGAATAAACATTGATACTTTTGCATACGTAACACTCAAACAGTTGGATTCGGACCTGGACGTCATTTTAATTCATTTCAATACCCGTAATATACGACATTTCAAAATATTTTCGACTTGTTGAGATGTACACAGTAAAAAACGAATCGTCAAAGTGTAAAAAAAGCGAGTGTTAAAATTCTGAGTGTTAAATTCTTAACACTTTTGAGTGTCAATTTAACACACCGTTTTGGGGCTGGCGCAGGGTTAACCGATAGACAGATTTTTTCTAATGGGAAATAGTGATGATGGTAAAATATTAAATTTTTTTTATTGATCGATTATTGAAGTAAAAAAAAGAATAAAAAAATTTTTATAATTATTAGCGTATCAAACTTATCAACTGATATCGTATTATTATTAATCCCTTTATAACATTTTTCTCCTTTCGTACATTATATAGCAGATGTCTTGCCGTCGTAAATAATTTACGCTTGCGTGATATTTACTGGGGATCGCTGTGATGTTGGTCACAACCGTATAATTTTAGCTTACTTCGTTCACTCTAAATCGTACGTTTTTGTATTTCATTTTTTTTTCTTAAAACTCAAATTATAATCCCCGGTTGACGTCATTACGTCCTAGTGATTTTCAATTTAATACACTTTTTAAGTCAACTACACCGTATGTATGTACACGTATATATCCGTATGTATACGTATATACTAAACATACGTATACACTATATATATATTAGGGTGGGCCAAAAAACGTGACTATTTTTTTTTCTTTAGTTACAGTGAAAATATTGTTTGAGATGATGAAAAAAAAATTCTATTAAAATTTGAGCTCTTAATATTAATATTACGAGGTGCCTATTTGCGATTCTCCATTTCCCATTTAAATAACATGGGAAAAAAAATTTTTCATTTTTTTAATTTTCTAGCTCGGCATTCGCACGTCATCTAAATTAGTCCATAGCATGTTCTTGTAGAGAATTTAACGCTCTACGAAAAAGGTCTCTTATCATTTTTTGATAAATCCATCCATTCGAAAGTTATCGGAGCTGAAAGTCAAATCTATAATAAATTTCCAGATCTTTTTACTTTTCCAGCAAAACTATCAGACTTATCAAAAAATGTCACAAAATCTTTTTTATAGACAATTTTATTTCCTACAAATTAGTTAGAATAAAGTTCATTCAAATTCCGCATTGTTTTTTAGTTATTTTCATTTTAATGCCAAGCTCGTAAAAATAATAGTCTTCTACTCTATTCTGAGAACTTAAGATTAAAATGAAAATAACTAAAAAACAATGCGGAATTTAAATGAACTTTATTCCAACTAATTTGTAGGAAATAAAATTGTCTATAAAAAAGTTCCTATGACATTTTTTGATAAGTCTGATAGTTTTGCTGGAAAAGTAAAAAGATCTGGAAATTTATTATATATTTGACTTCCAGCTCTGATAACTTTCGAATGGATGGATTTATCAAAAAATGATAAGAGACCTTTTTTGTAGAGCGTTAAATTCTCTACAAGAATATGCTATGGAATCATTTATATGACGTGCGAATGCCGAGCTAGAAAAATAAAAAAATAAAAAATTTTTTTTCCCATGTTATTTAAATGGGAAGTGGAGAATTGCAAATAGGCACCTCTTAATATTAATATTAAGAGCTCAAATTTTAATAGAATTTTTTTTTCATCATCTCAAACAATATTTTCACTGTAACTAAAGAAAAAAAAAATAGTCACTTTTTTTGGCCCACCCTAATATATATATATATATATATACACTTATCCAAAAAATTAAAGGAACAAAAAAATTTTATAAATTTTTTAGTGATTTTTGGAAGGCTGTATTTTCGTGAAAAATGATCGTATCGAAAAAACAAAAAAAGTAAATTGAAGTTCTAAATCTCTAGTTTAAAGATCTTTCGGCAAAATATTTTTTCGAGCCACGGTTTTTGCGGAATCATAAGAAAAAGGTCGAGACAAAATTTTTCGAAATTTCTTGGTTTTGTTTTTAAGGTCTACGGGGCCGGGAAAAATTTTTTCAAAAAAACGAATTCATGGCTCGCTTACGAAATTTATTCAGCTACAATTTACTTTTTTTTTGTTTCTCTGTACGTCAATTTGCTGCTGAGATATCAGCCTTCAAATGAAAAAGGATCCTTTTGTCTTTGATTATTGATATCTCAGCAAATAATGGCCGCACAGTAATTTAAAGGGCAGTTTAAGAATCTTGAATAAATTCCCTACAAGCTCCATTTTCGATTTAAAAAAAAAAAAATTTTTTTAATCCTTGATATCCGTTTGAAAAACCCTTAAAAAATGGCGATTTTCTGGTTTTTTAGTCGACTCATCGCTACTCTGGAAACATTGATAAAAAAAAATCATGTTGCTAGGTATTTTTACAGCTTAATGTACCCTCAAAAACCCTGGAAATTTTCAGATTGATCCATTGAACCGTTTGTCCGGTCCGATTGCTCAAAGTTTTACAAAACATTATAGGAACAAGTTTTGTTCCTTAATTTGTGTAATCGTTATCAAAATGAAAAAATCAATTTTTTTCGGATTTTCTTTTATTTTTGCGTTAGTTATTCAGTAAATGTAAGGTAAAGAGAAAAAAAAAAATTATTCCGAAAAACGAAAAAATAAAAAAAAAACACTGAATAATACGTAAAAGAAAAAAAGTAAAAAAATTATTGTTTTATCTCGTTTTTCGGAATACTTAGTTAAAGTTCATATATCTTTTTAAATATTGATTTTAGAGATTTGACTTATGGAAACTTTTTTGTAGAAGACTGAAATTCCTACAAAAAATGTCTCGTACTTTCTTTCCCAAAAGTCAACCGTTTACAAGTTAACAACAAAAAATCACTAATTTCGTAGGAAATTAGACTTTTAAGGCTTCCACGAGGGCTGTAGTTAAAGGTACTGCTAAGCACATACAGGTTTTTTCAAAGAGCATACAATTCTCTTCCAAGAAAACTTTGAACCGATAAGATACATGAATATGGGGCTGAGTTTTATTCGATAAAAAGAAAAGAATCAAAATTTGCATGCTTTTAGCATGAGAAAACTTCAACGACGTTGTTCCAGTTCTTAAAATTGTTATTAAGAGCTCAAAATTTCACTGAATTTTTATTTTTACATGTGGAACAAGATTTTTGATGGGGAACGAAAAAAAAAAAATCTTCGTTTCAAACGGAGCACCCTAATATATATATATTAGGGTGGCCCAAAAAAACCGACTAATTTTTTTTCGAGTCTCTAATGAAAATTTGTTAGTTTAAGATGTTTTAAGACGCCTCTCCAAAAATCAGCTCGATAAAAAATTTTTAAGAGGTCGCCCACGAATTTTGAAAATATCAAAAATGATTGGAATTCGGATTTATTGTTTCTGAATTTTTTCTTCCTCGTGGCAGCAATATTTTATATCGGTAAAATTATGACTATGCTCAAAATTTCAGCCCAATATTTAAATATTTAAACGGCGCTCAAGAATTTTGAATATTAACTGATAATATGTAACCAATACTTTGAATTAGTTTTGTATTTTTTTATAGTTGAATTATTCAAATCTTTTTTTTATATATAACTATAAATTAATACTATGAAATATGGCTGATAAGAATTCACGAGTAATCGTAAATACAGCCACGAATTTTCCTAAGCTACAAGTGACCAATAGACGAGCGGAGCAGACTACGATTCTTCAATAACAAAAGTTAAGCAGCATCGAGGTTGGACAATCGAAGAAAAAAAAAATTGAAACTTTTTTTTGTGTTCTAAATTTTTTTTTTTGACATTTTTTGGAAATTTTTTATTTTTTTTGTCATTTCCTTGCATTTGCTGAGTCATCAACGCAAAAATTTAAGAAAAGTCGAAAAAAAAAATTTTTTTCATTTTGATTATGATTACAAAATTAAAGGAACAAAACTTGCTCCTTTAATTGTTTAGCTAAATTTTGATCGATGATTCCCAAAAAACGGTTCGATAGATCATTTTAAAAATTTACAGGGGTCTTGGGGGTACATTAAGCTAAAAAAGTCCTTGGCAAAATTATTTTTTTTATCGATATTTGCAGAGTAGCGGTTGTTTTTCTAAAAAACCAAAAAAAGTCATTTTTTGTACTTACTTCTAATGGATGTTAAAAATAAAAAAAATTTTTTTTTTCAAAAAATGATGATAGGGGCTTGTAGGGAATTTATTCAAGTTTTCACCGTCGCCCTTTAACTTTCTGTGCGATCATTGGTACCTGAAATATCGATGATCAAAGCCAAAAAGATCATTTTCTGTATGTAGGCTGATATCTCTGCGACAAATCGTCCTACGAGGTTAATAAAAAATCAAATTGAAGTTGAATAAATTTGCTAAACGAACTATGCATTCGTTTAGTTGAAAGAATTTTTTCGCGGTCCGTAGGCTCTTCGGAAAAAAAAAAAAAGTTTAGAAATTTTTAGTCTCGCGGTATTTCTCATGTTTGCGCAATAACCAGAGCTTTTAAAAAATTTTGAAAAAAATGCGCCAAAACTAGAGATTTCAAGCTGTAAAATGCTTTTTCAAAATCTCGATACAATCATTTTTCACCAAGTTATAGCCTTCCAAAAATCACTAAAAAATTTATAAAATTTTTCTGCTCTTTTAATTTTTTGCATTAGTGTATAATTTATCAAATATACCTAGAATTGAATTAAGCCTACGATTTAATAGTCTCTGTTATGCCCACCGCTGTAATTTAAATTGATTATCTGGAATTTCTCTCTTTGGTAGCGATTTGGACGATGCGGACAACTACACTTATTCAAAAAATTAAAGAAACGAGAAAATTTTCTAAATTTTTAATGATTTTTGGGAGGCAGTATTTATGTGAAAAATGGTCGCACCGAAAAAATGAAAAAGCAAATTGAAGCTTGAAATCTCTAGTTTAAAGGTCTTTCATCAATATAATTTTTTGAGCCACGGTTATTGCGGAATCATCGGAAGTAGCTCAAGACAAAAATTTTCTAAATTTTTCGGTTTTGTTTTTTCGAGTCTACGGAGCCGGAAAATTAAAAAAAAAATCGGTCTATCGGTTAACCCTGCGGGCGAGCCCGAAAACTTCCCGCTGTTTCCGAGCTCGTTGAGCTCGAAAACATTATTGTGAATACATTTTCGAGCTCTTCGAGCTCGAAAATACTTTTGTATGCCATTGTTTTCTAAAAAAACATTTTTTAGCATTTCTTTCGACCACGATATCTCGCAAACGAATTAACCGATTTTGATGGTCGAGACGGCAATCGACGCGTTTTATTAAGTTCTAGAGCTGATTAGATTTTGAAATCAAATGATTCAATTTTTTTGTAGATATCCGAAAAAAAACGTTTTTCACTATTTTTTTAATCAACGATATCTCGTAAACGCATGGACCGATTAAGACGGTTGAAGCAGCAATCGACGTGTTATAACAAGTTTTAAAGCTGATCAAATTTTTAAATTGATTTATCCAGCCGTTTTTAAAAAAATTTCAAAAAAACCAAAAAAAAATTTTTTCTTGAATTCGTTCGTCAACGGTTTCTCTTGAACGAATGAACCGATTTTGATAGTTGAGTTGGAATTCGACGCGGCTTATAAAGTTTTAGAGCTGATTAGATTTTGTAATCAATCCATCGAGCAAATTAAACGTTATCCAAATAAAACATTTTTGAAAAAATTTTATTTTTGAAATATCTCCGAACGCACCCTACCGATTAAGCTCAAATTATTACAGCTTCAAGATATTAACAAGCCGCGTCGAATCACACCTCAACAATCAAAATCGGTTTATCCGTTCAAGAGTTTTGAATATTTACATACATACGTACGTACGTACGTACACACATACATACACTCGGACATGATCGTGAAATTAGTCAGAATAGCTTCCTATAACCTCAAAACGTAAAAATCTGAGAGAAATTCGGTTTTCGCAAATCGGACCGAATCCAATAACTTCCCGAATTTTTAAAAATTTTCAATTTTCTTAGCGGGAAGTTAAAAACCCAATTTGTGATTTGATAAGATAATTTATTCAGCTACAATTTGCTTTTATTTGTTTTCTTGTACGACGATTTGCTGCTGAGATGTCAGCCTTCAAATGGAAAAGGATCCTTTTGCCTCTGATTATTAATATCTCAGCAACTAATGGTCGCACAGTAATTCAGAGGGCCGTTTCACAAACTTGAATAAATTCCCCACGAGCTTCATTTTCCATTTTTTCAAAAAAAAAATTTTTTTCCATCCTTACTATCAATTTGAAAAACCTACAAATAATCGACATTTTATGGTTTTTTAGTCAATCAACCGCTACTTTAAGAATATTGATGAAAAGCTCAATGTTGCCAGGTGATTTTACAGCTTAATGTACCCCGAAAAATCATGGAAATTTTCAAATCGTTCTATTGAACCGTTTGTTCGGGCCAATTCGGCTTGTCACTTGAGTATTGGCTGAATCTTGCCCCAAGACTGACAAGCCCAGGCTTGCTAATTAAATGTCTGTTGAATCTTGGCCCAAGGCTGGCAAACCAAAGCTTGTCACTCATGTATTGGCTGAATCTTGGCCCTAAACTGGCAAATCAAGGCTTGTCACTTGAGTAGTGGCTGAACCTCGTCCCAAGACTGGCAAATCAAGGCTTGTCACTCGAGTAGGGGCTAAATTTTGGCCCAAGACTGGCGAACCGAGGCTCATCACTTATACGTTGGTCGGAGCAACCTTTGGAGGCCGAGCCTGGGTAGTCCAGTATTGTGCCAAGACCGGCCCCGTTGTCAATGTTTTTTTTTCTACAAGGGATACTCGGATTTTTTTAACTCCCGCTAAGAAAATCGACGATTTTCGAAAAATTCGGGAAGTTATTGTTTTCACCCCGATTTGCGAAATTCGAAATTTCATCAGATGTCGATGTTTTAAGGTTCTAGGAAGCTACTCTGACTATTTTCAGAATGACGTCTGAGTGTCTGTATGTATGTGTGTGTGTATGTATGTTTGTAAACTCTTTATAACTTTTTAACTAATGAACCGATTTGGATGGTTAGGGCGGCAATCGAAAGAGCTTGTTGGCCATCGACTTTTCTGAAAATTTTAGATCATTTGATCAAGTAGACTCGAAAATATTGGCGAATTACGAAAAAAAATTTTTTTTTCAGTTTTTTATTGATTTCACAGAAACGAGTCGAACAATCGACCTCAAAATTTAATCAGCACTAGAACTTTATAAAACGCGTCGATCGCTGCCTTAACCATCTCAATCGGTTAATTTGTTCGAGAGATATCGTTGAAGAAAGAAATGGTAAAAAACGGTTTCTTTCGAAAACCATGGCACACAAAAGTATTTATCTCGAAAATGTAGTCACGACAATGTTTTCGAGCTCAAGGAGCTCAAAAACAGCGATAAGTTCTGTGACTGGCCCGCAGGGTCAACCGATAGACAAATTTTTTTTTTCGTTTTCCAAAAAAATTTTTTTTTTTTCTACCTTACATTTACTGAGTAACTGACGCAAAAATTGAAAAAAATCGGAAAAAAATTAATTTTTTCACTTTGAAGATGATCACACAATTTGAGGAACAAAACTTGTTCCTTTAAATGTTTTGTAAAACTTTGAGCAATTAGCCTGGACAAACGGTTTAATGGATCGATTTGAAAATTTCCAGGGTTTTTGGGGGTATTTTAAGCTGTAAAATCACTTGGCAACATTAAGCTTTCCATTAATATTCTTAAAGTAGTGGTTGATCGACTAAAAACCAAAAAATGTCTATTTTTTGTAGGTTTTTCAAATTGATATTAAGGATGGAATACTTTTTTTTTTAAGAAATTGAAAATGAAGCTTGAGGTGAGTATATTCCAGTTTCTAAAACTGCCCTCTAAATTACTGTGCGACCATTAGTTGCTGAGATATCGATAATCAAAGACAAAAGGATCCTTTTTCATTTGAAGGCTGATATCTCAGCAGCAAATCGTCGTACAAAAAATGCAAATTGTAGCTGAATAAGTTTCCTAAATGAGCTATGAATTGGTTTTTTTGAAAAAAAATTTCCCGGCCCCGTAGACCAAAAAAAAAAAACCGAAAAATTTAGAAAATTTTTGTCTCGAGTTATTTCTTATGATTCCGCAAACACCACGGCTCAAAACATTATATTGCTGAAAGATCTTTAAATGAGAGATTTCAAGCTTCAATGTGCTTTTTTTTTTCGATACGACCATTTTTCACCGAACCACAGCCTTCCAAAAATCACTTAAAAATTTGTAAAATTTTCTTGTTCCTTTAATATTTTGGATAAGTTTATAAAGCATACGAGAAAGATTTTTTCTTCCTATATTTATTATTTATTGTGGTTTTTCGAAGATTGAAAATCCAAACGCCTTCGAGCTTAGTTATTAATCAATTAGTAGAGAGGAAATGTTAAAATGGTCTCTCACTTCCCTTTAGATAAGTCTTCCTTCTAGCACAGCAGGTTGTATCTCTCCAGAACTTTGCAGCTCACTCGACCCCTTCTTGAAGGAGTTGGTTGAATTGGTCTGGCTGGGATAGTAGGATAAAATCTTATGTGCTACTTTTGAATGTACTCACTAGGTTAAAATTATGATCTCTTGTCTTTTTATTTAACTTTTCAATCACAATATTTATTAATTGAACTGCACTTGTACACTATAACTGTTACAATGGATTGCATCGTATAAACGATGTAACTAAGAACAGAAATTCATAATGCGTCCTTATGTAGCCTTATGGCTTTTTATGCGCAGATTAACTCAACCTGAGATTGGACTACAACTTTACTTGATTTCGTGTCACTATTCAATCGAGCCGGACAGCATTTGACATGACTCGAGATCTAAAGATCTGATCAACAACTAAGGCCCTCAGCCGTGATGCTCAGGCTATTTACAAACTTTGATTGATATTTGATGTGAGTAAGCAAATTATTGTCATTGGTGGAAAATGACAAAAAGTTTTTAATGATTCGTCGGTCATTATTACGAAAATCCTCCCGCTACTTTCATACGCATAAATGATGGTAAGACTGAAGCTGTGTTTTCGCGTGCTTTTGTAAAAAGGAGTTTCGTAAATTTATTTATAAAGTATAATAAAATAAAAAAAATTAATTGAACATAACATCTCTTTTGATCACCCTAGATTGTAGTATTGCAATCGATTCGTTAGTTTGAGTAATATTATCGAAGAAATGTAAGAAAAATCATTGTTTTTTACACTTTTCTCGGATATTTTATATAATAACGCCTCGATCTGATTCAAAACTCATTGAACATTCTATTTAAATGGCATGCTTTGATTTTTGTCCGAATCCATCGATTTCATTAAGCAAAATCGTGAACAAAATTTTATTAGCAGCGTGTTGAAACTCGAAGAGCTCAAACATACAAGTATATTAAAAAATGCTTTCGAGCTCGTCGAGCTTGAATAGGTATTTCGATAAGAGTGTTTTCAAGCTCAAAGAGCTCGAAAACAGCGGGAAAGTTCTGGGCTGGCCTGCAGGGTCAGCCAGTTTTCAGATCTTTTTACAGTGTATGAGGTTATTTTGAATGTTTCAATAAATTTATGATCAATGAAAATATAGTCAATAAGTATTAAGTTGATAGAATATTACACTGTAAACAATTTTGGTGTAAAAGTGGCCCCTGAGAACTTTACACAGCCTTGTAGTCTGAAATAATGGTGAAAAAAATCCTCGGTGTAAATTATCCATCAGAGTAATTTTAACACCGTGTAATCTACTTTTTTTACACCATTCCATGTGACTTGTTAGAATTTTAATTAATGAGCAACACATGTTCATTGAACATTTTTAATTTCTTAATCAACAACTACATCAATTTTATTTAGATACTAAATAGCATTTTAGACATCTTAATATTTTTGTGATTATTTTTCTTAAGGCAAAATTATTAAAATTGCTTATGGCCCTGAATGAAGTTGCCAGTTTCCGGCTCTGTCGAGTAGATAAATAGTATACGTACCGTGGCCAGTAAAAAAGGAAAGCCTCAGATCACATGTTTGTCAACAATTACATGTGATTTGAGACTTTTCTGATTTTACTGGCTTATGTATGTAATATACTATTAATTAACACCACCTAAATTTAACACGATATTTGGTGTAATTTTCATACCAAAATTTTTGCACCAAGTCATTTACACTATACCAAGTCCAAGAATCTTATACATAAAATAAATAAAAATAAATAAATAAAATATAAAATAAACAATTTTATACATATGTATAAAAGTTATTATAAAATGAAATAATAAAGTATAATATTAAATTAAGGTAAAAGAATTAGTGATAAATCGATCTGAACTTTATATCCAGAGAAGAATACAGTACGCGACGATCACCACACTAGTGGTATGGTGACTGTAGCAGTTTTATAGTCGAGTGAGTTTCACGTTTGGATGATTCAACGGTCCACACTTCCAAGATGGCCACCAACTCATCCTGTTCTTCAGCTGAGTAGCGTTCACCACATACTCGTAAACTTTTGCCGTTAATCCAGATGGGTAACGTCACTCTCTACCAACTTTAGGACCTTGACATATAGAACACCTGGTTTTCTATGACAGTTCATCAACTCACATAATTATTTTTTAACTAATAATCGTTCAGTATATATTTTTTGTTTTCTTACACTGAGAGAAAAGTTCATAGTAGTGGTAAATATAAAGGGATGAGTATGAAAATATAGTAATCTCAACTAATGTTTATAGTCACTTGCACTATATCACAGTGCTCGAAACTATTTGAAAGTACTAGTATCAACTAAGCATAACTAACATGTTTTGTTTTATTATGCTAACTATATAACATGAGTCGTCAGAACTTGTGCTTTAGCAATAATAATAACGTTTTTATTGCTCCATCATAACCAGTAAAAACAGTAACAATAACTATTCAAGACTAATTATTATCAAATAGTTAATGCAACTATGCGGATATTGTTATTACCGTATTTAACTAAGCATAAATAGTGTTCTCAACCACTAATAGATATGTACATCAAATTATAATACCTGCTTGTAATGAACGATATGTCGATGACTAATAAAACAATAATTGAGTAATTTATGAAATTAATTAACAAACGCCAAAACTTTTAAAACATACAAGATCAGGTTAAAATAAGTATTTTTATTTAGTTTCATTATTTTTAAACTATTCTTACTTAAGCATGGAGTAATTTATTTATTGATATCGTTAGTGACACTGCAAAACCACATAACTAAAAATTTTAAAAATACGTAACTAAAAAAACAAGATATATATATGAGACATTCTACACTAAATCATCGGAAATCATTATTTATTTATCCGATTTTTTTATCCAATTATTGTATATTTAGCCAATTTTTAACTTCCTGCTAAGAAAATTGAATATTTTCAAAAATTCGGGAAGTTATTGGTTTCGGTTCGATTTTCGAAAATCGAATTTCTTTTAGATCTTAACGTTTTGAGGTTCCAGGAAGCTATTCTGACTAATTTCAAGATGATGTCCGAGTGTGAGTATGTGTGTATGTACGTACGTACGTATATAAATATCTGTAACTTTTGAACGAATGAACCAATTTCGATCGTCAAGGCGACATTCAACGCGAATTGTTAGTTTCTACAAGCTGTTAAAATTTGAGCTTGATCGATAGAATGAGTTCGGAGATATTCTAAAAATCAATTTTTTTCAAAAATGTTTTTTTGAATAACTTTATATGTGCTCGATGGATTGATTCCAGAATCTAATCAGCCGTAAAACTTCATAAGCCGCCTCGAATACTACCTTAACCATCTAAATCAGTTTATTCGTTCAAGAGAAACCGTTAACGAAAGAATTAACAAAAATTTTTTCTTTAGTTTTCTTGAAATTTCTCAAAAATGAATATATCAATAAATTTCAAAATCTGAGCAGCTTTAGAACTCAATAAAACGCGTCGATTGCCACCTTGATTGTTTCGATTGGATAATTCGTTCGAGAGATATCGATGATGAAAGAAATAGTAAAAAACGTTTTTTCTCAAAAACAACGACATACAAAAGTATTTTCGAGCTCGTCGAGCTCGAAAATGTATTCTCGTTCAGTCACGAGCTTAATCATTTTGAAAAGCTTCGTGCAATTCCGCTACCACCGGGAGCTGCTGAACTCGCTACTGACTTCAAAGTCAGAATAGTAACAGGTCACTTGCTACTTGGGCCCGACACATACAATTTCTCCCCCATGGCCGTGTCAAGTTGACATGAGAGTCTCGCTACCAGCCGGCCAATCAGAAAAATTGGCGGTAAACTACATTCTGTTGGCACGCTTTTAAGCCAATAGAAACGGCGAACCGTGCTTATTCCTAAAAAAGAGGACTTGTCTGACCCGAAAAACTACAAGCCTATCCCCTGGTTGAATGCGGTTTATAAAATTTTCACCAAAATCTTGAATAATCCCATTCTACAGGAGATAGATCCTGTATGGCAGCAGAGATACAAACAACGTGGCAGTAAAAGAGGCCTGTCAGGTTGCAAAGAGAATCTGTTAGTGGAACGTTGTATCATTCAAGACGCAATCTACTATCAGCGCAACCTGTCAATGGCCTGGATTGACTACCATAAAGCATTCGACTCAACAGCTCATGAGCTTATCCTCTTTTTGCTCAAATGCCTTGGGGTCAATCACGATACAGTGGGATGCAGTCAGAATGCTGCTCTGCGAGTACTTTATTACCATCTTACACAACAGCACGGTATCGATAAAACACCTGTGCTGCCTTATCTGCCAGGAAATATTCCGCAAGTTGTTGGGAATGACCGTTGCCGTATTTATTGGAACGTGCCATTCGCAACAACGCGGAAAATAGACCATCATAAACCTGATATTGTACTCTTCGATAAAACCACTCGTGACATTTATGTCATCGAGTTTTCAGCACCCGCTGAATATAACACCACGGTTAAAAAAGAGCATAAACACGAAATGTATCAGGATTTCCTGTTTGAATTTGGCAAACTTTATCCAGGCTACCGTGTCAAGCTTGTCGTCCTCATTGTTGGCGTCCTAGGAGGGATAAAACAGTCTTTCGTGTTTACACTGGCTAGAGTGCCAACTCATTCAGTGCAAGTTAAGTTTTTGGCATCGCGGATGCAGAAAGCTGTTATTCTCGGATCCCTCCGTTTCCTAAGGCAACGAAACTTGGCCTGCTGTGCATGCTGATCATCTTGTTGATAAAGCATCGCAGCAGTAACGATTCGGCGCTCAGGTGAGGCCCTCGGTAGACTCGGTGTGACGCTTTTTGGGGCCGACAATTCATCCTGGACAGTTCATCCCCGCGACAGTTCATACTTTCATAACTCACCCCCGACTACTTATTACTTAATTCTGATATTCTTAATAGAAATCAAGACATTTTTAATCAACTTTGATAAAAAAAAAAAAAAAAATATCACAAACGAAATTTAATAAAAAAAACAAAGGTCCTGGGGTCTAGAGCAATTTTTCACATTTATTTATGTGTGAGCTTTTTTTTTTAATTGCGCATATACAAAATTCGTGAAAAAAGGGCGCTATGTTTTACACCTTCTTATGTGTGGGTATATTTTTTTAATTGCACACACACAAAATTCGTGAAAAAAGGGCGCTATCTTTCACATTTTTTTGTGTGTGGGTATATTTCACACACGTACACAAAATATATGAAATAGTATCCATGGATATTATATTTTTTTTGATGATTTTATTTTATTTTTTCGTTTATTTAATTAATTATTTGCGTTTATCTTAACTTGATTATAATTTATATTAACTTGGGTATAAAATGATAGTAGAACCTCTATAACTCAAACTCTAAGGGAGAGGCAAAAAAAATCGAGTTATAGAGTTTTCGAAGTATTGAAGATTTCGAGTTAGGCAGCAGGAGCTGTCGAAATTGATGTGTATTGCAGTGAATCCTAACTACGTCTAAAGGTATGATAATTTTAATCACCAACAGAAAACCTGACGTCAGCTATAAATTCCATTACCATTTCGAAGAACTGGTAATCCTAATAAGATACTTACATACGGTAATAATTTTAAATTCGAGATAAAGAAGTCCAAGTGTATGTATTCGAGTTATGGAGGATAAAAATGTACAGAAATAGCTTGTAGAGACTCACTAATTATTTCGACTTATAGAGGGTAAAAATTTCGAACAACGAATGTTTTGGGGCTTGGAGAGAAGGGGATGAAACATTTCTTCGAGTTTAGGAGGTTTTCGACTTATCGATGTTCGACTTACAGAGTTTCTACTGTATATTATAGGGAGTCATTGTCGTGGTGATCAGTCCTCGCGGGGATAAACCGTCGGGGATGAATTGTTGCGGGGATGAATTGTCGCGGGGATGAATTGTCGGGGATGAATTGTCCTGGTCCCAAAACGCAGTGGACCATAGAGTCGGACTACCGAGGATAAGCCTCTGAGCATTTAACGAGAAAGAAATAATAATAATAATTATAATATTCAAAAAAGGGAATGCTTAAATGAAAAGAGAAGGTATAACTTTTTCTTTTTTTATTAATCAATTTTCTTCATACTCTCACGCATACTTATAAAAACATTTTTTTTTATAAGGAGAGATTATTAGAAAGCCAATGCAGTATAATAATCTAGTCAACAAGTGCCTTTTTGACAAAAACCTGTCCAAGACCACCGAAAATTATGGTTGAGGTCTCATTCGATTCCAAATGGCATTTAGAAAAAATGTTAGTGGAAATTTGGGGCTAGCAAAAATTGTAAAAGTTATAAGCAATTTAGTAAAAAAAAAAAAGTAGTTTGGTTTTTTTGAAATATTTCAAAAACTATTTGAGATATCCAAAATCTGAAAAAGATCCTTAAAGAGCAGGAAATTTCCTAAATAAAAGTCCTACCTTCCCGAACTGTATCGACAACATTTATAATTTCAATTTAGCGGTAAAAATTGGACTAAAAACGGGTAGTGGCACGTGCACGCATGTTGATCAAATCAATAGCATGATCAAAAAAAAATTATTTTGACCGATAAAATATATCCGCGTAAAATAATCCGCGTAAAAAAATTTTGTTACTCCAATTTTTTAGTTAACTATGCTTTTGTTAATAAGTTAATTTTTACCTGTTGAAAGTTTACATAAAAACCATGATTATTTCTAGACTAAAAACGTAGAGATTTTTCCACTTTTTGGAGCTATTCTTGAAAGGGTTTAGAAAAGATCGCCGTTGGAAAAATTAAAAAATTTTGAATTTTCACTTTTTTATTAACAATCTGAGGCTTTGAAAAATAAAAAACGTAAATGAAGCGACCAAGAAAATTTTTTTTTTTAATTTGTTTTTTTTTTTGCTTGAAGCTACATAACAATAATTTTAGAAGTTTTTTACTGGCATTGTTTTAATATTTGTTACAAACAAATGTATTGTTAATAAGATTTTACAAAATTTTTTTTTGGGAATCTGATTCTTAATGGGAATAATGATTTTTAAGAAAAAAATCGTTTTTTAAAAAATTATTTTATTGCTGTAAAACACATTTGGTAATCAACAATTTTTATTTGTTGCTTAATATTAATATTAAGGAACTATTTATTTTTTTAAATCATTATTTATCATGTTCTCTTACATTATGAGAAATAAATTATTTTTCATTAATTTTTCATTTGTTTATTAAACAAACAATTTGTTCTAAACAAATGAATTTTTATGTTACATTTTTTTTTAAATACTACAAAAAATACTAAAAATGACCATGTATTTCTTTTTATCGGCAAAATTTTTTTTCTATTTTTTATAAAATTTTTAAAATTATTATACACTTGGACTTGTTGCCTTTCTGTTTTTCTTTATTGTTATTAAAATACCTTATAAACTATGGAAGATACGACTTAAACACTTCAAGGATTTCTTATTGTTCATTAATCATTGAAAAAATTGAGCTATTAACCGAAGCTCTAACTTAATTGTTTATCAATTTTTTTAAATATTATTGACATAATTCCCTCCTAATAAATTTTTTTTCGACTTTTTAGTTCAAATATCTTATAATCTATTGAAAATATGATAAGAACACTTAAAGTTTGATTTATTCTTTATTACTTAATGAACAAATTGAGCTTTCAACCGGCGCTTTAACTCTATTTTTTGTAAACTTTTTTTCACTGTTATTTATGAAATTACTTCCAAATAAATTTGTTTCGGCTTGAATCTCATGTTGTTTATAATACTCAGAAGAGGTTTTGGCGCCCTCTAGGGGGCGTCAGACCAAGCAAGTACCACCCTCTTCGCGGGTTCTGAGACTATTACTCCAACCTATAGCGGTGCCCACTTGTTTTGCACCTTGTAACATGTGGCAACTCCGTGGTTGCAGGAAGCCAATAGGTACCGCTGCGCAGGTGAGACCTACCCTTTAGACTCTCTTAAACTTCTAAGGTATACAAGCCCGTACAGTATACTATCACAAGCTATAGCAAATGATAATCACTTGAGGATGACGGTAGAGGGCAATCTTTATTAGTTGCCGTCCTACGATCCAAGTGGGATAATGTGGAAGAAACCCTTTTAGGGTAATGAGTTATGCTGCAACTCACCACTTATCTGCAGCCTGTAGACCAATACAGGGAATTGGTACCATGGGGGCCCCGTTCCAAGCCCCTTTTAGGCCAGAGTCTCTTTATTTCCTGGGATGGAAGGAATGGGGGGCCGAGTGAGGTAGGACTCGTGGTGGCTGTGGTTAGATACCACACGCAATGGGGATTTTTGATTATACCCCCGGTAAATGTCCACTCTTGGTTTCGACTGGGAGTGTCGTCTGGGTAGAAGAGATGGGATTACGCAACGCGAGTATGCCCAAAAGGGCGAGGCCTCGGCTTCCGGTTGACGGAAGCGGACTTAGGTCCACGTTACATTAATTAATTGTTGTTTATAATAAAGTTATTATTTAATACCTAATTACATGTATTCATAACTAGATTTCACAATTCACACTTCCATACCTTAATTTTAGAATAATTCGACTATCATTAAAAACTCATTGAAGTATAATTCGAGTGGATATTGATAAAGACAGTTTGTAAATATTAACTGATAATATAAATTTGGTCAATTAAACATATTGTAACGATTACTTTTAGTTCATAAAATGCAAATACACATACTTTCCTTCATAATTCATTGTATAATAGAGTTAGAGCTTCGGTTAAAAACCCAATTTGTTCATTAAGTAGTAAACAATAAATAAGTCTTAAAGTGTTCTTATCGTATTTTCAATAGTTTATAAGATACTTGAATTAAAAAGTAAAAAGATAATTTATTCGGAGGGAATTATATAAATAATATTTAAAAAAGTTAATAATCAATTAAGTTAGAGCTTCGGTTAATAGCTCAATTTGTTCAATGATTAATGAAGAATAAGAAAGCCTTGAAGTGTTCAAGTCGTATCTTCCATAGTTTATAAGTTATTTTAATAACAATGAAGAAAAACAAAAAGGAGGTGACAGTTCCACGTGTATAATAATTTTAAAAATTTCATAAAAAATAGAAAAAAAATTTTTCCGATAAAAAGAAGCACATGGTAATTTTTAGTATTTAAAAAAAAATATAATCATAATAATTTTTCATTTGCATTCATTAGAATATATACATTTACATAATTCTTATAAACAAATCTGCTGAGAGTTTAGAGGAGATATAATTTAGCTAGCACGCGTATTGATTTAATCAAATAGGTAATCAAAGTAGTACTGAGTATAAACATGTAGATTATCTCGAAAATTACCAAGTGCATTAAAGAAAACAAACAATAGTTAGAGTGAATTAAATTATAAAAATTTATAAAAACAGCAACTTAAACAAGAAAACAGCAACTCAGGCTTCAAGACTAGATCGTTTGATAAAACACTTTTCTATGAACAGAAATAACTTTTTTAACTTTGGAGGGTTAGTGGCTCCGATCATACGCCCCAGAAGCTCGTATCCATTCCTTGAATCATCGTCCTGCGTGATTATCGGCGGCCAGAAAGAATCGCGGATGTCAGTGAAGTAGGGACACTTCGTAATGAAGTGTAGTATGATCTCGCATTCCAGTAGATGACAAAATCTGCATTGGTGTGAGGGGAAGAGCTTATAGGTGACTTGCTGAATTGTGAGGTTGCAGGCATAGTTATTAGCCAACCTGAGTTGGACAAGCAGCTTGAGAAGGTGATGCGGAGCATTTTCCATGCCTTTTAGTGAGCTCACCAAAGGCTGAGGAAGACTGAATTGGCAGGCAAGCAACCGACTATATCTATCTCTATCTAGGCTCTGGAGATGGTTGGACAATTTAGAGACTATTAGAGGAATTCTGGCCCTTCAAAGACTGGGCTCAAGGTGGTCAAGTAGATTTTTTTCATTAACTGTACTGAGGATTTCCTTTAATTGCAGGACCCAGTTAGACTTATAAGAGCAAAAAGACGTCATGGTGAGTTCGTGCAGACGTTTAAAACAGATTTTGGGAATTCTGGACTCTTTCATCTCCAAGATGTTACTGACCCAGTTTCATGCCTGCATAAGGATACTCACAGTCACGTAGTCCAAATTGAGGTCCAGTCTCAACGCGTAGCCTGGGGTACACTTGGAAAGCTGGAACATTTTCTTGAAGAAATCCGTTTGGGCAGCTTCAAGTCTGTCAAGGTTTTCGGGCTTAAGGCACCATTGATAGGAGAGATACAGCATGATACTCTTCGATAAGCTATTGTAAACTTGAATTTTACCTTTCCATGAGTTGGCTTTCAGTTTAGAAAGGATATTTATCACAGTTCCGGCTGCCAGTTTGCTTTTGGTTTTCGCCAAGGTGGTTGCAGCATCACCTTGCAGAGAGGTAGTAAAATATACACCAAGATACATGAAAGTGTTAACAGACTCCACATGGTTATCTCTATAGTAAAACTTGTCTGGGTCTTTTCTACTTCTTCCACTGGCATAGACTTTGAGTATCTTTGTTTTGGAGGTATTAACTACCAATTCGTTTAATTCACAGTATTTCTCAAGATTTAACAGTACTCTACGCAGCATAACAGGAGAACGAACAAGTATTGCAAGGTCATCAGCATACTCCAGACATAAGAGGTCAGTGTGAGCATTTATATTAAGGCCTTTAACGAGATATAAAGTATGAACAAGATAGGGCTCAGAGTTTCACCCTGCAACACTCCCATGGTAACATCTATTGGGTTTGAAAGAACACCATCACTTCTGACTTGCATTATGGTAGTGTTGTACAGGGACTTTAAGATATTCAGGATATTGGGGCTAAGTCCGAGGTGGTATAGCTTGGCCCACAGCTTGTCATGCGGGATTGAGTCGAAGGCACGTTTAAAGTCTACAAAAAGTGCATAGGCAGCACTACCTTGAAGACGCATGGCTAATGGAAGGAGGCACTTTTGAATCCTTACTGACAAAATCTGGGTAAAGATTTTTAGAATGCAGTTGGCTAGAGCTATTCCTCGGTAGTTACTGGGATCAGTAGTATCACCTTTTTTGTGGATCATACACATCACAATCTTTGACCACTCAGTTGGCGTGTCGCCGGTATTCAAGATTTTATTAAGCATTGCGAGCATGTAGAGTAGCCAATTGTCAGGAAGTTCTTCATAGAATTCGTAGCTGATGCCATCTGATGCTGGCATGGCCTAAAAGTGGCCAATATGGGCCGGGCAAGCAAACGTCGACCTCTTCGCGGTGCCACTACGATTACCGAAAGGGAAACCAACGACGTCACTGCCGACCCAAAGGAATTTATTGATGTTGCAAGGCGTCCAAGAAAGTGGAAGGCTCTAAGAGTCTACTTAACTATCTAAGGGTTCTAGATAGATAGATAGATAAATAATAGAATATATATATACATATATATATTGAAAAGGTATGAAATACCTATATGTGTGTGTGTGTGCGTATGCGTATGCGCGCACTTTGATGTAAAAAGTGTATCAAGGAAATAAACTAAGACGTCATGTCATTTACTTCGCCCAAACGACTTATGACTTTCGAATATTATTCCTGATACTAAATAAGAACAAGAGTTCAAAAACTCTTGAGAGGGCAAATATAAACAACTCTCCCCAAAAACATCGGGGCCAGAGAAAAATACATTGGGGTGTGTGTGTGCGTGTGCGTGCGCGCATATATATATTATTAATAAATGAACAATGTTCATATAAAGACTGGCGTACTTGTGAATTAATTAATTCCTTAAAAAGATACTCTACCTGGTTAGTAAAGTGAGTGTAGTCCGATCTTGTGGGCCAAGGCGCTACACAAGCCAGAGTGGCTACACATGCGATAGCGGAGCTAAGACTCCAACGAATACTACGATTCTGTGGACTCAAGAAAGTTACACAGACCTGAGCTGGTATTCAATTGAATGTATAGAGGCCTAAAAATCTCGCATAGTACCACAATCTTGTGGACCCATCAGGGTTACACAAGCCTGAGCGGGTACTCTCAGCCGTCCCGAGTCTCTTCCTTAGAAAGAACAGCTCTCAAGCTGAATAGGAGAGACATGGGTCAGGACAGGCATTCTACTTTATTGCTTCCACGCAAATAATTCTGGTGAGAGTAACTTAGGAGAAACGGCGCATGTTTACTTCGGAGGCTTCTAGGCCGCCCCAATCTGAAAATGAGCATGTTATAATTTGTACTTGTACAACGCTGTGGACCTCTGTTACGGAAATTACGAGCAGGAAGTAATGAAGCGGAATGTATCAGCTGATGTGCAAGTATGTTCTAGTGGGGCAGAACAGAACACATATCGGCTTGGATGAGCAGCCCAACGCTGCCAACCCTAAAGGTGATTCCAATCACTCAAAACATATGGAAAAACTTGAATGACTGTTGAATATATTTAATAGTGAAACATAAGGCCTGTTCCCTCAAGGGGCAGGCATTTCACTTTAATCGATTTTGAATATATAAGTGATTAACTAGCTTTATGTCCTGCAACATAAGGCGAAATTTTTCACTTTAATCGATTTTGATTGATTATATGTGGATTTACTGTCTTATGGTCCCTGGACCTGAGGCAGTTTTTTTTCACTTTAATCGATTTTTTTCGAATGCAACGATAGTCAAAAGCTATTATATTTCGACAGTGGACTGATACCACCTCCAATAGGCCCAGGCCCTGAAAACATTTTTGATTATCCTAAAATTGCGAAAGCAATAAGTATAAAAATTTCTCAGGGGAAGTCTAAGTATCGGCCCACAGACAAAATCAACCCTATCCTTCCCTCTCCAAAAACACTAATCAAGCTTTTCTCTTTCACAGGTAGCAGCCACACCAAACTTTCTTCCCTACAGGTACAACTAAGAGTTTAGCGACTCAAACAGAAAAAATAATCATGGCTTTCTCCTCTCATGTTAAATTATCCGCATTGGACCGGCATTCGGATATGCGGGATCGGTCCGCATGGGAGGGGAATCTCATGGTGGTCTTAAAACGAATCAAACCAATGGAAGACACCTGGACATCACCATCATCATCATCGACGACGACCAGCACCACGCTCGTTCGAAGAAGTGCCAGAGTGGCAAGCCGTGTTGTTGTTGCCGAAAATTTGATCGCTAAGCCCCCATCGTACTTCCGTTAATCGTCGGCACGAGAATCGGGAAACGCGGACGCGCACGGGTAAAATCACGCGACCAAGTAAATTAGTAAACGCGAAACGGGACACAACACCTAAAGTAGATTTATAGTCCAGTCGGCAAGTGATTTAAATGGCGGTCCTAGTAGATTAAGCGCGGCGGAGACCGATTTTGACGATTTTTTTTTTTGATTCCGCACTAAAAAAGGATTTCCAAAAAAGTTGAACAGGTTTCCCGTGTTGCTTTTGATTATTTAAATATTTAAAATTTAGTACTTAGTTAACTTTCAAATATCTCGGAAACTATAGAGAAATCGGGAGAAAAAATTAAGAATAAAATGTAGAGAAATAATCAAAGAAAAAAATGAGACCAATCCGAAGTCTATACGACTAATAGTTTACGAGATATGATTTTTTTAATGCAAATTAATTTTTCGCCGCGCGCGCGGGAGTAAACAATTACCTGGAACTTTTTGAAAAATGCATAAATTAATAAAAATTTTTTTCTAATTCGTAGTTCTTACAATTCAAGCCGATAAACGAAAAGTTTCAAATCGAAAAAATAATTTTTTCGATTTTTTACATTAAAAAAACCATTTTTAGGTTTTTGGATTTAAAAAATCAAAAAATGGTTTTTTTAATGTAAAAAATCGAAAAAATTATTTTTTCGATTTGAAACTTTTCGTTTATCGGTTTGAATTGTAAGAACTACGAATTAGAAAAAAATTTTTATTAATTTATGCATTTTTCAAAAAGTTCCAGGTAATTGTTTACTCCCGCGCGTGCGGCGAAAAATTAATTTGCATTAAAAAAATCATATCTCGTAAACTATTAGTCGTATAGACTTCGGATTGGTCTCATTTTTTTCTTTGATTATTTCTCTACATTTTATTCTTAATTTTTTTCCCCGATTTCTCTATAGTTTCCGAGATATTTGAAAGTTAACTAAGTACTAATTTTTAAATATTTAAATAATCAAAAGCAACACGGGAAACCTGTTCAACTTTTTTGGAAATCCTTTTTTAGTGCGGAATCAAAAAAAAAATCGTCAAAATCGGTCTCCGCCTCGCTTAATCTACTAGGACCGCCATTTAAATCACTTGCCGACTGGACTATTAGTAGCAAACGGTACACATTAATCGCGGGGCACAAGCCGACGTACGTGTCCGGGGTTGAGTAACTTTGCCCACGGTGGGCTCGCAACAGGAAAGGAAACAACAAAAGGGCTCGGTACGGTAAACGAAATTCACCCCCCCCCCCAATTCCGACAACAGTAGAGAGAGAAGGAGGTGAGAGAGGATTCAACGCGGAAGGTCTTCGAGTCTTGCAGTTGAACTTGCGGAATGATAAGGCGGGAACACTGGAGACAGGTGCCTTGTGGGAGGAGGAACGTATTGATGTCCTTCTTTTGCAAGAGCCATACGCAGTTGCAAGTAATAAATGTTTTAAAATACCCGGTTTTAGCAGCAATGTACAAATTGCTGCCACAACCGGGGAGAGGCCATTTGCGGCCATTTGTCTAACCAATCCAAGGTACAGAATGATACACATTTCGCAACTAAGCACCGCGCACTGCGTATGTGCTCAAATTGTGGGTCCAGGCATTTCTTTCTATGTGGTATCGTCATACTTCCAGTGTCAAGACGAAATAGAGGTTCACATCACGCAATTAGAAAAGGTAGCACAGGCACTAAGGGGAAATAAAGTTTTATTTGGGATGGACGCGAACGCTAGATCAATTAGATGGGGCCCAGAAACAAATGAATTTGAATGAATTTGCATCTACTGGCAAACAGACAACCTTTGGAACCGTGACCGTGCAGCCAGATGACGAAGAAGGCCTTGTCTCCCTTAGAAAAGAAACCATTCGCAGATGGCAAGAACAGTGGTCCACAACGGACGACGGACGTATGACATTCAACTTCTTCCCAGACGTTACTGAACGTCTAGCGAGCAAACACATCAGCCCTAACTTCTGGCTTACCCAGATGTTAACCGGTCATGGCTGTTTTAAGGGTAGACTCTTTAAGTACGGACTCGCAAAGGATCGCAAATGCCCCCAATGCAACAAAGGGTGGGATACCGTTCAGCACTTACTGCTAAAATGCACCGAGTTCGAGCCTCAGCGTGAGGTGCTCCAGAGCATAGAAGTGTGGGGCGCGAAGTGGCCACAAATCGGGCGTGTTCTTGTCACCCCAAATTCCTATAAAGTCTTTAATGGTTTCAGCAAAGATTGTCTCCACCAAAAACTCAGCAGCCAGTTCCAACACAGAGAGGAAGGAAGAGAGGAGTACTAGACCGAGGTTCAACTGGCATCCACCCAGGTATTGTCGGAGCATCTGGGCCTAGGTGCACAGAACTCACGACTTGTGAGGACTCTGTGCATCTCGGGTGTTAGTCCGAAGTTAGGTGAGTGTGAGAATGTGTGAAGGATGTGTAAAAAATGTGTGAAGAATGTGAGCGAGAGTGTATGAAGAATGGACGAATGAATGAAAACAAAACTGGGTGTCTCCTTCGGGAGGCAGGGGAAAGAGTACCACGTCCCCTCTTGATCAAGTGGTTTGTCGACCAATACAGAATTGGTACTATGGGGCCCATTCCAAGCCCCACTTCGACCAGAGTCTCTCTATTTCTTGAGATGGGAGGAGTGCTGTGGGCCCAAGTGAGGTAGGACTCGTAGTGGTTGTGGTTAGATACCACACGTAATGAGGATTTTTGATTATACCTCCGGTAAATGTCCACTCTTGGTTCCGGCCGAGAGTGTCGCTTGAAGTATAGAAAAGATGGGATTACGCAACGCGAGTATGCCCAAAAGGGCGAGGCCTCGGCCTCCGGACGGCGGAGGCGGACTTAGGTCCACGATACATTAATTAATTGATGTCACCTGATTCCCCTGATGCGCTCATTACTGTAACTTGGCTTGAATAATTAAGGTGCAACTAGCTCGGGGATAGTAGAAAATCTAGCAGGGGACGAACAAGCGGATAATTGCTTGTTGGGAACCCGAAAAGTACAAGTGGAGAAGCCCTTTACATAGGGTATGGGGAGAACTTACGTCCCACCACTAATCTATGCAAGCAGTTGACCAGAGCTGAAGTCTGGTACCATGGGGGATCCATTCCAAGCCCCACTTCGACTAGAGTCTCTCTATTTCCTGAGATGGGAGGAGTGTTTGGGTCCAAATGAGGTCGGACTCGTGGTGGTTGTTGGTGAGGCACCCACATGCAATGCATGCCCAATGGGTAAGCTTATGTGAACTTATGATCATATTTCGCTTTTATAATATATAGTGGAGTTGATTATACAAATCGGGACCACGCAGTGCGAGTATGCCCAAAAGGGCGAGGTATCGGCCTCCCGTCAAACGGAGGTGGGCCTAACAACCCCGTTACGTTGGTTAATTTGATGTCATCTGAACCAGCAGCTTTACCGGTTTTGCATTTGTTGAGACTGGCTGACAGCTCGTCCCAGGTGATGTTCTCATCGAGGGTGGGGTCAAACGGTCCAGAAAAAAGGTAGTCGGCAGGAACACTGGGCGGATACACTGTTTTGTAGAACTGTTCCCAGACGATCGTTGGGATAGGAATGTCTTTTGAAAAGAGGCGCTGAATTTACTGTTTGCCAGAACTGTGATATATCTTTTATGTTCGCGAATTTGTCTTGTATAGACTCCTCGTAGCTGCGTTTTTTATTTTTGAGTAAGGTCGAGTACTTTTCTTTTAGATTCGCGTACTTCTTCCAGAGTAGATTGCACGAGTTGTATCTTTTACAGGTCAATAATAACTTCCGTACTGCCCGTTTGAGAGACGCGCATTCAAGATCATACCATGGCATATGCAAACGTTTTTTGTGCTTTTAAGGTCGGCTTATTTTGAACATTTGCGTGTGTGCTGCTGCTTCAGTGATGGCCTGGCGAAGTTTGTCGTAGAGGGAGTCAATAGTGTCTTGAGTTATGTTCATAGATACATGTGGCGAGTATAGTAGGTGGTTTCTGAATTCCTGAACGTCATCCTGTCGCCATTTATAGCATTGCTTTGGAGGCATTTCAACACTATCGTTTTTAGCTTCTGAAATAGCAAAAACCTCGACCATCAGTGGGAGGTGATCTGAATTTGAAATCAACGGTAAGACTGTCATATCTTTGATCAAGTCAGCGCCTAGCAGGTTCACCCAGATGAAGTCAGGAGTGCTCATACCTGTTTTACTAATGTACGTATAGCTTCCTTGTGAATCAAATGTGATAAAACCGTTTTTTTCCATAAAGTTGATGAGTGTAGAGCCTCGTTTATTGACTTTTCGGTCCAGCACACTTCTTTTTGCTTGCAGGGATGTATGGTTCATTAGGAGTGGGTCTACGTCTCCAAGGCATCCAACTCTTGAGTTAAAATCACCTCCAATTAGTATGAGGTCCGATGCGAAGTCACCTTCCACTTAATGAAGTGTTTGCTGCAGTAAGAAAAGTTGGTCATTGATATTAGCAATAGGTCTGAAGTAGACTGAGATGGTTATGAAGTCCTGGTTCTTTGATAGCGCCAACCATGTCAACCTTCCACCCAGAAGAGAAGAGGTAGTTGGAATTAGGGGTGAGCCAGGTTTCATTGAGGACGATGCAGTTGCAGTCAGGAAGGTCTTTAATGCTTGTTATGTTTCTGGGGCCATAGGTGTTCCAAAAAATGAGTTTGATGCCTGAGTTGCTGATTGGTTATTGAGAAGGAGATGACGCTGAATTAGCGTTAGTTGCAAGAAGAAAGTTTGCCTCGTCATCTTTGTTGCATGGAGTCAATTCATTTCACTGGAAGTCGTAGGTGCAAGCAGTGCTATTAACAATTAATTTGTTACTTCTAACTTCAACAACTCTACCTTCACCTCTCAGATTTTTAACTAGGTCTCTCAGCTTTTTGCAAGCCTTTCTTCATCAGGTGTAAGATCGTTATTTATGAAGACCGGGATTTTGAGTTTACCTTTCTTAGTCATGATGCTGATTTTATTTGCGCTGCAATCTAGAGTGGCCTCGATTCTGTCTTTGTTTTTTCCAATAACCGATGCATCTACAACACAGTTCGAAATTCGAAAATGTTCTAGTATAAAGTTGGAGACTTTTGCGCGGATCGAATCCCCAAAGAGGATGTCTAAGTCTGTAGGCTGCTTTTTCTCGTTACCGTTCATGATACTGATCAAGTAAACAGGGCAATGTATTTTAGACGGTGGAGCAGTTTCGTCTGGGAGAGTATCACAAACCTCGGAGCGCAGTCTCTTGTTGGCAACTTTTTTGATGGCCGAAACTATCGTTTCGGATGCTTGGGGATTGGGCTTGGCGAGTGGTTTAGCGTTGGTTGGTCGCCCTTTGTGGCGAGCTTTCAAGGGGTCTGAGCTGCTAATTAGCGGAGTGGCGGAGAATTGGAAGACCTCGATAGCAGGGTCAGTATGGGCTGGCAAGAGTAGAGTGCTGCTAGTGAGTCCCTCTCCCGGCAAAATCGTGGGATTACCACTCCCGATAGGCACAGCTCGGTCGGTAAAAGTGCTTTCCGGGTTATCGCTAACCTTGCTTTCAGGGTTCTTCATGTGCAGATTAATACTCGGGGGCAATTGCAATTTCTAACTGTTCCAAGAACACCCCTTGTTAAAAATTCGAAAAACTAGCACTCGAGAGATTCTCGCCATGTATTCGCGTCATCAGGGCTGTGTATAAAGTTTCATCCGAGTGCGATAACACACGTTTGCTCGTCGCGTGGTCTATGTACGATACAGCACGTGGTTGACTATCACCCTTTACACCGAATAAGAAAACACTATTAATGAATAAACAGCTTGGCAAAAACCAGACAAAAGTAGATTAAAAAAGAAACTGAGTTGTCAATAACAGGTTAAAATTGTTATCAATAAGCACTTTTGAAAATATAGTCGAAAAGGGCTAGAATATAAGTGCAAACACAGAGCACACGTAAGACACATCTGTTCACCTTGCGGTCTTCTCCTGAACTCTTTAACAAAAATATGACACAAAAATTCATTTGTTTAGAACAATTTGTTTGTTTAATAAACAAATGGAAAATTAATGAAAAATAATTTATTTTTCATAATATAAGAGAACATAATAAATAATAAATTTTAAAAATAAATAGTTCCTTAATATTAATATTAAGCAACAAAAAAAAATTGTTAATTACCAAATGTGTTTTACTGCAATAAAAAAATTTTTTTAAGAAACGATTTTTTTCTTCAAAATCATTATTCCCATTAAGGATCAGATTCCCAAAAAAAATTTTGTAAAATCTTATTAACAATACATTTGTTTATAACAAATATTTAAACAATGCCAGTAAAAAACTTCTAAAATTATTGTTACGTCCAGCTCAGACGCTGAACTTTTTATATTAAATTTTATTTTTTTTATTTAAATTACGTGGCGACCAAATTTTATTTATCTTTAATAACTCTAGAGCGATAAGACATTTTAGTTGTAAAAATATTTTTAAGATTAGTGAACTTGTTTGCTCTGACGCACATTGAAATGCTAAAGCAAACAACCAAATGCATTTATAATGACCCCTCGGGTCACAATAGAAAAAGGCCCAAAGGCCAGCTGCCAATAATTTTTTAGAAAACAATTAAGAATTATCTACAGAAACATACGTAAAATATTTAGAAGAAAAAGTAAATTTTAGAAGGAATTTTAACAGTGACTCATTTTTTCTAATAAGTAAAACAAACGAAGTACATAATCTTGTAAGCCCTACATTTGTAAGTGTACTTTTGTAGATAATCTTTCGGCGTCCACGTAAACGTAAAATAGATACGCAAAGAAATGATTTTAATGACACGTTGTCCAGAATATTCAAAAGAATAATATTAAATGAACTAAATTTTAAATAAAAGACTTTTTAACGAAAAAAATTCACATAAATAATACGCAAAATAAATTTTACCTAAGGGAAATTTGAATAAATAATTTTTTTTAAATAAAGAAAGTTAACGAAAGAATTAGCTGAATAAATAATACTAAAATAAATAATTCCTATCAATTAAACAAATAAATTAATAAAACTTAAACCAATAAAAATTCACGCGAATACATATAAAATTTTATGTAAATAAAATAAGTAAATTTATAATTTTTAAATAGGAAAAATTCATATAAAATTATAAATAAATTAAAGTATTGTTATACATAAAATATTGTGCATGTAGGTGTATGTGTGGATAACGCACACACATAGGCCTGCATCGGGGTGTGCCCTTTACCACTTCCCTAGCGGAAAATCCTAGGGAAAGGGAAAGGACCCAAGGAACTGTGTTCCAATTGGACACAGTTTTCCCCCAAACAATACACCAATTAGAACCTGACGGAAAATCATAAAAAGTGTTGACACACATCAATCACTCTCAATTTTCTCAGTTCAAAGTTCGCAGTACTAAGTTTTTCACTCTCAGTTAAGTCACAGTTCTCAGTCCTGGATCAGGAAGGATGAGAAAATTCAAGTACAAGTGTTCTCACACTTACACTAGTTCCGTACTAGTTTTCATTTACAAGTGTTCTCACACTTTACGCTAGTTCCGTACTAGTTTTGTTTTATATACAAGTGTTCTCACACTTCATTTATTTTATTTAATTGTACAAGTGTCCTCACACTTTACTTTATTAATTATATTACTAGTGCTTAGTAAATATTGTGTCAATCAGGTTAGAAATATTGAGTTAACGCCGAAATCAAATGTAATCGCGAATAATACAGTAAACTCAGTGTAAATCAGAAGTATACTCCAGTCTTCACAACTTCAGGTACTGTAATCTTTAAGTTTATGTATGCCAAAACATATAGAAACATTTCCAACACACGGAAATATTATAAAAGAATTTATTATATTCAGAATTCTATAGCTCTCTCTCTAGTATTTAAAACGAATTTTATCGTAACCATTTTATTGTAAATTAGAGTCGGCTGACTAGCCACCTAATGTTTTTAATATCAGATTTATTGTATTCACATCATCAAAATTGTAAATTGTATAATATATAGTAGTTTAATTTGTATATTCAACATCTTTCATTTCAAACAAACCTTCGAGATAATTATTCAGTGTGATCCCGGTCTATTGGTCGAAAGACTAGGGCCGAAAATAATAATAATTAAATTTGTCCAAATATTACAGTACAAGCTACTTTTTGGACGTAACATTATTGTTATGTAGCTCCAAACAATAAAAAAACAACTTAAAAAAAAAAATTTCTTGGTTGCTTTATTTACATTTTTTTTTTTCAAAGCCTTAAATTGTTAATAAAAAAGTGGAAATTCAAAATTTTTTAATTTTTCCAACAGCGATCTTTTCTAAGCCCTTTCAAGAATAGCTCCAGAGAGTGAAAAAATTTCTACGTTTTAGTTTAGAAATAATCATGGTTTTTATGTAAACTTTCAACAGGTAAAAATTAACTAATTAACAAAAGCATAGTTAACTAAAAAATTAGGGTAATAAAATTTTTTTACTAAACTATTGGTGGTGCAGAGATAGTCAACGGAGCATTATTTTAGAGCATTGAATGACCTACAAAATTACCGTTCAAAGTTTTTGTCTATCACCAATAGTTTCATTTCTAAATTGATTAAAATCGAATTTCCACAAAAATCACAATTTGCAACGTGAATTATGATGGAAATATTGAACTTACAGACTCGACTCAACGAACTATTTTGTAGAGCATTTAGTCTACTCTAAGAACGTCAGCAAACACCGATGACCACAAAAAACCGGGCGTCCATTGGGTCGCATTTCTTGTGAACAAAAATGGATATGGAATCTACTTTGACGGCTTCGGACGACCACTTTTAAACTGTTTAGTGGCGACACAAAATAAAACGACAAACATTTATCGGCAATGTTCAATAAAATTGTGAAAAATAAAACAAAACAAATTAATTAATCCATTTAAAAATTTATCTGGTAAAGGTTTATCTTATAATCAAAGTTGTATTAATTAAAAAAAATATGTATTTTCTAATATAAGATTTAAAAAAAATATGTTTTCATAAGTTTGCTTGAGAGTATGAAGAAAATTGATTAATATAAATTTAAAAAAAAATTATACCTTCTCTGTTCATTTAAACACTTCAACTTTTAAATGTTATAATTATTATTATTATAATTGTTATTATTATTTTTATTCATTCAACGCATGCCTGATTATCGCAACTTATCATATCTGCAGAGCAAACCCTAAATGACCGTTTACCGATCCGTGGTTGATAATTCGTCAAACAGAAAATGGCGTCCCATGTTTTTCAACAGCGTACGTTAATGGGACCATAAACAACTGCATTTTAATCTATAAACACATTCCTTAAAAGTCATTATCGACCGTTCTGAACAACAAACTCTACTATAATCACAAAAGCAATTAATCTCGACACTAAATATATTCAGAATGAGTAGTACAATCAATCTAACAACTATGATGTCAGTGTCTATATATAAATACGTTGGTTGTTCTTTATTAATTAAAATAAATAAGAACTGAGTAGTGAAAGAATTCAATGACTATTATTATATAAATCACCACCTGATTTAGGGTTTACTTCGCTGACATAATAATTCGCAAAAATCAGACAATTGTTGAATAAATTATATAGAATAGCACGTGGGTTAAGTCTTTATTCGTCAAACACAATGTTCTTAGCACTCGTCTCCGGTGCACACTAAGCACTCGCTGGCGCTCGTGCTGCGATTCCTGTTAAAAACATTGTGCTTTTCGGATAAAGACTCACTTCACTCACTCGCTATGCAATGGACTATTATTCGGAGTATTTACTATTATTAATTATGCCCGTTTATGTTTATTTCAGTTTTTACTGACATGCCAAATATTATCTATTTTAGTAACATTCCCACCACTAGGAAATTCTCCGGGTCCCTCCTCCCCTACCCCCCGGACGGGGGAACCCCGTTGCCAAGGGCCACAGAGAGGGGGCTAGACATGTCTCGCAAGATTCCTTATCTACCATTACAATGAAAATTTAAAAATTAGATATTTCTTTATTTTCATTTTTGATTTTGTTTTTAAAAATAAAAGAGTGGTTTTCAAAATATCCGACTCATTTTTTTTCTTTGACGAGAATTTCGAAAATAGTGTATATGGTGAAGAAAATTTTTAGCCAGATCCGATCATGCAATTTCAATCCGTTCTGTTTTTCTTTAATTAAAAAAAAAAAAAGTTCTGCCTTCAATGCGTCAAGTTTTTGGTTGTGAAATAGTAGTTTATGCTACATGTGTACTAAGGAACGAATAACTTCGATTTTTCGAAAAAATGAGTTTCTATTTCTTGTTAAAATTCATAGTGTAATAACTTCTTTAATCATTGATTTATAACAACATAATGAGATTCTGATTCACATTATAATCCATAAAAAGTTTTCTTAAACATCTTTCATAATTATATAAAAATTCAAACGTATTGTAGAAATTTACTAGGGATCAAATAAAGCAATTAAAGTAATTGAATTTATTTATTGTCTTGACTGATATAATAAAGACGTAAGAGTTATTGCACGACTCATAACATGAAGCGTTTTTTTCTTTGCTTGTTTTTATTTTTACGTGTAAACTTACTGTTTGTAAAAGAAAAAAAAAAGTAATCTAATGTAAATGTAACGCAAGCCTCCTCGTCACTTCTTCTTAACACCAATTTTCGCGTCTTTCAGTGTGGTGTGTATTTCTATTTTCAGTGAATTCCCTGGACTTGATACAATTTCTAAGCACGAAACGCCAAACTGACTCTGCGGTGAGTGCACACTTAGTCCAGTATAATGGTAGTAGTATTCCTGTACAAAGGATAGAGAATTTTCACCGTACATATATCTATACATACACGTATAAAGAGTGTATATGGTAAATCTGGTAGAGGATAGCATTTTGAATTATTTTAAGCATGCTTGCATAAGGGCGAGATATGAATGTTCAGACAAAATGTATACTGCTATAATGACTCTATGAAACGTTGGTACTGTGGTGGTAACTCGAGTACCTCCCAACGCCAACAACAAATGCATCATGAGTGCTGCACAGAATATGCAGATAAACATATTTTTTGTTTTATTTCTTAGAACTATTTTTTTTTTTGTTTAATATTTTTTTTTCTTTTTGTGAATATTTAATACCAGTGTTTACATTTTAATAAAATAAATTATAAGTATTTTAGATTGACTTTCTTTGAATTTGAATTATATCGCTTGTGTAGGATTGTGTTAGTACACAATAATTAAAAAAATGTTATTTTTAACATTCGTTATCCTTGAAATGCCCAATTGATAAGATCTAAAAAAGTTTTTTGAAAATATCTTCATAAATACACGTTTAATAAAAAAAATGAATATGACCTTTTTTGTCAAGAATGTAATTTTCTACAAAATTGGTCTCATTGTTTTCTTCCTTTAATCTGCATATTTCATGAGACAATTAAAAAAAACCGCGATTGTATCGAAAAATGAACTGTGATCGTCCGCCGGCACGTCTTCTTTTTACCTAAAACGAAAAAACTAAATTCCCCACGTATTTTTTCACTAAAAAGAAGCTTTTTATGGGGCGCCTGAGAAAATCTTCTTTTTAACGACCACCCATATATATATATATATATATATATATATATATATATATATATATATATATATATATATATATATATTGAGAGAGAGAGAGAGAGAGAGAGAGCGTAGAATTTGAATATAACGAATTTACAACATAGTACTACAAAATAATACTGTTCTTTTATTATATATCATTATCATGAAGTCACAAGTAATTTTATGACGCGACAATGCGAAGTACGAGCGGCGAGCCGAGTAAGTTAACCAAAGATTAGTCGAGTACCAAGTTTTATCGTAAACTGAGTAATTTGCAGTTACAAATAATATTTTGAACCGATTTTAGAGATTATGTGCCTACCTGGATGGATTAAGTGATGACATCACCCACGCCAGGTAGCACAGAGTCCAGAATCAAATGTTTGAGTGCTGAGCAATGAGTAAACTATCTGATTGGTATGTTAATTGGACTTTATATAATTATTTGTGACTGCAGAGCTCACTTACAAGCGATTGCTTGTGTGTAAGTTATGTAGCCGGCATGGAGGGGTTAGCACGTGGTCAGCAAAACTGATCACAGTATATTTTAAGTAATTAAGATGAAACTTGACAAAATATGATTATGACAAAATACCTGAAATATCAGCGATGATTGAGTACGTTGACAGATCTCGTGACGTCGATTTTATTCGGTGGATTTCGATTGATGTACAATGAATTTACTTGCTTATTGAATAGCACGTGGGGCACAAAAACACGTGAGATAGAATAATGGTAGTTGCCACGTAGCTGGCTTCCGAGTTGCAATTCCAAGTATCAGAGGGCGCGTCGGTAGCAGCACTTCTGGTGAAGTAGAGCGTGGAGTTACCAAATATTCTGGCGCGAACATTTGATAATTCCGCAACACGCGTAATAAATGTAGGATAGTGCAATTCAACGCGTTACCGAAAAAAATATTATTTCTATTTTATTTTATTTTACTGGACATTTTCTGAGAATTGCGGATTATCTCTTTCTCATTCGTTGTGGCAGCCGAGTCTTGCTGTGTCAAATACTCTGACGTCACCAGTCGAGTACTTCGTTAGAACTACGTATATGTGTGATGAACAAATAAAATAGGATTATTTCATTTCGTCAACCAAATGTTTGTTTTTTTAACTCTCCGCTAAAAAGTCGACGAATTTGGAAAAATTCGGGAATTTATTGTTTTTACCCCGATTTGCGAAAGTTGAAATTTCATCAGATGTCGACGTTTTGAGGTCCTAGGAAGCTATTCTGACTATTTTCAGAATGACGTCCGAGTGGCAGTCTGTATGTGTGCGTGGGTATGTGTGTACGTATGTATGTAAGCTCTTTCTAACTTTCTAACTAATAAACCGATTCGGATGGTTAAGGCGGCAATCGAAAGAGCTTTTTGGCCATCAACTTTTCTGAAAATTTCAGATCATTTGATCAAGGAGAATTAAAAAACATTGGCGAATTACGAAAAAAAAAATCTGTCTATCGGTTGACCCTGCGGGTCAGCCCTAAAACTTCCCGCTGTTTTCGAGCTCAAGGAGCTCGAAAACATTATTGTGAATACATTTTGTATGCCATTGTTTTACGAAAAAAACCGTTTTTTAGCATTACTCGCGAAAGAATTATCCGATTGAGATGGTTGCACCCTGATTAAAAAAGTGAATTGAAAAGTATTGAAAAAGATGAGAAATGAATCCTTTCGAATACTTTCTATACCCCAAGGTATTCATTTTGACATAAAATGAATACTTTTCAATCCCAAAATAATAAAAGAATTTCTGAACTTCCGAGGAATTGAAAAAGATTCAAATGAATTGAAATTTTTGAATCTTTCTGAATCCTTCTCAATACCTAAATAGTCCGATATTTCGGATCAAGTGTGGGATTGAAAAAGATTGAAATGAATTGAAATTTTTGAATCTTTCCGAATCCTTCTCAATACCTAAATAATCCGATATTTCGATCAAGTGTGGGATTGAAAAAGATTGAAATGAATTGAAATTTTTGAATCTTTCTGAATCCTTCTCAATACCTAAATAATTTCACATTTCGGGTCATGAGTGGGATTGAAAAAGATTGAAATGAATTGAAATTTTTGAATCTTTCCGAATCCTTCTCAATACCAAAATTGAAATGATGAAAGATTGAATTCTTTTCAATACTTTCGAATTCCACTTTGGAATTGGAAAATATTCAAACGATCGAAATTTCAATTCCATTCAATACTTTCCAAAACCGCCGAGGGATTGAAAAGAATTGAGATAATTTTCAATACTATTCAATTCACTTTTTTAATCAGGGTGAGGTGGCAATGGACACATTTTATAAAGTCTTTAAGCTCATCAAATATTCAAATTGATTCATCGAGTCGTTTTTGAGAAATTTCCAAAAAACCAAAAAAAAAAGTTTTTTTTTTAATTCTTTCGTTTTCGGTTTCTCTTGAACGAAGAACCCGATTTTGATTTTTTTGGTGGCATTCGACGCGGCTTATAAAGTTTTAGAGCTGATTAGATTTCGAAATCAATCCATCGAGCAAATTGAAAGTTATCCGAAAGAAACATTTTTGAAAAAATTTTATTTTTGGAATATCTCCGAACGCACATGATCGATCAACCTCAATTTTCCACAGCTTCTAGATATTAACAAGCCGCGTCGAATTACACCTCAAAGTTCAAAATCGGTTTATCCGTTCAAAAGATACAGGTATTTACATACATACGTACGTACGTACGTACACACATGCGCTCGGACATCATCGTGAAATTAGTTAGAATAGCTTCCTAGAACCTCAAAACGTCAAGATTTGATGGAAATTCGATCTTTAAAAATCGGACCGAAACCAATAACTTCCCGAATTTTCGAAAATTTTCAATTTTTTCCGCAGGAAGTTGGAAATTTAAATTCATTTTTAATTTAAATTTAAATTAAATTAAAATTTTAAATTTTTTCTTCCTCGTGGCAGCAATAGTTTATATTTGTAAAATCATGACTATGCTGAAAATTTCAGCCCAAAATTTAAACATTTAAACGGCGCTCAAAAATTTTTAATATTAATTGATAATATGTAACTTATAGTATGAATTAGTTTTTGTATTTTTTTATAACTCAATCATTGTCATTTCAGTATAATATAACTTTTGCATAACCAAAAATATACAGGACAGTCTTAAACAATAAAATTTGGTAAGTTTTGAATAAGCGAAAAAACCTACAAATTGAATTAAAAAATTAAAAAGTATGTAAATAACTTATTATTTCTATTTCTAGGGTTATATTTTTATTCATTGTTATGTAAATTAAAGGTAAAAACATCAAGAAGCTTTATTATTAATATTTACCGGTCGCTCGAAACGTCCAAGAGACAGCACTCGGAAACGTTCAAAATTCTTCAGCGTGGTTTAAATACTTTAATTTTTGGCTTAAATTTTCGGCGTACTCATGATTTCAGAAATATAAACTATTAATGCCACGAAAAAGAAAAAAATTTGAAATAAAAAAGTCGAATTTCTATCATTTTTGATATATTCAAAATTCGTGAGCGACCTCTTGAAAATTTTTTAACGAGCTGATTTTTGAAGAGGCTTCTTAAAACATCGTAATCCAACAAATTTTCATGCGAGATCGAAAAAAAAAAACTCGTGGGTGTTTTCGCGCCACCCTAATATATGGGGCATTCCATGCCAAATCGACCACTTTTGACACCAACCCTTTTCGATTTTTCTGAAAAGAAGCATTGAATTACGTTTTCGTATTTTTTTTTTTTCGAAACTACATGCAAAAACAAAAAAATGAAATCGATGTTCGATCCATTTGGGAGCAACGTATGAACTTTCGAAAATTTCGAGGCAATGAATTTAAAACAAAATTTGTTTGAATTCATTTTCATTTACACAACTAAAACATTACTAAATAAATGATTTATAAACAGTAGACTTCAATGGAACGTGACTTTATTTTTTTACACGTTTAAATATTTTACATATCCTAAATTCGGTGAATATTCACGAGAAAATAATTCAAGGCTTTTTTTAATTTCTGATCTAACTTGATTGAAAAATAATTAAATTTTATCGATGATTGTCACTTTTAATTATTGTTTTTATTTTTTTAACTTCCCGCTAAGAAAATTGTAAATTTACAAAAATTCGGGAAGTTATTGGTTTCGGTCCGATTTACGAAAATCGAATTTCCATCAGATGTCGACGTTTTGAGGTCCTAGAAAGCTATTCTGACTGATTTCAAGATGATGTCTGAGTGTATGTATGTATGTATGTACGTACGTACGTACGTACGTATGTAAATACCTGTATCTTTTGAACGGATGAACCGATTTTGAACTTTAAGGTGTCATTCGACGCGGCTTGTCAATACCTTGAAGCTGAAAGAAAATTGAGCTTGATCGGTAGGGCTCGTTCAGAGATATTCCAAAAATAAATTTTTTTCAAAAATGTTTTTTTCGGATAACTTTTAATGTACTCGATGGATTCATTCCAAAATAGACTGGGCTCTAGAGCTTTATAAGCCGCGTCGAATGCCACATCAACCATCAAAATCGGTTGATTCGTTCAAGAGAAACCGTTGTCGAAAGAATTAAAAACATTTTTTTTTTTAGTTTTTTCGAAATATCTCAAAATCGACTCGATAAATCAATTTCAAAATTCGATCAGCTTTAGAACTTGATAAAATGCGTCGATTGCCACCTCAACCGTCTCAATCGGTTAATTCGTTTGAGAGATATCGTTGGAGAAAAAATGGTAAAAAACGTTTTTTTTTCGAAAACAACGAGCTCGAAAACAGCGGGAAGTTCTAGGGCAGGCCCGCAGGGTCAACTTAAAAACCGATTTTTTACTCGGATTTTGAAGTTTTCTAAATCTGCTGAAAAATTTCCAGAAAGGTATAACGAAAAACAAACATAAAAAAAAATTTTTTTTTTTCATTTCAAAAAGAGAAATATAAAGAAAAAAATGCCACTGAAAATTTCAGCAAATTCGTTGAAAATACTGAAGTTTTTTATAAAAAAAAAATCAAAAATGTCAATCATCCCAAAATTTTCGTTTTCATCCAAAAGTTTAACAAAAAACGTTGAAAATGAATCCGAATCTAAAAAGTACATTTTAAAACAAAAATTTTGAAAAAAAACATCCCAATAAGTCAATTTTTAAATAAGTTATGGTTATTTAACAAAAAAAAAACTATTTTTTTAAATAACTCGTAACTTTTTTTTGGTTGGGTAAAAAAAATTCTGAAAACCGTTTCCAATAATGCAGAGAAAGATACATAAATTTCAGAAATATCGAAAAGGCTCGGTGTCAAAAGTGGTCGATTTGGCATGGAATGCCCCATATATATCGACGTTATAATTAGCAAATTGTCTAACTTAGTATTTTTTAGTAGGTGATTCTGTGCAAGTTTCAGACAGTAATTGTCAGAAAAATATTATTTGAGTAACCTAGACAAAAATAGTATACATATACTAGATATGGAATTGATTTTAGGTAAAAAAAAATTTTTTTAATTACTTTCTTATTAAATAAATGGAGGATTTTCTGAAATGGAGTTAGACAATTTGCTAATTAGAACGTCGATATGTATTGTAACGGGTTTTTCACCACCGGGGATTCACCGGAGTGAGATCCAAATACACTTACGATTTTGGCGACCTCGTTCAAATTATTTAAGTTGGGCACCAGGTGATTTATTAATTACCAATAAACAAATGTCGAAAATTTCGGCTCAGGGTGGCGGATCGGGGAAAGGTCAGGCACTTAAGATTACGACAAATGATTTATCAGAATTAAACAAAATAATCAGTCGTTTATTGAACAAACAAAATACTCAATCGGTATCACAAAAAATATTAGTTACAAACAAAATATAATTTGCCGGTTTCGGCTTGACTCGATATAAACTTAAAAATTGCTCGCAGAAGTCATAATTGATCGAAACACAAAATCAGTTCATTGCTCGAAGAAAACACAGTCAGTTGACGCAATAAAATAATAGTATATTACACTACAAGGGCCGAAAGTTGGAGGTCCCTGCACTGCGAGTCACGATGCCAGAGGCGAAGCCGAGGGCATCCGACGCGCTGTTCAGGGCTCTCCAACTTTCGACCCATGCAGTGTATACTATTTTTCTTCATGCCCGGCCGAAAGTACGTTGACGAATCAAACTTAAATAGGTTATATAACTATGTTCGATTCGTATTGATGCCCGCCCCGACATTTGAGGCACAAGCGAAGTGAGTGCTGCTGGTCGGGGGGCAGGCATCAAATACATCCACAAAAAAAATTATCATTACACATTTTTAAATGAAATATTCTTTAATTTATAATAAGATACAATAACATAATAATGTATAATAAGATGATTTATAATAGGTCACTTTAAAAACATCATATTAAAATCTAATTGTTTTTAGTGCATTTTGTTCTTTTCTTGCTAATTTCATCATTAGTAGTTGAATGGAAATTATTTATGATATTGCCATGAAATACACAATTATCATATCTGACATTTAGATTGTTGTGTATTGCTGAATTCGCTGATAGAGACTCTGATGTTTGGTAACTTGTTTGAGATCTAGCTTCTTCAATTTTACTCCTTTTTAATGGTGGTTCATTCTCTGATCTTTTTGAAAGAACCGAAACTGGAGGTAATTCAGTAAAAATTGTAGATCGCGTAGAATAATTAGTAGTTGTAAGTATAGTTTTATTTTTTCGTGCAGTAGTAGGCATTGCGGATTTTGGTACTCCTAATGGAACCGAATTTTCAATCGTGGCTAGAGTCTCATCATCTACAAAAAAGTTATCTGAAAAATCATCATTTTCGACGTCAGTCCGGTTAGTGTCTCCAGTCTCATTGTTGACATTCGTGGATTGTTGAGGATTCACTTCAGAATCAGACCCAGCTGCATGGGTTATGCACTTAAAAATTTTTTGTCTGTTGTTCATCGAATTTGCGACATAACCTGTAAAGTCGTATACTATTGATAAATAAAGTATTAATACATAAGAATTGTTTGAGTGTAAATACATTTTTCACAGCGAAACAAGTTCAAATATATTTAAATTTTATATATAATAGAAAATTTAGATTTTTTTTTAAAACATAAATAAAAATTACCGTGTGCTATTCCAGTCGACTTCCACCCTCCTAATTACTTGAGCATGCTAGTATTGGCTAGTTTTTGCTCCTGAATTTGATAAAAGCGTAGCCGACGTTCTATGGAAACAATGTCCCGTATATCATCCTGGATTTTCCAATTTCAAATAGGTAGCTATAGATTTAGGTATTAGTCCAATGTTACTTCTACCTATAACTTGACGCTGGCATTTACCATTATGATATTAAATGGAAAATTTTTTAGGGGAGTAATTATCAGGCTTTGATAATATCTATTTCTTGACTCTCGGATAGAAAGGAGATCCAATGCTAAATTGACGAGGTACATCGTTCTTTGTCTCATTAATCGACACAAGGTATCTGCCGCCAAGGTCCTCTACGTCCTCAACTTTAAGTTCTTTAAGTTCTTCACATCTAGCAGCCCCACAAATGCCAACAACCAGCTTGACCTTGAAATATCATAGAAATAAGAATATAATTTAATTAAATAATGAATAAAAGTGTTTATAAATACTTATTTTCGAAGCTAAATACTGATAATCTGGCGAATCGTTTATAAATTTCATAACCTCATCCCACGTGAACACGGAAGATTTTTTTGATTTTAACCTTTGGCATTATTTTAATTATGCTTTTCACATTATAAAATCTACTAGTATCAACATTATCTTCCGTTTTCGATGTTTTCCTCAGCATCGACCAAACACTCCACATAGTAGGCGGACTTATCCCGGCACTTAAACTTTTGAAATACACAACCAAGTTATTTTCTTCAGACGTTGACAGCGCATTTTTATTTTCTTCTCTCCATCTTTGATAAGCTTCATAAATTTGTATGTATCTGTTGGTAGATTTTTTTGGTACGGTGTCTGATTCCACGATCAATTATGCTTCGGCATCAGAATTTCTAAGAAACTCGTCCTCGTCTGTCGTTTCATCCGATGACAAAATTTCGGCCATTATTATGGGCTTTTACTAATTTTTAGTAAAAATTACTTTTTCAAAAATACCGACGTATAAAATTTCAAATAAATTCCAAACAAGTTTTTAGGTTATTAGTATAAACGAGAGTGTCAGAAAATCTTCTCAAAGTGACGGTAGTATACGTATAACCGGTAACAGTTGAGCCAGTACGCACAAAAAAACTCTTCCGTCCCGCTATTGCTTTCTTTCCACCAGCTGTTATAGGTGGCGCGCGAGTAATCCCAGGTCGGCACAAATACTAGACTTTCTGCCGTGAAGTCGGGGCCGAACGTACGTACTTTCGGCCGAGGTATAAAGAAAAATAATTTATTGTCCGGAGACACACATACAGCGTACGTATTAACGAAATACTTGACAAGTGACGTCAGAGTATTTGTTCAGTCACGAGCTTAATCATTTTGAAAAGCTTCGTGTACTTTCGCTACGTACGGGAGCAGCCGAACTCGCTACTGACTTAAATGTCAGAATAGTGCCGGGTCACTCGCTATCTGGGCCCGACACCTGCAATGTCTTACTCATGACCGTGCCACGTTGGCATGAGAACCCGCTACCAGCCGGCCAATCAGAGAAATTGGCGGCTAACTATTTCCTGTTGGCGCGCTTTTAAGCCAATGGGAAAATTCGTTACTGCAGCCATGCTGCCACGTCACCATCGAGCAGCCACATTCGCTATCGCGTATCTTGTAGTTGCATTCACTATTTTTCTCATAGTTTTAGTGTACATATTGTTTAATAAAGATCTATTCTATTATCTGTAATTTTGTGTTAATTGTTAGTTATTGAATTAACCACACCTACACCAGAATCCCAAAGTACATTCGCTCATTTTATAGTATTCTTCCACGACGAGACGACAAGACTGCTTTTGCGAATGAGACACAGATAATCCGTAATTCTCAGAATTGCTCGAACGAAATAAAATGAAATATAAGATAATATTTTATTTCAGTAACACGTTGAATTTCACTATCATACACTACTGGAAAAAATTGAAGGATAAAAAAAAAATTCGATTTTTTTGGGCGATTTTCAACAGGCCGTAACTTCGAGAGAAATGGTCGTACAAGAAATAAAAAAAAAGGAAATTGTAGCTCCAAGTGTCTACTTTTTGGATTAGAACTTCTAAATTTTATAGCGTCAGCGGTTTTTGAGTAATCTTAGAAAAACCAGCGACAAAAAAATTTTATAATTTTTTTTATTTCTTTTTTTTGGTCTACGGGCTTGGAAACTTTTTCTTTTGCTTACCCTAGCGGATTCAAATTACGGTAAATACAGTGATTTACCGTAATTTGCCGTAATTTACCGTAATTTACGGTGCCTTACCGTAATACAGTGATTTACCGTAATTTACCGTAATCTACGGTAAGTTCCGGTAAACTGCCGTAATTTACGGTAATTCTGCTAGGCGCCGTAAAATTACGGTAAATTACGGCAATTTACCGCAATTTGCCGTAGATTACCGTAATTTACGGTAATTCTGCTAGGCACCGTAAATTACGGTAAATTACGGTAAATCACTGTATTTACCGTAATTTGGATCCGCTAGGGTAACTACTATGAGGATCAGATACCTTCATTATTCAGCTTTGATTTCATATAATATGGACCTTGATACGTCCACTTCTCGCCGAGATATCGGTCTTCAAATGGAAAAGGATCCTTTTGTCTTCGATTATCGATATCTCAGAAAACAAAGATCGCACGGAAAGTTAATGGTGGGTTTCAAAAACTTGAAGAAATTCCCGTTAACAATTAGCCATTGCTTTTTCGAAAAAAAAATTTTTTTCTTTCGTCACATGAATTTAAAAATGCAACAATAAAAGGGCTTTTGGTGGTTTCTTGGAAAATCAAGCGCTAAAACGAAAATATTGTGGAAATCGATAATGTTGAATGTGCATTTTACAGCTCAATATGTCCACAAAAACCCTACGAATAGCCGGATGAATCCAACCAGCCGGTTTTTTGTTTCACTCGATCAAATTTAAAAAAAAATTAAAGGATCACATTTTTTACTCTGGAATAATCATAATCTTTAACCAAATGAAAAAAAAAGTTTTTTCTGAGCTTTGTCCACATTTTTGTTGCAGACAAAAGTTGGAATGATTTGAGATTACGTAACTCTTAATCAATTTGAATTATTCCAAATTGTCTGAATTATTTTGCTTTCGTTTTTTATAACTAAATTCATTATTGAAACTTCGAAATTCACTTAACTGACCCAATGATGGAATAAGTTTTCATACCTCAACTTTGAAATGTCTTTAGTGTTACTGGATCAGCGTAATCAATTCCAGTGTGTAAGAAAGCCTTCGCTGGTCTTACCCAAGCGGTTGGCAGTTTTGCCATTAATTGATGTGCACGAACACCTCTAAGTCTCGTGCACACGACACAGCGAAGCATAAATGATATGACCAGAACTCGCCCACCTTCTATCCAGACAGATCTCTTTAGATCAGCGAGAGTCAATTGAGTTCCCCTATAAAGCGTTTTCTGGTGCGCATGATCGATTAATAGCTATATTAATCGCGATGAGCGTGGTAGAATGCCTGGATTTTTCTGTTGATTATCTAGTAAAGAATTTGTTGCGTAGTTACAACTGCATTTGAATTTAAATGCAGTTGTACTTCTGGCAGCGGGAGGTAGCACTTACTGGGGTCTAGAGGCTGCAACATTTTAATTCGATCGAGCGCAGTGCAACGCAAGCGCATTACCTTTTTCCTGCCTCGTGTCAAGACGACCGACGCCATTATCTTTTGCAACACAAATTTCTAGTGAAAATACGGGTTTCATAGAATCTTATTATTTTGCGCTTATCTCAAGATAATTATTATCAATAATTAGTTAATAATATCAAGAACTTATTGAGCTCCATAATTATAAAATTATTTATATAATTCACGCACCAGGACTCAAATAAATAATTAAATAAAGAACTCATGAATTCTAGCAATGAACGACCACGTTTTCAAGAGGTCATTCATCAAAAAACCATTACAGGTGCATAATCATTTTTCTAATAAGTAATTATTACAAGTGCTTAAATAAATAATAGACTCTATTTTATAATTATTCATATTATTATTATAATCAATTGCTAATATATAATTCCATTCTCGCTCGGTAGTATCTGTTATCATGCTTTCACGTGTTCACAAATCAATTCAACTTAGCATAATTTGTTATAAACTCATTTAACTCAAATCAAATCAGTGGTCAATAATTCCAGAGCTCAATAAACTCAACATCTACGCGTCTGGTGCTCATAACAATAATTATTAAATTACTCGAGTGTTCAATAATTTACTTTCGCTCAGTTACCTCTGAATTCATGTTACTTATTCTCATAACAATTTACTACTCAACTCAGTGTTCAAATAAACTCAATATAATTATTTCAATTCATTTTAAGAAAACACTTGAGCTCAATAACTCAATTTATATTGAAGTTTATTACATACTTATGAGCTCAAACAGTTAACAGTATTAATCAATTAAATCAGCGATTTAATGTAACCCAGTGATATTTTGTGTTGTGACAAATAAAAATATTGTTATGTTTTTAAACTTGCGTATTTTTCCACTATCTCAACCACCAACTAGTCCGGGCATGTATTTTATAAATTAATTATTCCAACAGAATTCTTCAAGCGACCACCGACCCTGAGTACTTCATTGTAGTCGACGTAGGAAATTAATTTAGCGAGACGATGATTTCGTTGTAGAAAATCTCCATCTTTCAGTAGTTTTATCTCCTGTGAATAGTACTGACTATGTTTATACTTTATCAAGAAAGTCTTTGCGAGTTCCAGGTTAACTGTAGAGAGTGGTGTGGCCAGTGTGGACTGTGGCACGTTTTTAAATTTAGCGATGGTACGTAGATAGATTCCGAGCACGCGAAGTAACGGTGACAACTTAGAGAATTTGTTGAGTAACGTCTGCAGTGGGTGTGAATCTGCCTTGAAGATGGTAAAAACTAGACCTGGACGTTCTTCAAGATGTGATACCGTCTGCGATGAGATGTCAAAAAATGGACAGTTTTCTTTTGATTGACTGAGCCACATAGGTTTCGTCCACCAAAGTAAACGCTGATCTAGTTTGGCTGCTGAAATTCCTCGTGATGCGCAGTCAGCTGAATTTAATTTCTTTGGAACGAAATCCCAGTCAACACTTGGTAGAAATTCTTGTATCTCGATAACTCTATCGTGAATGTAGATTTCCCATCTTGCTGAGTTGTTTCGTATCCACTTTAAGGATACATAGGAGTCTGTTTACAAAAAAATTGGTATATTTTCCAGCTACAAGACTTTCTTGCCACAGAGTACCAGTTGAGCGAGTAAAACAGCGGCATTGAGCTCCATCCTTGGTATAGTTATGGGTTGCAGTGGCATAACTTGTGTTTTGGCACACACTAGCGAGATATTGGAGCTTCCAATAGCAACAGTAACTTTCAAATAGACGACAGCAGCCATAGTGAGTTGAGAAGCGTCAGAATCTTCGAGATCTGTTGCAGTTGCACAAGCTGATGCTATTCCATAAGTTACAGTAGGGAGTGCGAATACTGTTGGTATGTGATCTTCGTTAAACCAGAGTATGCACTGTAGATGATAAACTTCCTTGTCAACTGTGATCTGACGAAACATTTTAGTTACGTCAGTAGCGAATAAATAGCGATGACAGCGGATGCGAATCAGTACGTCACTGACGTCAACTTGAATCTTGGGACCCACAAGGAGTATCTCGTTGATTGATACATCTGAAATTGTCTTCCATAATCCGTTAAACATTACTCTGAGCTTGGTAGGGGTGCTCTGTTCTTTTAGAACCCCATAATGCGGTAAAAAGTAGCTGTTTGGTGGTAGATATTTCATATTCGTGCGTTTCATGTGATCAGTCTTCATATTTGTTCAGGAAGTCGAAGTACAACTTCTTGTGGACTGAATCATTCTCCGATCTTTTTCGATAGCGTAGTAGAGCGTATTGAGCGGCTCGTAGCAGCTCATTCAGTTGACTTGGTGAAGATTTGAGCGGCAAGCGAACGACATATCGACCATCAGACTGTTTGTAATGTGTATTGACAAAGTGTTGTTCACACTCTTCTTCATCATCTGTGTAGCGTGCAGCGAATTCTGTCTGTGGCTCTTCTTGATACCAAAACTTGCTCAGCAAGTCTTGTAATTGACCATCAACAGTTACATGATGACCATTTGCTGTTAATTTTGATGTAGCGGTGTCTACTGATCCATAAATGATCCAACCAAGTGATGTTGACTGAGCAATCGGGTCATTCTCATGAAATTACCTGATTTTAGCGTTTATAATATGTGCAGCTGGTGCTGCACCCAGTATGATGTCGATTGGTCTTGGTATTAAGAAGTCTGGATCAGCAAGTTGTAGCCCATTGATGTGTGGCCACTTCTTGTTGGTTAGCGTGAATGACGGTAGGTTTACTGTCAATAGAGCAAGCAGATGAGCTTGGGTGGTAACAGAAGTGGTACTATGTAGCAAATACAGCGTCATCTTGCATGGCCCAAGCGAATGCCCAGCTGACACATAACGGATGCCACGTAATGGTAAAGCTGCTTTACTGAGTTTATATCCAGCTTCTTGGTTAGCGAACGCGTTACAAAGGATAACTCTGATCCTTGATTGACGAGGACACGTGCTGTAAGTGTACTTCTGGTTAGCGAATGCACTCTTACTAGAGCAGTAGCAAGTAATACATTGATTGAAAGCGAGTGAGTTAACTGAAAGCAGAAAAGAGTAAGCAAATTCTGTAAAAGATATCGAAATTGGAACTATTCGGTGCATTAGCAAGAAACGGCGCCTCAAAAAGCGGATTCACCGATGTAGCGTCCTAATGTATCGACGAGATTAGTGTAGCGAATATTCAATCATTTTCAAGCTAAATTGGAGGCATCTTTTTTGACACAAGTCCACGATCTTTCCAGAATAGTAAGTTCAAAATCAATAGCGGCATCACATTGCGTAGAGACTGCGTCATCAATTAAGCGGGTAGCCATGTTGCGCATCATATCGATGAGTTGCATTAGCAAAGCACTTTGAGCTTCAGCGGTCATCGTGGAAGCACATAGCATAAAATGGACGCGAAGTAGCGAATGAGACCGTTGCTTAGTATTAGATCTCGAAAAAATAAAAGTCTTTTTACACCGGTGTACAAATTTTTCACCCCGGGCAGCACTCTAGTAGTGCTCAGCAATGTCTACGGCACTTAGCGATTTTCACTTCACTAAAACTGCCACCACACTTTTTTCGCTCAATTTTTTTTTTCTATTCTCAATGTTTTTATAATTTTTAATTATTAAACCCACACCAGATCCAGCTCGAAGGACCAAAATGTAAAGTGAGCGAACGTACAATGGGATTCTGGTGTAGGTGAGGTAATTTCAATAACTAAAAATTACACAGGTTTTAATCATTAGTAATTTAGACCGTTCATTTACACTATAGACAAAATAAACTGTGACAAATAAATATCAGAAAGCGAATGCAACGATTGTAAAAATCACGTATCACACTTCACACGTGGTCTGAGCAGTGAATTAAAAGCGGGCAGTAATTAAATAAGATTCAATTTATTGCGAGCAAAACCAAAAGACTCAATAAATATTCACCTTAATATACGAACTAAATATTGAGATTATTTCAATTATCAATTAGCGGATTCAACTCAAGACTTAATTAGCAATAGTAGCAAAAGTAAAGAGAAGCGGTTTTGAAGCACGTTGCGATACGATAGACTGCACAATGTAGAATGAATGTAATGGTGGCATCTTCTCCCTTCGTTGTCACTCGTTGATGACGTGGGCAGCATAACTGTCCAAGTGAATTTTCCCATTGGCTTAAAAGCGAGCCAACGAGTAGTAGTTAGCCGCCGATTTCTCTCATTGGCCGGCTAGTAGCAGTGCTCTCATGCTGGCTTGACACGGCCATGAGCAAGAAAATGTACATGCCGTGCCCAAATAACGAGTGACCCGGCACTATTCTGACCTTGAAGTCAGTTGCTTGTTCGTATGCTCTTGGACGTAGCAAAAATACCCGAAGCGATTCAAACAAGCTAAGCTCGTGACTAACCAACGACAAAATAAAATTCTATGACAATTTAAAACCTCAAATTAAATTTTAAGCGGTCGCGATCTATTATTAAACTTTTCTTATTTAATAAGCATGGTAATGATATCACATTTTTAACTTCCCGCTACGAAAATTGAAATTTTTCGAAAATTCAGGAAGTTATTGGTTTCGGTCCGATTTACGAAAATCGAATTTTCATCAGATGTCGACGTTTTGAGGTCCTAGGAACCCGTGTAAAAAAAATTCGTTCCAAAAAGATTCCAAAAAAGTTCCGCATGTGGAACTTCTAAACATGAGACAGATTAGAACTTCGAATGGAACTTTTTTGGAATATTAGTAATTTTGATAGTAAAAAAAAAGTTTTTATGAGCAAATTTAGAGTCAAAAAAGGACGTTTTTGGAATTTTATATGAACTTTCCAAATAAGCTTCAGAATCACCACATTTGACTTTTCTATGGACTAAAAAAGGCGTTCCAAAAACTTTCCAAAATCACTACTTTTGCATCTTTTGAAGACTAAAGACATTCTAGAAATATGCCAAAATAGTTCAAAAATCACTACTTTTGAATTTTTTATATAACAAAAAAAAAGTCCATGATAACTTCCAAAAAAGTTCCAAGAACGTCCTTTTTTTACTCTAAATTTGCTCATAAAAACTTTTTTTTTACTATCAAAATTACTAACGTTCCAAAAAAGTTCCATTCGAAGTTCTAATCTGTCTCACTTTTAGAAGTTCCACATGCGGAACTTTTTTGGAATCTTTTTGGAACGAATTTTTTTCACACGGGAAGCTATTCTGACTAATTTCAAGATGATGTCCAAGTGTATGTATGTATGTAAGTACGTACGTACGTACGTATGCAAATACCTGTATCTTTTGAACGGATGAACCGATTTTGAACTTTAAGGTGTCATTTGACGTGGCTTGTGAATATCTTGAAGCTGTGAGAAATTGAGCTTGATCGGTAGAGCTCGTTCAGAGATATTCCAAAAATAAAATTTTTTCAAAAATGTTTTTTTTGGATCACTTTTAATGTGCTCGATGGATTGATTCCGAAATCGGCTGGGGTCTAGAGCTTTATAAGCCACGACAAATGCCACCTCAACCATCAAAATCGGTTCATTCGTTCAAGAGAAACTGTTGTCGAAAGAATTAAAAAAAAATTTTTTTTGTATTTTTTTTTAAATATCTCAGAACGACTCGATAAATTGAATTCGAAATGTGATCAGCTTTGGAACTTAATGAAACGCGTAGATTGCCACCTCAACCGTCTCAATCGGTTTATTCGTTTGAGAGATATCGTTGGAGAAAAAATGGTAAAAAACTATTTTTTTCAAAAAGAACAGCATACAAAAGTATTTTCGAGCTCGAAGAGCTCGAAAACAGCGGGAAGTTTTAGGGCTGGCCCGCAGGGTCAACCGATAGACAGATTTTTTTTTAAATTTCTACTCAGGCAGTTTTAAGCAATTAACTCGATTTATAGAGCTTAAAGTTCCCTTTCAAATTGGTTTGAGTGACATAGATACATTTTCAGCCATTCAAAAGTTATAAGATTTCAAAATTTTTTTTGTACTTTAGATTTTCTGAGCAGCCTACTTATTTTTATTCCTACCGAACTGAATGCACCCGGGTTAAAAAAAAAATCTTGATTTAAACTTGGTTTACCAACTCGAAATTTTGATCCGTTCTTCACAAGACAAATTCAACTTTTTTTTAGAAAGACATAAAATGCATCAAGTTTTCGCCTTGGTTGAGACTTAGCTGGCTTGCTTAGTCACGATCAAAGACAAAAAAGTCAAATTTAAGTCGAAATTTACATGATTTAGACTTTTTCGACTCAAATTATACGCTAAAAAATACTGCTTGTTTTTGACTTTGTTGACCAAGTCTACAATAAGGCGAATGAGTGTCGTGCTCGAGGTGAAAACGATTAAGTTGAAACTAAGATGAAAAAAGTTCTAAAAGTTGACAAAAATTTAATTTAAGTCGCAAAAGTCAAAACCTTATCGGAAAATTGTCGGCAAATCGATAACTTCAAACAAAAATCTGTCTATTGGTTGACCCAGCGGGCCAGCCCCAAAACTTCCCGCTATTTTCAAGCTCCTTGAGCTCGAAAACATTGTTGTGAATACATTTTCGAACTCTTCGAACTCGAAATTACTTTTGTAAGCCATTGTTTAAAAAAAAACGTTTTCTAGCATTTTTTTTTCCCACGATATCTCGCCAATGAATACGCCAATTTTGATAGTTGACACGGCAATCGACGTATTTTATTGAGTTCTAGAGCACCTGAGAATTAGGGATTGGTTGAGTTATTTCAAAGATATTCGCAAATAACTGTTTTTCACCATTTCTTTCTTCCGTGATATCTCTCGAACAAATTAACCGATTGAAATGACTAAGGTGGAAATCGATGCGTTCTATTTAGTTCTAGAGCTGAATAGATTTCGAAGTCGATCATTCAAGTCGCTTCTAAGAAATAAAAAAAAACTAGAAAAAAAAAAATTTTCTATTTTTCGTAATTTGCAAATATTTTTGAGTCTACTCGATTAAATGATCTTGGGTTTTTAGGAAAGTTGATGGCCTTAACTATGTAAATCCGTTTATTAGTTAAAAAGTTACAAAGAGTTTACATACTAACACACACACACACACACACACACACACACACACACTCGGACATCATCGTGAAATTAGTCAGAATAGCTTCCTAGGACCTCAAATCGTCGACATCTGATGAAAACTCGATTTTCGAAAATCGGGGTGAAAACAATCTTTTTATCGCGAAATTTTATTTTTTCAACAAACAAAATTAACAACTTGCAATGAAAATTATTTTTTTGACTTTAGTATGCATATCTTCATCTATATTTTAACATACATACATTCATCTATATGTGCATACAATGATGAAATACATTCTCTAATTACAACAAACCTCAGAATAATAATTATTACAACAGAGAAAATATTTTCAGATTTGAGGTTTCTAAAGTTGAACATATTACACAAATGTATCACATTTAAAACATGAAATTAATCTAATGATCAAACCATTTTCACTAATACAAGACCATTAGTATAATTATAATAGCTGGATAGAGTTATATATAAATAAATATAACAGTAAATTGATACTTAAACTCATTGTTGAAACGTTATTATATATATGAAGCTTGCAAATTACGAAGAGTAAGAGAATCATATAACATCAAAGGTGGTATATTTGAGTGTATCAAAGTATAGAAGTTAGTTGCGAGTATGAACGTATATTAGAGTTCTGTAAAGTTTAACTCACAGTAGTTGGTAATTGACGTTTATCCCGTACAAACGTTTCATATAAATATATACTTCTTTCTTTTGTAATATAATAATGATAAATTCAAATTTATATTAAAATATGTATTTATAAACTTTAATAAATAGTAAATCATTTTCTTTAATAATCATCATATTAGTTCATATTATTATATATTTAATTTCATTGATCTGATTGTTTATCAGATAGACGAGTCTTCTAAGCTATCAAGAGTGAACCAAAGGAAATATCAGAAAGAAATCAAATAAAAAATCTAGAAAAGAGACCTGAGCTATTTCTTGCTTTTTTTTTGTTCTTTATTACTTTGAAGTCTCGGTGCAAAAAAAAACGAAGAATGGTTAACGAGGTTGAACACCTGCGTCAAAGTCTATGTGATTAACGAGCTTTTATATATAGAGATATCTCTAATTTTTTTAACTTCCCGCTAAAAAAATTGCAATTTCTCAAAGGTTCAGGAAGTTCTTGTTTTCATTCCGATTTTCACAAATTGAGTTTTGATCAGGTCTAGACGTTTTGAGGTTCTACACGCTGATAGTTTTACGGTAATGATTATCATTTCATGGTGGTACAATCAATTTCTTTCTTGCGATACACAATACTCTCATAGTTATTACATTTGGTTGAGATAAACAAGAAAAATTTGAAAACCAAGTGACCCTGCGGGCCAGCCTAGAATCGATCAATTCCAAAATTTATTCAGCTCTATAATTCGGTAAAATATTTCGATTGCCACAAAAAACATTTTCATTGGATAATCCGTTCTAGATATATCCTCGATGAAAGAGTAAAAAAAACTGTTTTCTTACATTTTTCTCAAATATTTTGGAAACTATAATATTGATCTGTTACAAAATCTGATCAGCTTTATTATTTGTTCAAGAGATATTGTAGTTGAAAGAATTTCAGAAAAACATTTTTTTCTAATAAACTCAAAAATCGCAAAACTGGTTGATCGCAATAATTTTTTAGCGTTAGAGAATAAGCACTACGTTGAATGATGCCTCAAGCATCAAAATCGGTTCATTAGTACGAAAGAACAGCGATGAAAAACTAAAAAAATAACAATTTACTTTATTTTTTCCGAATAGCGCATAAATAGTTCATTTTTCTTAAATTTAATATAAAATGAAATTTTTTTCTATGACATCCCAAAGACCCAATACCGGAACGCTGAAATAGCCTTGTCCCAATACGGGGATTCGGTTGTCCGAATACCGGAACAGTAAATAAAATTAGTTATTTTTTTGTATTTATTCATAGTGAAAATATTAACAATTATTAAATAATATTAATGCAAATCGAGTGTGAATGTAGCAGACATCAGACAACTTAAAAATTATAAATAATTTAAAAAATAATATTTATAAAAAAAAGAACTATTTATTTCAAAATTTTTGAATGCGCATTTTTAAAAATTTTATTTTATTAATTATTTACTCGATTTATTAATAGTTTTAAATTTGTCTGATGTCTGCTATATCACACTGATAATGTAAAATGTATTTAATATTTTTAAATGATTAAATATTCAATGAAAATAAATATTTTGAACTGAAGAATAGAAACAAAATAAATCATTCGAAGTTATACTATAAAAATAATTAAATAAAAAAACTAAATCAAAAATTTATTTTTTGTGATTTAAATTAGAGTTTATCTATTTAATGCATTTTTTATAACAATCATACATACTGCATTAAATATTAGGGATCCAGTATTAATTAATATTGCACTTGATTTAGCCAGTCAATGAAAGTCACCGTTAATGTCTATCGATAACATTAATAACATTAATATGACTGGCTGTTCCGGTACTGGGCACGCGTTCATTTTGGTGCACCAATAGACGAACAGTAAAATAAATATAATAATACTATTTTTTCCACATTGTTAATATGTTTTCTTGAATTTTATGTCATTTAAGATGCATGTACAACAAAAACATTATTGAAAAGTAATTCTATACATTTTCTATAAGCTTAAGACCATTGACTGATTTCAAAATGATTTCATATTTAAAATATATTCTAAAATCTATTTTATATCCTATTTTGTAGCTAAAAGATTAAGGTTTTGAATAAAGAAAGTTATATTTAATTTCATCCTGTATGAGTTAAAATATAATATAATGATTATCAAATCGTTCCGGTATTGGGTCTTGTTCCGGTATTGGGACATTTACCTTATTTATATGGTTACAAAAGAGAAGTACATTTATGTTGACTAGATGACAAATCGTCATGAAATTTTAACATATTTTTTTGTATCGACTGTTAATTAAAAAAAAAATTAGATTATAAATTTTTAAAATACCCGCCATTTTACATAAGAAACGCCAGCTGCTAGTATACATACTTTAGTATAGGTAAATTCCGTGCCATCTATCGATACTATCGAAAAATAATCGATACATAGAAAACGATAAGAAAAAAAAATACAAATAATCTTGGCTATGTTCACTCTTAAAATAAATGTATAATTAAAAAAATAATTACTATGGCTGCTTAAATGGTAGAAATTGTCGTGTTATGCCTATCTAAAAATATTAATTATAATTAAACCATAAGATATTTAGCTGCCATTTTCAAAAGGGGTCTTTGCATTAACTATACGAAGATATTACAAAAAGAATGAAGTTGGAATATTTTTTTTTTAAGTTATAGTGTTTACTAGCCCATGACTCTTGAGGAACTTAATGCGATAAGTCACTAAAAACAGCTATTTTATAGAAAAATCGTCATTAGTCGACTTAAAAATGTATAAAATCTGTTGTTTAATCATTTTTCTTTGTAACAATATATTTTTTTTGAATCATTTAAGTGTATTTATAAATTAAGAAACAATTTAATATGACGAAATCGAGTTTTTCATTTTCAGGCGAGTATAGAGCATAGCCTCAGCGCTTCGCGCTCAAGGCATGCAATAAGTTCAAAAAACATCCGAAAATAAACTCAAAAGCGTATTTCCGTCGGTAAAATGGATCGTACTGACCGCTAAAACAATCTAACCGACAGCCAAACCAAGTTGACTAACAGCCGATATCAAGACAAACGATAAAACAGAGCTTACCGACTGCTAAATCAAAGCTCACCGGAAGCCAATATAAGTTTACCGACTGTCAATGCGAATACAATCGGTAAAACAGATCTTACCGACCACCCGTGCACCGACCGCCGACAGGTTACCTTCCGTCGGTAACTTAGCTCGGACAAGAACTTACAATCTGTTTTATCGGGGGGAGGGGGCGAAGTCCCTCTGCTCAACTACTAGCATACTTGGAAGTAATATTAAACTTGTTTATATTGAACTCGAGCTATTCGTTATAATAAAAGACCGAAAATTGAAATCAAAATTGAAATAATCTAAAAATTTAAGATTAAAAATTATATTGTTTTTACTTGTACGCTCTGTATATTATGTTGTGTTATAGCTATCAGAGGACATACGTCCTATGGCCAAATAAAATAAACAAATAAATGTATATATAATATCTAAGTTAATATTACATCACGTACTTTTATATATGACAACATAAGCCTACATATAATCATATATGGCCATTAGGGTGTCCTTTATTTCCCAAGTTGTTATTTTTGTTTGTTGCCGCCCCCTGAACTTTTAGTTTTTGCCCTAAAAAAAATTATACAACCTAAACAAGCTCTTAATTTTCAAGTTAAACCGTGTCGAAATCATGTTACATTTCCTATTTAAATACCATGGGATTTTTTGACTTTTTGCATTTAATTTTTTATCTCTGAAGCAAATAAAACTACAAATAGGATCGAGTTAATTTTGATAGGAAATTTTCCGCTCTACAAAAAAGGTCTCTTTGATTTTTTCGATAAAATCATTAGTTTGAAAGTTATTGGCGACTAAAGTTGTGTTCATAGTTTTTATCATCGTTCTCCAAGTTTTGCTGAAATTTCCTGTGGTACAATCATTAAACTCATCTATAAATGTTTCAAAAATTTTATTAAACTAGCTTAATAGTTACAATATAGATATATTTTTTTTTTTAATCACTTTTTTTTGTTAAACAGCTTTTTGTAGCGTTAGGATAAGTATTTCTGTATTCACGTACAACTTTCACTAAATACTGTTTTTCTTGATCCCCGACCTGAAAGTACGGACTTTCTGGCTGCTTCTTGCTCCAGAAAGAACGACTTTTGTGGCTTACACGAATTACAGCGCGCTCTGGTGGACTACGTTTCTTTTCTGGCTCAGTCGAGTAACTATATTCATAAGCACGTTTGTATCAATATACTCACACTATGAGTTATACACTTTAAAGTGTATAGTATACGGTGCCGGCGCACTGACAGCTCAACATAACCAACATCATAACCAACACTGATCATTTTAAATCGTGATAATTATTATAATTTTTAAGAGTTAATGGCTTTCAACGATTATAACCGTATGAAAATTTTATTAATTAATTAAAAAAACATTAAAACTTCAATTGAAACGAGGAGAACGTAGTTGTAATTTCACCGAGGTATATAATTTTAAAAAATGACTTGCAATTGATATCAATGAGGAGTTAAACAAAATTTGTTGAATAAATTTTAGCCTATAAAATTTGAAAATTGGAATTATAAAATTGACATGAAGATTACCCAGTGAATACATGACCTTATTTTGACGTCATACGAAGGTCATAGCAATGTCACGACATCTGATGTAAATTTGATGTCAATCTGACGTTCTACATGACTTTAATATGATGTAAAGCTTGTGACATCATATTGATGTAAGCATGACTCTTGTACGACGTCACAGTTATGACTCATGTATTACGTACGTTTGACATAGAATCTACATCACATTGTTATGTAGTAATAAAGTCATTATCCGTATATCATAATGACGTAATTTTAAAATCATACATTTATGTCAGTAGCAAAGTCACGGTTATACGTAATATGGATGTCACTCTTAAATCATATCTTTACATCAGTGACAAGTCAGTATTTTACGCAATGCTGATGTAATTTCCGAGTCATAGTTTTTTATCATCTATTTATTGAAATAAAACAATCATAGAATGAATTTTCGAATATGTGTAAAAGTGTAAAAATAACAACTAAACGTCGAACATTTTTGGGGTCAAAGTAATCGATAAACTCGATAATAGATCATTCAGACGTTTTAGATTAAAACATTAGCGTGAGCATAAGAAAATTAACTTTATTTTTTTAAATGATATATCGAAAATATCATTTAGGATGACGAAGAAAATGTAACGACAGTTTGAACTCTTTTGCTATTACGATTTTAAAGTTTAGTATCACAATTTTTCAATCGATTAAATTTCATACGATTTTGTAAAATTATTTAATGTTTCGCTAAATTTTATATAAGATTTTTTAAATTTCATATCACAACAAAAAATTGAAAAATTTTTTCATCATCGAGGCCGACAAATATTGCTTCTATAAAATTTTATAAAAGTTCATGGAGTTTTTTAAATTTTGTAAAAATCCATCACGAAAACTTATTAACTCTGTCTTTTCCGACATTTCACTCTAAATACATCAATTAAGCACGAGATTTGAACTCTCGTGATGTGGACCAGTGAGCAACGTTCAGGACTACCAGCCAAGAGGAGCCGTGTTCGAACCCAGCAGACGCCCAGGATTTTTTCATCATTTAACATTATCTAATCTTGTTTCAGAATTCACAATGCGTTCACGCGAAAATAATCAAATCAAAAATTCGGTATTTCATTTTATTTTTTTATTTTTCAAAATATTTTTTCCGAATTGATAATTTTGACATCACCCATATGTCATATTGACGTCATAGAAGGTCACACAGACATCACATTTACATCATGCATACGTCATTAGTTTTACATCATTATCTTACGTAAAAAAGTGTGAAATAATGAGTCACACCTGACTCATTCGTGACTTATATCTTACGTAAATGATGACATAGCGTAACGTCACTCTGACGTCAAATTTACGTCAATGTGTTTACTGGGTATACTGAAATTTATTTTACAAATTTCGTTCAGCTTCCAATTGATATCAATTATAAATAATATTTTTTTAAATCTATATCTTAGCGAAATTACGACTACGTATTCTTTTTTTTACTTAAGGTTTTAATTTTTTTTTAATTAATTAATATAATTTTGATGTGGTTATGACAATTGAAAATTTTTTAAAATTGAGGGACACTATCTGAGCTCCAGGATGGCCTGCAGAGTCAACTATTTTTCAGATTCGTTTTTTAGCCCGCCCCCACCTTTGTTCGTATTTCCGTACTTTCGGTTGAAAATCAAGAAAAATAGTATACAATCCACGGCCAAAAAGTTGGATGCTCTGACGCAAGGAATATAGATGCCTTGGCATCTATATTCCATGCGCCAGAAAATCCAACTTTCTGGCCTAGGGTAGTAATATACTATTTTTTGTAAATTGATAATTTCACTGACTGAATTTACTATGTAGCGTTGAGGGGAATCAAAATTCAAATCTTTCTGGAATTTTAATGCTTTAATCATTTTATACTTTATGGAAAGTGGTACATCAGGATCAAAAAAAGCCAGAGCAGCAGTTTCAGCATTCAAATACCAGAAATGATTTTTGAATTTGTGCAATACTGCTTCAGAAAGTTTCTTATCAATCGTCCTGTATTGATATACTGTTTTCACAAAATTTAAGTCTTGAAATGGAGCCGATGCTGCAAGAGGTGCCTTAAGCCAAAATGGCACGTAACCAAATACTATGATTAAACAAACATCCAAAAGACTTTGTTGTGTTGTAAGATCTACCTCAAAAATATCCCGGAAAATATCTATTTTCAGTGAATAAATCGCTTTTGACATCCAGCGAGCATCGTGAAATGCTCCTGGTTTGTAAAATTTGACACGATTAGCTTCCATCGTATCCAGAAAAATTTGACACAACTCCAAAAGTTCTTTATAATCATCACGAGGTAAAATTTCACCTAAAAAGTTTTTAATCGTCATTTGTTTTTTCAACTTTTGTCAACAATATTTCAGGAATTTTATTTCCCGTTAGGCCATTTTTATATTTAGTTTGATCAATTAGGTTCCAATTTTCTTTAAATTTCTTAAATAAAGGAACGTTAGGCCCATCAGTTCCTGGGATTTTTGTAACAAAAACACAATTCAAGACCAATTCGTAGATGTGATGTCTACAAGGTTGATACAGAAGATCTTTTTGTAACATTTGCTCTAAATTGATTGCCGCTTTATTTTGACAACCAAGATGTGAAGCAGTAGTGTCACAACAAATTGCTTGGATATTTTCAGATAATCCCCATTCTTGAACGGTCTTGAAAATTTCTTGAGCCAGAGTTACCCCTTTATCATCAGACAATGCCGGTGCGTTAATATTTTTTTCAACAGTCTTGCTTCTAATTATTATAGGTACTCGGTCAACCTTTTTACAAGATAGTCCATCAGGTATTAATTTTCCGTCCCAATGTACCACCGCAGCTCTAACCTCAGTGTCACCGAATAACATCTTCATCCGTTCAGCAGCTTCCTTCGGAATTTTCGACCTACGTTCATTAAACGAAGTCTTGTTGAGGATTAAATTATCAGTGTCAACTCTCAGGGCCGTTGTGACAGCTGATATTATTCTTACGGAATTTCTATAAGAAATTTTACAATTGTCTAAAGTAGCAACAACATATTCTGTCAGAATTTTTGTTGTTCCTCTCTCATGTTTCATTTTATAATTTCGCCCCCGTATTTCAAACATTGAAGCTGTGCTTTGCAGAGACATTGACGTCGATGTTTCGTCACTTAACGGTTTTTCAGATATACTTTTTGCGCTCGCTGGTAAAGTTATGTCTAAAGAATAAGTACAAAAAAAAACCTATAGTGAATTTTATTTTATTAAATCAGTAACTCATCACACTTTTCATAAAATAGAATTTCCATACATAAAATAATTTAATACACTAATGCAAAAAATTAAAGGAGCAGAAAAATTTTATAAATTTTTTAGTGATTTATGGAAGGCTGTAACTTGGTGAAAAAAAATCGTATCGAAAATTTAAAAAAAGCATTTTATAGCTTGAAATCTCTAGTTTAGGTGTATTTTTTTCAAAATTTTTTAAAAGCTCCGATTATTGCGCAAACATGAGAAATACCGCGAGCCAAAAAATTTCTAAATTTTTTTTTTTTTCCGAAGAGCCCACGGACCGCGGAAAAATTCTTTAAACTAAACGAATGCATTGTTCGTTTAGCAAATTTATTCAGCTTCAATTTGGTTTTTTTTTTAACTTCGTAGGACGATTTGTCGCAGAGATATCAGCCTTCAAACAGAAAATGATCCTTTTGGCTTTGATCTTCGATATTTCAGGTACCAATGATCGCACAGAAAGTTGAAGGGCGGCGTTGAAAACTTGAATAAATTCCCTACAAGACCCTGTCATCATTTTTTGAAAAAAAAAATTTTTTTTATTTTTAACATCCATCAGAAGTAAGTACCAAAAAATGACTTTTTTTGGTTTTTTAGTAAATCAACCGCTACTCTGCAAATATCGATAAAAAAAATAATGTTGCCAGGGACTTTTTTAGCTTAATGTATCCCCAAGACCCCTGTAAATTTTTAAATTGATCTATCGAACCGTTTTTTGGGAATCATCGATCAAAGTTTAGCTAAAGAATTAAAGGAGCAAGTTTTGTTACTTTAATTGTGTAATCATAATCAAAATAAAAAAAATTTTTTTTTTCGACTTTTCTCAAATTTTTGCGTTGGTAACTCAGCAAATGCAAAGAAATGACAAAAAAAATTAAAAATTTCCAAAAAATGTCAAAAAAAAAATTTAGAACACGAAAAACAAGTTTCAATTTTTTTTTTTTCTTCGATTTTTTTTGACATTTTTTGGAAATTTTTAATTTTTTTTGTCATTTCTTTGCATTTGCTGAGTTACCAACGCAAAAATTTGAGAAAAGTCGAAAAAAAAAATTTTTTTTATTTTGATTATGATTACACAATTAAAGTAACAAAACTTGCTCCTTTAATTCTTTAGCTAAACTTTGATCGATGATTCCCAAAAAACGGTTCGATAGATCAATTTAAAAATTTACAGGGGTCTTGGGGATACATTAAGCTAAAAAAGTCCCTGGCAACATTATTTTTTTTATCGATATTTGCAGAGTAGCGGTTGATTTACTAAAAAACCAAAAAAAGTCATTTTTTGGTACTTACTTCTGATGGATGTTAAAAATAAAAAAAATTTTTTTTTTCAAAAAATGATGACAGGGTCTTGTAGGGAATTTATTCAAGTTTTCAACGCCGCCCTTCAACTTTCTGTGCGATCATTGGTACCTGAAATATCGAAGATCAAAGCCAAAAGGATCATTTTCTGTTTGAAGGCTGATATCTCTGCGACAAATCGTCCTACGAAGTTAAAAAAAAAACCAAATTGAAGCTGAATAAATTTGCTAAACGAACAATGCATTCGTTTAGTTTAAAGAATTTTTCCGCGGTCCGTGGGCTCTTCGGAAAAAAAAAAAAAATTTAGAAATTTTTTGGCTCGCGGTATTTCTCATGTTTGCGCAATAATCGGAGCTTTTAAAAAATTTTGAAAAAAATACACCTAAACTAGAGATTTCAAGCTATAAAATGCTTTTTTTAAATTTTCGATACGATTTTTTTTCACCAAGTTACAGCCTTCCAAAAATCACTAAAAAATTTATAAAATTTTTCTGCTCCTTTAATTTTTTGCATTAGTGTATATCAAAAGGTACAATCAAATACTTAGATTAATTACCTGAATCTGAACGATGCTCATCAGTGAGTGTTGAATAAACGTTATCAGATGTTGATCGACCTTCATCAATAGATTGAGTTGTAGTGGTATCAATGTCTTCAAGAACAAGTTTTTCTAAAGGAAATGACAAAATTAGTGATCTAAAAGAAATTTTACTTTTCAATTATTATAGTTATTAAACATAAACTTACTAGGTGACTCAACAAAATCATCGTTCTGCTTACAAACACGTAAGTGACACTTTCTTTCTGTCCTTTGATCATGTAAAAAATCTGCGGTGCCACTATCAACTGTATTTTGAGCATTGCCATGAGCTATATCAAATAATTTCTCAGGGCATTCAGAAAATTCTTTCTCGCGATCCAAATTTGAGCTTTTTTGCAGATTTCTATAAGTGCTGTGGAGTTTTTCTAATTTTTTTACACATCGATCGTTTCTTTGTACTGGAATTCCCGCTCTGCACCTAAATTTGCACACCTCAACGATAACTACTGAGTAACTTGCTGCAAGTGTTTTTTTTTGTCGTCTGGTGTGATGATATAATAATTTTAAAACTTGCTTATTGGTTGGCAATTTATTACCACTAATTTTGTCACTCGTTTCACCCAAAACAAACATTGGATCTCGTAAAGTTACCGATTGATTCATTATCAATAATTTAATTTTAACTTAAATAAAGATGATTATTTAAATCATGAATCAGTAAGCTTAGCGTAACTGATAGAGATAAGGTTTGCGTATGATTGGCCGATTCAATTATTTTTTTAATTGAATCCAATACTTTTTATTACGTATGAAAACTTATAATTAAAATCGGTACATCATTTTATTCGATACAAATAACATTTAAGAGAAAATACTGCTCAAAATTTATTATTTTTTTCAATAGAACACACATTGACGAATACCGAAATTCAATAAAAAATAACCTTAAACTAAAATTCTGATCTATTGATCATAGAGAGCGCTATATTAGTGTTCCATATTGAAGTTGGTAAAGAAATATAAAAAAGAACATACCCTTAGATCCTTTTTTGGTCAAAATAAAAAAGTGCAATTTGAGTTTGCAGTAAATATCACAAACGAATTTAGTTATAAACTATGAATACAACTTTAATCTAATTTGCAGTTTTATTTGCTTCAGAGATAAAAAATTAAATGCAAAAAGTCAAAAAATCCCATGTTTTTTGAATGGGAAATGTAACATGATTTCGGCACGGTTTAACTTGAAAATTAAGAGCTTGTTTAGGTTGGATAATTTTTTTTAGGGCAAAAACTAAAAGTTCAGGGGGTGGCAGCAAAAAAAATCTGGGCGTCGGTTGACCCTGCGGGCCAGCCCCAAAACTTCCCGCTGTTTTCGAGCTCGAGGAGCTTGAAAACATTACTCTGAATATATTTTCGAGCTCTTCTAGATCGAAAATGCTATTACCTGCGATTATTTTTTATGAGCTTTTCAAGCTCTACCAAGTTGCGTTTTTTTGCTAAAGTTTGACAAGTTAAGAATCGAAAATTGTTAATGAAGAAGCGGTTATAAATTTTTATTCTTGATTATGTTCAATGAAATAAATGTATCGAGGCAGAAATCAATATCAGTGATCAAAATCAAGATTTGAGTGAGTTTTGACTTAGGTCAGAGCAATAATATATGAAATATCCGAGAAAAACATTAAAATTTGGATTTTCTCAAATTTTTGCTGATAATATGATTTAAACTAAAGAACAAGTTAGATGACATTATCTGATGATCGAAAAAAACTATATTGAGAAAGAGTTGGAATGATTTCAGACACATTTGGTACATTATATTTTGATTTATCCGGAAAAAATAACATTTTATGTTATTTTTGTAACTTTTCAGCGCCGATATCTTTTGAACTAATGAACCAATTGTGACGTTCGAGATGGCATTCGACGCGTTTTATTGAGTTCTAGAGCTAATTAGATTTTGAAATTGATCAGATGAGTCACTTCAAAGATAATCGAAAAAAACCGTTTTTTATCATTTCGTTCGCAAACGATTTCTCTCGAACAAATGAACCGATTGAGATGGTTGAGGTGGCATTCAACGCGGCTTATAAAGTTCTAGAGCTGATTAGATTTTGAAGTCGATCGTTCGAGTCGTTTCTGAGAAATCAATAAAAATCTAAAAAAAAAATTTTTTTTTTTCGTAATTCGCCAATATTTTCGAGTCTGCTTGATCAAATGATCTGAAATTTTCAGGAAAGTTGAGGGCCAACAAGCTCTTTCGATTGCCGGCCCAACCATCCAAATCGATTCATTAGTTAAAAAGTTACAAAGAGTTTACATACATACACACACACACACACAGTCGGATATTATTCTGAAAATAGTCAGAATAGCTTCCTAAGACCTCAAAACGTCGACATCTGATGAAAACTCGACTTTCGAAAATCTGGGTGAAAAAAAATAACCTCCCAATTTTTCGAAAATCGTCGATTTTCTTAGCGGGAAGTTAAAAATAACAACTTGGGAAATAACGGACACCCTAATGGCCATATATAGCGATGTATAGAATCACTCAATTAAAATATATATGCTCATATATCGACGTCCATAGATATGTATAGTCATATATGCCAATGTATAGAATTATTGGAAAACTCTATATGCCCATATACGGCTATATATGTGTGGTCAAGTTATATGCCCATGTATAATTACTGAGACGAGATAAATTAAATCGTATACTCCGATCTATAACTATATAGGGGTATGCATGGCCATATATAGTCATATATGACCATACATAGCCATATATTGAAAAATCGACTATGAGGACAAATACAATAGTTAGATTTAAAAAAATCTACCTAAAAATGTTAGTAATACTTAGTTGATATTACTACTTTCAACTAGGTCAGGGCACTATGATATAGTACAAGAAACCATAAATGTTAGTTAAGATTACTATATTTTCATACTCATCCTTTTCTAGGTACCACAACTATGCACTTTTCTCTCCATGATATGACTCGTTTTTCCCGGGAATAAAAAAAATTCCAAATACTTGGTATTTTTACGATTTCAGTCTATTTTACTAGTTTACTTTTAGTATTAGGTACATTCATATCAATTGAACCAATCTATCAATTATTTTTTTGCGGAATATTATATCTTAACTTGGTATATTTAGTGATTTTTAATATTTTTAAACCGTAATACAGTAAATATATCATTTAATTTTGAACGTGTATTTGGCGCCATCTATTACAGCTGTGATGTTTTTGGTGCGATTGAAAAATTAAGAATAAAAATAATAATAGTAATGAAGTTTTAATTAATAAATTTAATTAAAAAGTAAGAAAAAGTAAATTTTAATTGGTAAATAAAATAATTTGTTGAGTGAAAATGAAATTAAGTATGAAAGGCAATTAAGGAAGGATGAAGTCAAAAAGCATTGGAAATAATAGAAATGCTGTCATGTATCATAGAAGAAATGCACGGTGGTTCTGTCTGAGAAAGTTGATGAAGAGCGGAGAAATATGAGAGACTATAGGAAACTTGAGGAAACTGCGGTTTGAAACGAAAATGGTGTGAGAAGGATTAGAGAAACTTCGAACAATACTCTCGGTGACTTCTCAGTCAACATCCTGGTTCATTGAACTATGTCTAAATGGAACATTCGACTTCTATATGTATGTACACATATATATCTTTATATATATATATATATATATATATATATATATATATATATATATATATATATATATATATATATATATATATATATATATATATATATTCCCTCGCTTCTCTTTCTTCGTCTTTCTAAGTACTTTAATGTATAATAGGTATAAGAGAATAATAAACTCTAATGAATAAGTTCCAAGATCAGAGAGATTAGTCAAAAGAATAGTTCATTTTTGTAATTTATTTTGAACAGATTAAATACTGTGTCTCATCTTTGTAGATATTTGAAATAAAGTTTTGTGAGTTTTACTTATGTCAATAAATTCAGACGTTTTTCTGTAGTATAAAGATACACACGGAAAGAGAGAATTTAATGATACTATCTACAATACAAATTTTTAAATTTTAACTATCTGAAATAGTAGTGAAATTTTTCACTGGTTATAATAATTAGTTTTACCATTGATAGTGATAATAGTAACAAATGATGGTGGTGATGATTACTATCGATGATGCTAATTCAAACTATTAAAGATTATATTTGTTACAACCAAACATGGTAACTGTTACCATTTGAAGTTGTAAAAATTCTTAAACAAGAAATAGGCTAAGTTGGTGTAAATGTCAATCCTTTATTTATATTCATAATATGCATAATATGCATATGCATGTATGTGTATGTACGTGTGCATGCATGTGTGTGTGTCTGTGCGTGTGTGTGTGTGCGTGTATACATGTGTTCGTGCGTAGGTATGTGGGTGCGGACGTTTGTGTGCATGCGTGTGTGCGCGCGTGTGAGTGTGAAATTAATTATTTCCACAGGTGAACAAATTATACATAGACTAGCTTCGGACTGTAACTCTGATATTTTAATTTTTCATTACCCTACCCAGAGAGGAAAGTTTGACGGGCCCAGGCTTGGCCCAAGTATGTAGAAACTTAGGCCAGGCTTGTAAGCCAGCCTTGGTATAAGTCTGGAATGATAAAACAGGGCCAGTCCTGGTTGCTAGACCTTGCCTATGCTTGGTTTCCAGAGTTGGCCCATGTTTCGTTGCCAGTCCTGGCCCAAGCGTCGTTGCCAGACCCGGCCTATAAATCAAGGAAACGAATAAATTCAATTAAAAATAATTGTGTTATTATTAACCTCGTGGAGTTCATGATCATTGACGTTTGAACTATCTAAGGAAGATAAATGCTGTGAAAAAAACTCGGTGAAAATTCTGCTGGGCTCTGGGCGTAAACTATCGTCCTTCTGATTTCTGGGTCCAAACAGTAGCTACTTGACGAACCTACTAATGTTAAACTGATACATTTATATGATTTACGTATTAACCCTTTGTCACAACCGTGTTTATACCTGACTTCGTCACACGCACGAAGCGCCGCGCCGCCGTGTTGAATTTCATGCCGTGTTGCCAAGTACCCGATAAATGTTTCATGCATATTATTATTAGAAGATAACTCTATTTTTTATTTAATTTTACATCAAATTAAACGTTTGACGAATTTCGAAAATTTTTTCATGAAATAAGAGAGTTACAATAATTAAAAGCAAGAAAATAATATAATTATGAATGAGAGCGAAATACTTATTAGTAATGACAGATAAATAATCTCGACATTAGCCAATACTTGACAATTATTTAAATTTCTTTACGTAATTAATTATAAAAAAAAAAATTTTTTAAAATTTATGTACAATTTTTTTAGTTTCTGCGAGTGCATTTTTTTTAAACTAAATTTTTATGCTGAAAAATAATAAAAAAATTATTAAAAGTATAGGCTTTTAGGATTACACAGATAATTACGTATTTTATGATTGGTACAAAATGAAAAATATAATTTATTTAACTTGTATAATCATGTAACTAAAGAAATATTATACTTTTTTAAAATCGAATTTTTTTTTTTAATAATTACCAGTGAGTAACAATCACAGGTTAGGTTACCTTGTTGACAGCTGTATATTAAAAACGGAAACACAACTTGGCAACAGCGAAATTGAAATTGCGATCTGGCGCTTACACGCACTGGACAGCACGGTGCCGCATTTACGAGGTGCTCCTCAAAAACATATAATTATTCAATTTCTAAGACAACTGTATCATTATTAATAATATTCATTCCTTCTAGAAGATTCAAAAAGAGCTTTCAAATTTTTTGGAATGTTTTTTTTTTGGTAAAATCAATGAAAACCCATAAAAATGTAAAAAGTGCGGCGTCACGCTCATAGGGCGTGTGATCAAGCGTTGAACCATAGGTATAGCTAAACTTGGGTAACTCTACCTTGGCCCAAGTTTGGATCACCATTGGACGGCCAAAGCAGGGGAACCCAGTCTTGGCCTGAGCCCGGGTAATCATTGTAACAGCCAAGACTAGGTTACCCAATCTTGAGCCAAGCATGGACCAATATAGGTGTACCAAAGCTAGGTTCCCCAGTGCTGGACCAAGTAGGACCCCGTCGCTTAACTCTGGCAGCTCCTGTATGGATAGTAGAATTAATCGAGGGCCGCCTAAGATTTTAAACTAGGCCCTTGCTAGCGATATCAATTTCAAGGAAAAAGTAGAAATCGCGGCACCTACTACTGATGCGTAAGTATTGCTTGAACCAATATCCGTGTACGTTATTATGTGTGTATTTTATTGTATACAGTAAATAACCTATAAGAAGAATGAAAATTATGGTAATGAATGCAATGAGCAGTTTGAAAAATAATAAAGTTTATATTAATTGTGTAATTATGCAGCTAATATCTCAGTGTAGAAATAAATAATTAATTTTAATAATTGACCCAATTAAAAAACGACACAATAACCAAACTCCGACTTTGGGCAATAAAATCCAATATTGCAGATTGTCACTTAGATGATTTGTTAAAAATATTACAATCTAGTGTACTTCCTAAATAGTTATTATAAAACAGCTTTTAAAGATTAAAACATTATGAAATGCTTGCCTGAATTTTTGAATCGAAAAATTTAGATTCTCCTTCAGAGATTTCGAATGATGTAAGATTTGTTTTAACAAATTCGAAAGACTAGAATGTAGCTAGAAAAATGCGTGATACTAAATCGTTAAATATTGATGATCGTTAAGAAATAATGATTTTAATGTTAAAATAATTGATAAGTCTTCAAATATTCAAATTTTGAAATATTAAAAAAATATATAAATAATATTGTATTGTTATTTATGATATTCGTTTCGTAAAAAAGTTTTTAAATTATTCAGATTATCAATAATTATTATATTTCAAAGTAGTAATTTCATTATTACAAATGATTCTTATTTCAATTTCTTAAAATAATAATTCATAATAGTGTTAAATTCTGGCTTATCTATTAATCAGACAGAATAATTTTAATTTGACCAGGTTGACGTCGTTAGGGTGTCAATAGACCCCAGGTGCGTCAGCTGTTGACCTTCTTTTATTTTATGCAAAAAGTTTAGTGACTTACCATGGTGGGGATTATGGATCCCATAAGTCAGCCCATATGATCCCTTGATACGTCCTCTGGGTGCGAACGAGACGAGCTTCGAAGACTCGGTTCTTTCGTAGAGGAAAGTCATCCCAATTGGTCGATCAACCACCAGAGCTCGAAGGCTCAACAACACACAAGCTTGAAAGCTCAACAACACACGAGCTCGAAAGCTTAACGACACATGAGCTCGAAAGCTCAACAAGAATTTCCTCCGACTTAATTCTCGGACGACCTCCGGTGAGGTCCGCGATGACACCTCGAATCCCGCGACCGAGCTCTACCGCACATCCTGACCTCCAGCGTCATCGGCCTCGAAGCATGAATTTCGGATTCGGAAAGGAAGTGCTTAGGCTGCCGGTATCGGCACCCAAAACAGGTGAGAATATTAGGCTGCCGGTGGCGGCGCCCAATAGAGGTGTGATTTTTGGGCTGCTGGTAGCGGTGCCCAAAGTTTAAATAAGGAGTGCGTATTTCAATAAAATACGGATATATTTTGCTTCAAGTCCGAGTGACAGGATCAAGCCAGCAGGCCCGGGTCTCATGCGTCATCATCTGTTTAGACTATCCGCGAGCCACGGTGACTCTCTTATCGCAAGAGATTTCCGTTACATTGTTGGCGGTAAATAAAAATAATATCGCCAACAAAGTAACGATTTATTAATTTATTATTTAATTATGATTCTAAGAAATATCGAACTGTTTATTCGCCCACTGCAGCGAATAAATAATTCGAGACTTCAAAAAAAAAATTTCTAAAAATTTTTATTTAAATTTAATTAAAGCTAGAACGTAACAATAGTTAATTTGTACTTAGTCAATATTATATCCTATAATTGAAAATCATGGGATTTAATATCGCTATTTTTTAATTCATTTCTAGTCAAACTAGCGAGGCCCTCCCGCATGATAAAAATGTATATCCCAAAATTATACTGAATAATATAATACACTGTATATTAGACTGATTCAAAAAAATCGACTAATTTTTTTTTTCTTCATTATATCGAAAATATTGTTGGAAATGACGAAAAAAAAATACTGTGAAAGTTTGAGCTCTTAATATTAATATTAACAACTGCCGCATCGCAATTTTCTATTTCCCGTTTAAATAACATGGGAACGTTTATTTTTTAAGCTTTGGAATTTTGTAGCTCACGGTGGGACCAATACTTTTGAATGTTCAAGACATATTCTTATGGGAAATTTCTTATATATAATTATTTACATAAAAAGCCATATATATTAACGGAGTGGCTATTCGTACGCGAAACTGACTCTAGCATGAATTTAGCGTGAGTATAAATTTTTATGGAAAATGGCGAAAATGAGCTTACTCGTGAGCTTAAGCGTGAACTTAAAGAATGGCGTGAATATAATTCATATGCATTAATGGATTACTTCAAATTTAATTTAATCGTTAACAAATGTATCATTAATGTCACTGAAATTAAAATATTGAATAGATTATATAAATAATTTTTAATTAAAAAAATTATATTTTAAGTCAGATCTTAAATTTTGTTTTATCATGGCGTGAATTTATATAACTTAAACCCACGCAGCGTGATTTCCTCTACAAAACTAATAACATAAAGACTTCAATGAAGACCGATAATTGATTACCTACATAAACAAAATTTTTTATCTATAAATAACTAGCTTAGAACTTGGACAGTTTAGCTCCACAATAAGTCAAGTTTAAGAACGATCAATTTGTATCAGTTATACATATATTGTTGCATAATTGCCCAAGACGTGAATATGCAGAACTTAAATTCCCGCTGCGGGAATGTGCAGATCTTAAATTTACGCCGCTTGAATTTACGGAAGGCATATCCATGCAGCGTAACTTTATCTACGCATATGTTACAACATAAGGACTTCGTTTAAGACCGATAAATAATTGACTGCGTAAACATTATTTTTAATTTATAATATACGGATTTCAAATTCACGTAGCGCGAATAAACAGAACTTATATTCCCGCTGCGAGAATGGGCAGATCTTAAATTTACGAGGCGTGAATATGCAGAACTTACATTGCCGCTGCAGGAATGTGAAGATCTTAAGTTCACGCTGCGGGAATATGCAGATCTTAAATTAACGCTAAGCGAATATACAGACCTAACATTCCTGCTGCGGAAATATGAAGATCTTAAGTTCACGTTGCGCGAATATACAGGACTTACATTCCCGCAGCGTCAATTTACGGGTCTTATGTCCACGTAGCGGGAAGATACAGGCTTTACATCCTTGCAACGCAGTCAGTTATTTATCGGTCTTAAGCGAAGTCTTTATGTTGTAACATATGCATAGATAAAGTTACGCTGCATGGATATACGTTCCGTAAACTCAAGTGGCGTGAATTTAAGATCTGCACATTCCCGCAGCGGGAATGTAAGTTCTGCATATTCACGCCTTGGGCAATTATGCAACAATATATGTATAACTGATACAAATTGATCGTTCTTAAACTTGACTTATTGTGGAGCTAAACTGTCCAAGTTCTAAGCTAGTTATTTATAGATAAAAAATTGTGTATATGTAGGTAATCAATCATCGGTCTTCATTGAAGTCTTTATGTTATTAGTTTTGTAGAGGAAATCACGCTGCGTGGGTTTAAGTTGTATAAATTCACGCCATGATAAAATAAAATTTAAGATCTGACTTGAAATATAATTTTTTTAATTAAAAATTATTTATATAATCTATTCAATATTTTAATTTCACTGATATTAATAATACATTTGTTCACGATTAAATTAAATTTGAAGTTATTCATTAGTGCATATGAATTATATTCACGCCATTCTTTAAGTTCACGCTAAAGCTCACTAGTAAGCTTATTTTCGCCATTTTCCGTAAAAATTGGTATTCATGCTAAATTCACGCTAGAGTCACGCTAGAGTCAGTTTTGCGTACGAATCGAGTCGTCCATATATTAAAATATCAAAGAACCAAATCAGGATATCGTAGACCAAATAAATTTCTGTTTTTCTTTTATTTATCTCAATTTATAACGTTTCGTCAGCATAATTCAGAGTTCTTTAGGTTGCCTATGTGTAAAATTTAATAAAATTAATGAAACAATAACAAAGAACTAATTGAAACATTATAATAATAAAACAAAAAATCTGGGCGACAGTTGTCCCTACGGGCCAGCTCCCAAACTTCCCGCTATTTTCGAGCTCAAGGAGCTTGAAAATATCACTGTGAATACATTTTCGAGCTTTTTGAGCTCGAAAATGCTATTACTTGCAATCATTTTTTTATGAGCTTTTCAAGCTCTAACAAGTTACGTTTTATGCTAGAGTTTGAAAAGTTAAGAATCGAGAATCATTAATGAAGAAGCGGCTTTTAAATTTATATTCTCGGTTATGTTCTGTGAAATAAATGTATTGAGGCAGAAATCAATGTCAGGGATCAAAATCAAGATTTGAATGAGTTTTGACTTAGGTCAGAGCAATAGTATATGGAATATCCGAGAAAAATATTAAAGACTGGGTTTTTTCAATTTTTTGCTGGCCATATGATTAAAACTTAAGAACAAGTTAGATGACATCATTAGATGATGATCGAAAGAGACTATACAGAGAAAGAGTTCGTATGATTTCAGACACATTTTAGCACATTATATTTTGATTTATCCGGAAAAAATAACATAAAATGTTATTTTTTTTTCATTTTTAGCGCTGATATTTTTTGAACTAATCGTTCGACTTTAACGTTTGAGGTTGCAATCAGCGCGTTTTCTTGAATTCTAGAGTTGGTGAAAATTTGAAATCAATCGGTTCAGCCGTTTCGAAGATATTTGGAAAAACCCGTTTTTCATCATTTCTATCTCCAACGATATCTCTTGAACGCATTAGCCGATTGAAATGGTTAAGGTGGCAATCGACGCGGTTGATTGTTCTAGAGCTGATCAGATTTTGAAGTCGATCGTTTAACTCGTTTCTGAGAAATCAATAAAAAACTAGAAAAAAATTTTTTTTTCGTAATTCGCAAATATTTTCGAGTCTACTTGACCAAATGATCTGAAATCTTTAAGAAAGTTGATGGCCAACAAGCTCTTTTGATTGCCACCTAAACTATCCAAATCGGATCATTAGTTAAAAAGTTATAAAGAGTTTACAAACATACATACACACACACACACACATCCATACAGACACTCGGACATCATTCTGAAAATGGTCAGAGTAGCTTCCTATGACTTCAAAACGTCGACATCTGATAAAAACTCGATTTTCGAAAATTGGGGTAAAAACAATAACTTCCCGGAATTTTTGAAAATCATCGATTTTCTTAGCGGGAATTCAAAAACACCTCGAAATATTTAACAAAATCACAAAGTCACATGGTACCAAATATTACGTCTGACATACAGAAAATAGAAACAATAAAAAAAATTAAAAAAAAAAAAATAAGATTGTAATTATTGACGATAGTAAGATTAAAATCATAATTAGAATAAAATTTTTGTATTTATTAGTAATCTTAATAGCGTAATTAGTCATCATGTTGCCGAGGACACCGATTCCAAGACCACTTCCAGCAGTTACTAGTAATAATTATAATAATATTGGTCACAATTTACTTCAATTCCCGCCTAATTCAGCGTCAAGTTCAGTAATTCCTACCACTAGTGCCATTGACGATTTGCTAGACCTTACGGGAGGTATACATAACAGTACAGTGAATAACAATAACGACATTTCTGTAAATAATATGATTGGCCATTCAACTGCACAGGCAAATAATGCGAGCTCAATAGCAGATTTGTCAAATGCTACAGCTCAGCTACAAACTGAATCTGCAGCTTTGCAAGCCGCGCGCCAAGAGTCGTCACTGACGGGTACAATCTCACGACCTTCCAATACGTTACCGATATCATTGAATTCGGGAACAGCAAGACAACCTAGAAATAATCTATCTTTTCCAAATAGCTGTATTTCTAGCACATTGATGCCCAGAGAATTGTTTTCAACGGCTACTGTCTCACAGGCAGCAAATCTCCTCACGGCTGGCCATCTTGCCCCGCAATCGTATGTGCAATCGTCTTAAGCAAGCAGCGTGTCATCAGCTGTACATCAAGCGCCTGCCCAGGAACCGTACGCGTATCAAATGGTCCCACTACCAATTCATACGTTACCGTTGTATGTACACACGCAGCCACTATCATCTAATATGATACCAGCACATATGCAGCCTGCAACGTTCCATCACACACATAACGTGACAACTGGGTATACGAGTGCAATGGGCTCTAATTTTACATATCTGTACGAAATCAGTCGACTTGTAAAATCGTGGATCATTTATTTTCCTTCTCGGAATCGTACGTCGTCATTTGATGCACGAAAATACATCAAAACTATAGAACAACGTATGCGCAGCTATGATATTTCTTTCGAAAATTTCCCTACGGTTGTAACCAATACACTCAACGGTAATGTCCTTGAGTGGTATTATCAAAATGAAGAATTATTTATTAATTGGGAAACTTTAAAACATTATTTTAAAATCTGGCAAACGCAACAGACCGATGAGGATTTATTGGAAGAGATCTACGCAGCTAAGCAGGGTAATGACGAAACTGAAGTATCTTTCGTGAACCAGATGCAAGGAGCTTTTATGCGATTGGAAGAGCCGATACCGCAAGCGAAGCAAATTCGCATAATAATCGCGCGGTTCAATTCTTGTTTTTTGCAAAAATTTGCAGGAGAAAATATCTCAAATTATGTGGAATTATTTACGCGTGTTAGTGCTTGGCAGACGATGGCTAATGCACTCAATTCCCACTATAATGTCTCAAATAAACAAAGATCCCGTCAAACATTGTATTCAAGAATCTCCAGATTTTGATTCAATTAATATTATAACTACCGCACAGCCACATGCTTCACAGAATAAAAAACCCAGTTCTAATAAAAATAATTATTGCAATTGTCATCGAAATTCAAGGCAGTCTGACAATAAAGCAAATGACTCAAATTTAGAGCTTCCAGCCTTACTAAATAATTTTGAATCATTCATGAAATCATTCCTGGAAAGATTAGAACGAATAACGTCAAGCAATTCTTCGGTAAATACAACTTCGGTACAAACTTCTGTAAAGAATACACCTGTCTGCGGTCGTTGTGGCCAAATGGGCTACGTTTCTGACCTTTGCTGTGCACCTACAATTGATAAATTACGAATTAACGTAGGATTAAAAGTTCGACAAAAGTCTGCGAAAAATTTTGACAATCAGGCTAATATAAAATACACAGACAAGACCGACGGCGACGTTCAAAATACTCGTGTTGAAGATTTAATCGAGCTTGCGTCTCCGATAAATAAGGTTAAAAGTCATTCAGAAACATTGGATCCTCGTCAAGTCACAAAAATAAATAAATTAAATAAAAGTCAAACACCTAAGATAAAAACGAAACACCAAAAAGCACATACCACTACAGATAAAATTAAAACTACACAAAGCGTAGCTCCAAAACTTTACACTCAGTCATCAACTCATTCAGCAGTTTTTTGTGACGACACAGTTGGACCTTGCGGAAAATCCTTGTCAGCGAGTCTTAAAGCTCCGTCAAGAGTCAGTCAGATGGTCACCAACATATTTATTGGTCAACACAAGATTGATGCATTAATGGGCAGTGGAAGTGGACGCAGCTACATCTCTGAAGCTGCATACGAACGCATTAAAGAAAACCAACTGCACGAACTCATATCAGGCCCCATGGATGCTCGTGAGGTCATCATGGCTAATCCTAAACCAACACAAACACGAGGTGGTGCGCCTTTCCGGATAAACTTAGACGGCCACGATATTATCACTTGGTTGACTTTTGTACCAGGATTGTCTACTCCTGTCATCCTTGGACTAGATTTTTGGCAGTTAGCTGACATTCAAGTGAACTCCAAAGAAAACACGTGGAAAATAAAGTCAAGTGAAATAACTCACACATTCTCCTCAAGGACACGTCAATTCAATTCAGCATCGTTAAACTCACTGTCGTCAACTGAAGAGGCTAATGATAATCGAAATCTCTTACTCAAACAACAAGAAAATATTACTTATTATAACCTAAGTGAACTAATACATTAAGTAGTTGATAAGAAAATTTATCATGCGTTACCGAAATGGATATACTCCAACAATATTTTCCATCAAATTCATACTCATCTCATTAATTCATTCTAATTGTTGTTGCCAATCGTAAAAATTTTCAATTACAGCTTCAAGTCCTGTAACAGTTGGCAGACAGAACTATTAATTATTCCTTTACAGCCCAGAGGCTGCCGAAGAAAAAAGGACAAAAATATTTAAAATTATATTTTTCTTATGTATTTACTATAAAGTGTAAATATTTTTCAAATTATTTTTGTTTCTATTAGTTCGTAAGATTTAAATATTCATTGATCCAGATCAAGGTCCCAGGATGGAGGTGAACCCGAAATTTGCGTTATTCCTAACGGCTTGCGTGACGGACACTTCACTTGCACAACTGGCAATTTACTTGCAATACTGGTGATTGACCAGCAACATTCTTTTTTACTTTCTATCTGGCAATATTCTTGCAATTGAAAATTCGTTTTAAATGCTGGCAAGTCATTTGCAATCCTCGGGCGATTTATTCGCAACGTTGGAAATAATTTGATGTTAATATTTTTTTTTTCTATTATTATTTTGTATCATTGTTACAGTCAGACAACCCAGACGGAAATCCAAAAGGGTAACCTTGGCTTGGTGGGGGGGGGGGGGATTGAGACAATGTGAATTGTCTTCATCGTCCTCAGCCTTGCGGTTCCCGTTTTTACCCGTCTCGTTGCCGTCTGAAACTCAACAAGTCATAGTGACATGGTCACATGACTGATTGTCACGTCGACGCATGTCCGTAAGGGTGAAGTGGGGACAGTCCCGAGGCGAGTCCTACGCCCTTAATTATCGGTCAATCACTTCGATCCTGGATCAATTAACATTAAGACGTATAGATTATCTACTATTGTAATTTACTAGCAATTTATTCGTGATTCTGTTAAAATATTAGCAATTTATTTGCGACATTCTGTATATTACTGGCCACTATCTTGTGACTAGATTTTATTGTTTAGTTAATAATTCTTTCAAATAAAGTTTAACCAAATTAAATATTACTGTACGTTACCGGCGGTGTACTCGCAATATAAAACTATACTGTGCCGTCTACATTACATCCAGCACTTGTATTTTCTTTTAAGTAATTTTCATTATTATAGTTGGCAATAAACAATCATTGCAATTGATAATCATTCACTGTATCTATTATCTGTTCATCCTATTTATTTCCCATTTTACTGGTAAGATTATTGAATAGTCTGATAAAATAAATATTATTGAAGGTACAAGTAGTAATTCGACTATCGAGAAGTTTAAGATGGTAAGAGATGGTTTTTGACTATGACTATTGTTTGTATTTTCTATATGTCAGACGTCATATTTGGTATCATGTGACTATGTATTTTTGTTAAATATTTCAAGGTATATTTGTTTTTATTACTATAATGTTTTGATTAGATCATTGTAATTTTTTAATTAATTTTATCAAATCTTACACATAGCCTGATAAAAAACGTTTGATCCAACCAGATATGTCTGGATCTCGTTATATCTGTTTATATCCAAATACATCCAAATATTTGATCATGCTAGATATAAGCATATATAATTATATCTGTTCCGATCTAATCATATATAAGCCGATATCGAAATGTATTAAGATTGATATCCATGGAGATATACGCATATCCAAGCAATAATAAATAAAATTAAGTTCATTAATTAACTAACTCATATGATATAATTGTATATTTAAATACGTAAACGTAGTTGAATAATTCATAATTAATTTAGTTATGATAATAATTTTATTTGTTCGTTGTCAATAATAAATACTAGCGCCATCCCTTAAAAAAATTATTTGAGACGTTACGAAAAAAAATATCCCAGAAAGTAGTGCTATCATAGTACTCATTGCTATCTTACATAGAAGTCTCTACTATGATACACAGTAACCAGCAATATGTAAAAATAGACACAGGCGCTATCTGCAGATAACAATGGGTAATATGTTTAAAAAGTAACCTTTGCTATCTGACATACGACTGGCTGCTATGTACATAGAACTAGGCAACATGTAAGAGTGTAATATGTAAGATATTAGTAGCAACATCCGACATGGCGCTGAGAACAATGTAGAGAGTAGCCAGTACTACGTAGATAGGACCCACTGCTATTTCAATTTTTTTTCTACAGATGGCACTGACTACTATCTGATATGGTAGCCAGTTCTATTTATTTTTTTCCGTGTTAGACCTGAAAAAATGAATATATTAAATAACTATTTTTTTGCCGTTTGAATTATATAATTGTATGTTTTCAAAGTATACACTGAAAGAAATTTTCTTTAAAAATTACTGTTATATTCACGGTAATCGTGGGACGAATAGCACAACCTAATCATTTGTCGGTAAGTGAGATAATTTTTAACTTTTTTTTTAACAAATTTTACCGTAGTCTACTGTAAATTAATTTCTTCTACTCTAAATAAATTTATTTATTATATTAGAATTTATAACCAGCAAATGATATTTTGAAAATATACGATGATCTATAATAAAGTATCTACTTTCTTTTATAGTTTATGTTATAAGAAAAAGTATACTTTCAAGTTATATGAACATTATATTCAAACATACATAAATTTTTTCCGTTTTATATAATTATATATTTTTGTACATAGAATAAAAATAAACATTTTTTTCATGCGGGCTAGCCAACACCTCGATTTCATTTCTACTAGGGTAGCTTAGATGGTAATCATTATTTGGGCTAATAGTAACTACCCAGTGAACACATGACCTTATTTTGACGTCATACGTAGGTCATAGAAATGTCACGGCATCTGATGTAAATTTGATGTCAATCTGACGTTCTGCATGACTTTAATATGATGTAAAGCTTGTGACATCATATTGATGTACACATGACTCTTGTATGACGTCAGAGTTATGACTTATGTATTACGTACGTTTGACATAAAATCTACATCACATTATTACGTAGTAATAAAGTCATTATCGTATATCATAATGATGTAATTTTAAAATCATACATTTATGTCAGTAGCAAAGTCACGGTTATACCTAATATGGATGTCACTCTTAAATCATATCTTTACATCAGTGACAAGTCATTATTTTACGCAATGCTGATGTAATTTCCGAGTCTTAGTTTTTGTCATCTATTTATTAAAATAAAACAATCATAGAATAAATTTTCAAAAATTTGTAAATGTGTAAAAATAACAACTAAACGTCGTAGATTTTTGGGTCCAAAGTAATCGATAAACTCGATAATAGATTATTCAGACGTTTTAGATTGAAACATTAGCATCATAAAAAAATTAATTTTATTTTTTTAAATGATATATCGAAATCATCATTTAGGATGACAAAGAAAATGTAACGACAGTTTAAACTCTTTTGATATTAAGATTATAAAGTTTAGTATCGCAATTTTTCAATCGATTAAATTTCATTCGATTTTGTGCAATTGTTTAATATTTCGCAAAATTTTATATAAGATTTTTCAAATTTCACATCACAACAAAAAATTAAAAAATTGGATGAAACTTAATGAAATTTTAAACAATTATCATCGAGGCCGAAAAATATTGTTTCTATAAATATTCATATAAGTTCATAAAGTTTTTTTAAATTTTGTAAAAATCTTTCACGAAAACTTATGAACATTGTCTTTTCCGGCATTTCACTCTAAATACATCAATTAAGCACATGCTTTGAACTCTCGTGATGTGGACCGGTGAGCAACGTTCAAGACTACCAGCCAAGAGGAACCGTGTTCGAACCCAGCAGACGCCCAGGATTTTAATATTATTTAACGTTATCTAATCTTGTTTCTGAATTCACAATACATTAGGGCGGTAATAATCAGATCAAAATTTCGGTATTTCATTTTTTTTTTTTTTTTTTCAAAAATATTTTTTCTGAATTGATAATTTTGACATCACCCATATGTCATATTGACGTCATAGAATGTCACACAGACATCACATTGACGTCATGTATACGTCATTAGTTTTACATCATAATCTTACGTAAAAAAGTGGGAAATAATGAGTCACACCTGACTCATTCGTGACTTATATCTTACGTAAATGATGACTTAGCGTAAAGTCACACTGACGTCAAATTTACGTAAATGTGTTTACTGGGTATTACCATTAGATTATTAAGAATTACGATGTTGATAATAGTAATAATTATTTAAGATAATAAAAGTTATAATTTTTGATTGTCACAAATAATTGTAAATTTTACCATATAGTTGGTAGATACTACGATTCAGATTATTTATTGAATAATTTAAATGATATTTTCTATCATAAAATTCAGTTTAAGAATTGTACTATAACTAGAAGATTATTTTTACCGTAAAATTATCTCCGCGCAGGCTAGTTGATCCAAGAGAGTTTGATATAAACATAAACACAAGAGAGATGTTATGAGAATAATGAAGTTTTATATTATAACTTATTAATAGCTATTAATTCCTATATTTTCTTTTTCCTTTTCTTTCAGCTTGTAAAATAAAATCTTAAAGCCATGATGGATAAAGGTTTTAGAGCTGTCACCTTTATTTTTTATTATTATTTCAAACATTTAAAATCTCGAGCTTAATTACCCGCTCTGACCGTTTATCACGTAAAAATGAATCACAAAGAGAAAACAAAATTACCGGAGGAAAGCCTGACGAGGAAATGAAATTTTCATGCCGGAGTTCTGGTAACGGCAAGATGACTAATTTTTTATTAATATCTTTTGACGTATCTGTTAAAAATTTACGAAAGGCAATTAAACCGCGTATAAAATCGACTAAATATTAACCAACATTTCTTTTAGACAGTTTAATATTTAATAATAACGAAAAATATTTTTTTACATTTAAAACGTTTTAATTCACTTTTTAAATAATTATTGTTGATGACTAAATTATTCTTCATGAAAAAATTAAAAAATTTTCTAAGTATTTTTTAAGAGTCGAGTTATCTTATAATTATCGTAACAAATAACACTTTTTGTGTTACTTCAACTGACTAAAAAGAATCTGAATAACGATTGACCCTGCGGGCCAGCCTCAAAACTCCCCGCTGTTTTCAAGCTCCTTGAGTTCGAAAAGATTGTTGTTGTCATGCATGTTCAAGCTCTTTGAGCTCAACAATACTTTCAAATACATTGGTATTTTTAAGCTTTTCAAGCTCGAAAAAAGTGACATTTCGTACATTGTAAAAAAAAATTCCTGACGTCGAACCAGATTCGTTTGGCTCAAGTACCCCGAGCGTTTCGATACAGCTAAACGCGTGAAGCATTCGAGTCTACCACCCTCTACGTTTGACAGTATTTTTTGCTCCAAGTGAGAGTTTCTTCAGGGAAGGTACCCAGTCGTTTGAACTAACTCTGTAGTATTTGATATAACTCAATATCTTTTTTCATATAAAAAAAAAATAGTATATTACACACCTAGGAAAGTAAGAAATGTCTCAGATCACATGTAATTGTTGGCCGAGGCGAAGCCGAGGTCAACAAACATGTGATCTGAGGCTTTCTTATTTACTTCCCGAGAAGTGTATACTATTTTTCTCCTCGACGGAGGCGGAAAGCGGCAACTTCGTTTTGCACAGCGGGACGAAAGTTGACGCTTTCCGCCCGGAGGTGAGAAATAGAAATTAGTTCAAGTCATTGATGTTGTAGATACAATAATGATTTTTGTTTCATATAAATTAATTGAAAATTTCACTCACAGTGAATTATAAAGTGATTGAAGGTATGGATTTTTATTAATGGGATGAGGTGAGGGTAATACAATAATTAGTTCTTAATATATATAGATGTTTATTATAAATGATGTTCGCTCTAAAATAGCTGGGTGTAGACTGACTTAGCATACAATACAACACTATATATATATATATATATATATATATATATATATATATATATATATATATATATATATATATATGCAGTTTACACTTACATATTATAGTCCATAACATTGTCCATATTACTATAGTTAACACCCTGCCTCAATGTTATGCTACTTACACAATAATTTAAAACATTACATAAATAATTAAGATTCTGTTACGCCTAATTTACTTCTAAAGTAATTAAATATTTTGAAATTCAAAGGCTTTGTTAAGACATCTGCAATTTGTTTATGAGTTTGGACATATTTTAATTTTATGCTTTTATCTCGAACTTTTTCTCTAATGAAAAGAAATTTTACATCTAGATGTTTTAATCTCTTACTATTTTTTCTGTTCTGTGCAATATGTAAACACGACTGATTATCCTCATACAATACAACGAAGTCTACAGAAATTGATATATTAAATAATATACCTTTCAGAAATACAGACCCACAAACAGCGAAACAGAGCCTTGTATTCAGTTTCTGTGGACGACAGAGATACCCTTGTAGGAAAAAAAATATTGACAACGCGGCCAGTCTTGGCACAATACTGGGCTACCGAGGCTCGGCCTCCCAAGGTTGGCCCGAGATCCGACTAACGTTCAAGTGACGAGCCTCGGTTCGCCAGTCTTGGGGCAAGGTTCAGCCACTACTGAAGTGACAAGCCTTAGTTTTCCAGCCTTGGGCCAAGATTCAGCCAATACTCAAGTGACAAGCCTTGGTTTTCCAGTCTTGGGCCAAGATTCATTCAATACTGAAGTGACAAGCCTTAGTTTGCCAGCCTTGGGCCAAGACTCCGTCAATACTCAAGTGACAAGCCTTGGTTTGCCAGTCATGGGTCAAGATTCAGCCGATAATCAAGTGACAAGCTTGCGTTGCCAATCTTGGGCCAAGGTTCAGCCAATACTCAAGTGGCAAGCCTTGGTTTACCAGTCTAAATAACAAATGGTACCTAAAAACCTCCCGCTTCTGTGAATAGTGTAACAGTCTAGTGGATAAGACGCTTGCCTAGCAGCCATGAAGGACCATGTTCGAGACCTAGCAAATGCAAAAAAAAATTAGTTTCGTAGATCCACCTGATTTCTCTGTGTCCAAATTTATTTCCATATGTTACCATCACGCACATGTCTACTAATATTTTTTTTTTTTAAATTTATTTTTAATAAGCATAGGTGCTAATTTCCGAACAGTCTTGGCACAATACTGGCTCTTGATATTGGGCCAATACTAAGATGCAGTCTTGGCACAACATTGTCACTCATGTTTGGCTCGGAGTTATCATTTCGATGCTTAGACAGACTTGGGCCAAGCTTGGATTTTAAGCTTTTCCCAGAGTAAATAAGCCTTACGCCAAGCCTCGGCCAAGCTTGGGCCTATTGTTTCTTCCTATAAGGGATACTGTATTTTGGTTTTTCGTACTCCAGGAGACAATATTTCCATGCACATACAAGCAATAGCCTGAGACAGACTTCCTATCAAACGCATCCTCAGCCCAATCAGATTCTACATAACCGTGACAAACATACTCAAAGTTATTTCGTGTGAATAAGATTCCCATAGATATAGTTTCTTTAATATATCTTAATACTCTTTCGAATCGGACTCAATGCTCATGACTAAAGCAGTCTTGATACCTAATAAAGTAATTGACTGAGAAACAGATATCGGGTCTACTTCCTAGCATTAAGTAGATTAAACTACCCATTAGTTCTCTGTATGAGTATTTAGAATAATCATTTGTACATTCCTTTTTGATATCTAGTTTCTGAAATTTTTCAATAGGAGTTTTGACACCTTTATAATCGATCATACCAAATTTTTCTAAAATAAGCTGACTATATTGCTTTTGGTGAATTCTAATAGTACCTTTTTCTCTATTTCTACAAATATTAAAACCCAAAAAAAATTTTACTTCACCCAAGTTTGTCATGTCAAATCTGATTATAATTTTTTCTTTGAATCTGTTAATGTCCTTTTCCTTTCGTACAATTAATAAATCATCAACAAATGAAAATACAATCAACTTTCCGCACTCATTTGTAACATACAGACACGTGTCATGATTTGAATTAACAAAACCTAACTCTATCATGAATGAATGAAATTCTCCATTTCAGCACCGTGGTGCTTGTTTTAAACCATAAATAGATTTATTCAGCTTATAGACTACATCTGTCCTCTTTAGTTTCTCCGGTAGATTCATGAAAATTTCTTCAGATAATTTTCCATGTAGGAAAGCAGTCTTGACATCTATGGGCTTGACTTCTAGATTCTCTTTGTTTGCAATAGATATTAATGTCCTAAATGTTAGTAAATTTCCTAGAGGCGAATATGTTTCGTTATAGTTAGATGTCTGAAAACCCTTCGATATCTTCTGACATTTTGTAATAGGTGTGATAGTTTCGCCGGAAAAGTAAAAAGATCTCAAAATTTAATATGAATTTGACTTCAACCTGAAATAACTTTTGAACAAATAGATTTATTGTTGTATTCAGTTAGGACTGGTGTAAAATTATAACACTAGTTTATTAGACTTATGTCTACCCTGCTTCGTTTATTGAGGCGAACTAAACTACAATACTAAAGAAGAATAATTAGAACCTTAAGGGCTAATATATTATAGATTACAACACATAGTATAATGGATGCGTCATTGTTCCCAGCACTTTCCCTCAATGACGCTATTCATTGATTTCTTCGATTTTAAATCCTATTATCTTCACTAATGTTAAAGTCCTTTGTGGTCTTGGGTGGTACCCCGTTTAGCTTACCCTACCCCGTTTTGCTCCCCCCTCCCCTAAATAAGCTTCAATTTCGACTGCTATAACATAGTTCAATGTGTCTTACATGTTCTACAAAGTTTAAACTATTGCTGTAGAATTAGGATATTACTCTCTTAAAATGAATAAGTGAAATCCACTGATTCACCAGTAAAATGCACTGGTGAATCAGTGGATTTCACTGGTTCATTTTAAGAGAGTACGTGGAGAAAATTCGCAGATGAAATACTTATTGCAGACTGTCTGACATGGAAAATTTTTAAAAATTTTGCCGTGCAGCATGTTTTATTTAATTTACGTAGAAAGGAATATTGGAATTGAAATACGAAATTTACTTTTTCATTCCGGATATGACCGAATGACACTTTTTTTAACAATAAAATTTTTATTATCTAAAACCTCATCGGATTCTCTCCTCAAAAAAAAAACTCGTCGGTTGACACGACACGTTCGGTATTATAGGAAACTACTTTTGTTTTATTGAAACATAGAAAGTTGTCAAACCAAACGTTTTAAGAGTTTCAGTTAAATTTCGCAAAATTAAGAAATTTACTTCAACAAGTTTTTATTTTTAAATCAAGTACATCTAAACTTTAATTAATATATATCTTAATATTCAATCAAATGTTAGTTTAATTACGGTCAAACTTAAAAACTTTAACATAAACGCTTAAGCAATTTCTCATAATCGAGTAAAGATTTTAATTCAATAAAAATGATTTTCTGGAGACAAACTAGTTTTCGTTGGTTCAGACGAATTTGGTTTCACTGAAGAGGAAATTCTTCCCACTCCTAGGGAGTTTGATGATAGTACCTTATTTTTTACAGAGTATTAACTTCCGAGAATTAGAAAAATTGAAAATAATTAATAATGATTGTGTTTTAAAGTTTTACTCGTGATTCTGCTCGATAAATTCAATTTTTGTGGACAGAAATTAATATCAATGATCAAGATAAAGAGTTGCGTGAACTTTGAATTGATCCAGCGAGTTAATATATCAAACATTCCTGGTAGAAATGATTCCATGTACCTGACCAGGCTTCATATAATTTACCCGATTTGAAATAAGGGCCCGAGAAATCGCCCCGATTATGAGCCCGGCTAGAATGTAATGTGTTTTGAGATGGCCCCGGCGAAAAAGCCCGGTCGGGTAAATAATCGGGTAGACAGTTAATCACCCGATCAGGCATACGTTCTGCTGCATGATCAGGAAAGAATTAAGAAGCCTGATTGGGTTTTTTGTAATCGCCCTGACTATTTACCCGGTTAAAATACAGTGCGCTTTGAAAGGATGTATAGAAATTTTAACTAAATTAAAAAAGAAAAAAAAACATTTTTTTTTTTTCATTTTTTGTTCAATTGTTTTCGCGATGCAGGGGCTATCAGGTTTGCGGATAGTTGAATTTCTAATCGAATTGGGAAATTTTAGTGGGATTCGAACTCGGGACCCTACGTACGAAAGACCGACGCTTTAACGACTAGGCTACGCAACCGACTATGATTACTAAGTTTAGCTGTACTACATAATCTACAGGAAATTTGAGGAAAATTTTTTTTGTTCTGTTAGTATAGTTTATTACTTTATTTTCTTTTTTTTTTATTAAATTTAAGTATATACCATATTTATGGCTCCCGACAGGGTATAAGAAATGAGGCTAACAACATTCTCTCTGACTAGTTACCTAACTGGGTTTTCGATAGTTCGGGCAACGAAATCGTCCCGGGTCTGGCACCTTCTCGGGTACATGTCATCGGGCCTTACTTTTACTCCCCGATCGGATGCTGGTCGACAGTCGGGCGGTTGTCGGGCACTTTCTACCAGGGATCCGGAAAAAATTTCAGAAACAGTGATTTTTCAAAATTCACGATGATGATGTTATTTGAACTAACTAACTGATTGCAATAATTAATGAGACAATTTTTAAACACTATAAAGCTAAAAGGTTTGTATGAATTTCGGAACATATGAGAAATTACAATATATGCGTTATCCGAGATAAGCGAATTAAATTGTTATTTTTAAAATTTTTTATCGTCGACATCCTTCGAACTAATTTATCGATTTCGATGTTTAAGGTGGTATTCGACGCAGTTTTTCAGTCTGTCACGTTAAAACGTTATTAAAATCAATGAATTTCGCAATTTTGGAGTTTATTAGAGAAAAATACTTTCTTGAAATTCTATCGGATACCATATCTCTTGAACAATCAGTCCGATTTTAATAGTTGAGACGACATTCGATGTGACTCATAGAGCTATAGGCACTGTATCGATGAAGCTTAATTTTTTACACCACTTTTGAACTAATATGTCGCGTCGAGTGCCACCTTAAAGATCTAAATTGGTTCATCTGTTCATAAGTCATAGAATATTTAAATACGTCCGTACATACATACACTTGAACATCCACCTGAAAATAGTCAGGATAGTTTGCTAGGACCTTAAAGCGTTGAGATCTGTTAAAAACTCAGTTTTCAAAAATCGGACCGAAACCAATGACTTCCCGCTTTTTAAAAAATTTTCAATTTTCTCAGCTGGAAGTTGAAAAAAGTAAAATAACATAAAAAAATAATTAAAGCGAATCACTAGTAATGTAAAACAAAGATATATATTTGGCTCAACAACAACGAATTAAATGGGCAAAATTACATTGGATTTAGTCGTTCTATTGCCTACACTGTCCATGTTGCAACCAACGATGTGGTGTATAGCGTAAGTGGATCATTATAGGCGATCAGCAACAGGTTTAATATGACCCAAGTTATTTTATCACGTACACATATCTCTTGTTTGTTTTTTTTATTTTTGTTATTTTTCTAAGATCAATAAAAAGTTTCAAATCAGTTATCACCATGAGTTGTCGAATTTTATTATTATTTTTTGTGGAAAAATATTATGAATTCGTATAAAAAAAAAAAAAAAAAAACCTGAAATGTCAATTGATTTCGACAATTTAAATATGTCTGCATTAATTATTAAATTTACTTGAGTTGAAATTATTCATAGATTACTAATTATTGTCTTCAAAATCGATTTTTTTATGAATATTTGAATTATTGATTCCAAACAATTACTATCAAACTCCCATGTTTAATCCTTTATTAAAAATAATTAGAATTATTCCTCATAATAAGTTAAAAATTTTAATGCTATCAATTAATAATCAACTGATATAAAATTTGCGTGTTAAAATCTCGCTCATAAATATTAAAAAATAATAAATAATCATGAGTACATAACCACCAACTAAAATACAGCAATTTACGAAATTCGTTTACAATCAATTGTCGTTAGTGTCCATACATACTAAAGAAATTAGACTAATTATTCGTGAAAAACTACTAATGAGAGTTCAAGTAGTATAGATCAATTATCAGTTTCTCTAAAATTTTTCATCGATAAAAATTACAGGGGACCACATAAGCATAATGAAAAAATAAAGGCAACCTAAAATCTTAATTCAGCTCTACAAATTTTGGATAAAAACTATTTATTCACAGTTTATTTTTAAATATAATTTAATATTTAAAAAGTGCATATGAATGGTTATTATTAATTCAAATCTAGATTGTAAAAAATAGGGAGTGAATTTGGAGGGGTTACGGAGTTTATTTAAATCCGAATCCACTCTGTCACTCATAGTCCACTTAATATACTCTTAGCCGTTGTTGGGGGAAATTAATTAGCGGATTTTTGTTGATTGATTATACGTAAAAAATTCCGTAGATCACGAAAATAATAATAAGAAAGCTCAATTTGGCCGCACTTTTTAAATAAATGATAAAATACTCGATGAAAAAAGAAATTATACAATTGTATAAAATTATATACACAAAATGGCCCGATCCAATTGTATACAACTGCATAAAAATTGTATACAAATACAAAAAAATTCTATACAAAATGTATACAAGTCTATACAATTATATACAATTTTATACAAATTATGTACAATTCTATATAATTGCAATATATATAATTGTATATAATTATATAGAATTGTCTAAAATTTGTATAGAATTGTATACAAATTGTATACAATTGGATTGGGCCATTTTTTCTATCCAATTGTATATGGGCTATATACAATTATTTATAGTCTATATATAATTGTACAAAATCTTTTTTCATCGGGTAACAATAGGGATGCCGAGACACCGTGTATTTTCATTAAAAAACTTTAATCTTATTAATGTAAAGCCCTATGATGACTGGTATTAAATTAAAGGGCGATAAATTCTGAATAAGAAAAGTCAAAAACCAATCTCCCGGGGTTTATTATGTTCGCGAAAAAAATTAATTCAAAAAACAAAATAATTAGTTGTTTTCATTTAGTCACGCTGTCGGTAACAGAGCTGCAGAAACTGAGCTAGAGGGCGCGTGCAAGAAAACAACTAATTATTTTGTTTTTTTAATTAATTTTTTTCGCTAACATAATAAACCCCGGGAGATTGGTTTTTGACTTTTCTTATTCAGAATTTATCGCCCTTTAATTTAATACCAGTCATCATAGGGCTTTACATCAATAAGATTAAAGTTTTTTAATGAAAATACACGGTGTCTCGGCATTCCTATTGTTATTTTATTATTTATTTAAAAAACACGGCCGAATTGATCTTTCTTATTATTATTTTTGTGATCGACGAAATTTTTACGTATAATCAATCAAAAAAAAATTCGCTAATTAATTGCCCCCAACAACGGCTAAGAGTAAATTAAGTGGACTATAAAGTTCCGGAGTTTGAAAAGAAATCACTCTGCATGCGTAGTAAAAAGAGAGCTTGTCTGTTCAGCAGAGTGATTTTCGAGTGATCTGCATTTTATCTCAATCCACATTTACTCAGATTCAGAGTTTTAATATTAAAATAAACTACCTTTCGGAGTGACCTTTACTCCAAGCGAATTAAATAAATAAACACTTATCCGCTCTACATTTACTCAAAATTTACTCAAAATTTACTGCGAGCTTAATCTGAGTTTACTTCAGAAATTTTTTACATTGCATAAACCGGATCTAAATTAAATTCAAAAATGATTAAATTACTTCATTGCGAGAGAAAAAAAAATTGATTTTATTTATAGGACAAATTTGAAAAATTTTAATTTTCAGAAAGGCTTTTTAACCCCCTCCTCCCTCCCTACATGCTCAATAAAATTCCGCTCGATGATATTGTTTAAATTTTAGAATACCTTATAAACGATATTTTTAAAATATGTTTTGAAGTTTACGCACAATAAAATTCATTTAAAAGTTTAATCTAAAACACAGTAGTCTCACGGGAAAAGTACTTTCAGTCATAAATAAATATTCTCCAGCAGTATAAATTGGTTTAGATCAAAAAGAAAAAAAAATATGAATACAAAAATAAAGTTAAAGTTCAAGATATTTCTGTAATAAAAATATACATCTTACAATTAATTTGAAAATCCGTTTATGCTACTGATTTCGGAAAAAAATGTTTAGTAGAAATCAATTCCAAAATCAAATGAATTCAAAGTACTTATGAGTTTTGTTCATTACCAATAGGATCAATCGAAACCAGTTTATTTGTTCGGTAAATTTCGAGGAGGAAAACTCAAACAAAAAGTATTTTTAGGTAAGCGATATTGATCGAGCAAAGTTACACATAGCTCTTGCGTATGTTTATAGTTATGTCACTATTAATTCTGGACTCTTTAATATTACGATAGACAGTACTGACAGGATAAGAATCATTTATTTCAGTGGATTGATCTCGCGATGCTTTCACTAGTATAATTATGAGTAATTTTGTAAATGTTTCTAGAGCTTTTAATATAAGCTGATTAAAATCTTTATCATTAATAAATTCTATCATACAAAGTGATATAGATATTGACCTAAAACAGTGAGTTGGTATATATATATTTCTATATATACGTATATATTGAAAAAAAAATTATTGTTCATAAAATATTTTGGATTCGAATGAAAATTTCGCGAATAATCGTACTGTTTAAATAATGAATGCAATAAATTTAATAGCTTACGTTATCACGAGTATTTTATAATTGTAATTGCAAAAAATTATTGCTAGTAACAGAAATCATTTTTACTAAAGTAATAATTTTATTTAGTGTAAACAATATTTAGTTAGCATAAGGAAATATTAAACTGATTTTAGTATATAAATGACTTGAATCAAACTAACAAATGCTACTTTGAAAAATATATTTTCTTGAAGTTATTAATCAAATTTTTTAAAAAAGTTGTAATTTAACATTTTCAGTTGACTCTAAAATTACATTCTGTTTAGTATTGTTAGTTTGTTTTTATGAAATTATTACCATGCTTCATGCTTTAATAAATATTTATAATATTAACGTAAATGTGAATCATCATTTTAAAAAACATAAACCTTATTTAAAAACTTTATACTAACATGAAATTATAAAAATACATTTATTGTAATAATTTAATTATGAAGTTTATATTTGGAAAACTAAATGTATTTTATGCAATAAATATTTAACATTTTTTTCTGTGATACAAGCGAAGGAGACCATCAAATGGAATATGATCTGATAAATGTATAAAAAGTATAGAGTAAGCTTTTCACATAATTTTTATAGATATATATATATACGTATATATACGTGTCTGTATATATTTATTAATAATTGATGATTAGACAATTTCAAAAATTGGATATTCACAGTCCAAAAAACTTCATAAGGCTTCCAGTTCGGACGCGCTATGTATACATATACTTGAAGTTAACAGATGAGACCAATTTACGTACATCTGTCATATATTTCGGAATTATCTGTATTGACTGCCGAAACTTACTAGTTAGTTACTCATACAATAACTATATTCCATATGTATATACTCGAAAAATATCGATCTGAATGTAATCTTAGGTTGTGCAAGTATGGAAACAATGTATACACGTTATAACGATCGATTCTCCCCGACGTTACGAAACTTTAAGATATGTATATACAATTGGAAGCAAACAAAGTGAATTGCGTATAACTCCCAAGAAACTATTAATTAGTGGCTTAGTTTAAGTATTCTAATCGTTACTAATTCAATAAAACTTTTATTTGAACTTAAGTTATTCAATTTTTAAGTTTTTTGTTTCAATGGTTGAATGAATAATTATACACGGAGAAATTATTCTCGTTTGAAATGCTATGGTGTCATAGTAAAGCCGGACCATGTTAGCCACGTGCAGAAATTGAAATAAAGATGTTCCAGACTATTTTCATAGTAAAACTGACAACGATTATATGTAATCGGTGATATACCACCAATTAATGTGTCTACTGTAAATTTTACAATGGTCGTAGTAATTTTTGCAATATAATTATTTCAATTTCTGTCAGGTAGCCAACATGATCTGGTTTTACTATAACACTATACTATTACACTTTAAACAAAAATAATTTCTCTGTGTACTGAAATATAATTATTTGTTGTGCTACATAATTCTTTATTTTTTTTTTTTTACTGTCAAAAAATCGGTAGCTATATAACTTTTCAGCTCGTTAAGTTTTTTTGTTAACATTATTTGCAGATAATGAAAAATTTAACTTCTATGAGTTCTATTTTTGCACACCTCAAGGCCCTGAAATCTCTTTCGAAATCGAAATTTTTAATTTTTACAGTTTTAGCTTTTATGCTTTGCGGTAAACAATATATTAATTTTGATCGATAAATTCTGAGTTGATTAGCTAAAAAAACAATTTTCATAAACTTTTACACATTTTTTCGAGTACCTTTTGCTTGGATCCGTCTTTACGATATCCGTAATGCGATATAAGCATTTAGGAAAGTTCTCTTAGGTCTTAAAAACTTTTTAATAATATAATAAAGGAAAAAAGTTATAAATTCACTTATCAATATTAATATACATAGCATTATTCTTATAACAAACAAAAAGTTTGAGCATGTGGAATTTTACTTTATTATAACGATCAAAAGTTAATAAGAAATACGAGCATATGCGGATTATCTTGGAATGAAGGAAACAATGACGAAGAAGACACGGAAAATGATGAGGGAGCAAAGAAACTACTAGAGAGATTATTGAGAGTCATGTAACTGCAGTATACTGTTAATCCTACAATATCAATGAATCTTATATTAAAGTGTGTATGTTTCATCTAACACTTCGCACAATTCCAGTAACTTATTACTTATTGAAATGGTTAAGCAATTTCCTCTCATGATTTAATGAACATGAAAAGATAATAAAACTTGTCTATGCATTTATGTGTTATATATACCGTTACATCCATATACATGCAGAGATAGAAAAAATTAATAAAGGTGTGTTATGTATAAATGATGCATCGCATAGTTAAATCGGTGATGCTGTACCGTAAGACAGTATATAAAGGATGGGTTACAATTGAATTTAATGCGATAAATGACATACGAGACTAGGCGTGCTCGATTATTCAGTTGGACAAGTTTCCTCACGAAGTTCGCACCGAATTGTCCAACACGTGCCGGACTTGGCATTACTGCGTATATCTTTCTGTAACAACCTCTAGACAAACATTACTGACTTTCAAAAGCATTTTTTTTAACACTGCCATTTATGTTGTTTTAAGATTCGTGATAATATGTGGAAAACTTAATAGATAAGATAATCAAAATTATCTTACATGGAGAGGATTAAATTTATTTTCATTTATCAACTAGAAAAAATTAACCTAATACGTTCCAAGTGTGGAGCTAATTGGTTTAATGTAAATTTTAACTTTCCGCTAAGAAAATCAACGATTTTTGGCAAAATTCGGGAAGGTATTGGATTCACCCCGATTTTCAAAAATCGAATTTTCATGTCGTTTGAAGGTGTTAGGATGCTATTCTGACATTTTCAGAGAGCTATCTGTATGTGTGTATGTATGCGCGCGCGCGCGCGCGCGTGTGTGCGTGTATGTGTGTGTGTGTGCGTGTGGATATAAACCTCTCATATTTTTTTGGTGAATAATCCGATTTAGATGGTTTTTGCGACATTCGAAAAAATTCTTCTGAACTTAGATTTCCACAAAATTTTAGATCATTTAGTTAAATAGACTCTAAGATATTTAAGAAATACGAAAAAAATTTTTTTTGTTTTTTTTCGTTTTTTTTTTAGATACTTTACAAATTGTCAAATCGATCAATTCTAAAATCTAATCAGCTCTAGAACTTGATGAAAGCTTTCGATTGCCGCCAAAAACGTCTCAATCAGATAATCCGTTCGAGAGATATCGTCGACGAAAGAAATATTACAAAAGGGCTTTTCGCGAATATCTTCGAAACGACTGAACCAATCATTCTCAAAATTTTATCAGCTCTAGAAACCCAATAAAGTGCGTCGATTGCCACATTGAACATTAAAATTAGTTAATTAGCTGAAAAGATATCGACGACGAAATGATTAAAAATAACGATGTATGCCATTTTTCCGGAATAATAATAATGTAATGTACAGAAATGTGTTCAAATTCATACCAAATCTTCGTCTTCATGGTGTTTCTCAATCACTACATAATGAAATGCAACTCGTTTTTTATTATAAATAATCTTATCAACAAAATGATTGAAAAAACATCGTGTTGAAAATTTTCTCGAATATTTTATGTATCAACGCTCTGATCTGAGTCAAAACTCATTTAAATACTTATTTCGATCACTTTCATTGATTTTATCCTGAATACATTGATTCTATTTAACGTAATCCTAAATAAAAATTTAAACAACGCTTGTTCATCAACTATTTTCAATTCTTAAATTTTCCAACTTTAACATAAAAATAACTTGTTTGAGCTTGCAAAGCTCATTAAAAAACAGTCGCAAACGAAAGTATTTTCGAGCTCGAAGAAAATATATTCACACTAATATTTTCGAGCTCAAATAACGGGAAGTTTTCGGGCTGGCCAACCGATGCCCAGATTTTTTTATTAGAATCGAAAGTCTAAGTTGAAGAACCTCAGGTCATTTTTCGGGTCTAGTACTTATGCGACATATAGAAGTAAATTTTAAGTTGGTTAAGTTATTTTATAAACTATGATGAATTATTTTGACTAGGCGATAAATTTTGCTGTTGCGCAACATGAAATTTATTGAAATAAAGTAGTATTTATTCCAGGGAAAGTTATATGTGATCAAACCTTATGAAATATACGAGGTTCTGACCAGATTTAAACTACGAGGTCACCCGTCCAATTAATGTCCCACGCCCATGCTGCTTAACTTTGGTTATCGATGGATTCTAGTCTGATCCTCTAGTCTGTTCTATACTTATAATTAAGAAAAGTTTATGGCATTACTTAACTCAAATAATCAAATTGATACTTTATACTTTTAAATTGCTGCCGAAACCTTTGAACATTTTTAAAGTATTGGGGATTTAAGTTTGATTGATAGTTGACAAAATAAAAATTTAATAACTTTGATATTAAAAAATTGTCATATTATTTAATATAAATATATTTATTGGAACTATATACATAATTAAATATTTATGGGTTTCATATCAATAAAGTCTGATCAGATTTAATCATACATAGACATATATAACTACATATAAGTTTATATCCGTGATGTCTGATCAGATCCAATCATATATAAACTTATGCACGACTATACATGAATTTATATTAGCCATGTCCGATCAGATCTAAATATATATAAGCCTATATCTAATTATATATGGGTTTGTATTAGTCATGTCTGATCAAATCTAATCATGTATAGGGGGTATTCCATGCCAAATCGACCACTTTTGAACCTTACCCCTTTAGATTTCGCTGAAAATTTTTTATCTTTTTCTACTCGATGAAAGACGTTTTTCAGAATTTTTTCAAATTTTTTTACCCAACCCAAAAAAAGTTATGAAGCTTTCAAAAAAATGGCTCTTTTATTTTCAAATAGCCATAACTCTCTCAAAAATTGACCTTTCGGGACGTTTTTTTTTTCAAAATTTTTGTTTTTAATTGAATTTTTTGAAAAAATAAATAAAAAAAATTTAACATGATCGCTTCTATGAAATAATCGCGTTTTTTGTATAAAATCGTTATTTTTTCAAAGTACGTCGTTCTAAATTTTTTTTTTTTTTTTCTCAAAAAAAACTTCAATCAATTCTACAATTATCCGCGTGTATCCCAGAGTGGGCCGATTTTTTTTTCTATTTTTTTTATTTAGTTGAAAAAAAAATTTTCAACATTTTAAAAATGCAGAAATTTTTTTTTTCATAAATATTATTTAAATAACATAATTAATGTAATTATATGATTTTACCGGTGTATTTTGTATAGTGGAAACCAGTGTATTTTATATAGTGGAAACCTAAACATGCAAACCTCTCAATAAGACAATTTATAGATAAATTGAGAAAAATATAGATAGCCCGAACTGGGAATCGAACCCAGACCAATTCGGTATCGCGCCGAGTGCTCTACCAGTTGAGCTATCCGGCACTATACTATATTCCGTTCAATTTGATCTATAACTTATTGAGCCACACCGTCCTTCGTACGGTAATACACCATTTTACCGGAGGATTTTACCGGAGGATTTTACCGTACGAAGGACGGTGTGGCTCAATAAGTTATAGATCAAATTGAACGAAATATAGTATAGTGCCGGATAGCTCAACTGGTAGAGCACTCGGCGCGATACCGAATTGGTCTGGGTTCGATTCCCAGTTCGGGCTATCTATATTTTTCTCAATTTATCTATAAATTGTCTTATTGAGAGGTTTGCATGTTTAGGTTTCCACTATATAAAATACACTGGTTTCCACTATACAAAATACACCGGTAAAATCATATAATTACATTAATTATGTTATTTAAATAATATTTATGAAAAAAAAAATTTCTGCATTTTTAAAATGTTGAAAATTTTTTTTTCAACTAAATAAAAAAAATAGAAAAAAAAATCGGCCCACTCTGGGATACACGCGGATAATTGTAGAATTGATTGAAGTTTTTTTTGAGAAAAAAAAAAAAAAAATTTAGAACGACGTACTTTGAAAAAATAACGATTTTATACAAAAAACGCGATTATTTCATAGAAGCGATCATGTTAAATTTTTTTTATTTATTTTTTCAAAAAATTCAATTAAAAACAAAAATTTTGAAAAAAAAAACGTCCCGAAAGGTCAATTTTTGAGAGAGTTATGGCTATTTGAAAATAAAAGAGCCATTTTTTTGAAAGCTTCATAACTTTTTTTGGGTTGGGTAAAAAAATTTGAAAAAATTCTGAAAAACGTCTTTCATCGAGTAGAAAAAGATAAAAAATTTTCAGCGAAATCTAAAGGGGTAAGGTTCAAAAGTGGTCGATTTGGCATGGAATACCCCATAGACTTATATATGATTATATATGGGGTTATAACAGCCAGGCATGATTATATATAATTATATATAGACTCATATATGATCAGATCTGATCCTATATAGACTTATATATAGTTATGAATGGAGTAATAACAGCCAAGTATGATCATATCTAATTATATATAGACTCATATGTGATCAGACCAGAATATATAAAGACTTATATATGGGGTTATAACAGCCAGGTATGATCATATCTAATTATACATAGACTCATATATAATCAGATCTGATCAGATCTAATTATATATAGACTTACATATAATCAGATCTGATCATATATAGACTTATATATGGGCTTATAACAGCCAGGTATGATCAGATCTAATTATGTATGGGGTCATATATAATTATATATGACCCCATATATAATCATGCATGATTATATATAACTTCACATATGATTATATATAATCATATATGATCACATATATGAACATATATAATCATATATGATTAGACAAAATCTTTTTTCATCGGGAGTATTATTTACTTTTTATTCTGAATTCTTGCTTTAATTAAAAATTAATAGTTGATAGGTGAAACTGTAAAAATTAAGATTTATTGGTGATGTATTTTTTGCTTTTTGAAATAATTCCTCTTATTTATTCATAATATAAAAATTACACTGTGAGTTATCAATTGTCGAGAATGATAAATGATCTGAGAAAAATCACAGCTCACACTGTAATTTTTAAATTCTATGTCTGAAGAAGAACTACTATACGGAATAGTAATATTAACGATCGAAAATGTAATTTTAACTAAATTAATTTGTAAGAGAGTATTCACATATTGTATATAAAAATTACAGTTTCGGATAGGAACTTGTAAATTTTAGTCAGTAAGTTTTACAGTTTGAAAACTTTATTTTTCAATATTTAATATTTCGCTTTTTAGTATCTCACTCACGCTAAGGCAGTGACCATAAGTCGAATAGCGTCAGGGAGGCATCTTGCCCATAGCTCGAGTAACAAACGGCTACAAACTAGTTTGAACTTGTGCTTTGTGCTTCTGTTTTATAAACAGTTCTTTATTAGATGTGATTGTGTCAAGTCATAAATTTTATGTGATTATTTGAATTATTAAAAATAAGTTTCTATCGTTAAAATTGATTTTTAATTGGTGGTTTTGTGGTACTATTCATCTACAATAGTTGGTATTACTGATTAATATATAGGTGAAGAAGCTCAATGTAAGAGGAAACTAAAAAGTTATAGTAAGGAAAATTTGCCTTGTATTGTAGCTTTACCACATTAAGTACGTCAATATTAATATTTTTCGTCATATTCGGACAATATTTATGAACCGGACATGGGATTAGCTGATTCTGTCACAATTTCTATTGAAGATTATGAATATTTATTAACACAATTAAATCCGATAACAACTAAAAAACAAAAATTATTGTACTATAGATATAAAAATTTTTAACTTCCCGCTAAGAAAATCGACGATTTTCGAAAAATAGGGAAGTTATTGTTTTCACCCCGATTTTCGAAAATCGAAATTTCACCAGATGTCGACATCTTGAGGTCCTAGGAAGTTATTCTGACTATTTTCAGAATGATGTCCGAGTGTCTGTATGTATGTGTGTGTGTGTGTGTGTGTGTGTGTGTGTGTGTGTGTGTGTGTGTGTGTGTGTGTGTGTGTGTGTGTGTGTGTGTGTGTGTGTGTGTGTGTGTGTGTGTGTATGTGTGTGACCGGCTTATAACTTTTTAAGTAATGAACCGATTTGGATGGTTAAGGCGGCAATCGAAAGAGCTTGTTAGCCATCAACTTTTCTGAAAATTTCAGATCATTTGATCAAGTAGATTCGAAAATATTGGCGAATTACGGAAAAAAAAATTTTTTTCTTTTTAGTTTTTTATTGATTTCTCAGAAACGACTCAAACGATCGACTTCAAAATCTAATCAGCTCTAGAACTCAATAAAACACGTCGATTGCCGCCTCAACCATCAAAATCGGTTCATTCGTTCGTGAGATATCGTGGGCAAAAGAAATGCCAAAAAACGGTTTTTCGCGAATATCTTTGGACGACTTAACCAAACAATTTCAAAATTTGATCTGCTCTAGAAGTCAATAAAACACGTCGATTGCCGCCTCAACCATCGAAATCGATCGATTCGTTCGTAAGATATCATGGGAGAAAGAAATGCTAAAACGGTTTTTTTCGAAAAGAATGGGATATAATAGTATTTTCGAGCTCGAAGAGCTCGAAAATGTACTCACAACAATGTATTCGAGCTCCTTGAGCTCGAAAACAGCGGGAAGTTTTGGGGATGGCCTGCAAGGTCAACCGATAGACAGATTTTTATTATATAGATTTAAGAGAAAAAAATAAATATTACTTTATGAAACTGTAAATTTTTTAATCTTAAGCTATAGTTGTCATTATTTTAAATATCGAATTTTGAAAAAAAAAGAATCTCTTCTGTCGAATGAAACTGTAAAGATTGTAGCTTATATCTCATTTTTTAGCAATTTCGAAGTATAAATTCAAGCAAAACAAATACTTTTTACCTGTAATAATAAAATTTTTTTGTCTCAGGAAATAAAATTTAAAGAATTTGTTGAAAAAATTACAGTGTGAGATTGTAATTTTTAGAAGACAATTTAAAATTATAAAATCTGTTTACTATAGAGAACTGGACAATATCGAGCATGAAACTGTAATATTTGTTATGCCTGGATAAAAGTGTAATTTTTACAGTTTCAAAGTCGCAGCACTTTACTACTATACGAAACTGTAATAAATACTCAGATATGAGTTCAATTTTTCAACTGCTCTTTTTTCCGTTTGAACAATAATAAATATCTATTTTCAGAAAGAATCGCGATGGAGGAGGCCTTCAACGTTGAAGTTCTTATTTTAAATTTCATCTTTATACAGGAACCATGCCTTTGAAATTTTATTATTAAAAAAATTTGTTATTTTTGTGTTTTAAAATTTTACTGATAATATTTGATTACATACAAGTTTATTACAATATAAATACTAAAGGTTTTGTTAACTTCTATTTAAGATACATATGACATATTATTTTGAAAATACACATATGTACACGTTTTGAAAATTAAAATAATTTGTTAATTAATATGATAATCATAATTTTAATTATATTATACTATATATAGTATGCAATTTTAGATTTAATTGTATTTTCTATAAGATTCTTATAGTATTCTGAATAAGTTTAAGACTTGATTAATAAAATTTTGATTGTGATTTTAATTATTTATATTCGTTCAAAAAAAAAAAGCACCATTATTTATTGTAATAATTATTTTACGAATAAAATATAAAAATATAAGTCATAATGAAAAATTAAACGTTAAAAAAATTAATATTAGTCAATCAATAACACATTTTTAATATATTTCATAAATATTCTACATCCAGTGTTCATCCATTGTACTTTGAGGCTTGATCTGAGCACGATTTTTGGTTTTTCGAGGCTTGAACCAGTTTTAATTTTTTGTATTTCAAAGTTCGGTCCGAGTCTAATTTTTTAGTATCCCAAAGCTTAGCCCAAGCCTAATTTTTTTGTTTTACAAGGCTCGGTCCAGATCTGACTCGTACGTTTCTAGAGGCTTGACCCAAGCCTGGTTCTTTTTTTCACGACGCTTGGCTCAAGTCTCGATTTTTTGTTTCCCGAGGCTAGGCTTAAGCCTCGATTTTTTGTTTCCCAAGGCTCGGCTCAAGCCTCGCTTTTTTGTTTCCCGAGGCTGGGAACATGGCCATCATCCAAGGCTTGAACCAAGGCTTGTCCAACGGTTTGATCCAGGCTCACGCCAAAGCTTGGTAACATTGGCTGACGACTGGCCGAGGTCTGGTCCAAGTCTTGCCCAATGGTTTTTTCCTACCAGGGATGCGAGTTCCAATCATAATTAAGAAGGGATGAATTTTTGCGATCTCGGCCAAAGATAATCGAGTGAAATTGATAAAAACACAAGACAGCACCGGAGACGACACAGAGCCGGGTGACCAGCTAGACGCAAGACTGCCGACTACCCGAACATCAGGTAATTATTAAGTCGCACTTGGCTTCTTAATGTGGAACCAAGCGATAACTTCAGATTTTTATAACCAGAATACCAGGCAGGTAGCCGGTATTCTTTAACAACTCGTTACCAATTAATCTGAATAAGCAGGTATTGGAGTAATAAGAAGGAGAGTATCAAGTGTAAGAGGACCGAGACAGAAAATAGAAAAAAACTCAAGATGTCCCGGACACACAAGAACAATAAGGACCGCGACAACGCACACAGGACAAACGACGGAAAAGAATCAACGAAAATTGTGATAGGTATTTCGTAAAATATTCCAGGTAGGAAGGCTGGAATATTTTCAATTAAAATACGTAATTATACGTCGTGTCTACGGATTATTGTCGTGTTAATTATCTTATAATATTAAATCGAAACCGGAAGTAGACATAATTTCTTCCGAAAATCCAGGCAGATAGGCCGGAGTTACCCTGGTAGGAAGGAACCATTGAGCAAGACTTGGACCAGACCTCGGCCAGTCGTCAGCCAATGCTACCAAGCTTTGGCTCGAGCCTGGGTTGAACCGTTGAGCGAGCCTTGGTTCAATCCTTGGATGATGGCCACGTTCCCAGCCTCGGGAAACAAAAAATCGAGGTCTGAGCCGAGCCTCGGGAAACAAGAAATCGAGAATTGAGCCGAGCCTCGGGAAAAAAAAAATCTAGGCTTGAGCCGAGCGTCGGGAAAAAAAGAACCAGGCTTGGTTCGAGTCTTCAGAAATGTCAGATTCAGATCTGGACCGAGCCTTAGAAAACTAAACAACGTGCTCGGATCAATCCTCGAAATACAATGGATGAAGACTAGATGTACAATATTTATGAAATGTACAAAAAATTTGTTATTGATTGACTACCCGTATGAAAATAACATATATGGTCAAAATATATGATAATTATCAGAAAATATATGTGGCCAATTTCACTATATTTTCTGATATATTTCTTTTTATATTAAAAAATATAATATTCATCATACATGAGTCCGTTTATGTTTAGCATATAGAAAATATGTATGTCAATCATATACAAAAAATATGTTTTTATCATACATAAAAATATATATATTTCTATCATATACGAAAAATATATTCTGATCATATATACAAACATATATGTATATTGTGTATGGAACAAAAAGTTTCTTATTCGTATGACCAACTCCAATTAAATTAGATCTAAATTTTAATACACTCTTTAAATTGCAGTTAAAATTTTCAAAATTAGTTAATTTGATGCGAATATATATACCCATATACATATACACACACCGAATAAAATAAATATAACAAAGAAAATATATGGTGCCATATATAATATAAATTATATGCTACCATATATTTCATTTAATATAAAAATTTTATATTTTTTGAATATAAAAGGAAATATATCAATACAATATATTATAAGGTAAATGTATACATAGCTTAATATAAAAAATATATAAGTTACATATATGGAATACATATATTTACTACTGTATATAATTTTATATTTAATTGGCCAAAATCTCTATATGATTTTTTATAATATACAATATAGTATATCATATACTTTTTTTGTTGCAAACATATATGATTTTATATATTTCAACCATATATTGTTTTTTCATACGGGTAATACTGTGTTTTAAACGTTTCATTTTCCATTATGAATTTTATTTTTATAGTAAAGTAATTATTACAGTAGTAAAGTAATTATTAAAAAAATGTCATGTATCTCAAATAGAAACTTATAAAAATAGAAATTACTTAACAGGGGTTCGCACTTTTCTCTCTATTACACTCAAGTCCACGAACGGTACTATCTTTGTTGCACTTGTACAGTAAATGGAAACTTTGGCCGAGTTTTTCTCTTAAACAAACGAATATTATCAAACAATTAAAGCGCACTTCGCTAGATTAGACAGTAATGCATCGAAGTGTAATCGATAATGATCGAAGGTCAGTATTTTGTATTGAGAGATTTTGTTTTCGAAAAAAACTCAGCCGAAAATATCTGATAACCCCTGTTAAGTAACAAAATTTTGAATCTGAAACATTTTTTTCTTGGACATCACCATTCACATTTTCATTATTTACCGTTTCATTTAAGGGCTACCCCACGAAAACGTAATTTCGTAACTAATTGAGTTGCCTAAAATAAAATATACCATCGTAAACCATTTATTAATATTAAATTATAGTATATATTAATATTAATAATTGATGTAACTTACTGAAAGAAATTTCAGGCTCACTGTTATTATTGTGATTATTGTTATTGTTATAGTATATACATACATACATACACTCGGACATCATCTTGAAATTAGTCAGAATAGCTTCCTAGAACCTCAAAACGTCAAGATCTCTTAAAAGATAGAGAAGATAGACTTCCCGAATTTTTGAAAATTTTTAATTTCCTTAGCGGGAAGTTAAAAATTATATTTGACCAAATACTTATTGAGTCTTCGGGGCAAAATAAAATATCATTTTGAACAAAATCTATTGCTGTGACATTCATTAAATTATGAACTAATAGTCAATAAAAAATTAAATTATTATTTCTATGATTTTAATACGGATACTCATTTCTATATGATATAAAATATAAATTCGATGGTTAGTTAGTTATAGAAATTCAATTTTTCATTAAATAATCTATATTATTTCGCATTTAAAAATATAGATGGTTCGATGTCATCGAGTATTATAAATAAATTATATCCCACCCTCGGTTATGAAATTTTAATTAATGTGTCAACAAAATTTCGTAAAATTTTTTATAAGTATTATGAATAAATAATATATGAATCATATGAATAAATAATATTAGATTGTTGAAACCTTATAATTATAAACAATAAATTATAATTACGATGATTATTTTAATATTTATTCAATTCTATTTAAACCATATTTCAGATGGTAATTTGTCATTAATTCATGAAATTCAATGTTCATATAAAATATATTATATTAAAACAAAAAGTATTAATATTTGAATTTACCTCTGAATCTTTATGATTAATAAAAATCTACATTTTTTTTTAATGAAAAACAATAATGACTTGCATTTATTAAAATAAACAAGTTATTGCTGTACATAAAAAAAAGTATATACACATGAATAATAATCAGACCTGGAGCTAAAAAAGTTTTCAGTATTCTTATATCTAACCATAATTCTTTTATATCTATCATATGTAAGGTAGCGAGAATTAAGTTATTGTCACGGGAGTTGCTGTTGGATGTTGAAGAAAAGCAGCTGAAAGCATTCTTAGATTTCCGTACTTATACGACGTGCGAGCGTATTCCTTGCGTTGATGTCTTAACACCCACCTGTAGTGAGAGCAATATCACATATACGCTAGCGAGAAAAACCGTATAACTGTCCTTCCAAAGCTTCTCCCGTCATGGGACTAAAAACTCTTTCCTCAAGCTTTCCCCGAGAAAAGTCATCCACTCTTGTGTTTTACGATCCTTCTCACATACTTTTCCTGCTGCAGGACTTACGAAATGACTATTGCTACACCCAAGAAGATGTAAAATATATATGGAGAGTAAAATAAAAGGAAAAAAAAAGTCAAAGAAAAATAAAAATAAAACCTCAGTAAAAACGTATTGAATGAAAATGAAACAAAAATCACGTGTCTGGATAAAGTTTTTTTTATTCTTATTTCAAGAAAGTACGTGTATGCTCTAGTCCATGGATAAAATTTATGTGAAAAGTATTCTACGGTAGTATAATACCGAAAAATCTGTGAAGAATATAGAATAAAGTATACATATATAAGTATCTATGTAAGGTGTACATTTATTCCATAATATTATTAGTCAAATAAATAATTACGACTTCTTGAACACACGAAGAAAAAAATATAGGGGGGGGTAGGGTTTTAAAGGTGAAAAAAAAGCATATTTTTGTGATGTTTTCGCGGCGAGATGAGTAATATAATTTTATTAAATTTAATTACATATTATTGTACAACTTTTGAAGTATATCAGAAAAAATTTTCAATGAAAAATATTGATAAATAAGCCGGTGACGTTGAATCTCCAGAGGCGCCTTGAAAAAAAGTGGTTTTGCGGTGAACATTATCACTCGTTACCGGATCATTTGAAAAAAAAAATTGATATGCATTTTAAAGGTGATGTATTTTTCGAGGTAATCACGAAGAGTTTTTTTTTTTTTTTTTTTTTTTTCTATTTTTTGCAGCACTTGGAAGTGAAAAACGCGATTTTAACTCAAAAATTCACGGTTAATTTAATAGTAAAAAATAGAAAAAAATGAAAAAAAAACTCTTCGTGATTACCTGTTGATTTATGTGAAGAAGTAATGTTCAAATTTTCAAAAGGATCGGTTCAGTACATTTCGAGTTATCATGTTCACGAACTTCACAAATGACGTTTTCGGATAAATCGATTTAAAGTTTTTTATACGTGAACATTTGAAATAAACCATCAATAAAAAAACACGAATTTCTAAACTTACATCGAGTCATCAGCTTACTTCTTTTGAAAGACAACAGACGGAGAAAGGGATTCGGGAAAAAAAAGAAAATTGCAGCTGATTTCTACTAGGGGTATTGAGCGGCTACCGGGCAGGTATAAAAATCAGGTATCACGGCCGGTCGTTTGAAACGCTGTAACTCCGTTAGTTTTACTCGGATTGACTTAAAATTTGTATACAATATTCTCGATATATTGCTCATTCAGAAAAATAATTAAGAAAAAATGCAAAAAAAATAATTTTAAAACTCTACCCCCCCCTCCTCCCCTCTTAATTAAATACATAGTATATTTCATTACAAGGGCAGGACGTTTGAAATTCCTGTACTGTGCGTCATCATATCGCGCAGTTTTCAAACTTCTGTCCGTGTGGTGTAAACTATTTTTCTTTATAGCCGGTCGAAAATACGAAAAAAATTGCAAGTACTGATGATGCTTGCCCCGACATTTGCGTCACGAGCGAAGTGAGTGCTGCTGGTCGGGGCAGGCATAAAAAAAAAAGAAAAAGTAAGTATAATGATAGTTTTGAAAAAATATTCACTCAAACTAATAAAAGTTTTTTTAATTTTAGGTTATAAATGCAGAAGCACGTATATTATTTATGATTAAGAAATAAATAATGAAATTATTAAATTGTTTACGATGAATCTTAATGCATATATTATTGTTTATATCATGATAACATGAATGATAAAAATTGTTAATTATTTTCTCATGAAATACGCAGTTTTCATATATCCCTGGCGGTTTTAGCGCCACGGTGATCTTACAGTAAAAACACCGTTAAAACACCGTGGAACGACTGTGAAAACGTGGTTGTAATGCAGTGAAATCACGGTATTTTTTGTGCAGTCACGCCACTGTATTCCGACCGCGTTTCCATTGCACTTGAAGTGTGTTTCCACGGTGTTTCGATCGTAAGGTCACAGTAATCTCACGGTGGTTTTACGGTGAAACCACCGTAAAACTACGGTTGCTCCACAGTGGTTTTCAGCGATATCCACGGTGAGTTTACAATGGCTTTCCGATGGCTTGACAGTTTTTTAACCGTGAATTCACCGTATTTCCACAGTGAGTGCATCGTTCCATGGTGTGTCCATAAATTTTATAGCGAAAAAAAAAAAAAAAAAATTACCGCTGGCTCGGAGAATCGATCCCAGCGCCTTCGCATTCAAAGTCTGATCTGCTACCCACTGTGCCAAATCACACACTTGAGTGTGTGGATTGATTGTATTTATATAAGCACAAATGAACTTTAGAAAATTAAAGATATCTAATAAATGATTGATTTTCTGATTTGTATTACATTCAATTATATAATTGTTTATAGCGTAATGAGACCAATAGCGGTATACCCACTAGTAGCGGGGCAATAAATACTTTTTTTGGTAAATTGTGTAAATGAGAAGTTAAAATTTTTCAAACTTAACCATACAATATTTTAAATTTGAAATCTAAGTTTTTTATAACTAAATTCATTATTCAAACATCGAAATGTCTTTAACTATCTCACTAATGATCTCATTAGCTTATTTTCAAAAATTTTAAAAAAGTTTGCGTACTTTACAACATTTATGAATGCGGTAAATTGAAAAATTTTATAGACTTTATAAGATTTATGAATCATTGTAAAATCATTTTTTTCGAATAATGTTACATTATTTAGTCGTATAGAAAGTATATTACAAAATATAATGATTCACAAACCTGCGCGGCATATTTACTCAGAAATCGCTATTAAATAGAATTTGCTAGAACTCAATTATATAAAATTTTGCATTATTGAATAAAAAAAAAATTCACTTTGGGACTAGAAAAATTTTTTGACGCAATAACATTTTGTTTTCGCCTAAAAAAATTTTTTTTTGAATTCAGAAAATTCTTTCTCGCCACAAAAAAATTTTTGTTTTCAATTCATTATGCTTAAATTTCTTTAGGGCAAGTCAAAATTTTCTTGGAGTGAGTGCAACTTTTTGGCGCCAAGAAATTCCTTTTTTCTGTGTACTCATATTGATAAGGTAACTTAAAATGATAAGCTTTGTTCATTTTAATAATTTAACAATACACTTTACAAAAGATAATTATCAAAAATACTGAGAAAATAAGAAAATATGATTGACAGAGATTTGGAAACTATAAGAAAAAAATATATCAATGGTGAAGAAACCATGAAATCATCGTGAAAACAACGAGGAAATACCGAACTACCACAGAGAAAACGCTGAAAAATCCACGCGAAAATACTGTGAGGCCATCGTGGGACCACCGTGAGCTCACCGTGGAAATTACTGCCAACCACTGTGAAACCACTATGAAAACACTGGAAATTCACTGTCAGAACAATGTGAACTCGCTTTCGAAACACCCTTAAACCACCGTAAAAACACAGTGTGGCCCCGGTCGGTACATAGTAGCGTGACTGCACAGAAACCACCGTAAATTCACCGTCGAATCTCCGCCGCTTCACTGTCAGAACACGGAAGACGTGTTTTCACGGTAAAAACACCGTGATTCGACCGTGTTTTCACCGTCGCGGTGAAACCGCTAGGGATATCAGCGTAATCACAATTAGTGACTAGTGACTGGCGGTAGTCGGGGCAATCTCTGCAGCTTCACATATCGGTGCACATGAAAAAAATTTTTGCTCCCGCTGTTAGAGATGACGTGCGTGTAGTTTTACCAATGCACGAATCTTACATTTCTGTCTCGAAATTGATGCCGGAGATACGTAGTTTCGACCGAGGTATGTAGAAAAAATCATTTTTATCTCAGAGACACGAGTTGTCAATTGTCGTTTATGAAACTTAGTAAACATGATAGCTCCCAATAGACACAATTAATCGATCTAACTTTTTTATATTATCTTTGTACTCCATCAACTACTGGTAGCAGCACAAGCAAAATAGTAGGATAAAAAAAAAGGCCATTCGGCAGCCGAAATGGAAGGTAGATTTATAAAAAGGCACATACAGACATATCTTGTGATACATGTTAGTGTATATAGACATGATATGATATTAGGCTCGTTTTCTTAGAGTGAGGGTAAAAAAAGACAACGACTATTTTCGATAGAGAACTTCAGATAGTTGATTCGACAAAACATTTTATAGGTAACCTAACAAATAACCTTCACGGAAAAAACTATAGAAAATTTTATTAGTATGAGATCATAATTGTAATTGCTATTACGATGGCAAGATCAGATATAATTTTAAAACTACAGGTACGATTGAAACATCATAAATATTAAAAGAAATACTTTTAAAATATAAAATAGCTGTGAAATTTGCAGTTTATTTTCTTCAGAATAAAGTACAACTGACAAAATTGTATTATAATGGAAAATACATAAGTTATGTGGAATGAAAACCTTATTTTCAACTTTTATTGATTTCATGAAAATTTTAAGGCTATCAAATTATTGAAAGAAATACTCGAAACATAAAGGTTAAGGTCATAAATTAAAGCTTATTAGTCAAGCTTTAGAATACTTTTTACAGAAATTATCTATGAGTTTCAGTTTTAAAGTTATATAAACTTTAAAAGTGAATAAAAACTGATTTTTTCGAAAAATCGTGAAAATTTTAAACAGCCATAACTTCAAAACTATTTAAACGATTCAGCTCATCTTTGAACTTGATCAAGATAATCGCCTATAGAATAAGTGTGAAAAATTTCATTAAGATCCGATAAGAACTGTAGGTGCTATCGTAATGACAAGACCAGTGATAATCATAGGGAGTAGAGGTACATTTGATCCATCATAAATAATAAAAGAAATACTTTTAAAATATAAAATAGCAGTGAAATTTACAGGTTATTTTGTGCACAATAAAATACAACTGACGAAACCGGATTATAATGGGAAATTCATAAGTTATATGGAATGAAACCCATATTTTCAACATTTTTTGATTCCATTAAAATTTTCAAGGCCATCAAATTATAGAATGAAATGGTCGAAATATGAAGTCTAAGGTCATAAATTAAAGCTTATTAGACAAGCTTTCAGATACTTTTTACGGAAATTGTCTATGAGTATTAGTTTTAAAATTATATGAACTTGAATGTGGAAAAAAATTGATTTTTTCAAAAAATCATGGAAATTTCAAAAAGCCATAACTTCTAAACTAATCAACCGATTTTGCCCATCTTCAAACTTAACCGTGATAATCGCCCATAGAATAAGTGTGAAAAATTTCATTAAGATCTGATAAGAATTGTAGACGTAATCGTGTCCTCAAAACTGCGTTATATCCCATATATATATATATATATATATATATATATATATATATATATATATATATATATATATATATATATATATATATATATATATATATATATATATATATATATATATATATATATATATATATATATATATATATGTATATATATACATACATATATAAATTTTTTAACGGATGGTATTTTCGAACCCTACTCAACTAATTATAATAGGTTGTGACAAAATTCCTTGAAAAATCGACCATGAGGACAAATACAATAGTTAGATTTTAGAAAAATCTACCTAAAAAGAGCGACATTTAAAACAAAAAAGTGTGATACTTAAAAAAAAAATGTTAATCAAGAAAGAATTCGATTGAAACTGAGAATTAATACTTCAAAAGTTCACGGAAAAAAAAGAACTGTTGCTGCAACAGGAACTGGCCCTGTGGCAGCAACAGGTATATTCCTGTTGCAGCTACAGGAATATTCCTGTTGCAGCTACAGGAATATTCCTGTTGCAGCTACAGGAATATTCCTGTTGCAGCCACAGGAATATTCCTGTTACAGCTACAGGAATATTCCTGTTGCTGCCACAGGAATAGTCTTGAATTCATAGTGGGTATAAGATATATATTTAATTATATGTATCAATAGGGGAAGGGAGAGGGCAAAATAGGTCCCCCAAAATGTTTAACATGAAAAGTGTTTGGGGTGGGGGAGGGGCAAAATGGGCCACTGAGGTAAAATGGTCCCTCTATAATTTTGAACATGAAAAGTGTTGGCGGGGGGGGGGGGTAAAATGGGCTACCTAGACTTCGAGAACCTACGAATATTTTTTAGCCAAACGGATTTCTAAAATGTTTTTACAGAACCAAAAATGTAATTTTTACATTGTGAGTTCTGTAAACCTAAATCTGTAATTTTTACAATTTGAGGCTGTAAAAGTTACATAGTGAAGTTGTAGAATTCACAGGAGTATTTACGTAAAAAATACAGAGCAAAATACATGCGCACACTTACTCCCACACATACGCACATGCGCACACTTACCCCCACGCATGCGCACACTTACCCGCACACCTGCACACATGCGCACACTTACCCCCACGCATGCACACACTTACCCGAACACCCGCACACATGCGCACACTTGGCCGCACACACAAATGCGCACAATCGCCCGCGAACATGCACACGGATGCGCACACATGTAAACATACGCGCCCACATATATCCTCACACGTACACATGCACACACACGCCCGAGCGCACTCATGCACACACACGGGCACAAGTGAATATTACATAAAGTAATAATGTATAATCTACAGAAAAAATATCACAAATATTATCATCAGTAAATTTTACAGATTTTTTTCTGTAACTTTTACAGAACTGTTTTTTCCGTGCAGCCCATGTTTCCTCCCCCCCCCCCTTTCCCCTATTGATATATATAATTAAATATATATATTGTACTCATATAATGAATTCAGGACTATTCCTGTGGATGCAACAGGAATATTCCTGTAGCTGCAACAGGAATATTCCTGTAGCTGTAACAGGAATATTCCTGTGGCTGTAACAGGAATATTCCTGTGGCTGCAACAGGAATATTCCTGTAGCTGTAACAGGAATATTCCTGTGGCTGTAATAGGAATATTCCTGTGGCTGCAACAGGACTTTCCTGTGGCTGTAACAGTAATATTCCTGTTGCTGCCACAGGGCCAGTTCCTGTTGCAGCAACAGTTTTTTTTTTTCGTGTTGTATAAAATTCATAATAAAAATAAATAAGTAAATACTATACTATTAGTGATTATGATTTTTTTTTTAATATTTTATAAGGGTTATGTCATAAATGGTACACCAAATTTGATAAATTTAGGCATGTTTTAATTAATAAAATTAAGGGTTGAGTCAGTCAGTCACCGGACCGAGACCCGGTGACTTAGATGTTCGTCGGCTGACTGACTGTTCTGCCTCCACAGATCCAGTACAAAGAAAATTAGGAAATTATAAATCGTCCAACGTCGCATTTCAGGTTACCCTAGAGAACGTCGTCGAGGCACAGGTCTCATACCTTGTCATAAGTTTAGACTACGGGCCACGACGGTGTTCGCGGGAATCGCTTATATGATTTATAGTTACTCTGTTGAAGAGTTTTTCTTTCTCAGAGTGACCAAAGTTTTACTATATATTACCAAAAGAAATTCTAAAATTTGTATTTAAATATACTTGAAGCCGAAACGTAACAATATCCTGAGAATTGAATTTTTATTTATATATTAAGTAATTTTTATTATTTGAGTATGTAAATGAATATAAACTGCATTAGTAAAATTAACGTTATGCTTAATAAAACATAATATTAATTATAGCAAATTTGACTACCTAGTTTAGTAAATTTTACAATATCAGAATGGAATCGAATAAAATTAAATTTTCATTAGTTTTTCAACTTTTTATTGTTACTATTATTATTTATGGCATGTGTATTTCTGTTGGCGTAAATTTTTATATTTAAATAACACTTGACCTGATCAAGATTTGAACCCTGATCTCCCGCGTGAAAATCTTGTCCTGAGTTGGTTCGATGTCTCCTGTGAACATAGGTATGTGGTATTTCTACTAATTTTTAATTTTATCGATCTGTTTTAGAAAAATTCCAAATCGTTTAGTAATTTTCAGTTGCTGTATAATAATTAATACTATGGTATTCATCTGATTTATTATATTATGGTGAAAGTATAATTTGAATAATCTAGAAATTACGTGCTTTTAATAGATACATTATCTATTCATGTGTTTTTATTTCAGAATGATATATACGTATGAAAATAAATGTTTATATCTACACTGAAAAAAATAATCGCTAGCTGCTAGCGATTTTTAATCGTTAGCTGGAAGCGATTATTTCGCTAGCTGCTAGCGATTTTTTCTTTAGCAGCTAGCGATTAAAAATCTTTAGCTGCAAGCGATTATTTCGCTAGCTGGAAGCGATTTTTTCTTAAGCAGGTAGCGATTAATAAGTATACGTACATATATATATATATATATATATATATATATATATATATATATATATATATATATATATATATATTTATATGTATATTTATAAATTATTTTAATGATACACTGTAAAAAATTCGCGGAGTGAATGCGGATTAAATCCGGAGTGTATGCGGAGTGAATGAATTTTTAATTATTCACTCCCCTCGAAGTGAAATTCACTCCGCAGGGGAGTTTCCGCGGAGTAGATAATTTTTTATTAATTTAATCCCTCCGGAGTGAAATTCACTCCGGAGCGGAGTTTTGTAGATATTATTAATAAAAAATAACTCCACTCAATAAAATCGAAGTAAAAACTCGCGTATTACATTATTGATCAGCTGATACGCACACACATACGCACACACATATTTAGACACATGCGCGCACATATGCACACATTTGCACACATGCACACACGCACACATTTGCACACATGCATACATGCACACATTTGCACACACGCACACATTAGCACACATGCACACATTTGCATACACGCGGACACTCACGCAGATATTTGCACACATCCGAACACACACAAGAACACATTCGCACACACGCACACAAACACCTGCACACACCTAAACACACACATAGACGCAAACACACACTCGCATACACATACACACACACATTGTTTAGCAGTTTAATAAAAATTAATATAAATTTATTTAAGTATTAAAACTCCGGACCGGAGTGAATTGGGAGTGAAATAAAATCCGCGTCACTCCGCAATCACTCCGCTAAAAAAAACTCCCAATTCACTCCGCATGCGGAGTGATTTTTTTTTTAGCTCGGAACTCCGAGTGGCGGAGTGAATGCGGAGTGAATTCGGATTTTATTTTACTGCCAATTCACTCCGGATTCACTCCGAATTTTTTACAGTGTAAAAACAGTATTTGTTTTATTTTCGAGTTATACCGATGCTTAACTTTTTTTTATACAAAGAACCGATAAGTCAGTGTTAGCGAAAAAATCGCTTCCAGCTAACGAAAAAATCGCTCCTGGCAAGTACAATACATGATTTGACAAATTCAGACATTAGAGAATCACAAATAAACAATCGCTCTATTGGTTGACCCTGCGGGTCAGCCCTAAAACTTCCCGCTATTTTCGAGCTCTTAGAGCTCGAAAACATTGTTGTTGTTGTAGCTCTTCGAGCTCGAAAATACTTTTGTACGCTGTTGTTTTCGAAAAAAATTCGTTTTTTACCATTTTTTCTCCAATGATATCTCTTAAACGAATTGACTGATTGAGACGGTTAAGGTGACAATCGACACGTTTTATCAAGCTCTAAAGCTGATCAAATTTTAAAATTGATTTATTGAGTCAATTTTGAGTAATTTAAAAAAAACCAAAAAAAAAATTTTTTTTTAATTCTTTCGACAACGGTTTATCTTGAACGAATGAACCGATTTTGATGGTTGAAGTAGCATTCGACGCGACCTTTACAGTTTAAGAGCCCAGTTGATTTTGGAATCAATCCATTGAGCACATTTCAAGTTATCCAAAACAAACATTTTTGAAAAAATTTTATTTTCGGAATATCTCTGAACGAGCCCTGCCGATCAAGCTCAATTTTTCATAGTTTGTAGAAATTAATAAGCCGCGTCGAATGACACCTTGACGACAAAAATCGGTTCATCCGTTCAAAAGTTACAGAATATGTCCATACGTACGTACGTATATACATAGACACATACATACACTCGGACACCATTGTGAAATTAGTCAGAACAACTTCCTAGAACCTCAAAACGTCAAGACCTGATAGAAATTCGGTTTTCGAAAATCGGACCGAAACCAATAACTTTCGGAATTTTTGAAAATTTTTAATTTTCTTAGCGGGAAGTTAAAAAAACATGTGAGATAACAATAAAAATAAAATTAAGCAAGAATAGGCATGACTCGATTTCCTTCACGGAAAAAAGGTGTGGCAACACGACGCAGTCCTGTGGGAGCAGCAGGATTGTCCTGTTACAGCAACAGGACACATCCTGTGAGAGCAACGGAATAAAATCCTGTTGCTGCAATAGGATTTTACCTGTGGAATCGATAAAATAAGGCTCAAGTTTCACGTACCAATTTTTTTTGTCAGTATAGTAAAATTTGAAAATTTGAAAACAAATTCAGTGTAGGAAAAATTAAAATTATAAAAAAACATTTTAATTTTTTTCCGAACTGAGTTTTTTTTTTCAAATTTTGAAATTTTAATATACTTACAAAAAAAAATTCGTACTCGAAACTTGTTTCTCATTTTATTACTTCCACAGGAAAAATCCTGTTGCTCCCACAGGATGTGATGTGTTGCTGTAACATGAAAATCCCGTTGCTGGAACATAGAAATCCTGTTGCTACCACAGGATTTTGTCCTGTTGCTTCCACAGGACTGCGTCCTGATGCAGCGCCTATTTTTTTTCCGTGTAGAAATATTGTAAAACATAAATGTTTCGTTAGCTTCAATTACTGTACGTCCATTATTTTCTTCTGTTATTTTTAGTACATTTTCTCGCACCCTGGGTATTTTATTGTGTCCCACTTTTCCTTATTTATTTAAAAAAATTAAGTTCATTGATTGAACTGATAATATTGTTTTATAAAAATTAATAAATTAATACAATAGAAAATAACTAAAAAAACTTGATAGAAAAATGTAAATGGATATTAATCGGTTCCGAAGAAAATATCATATAAAATTTCTCTAACAATAAAGTGTATTTAGATTCTGGTAAATTAATCTAATAATCTTAAAAGTAAATCAGTAAATCTGAGAAAACGTGGTTTCGTTTAATTCGTTTTACTTAATTGGTCGTGGCTCTAATGGTAAAGTTAATTTATTGGAATAATCCAACGATAAGGCTGATCCCAATACGAATGTGCCTTTTATCAGTTTTGTTTGAAAAATTTCAAACTTGACCATTTCTTATTCTAATTCATTTATTATTGAAATAATCATAGCTTATATATTTGTTTTTTATTGCGATTAATGATAATAACAATAGGACAACGGCAATTACAATAATAATAATAATAATAATAATAATAATAATAATAATAATATCGGCGTCTAAAAATACAATAAGTTACATTTTACGTTATTTTTCCGGATAAATCAAAATATAATGTGCTAAAATATGTCTGAAATCATACCAACTCTTGGTCTCTATGGTCTCTTTCAATCACCACATAATGTCATGTACCTTGTGTTTTAGTTTACATAATATTATCAACAAAATAATTGAAAAAACACCGTTTTTAATATTCATCTCGAATGATTTATATATCAACGCTCTGATCTAAGTCAATATTTATTTAAATACACTAACCCAAAAAATCAAAGGAAGGCTGTAACTTTGTGAAAAATAATCGTATCGAGATTTTAAAAAAAGCATTTTATAGCTTGAAATCTCTAGTTTCGGTGAATTTTGATCGAAATTTTTTAAGAGCTCCGGCTATTGCGCAAACATGAGAAATACTGCAAGACAAGAATTTCTAATTTTTTTTTAACTTCCCGCTGAGGAAGTTAAAGGTGCTAGGATGCTATTTCGAGATTTTCAGAGCGGTGTGTGTGTGTGTGTGTGTGTGTGTGTGTGTGTGTGTGTGTGTGAAAGATATCTTCTGAACTTAGATTTTCAGAAAATTTTGGATCATTTCGTCAAATATATCAAAATCGGTTCATCCGTTCGGTTCTATGCGTTTTGAGCACCTGACAAAATATCCTCGACAAAATATCCCCAGTTTTGTGTCAGTTTTTTTGGCTTTTTTCACTATTTTTGCTTTCTTTTCATGGGGATATTTATGGGGACAAAATATCCCCCATAATATTATTATGTAATAGTTGCCACTTTCACTATTTTTGCTTTTTTTTCATGGGGACATTTTGTCCGGAGATATTTTGTCAGGTGCTCAAAACGCCTGATACCCATCCGTTCAGTAGTTACAGAATATTTACATACGTACGTACGTACGTACATACATACACTTGGACATCATCTTAAAAATTAGTCAGAATAGTTTCCTAAAACCTCAAAACATCAAGAACTGATAGAAATTCGATTTTCAAAAATCGGACCGAAACCAATATCTTCCCAAATTTGTGAAAATTTCCAATTATCTTAGCGGGAAGTTGGAAGATTTTTTTTTTTTCGGAATTAGGCTCAAAATTTTCGTTTAGATTCCAAAATAGGTCTCTGAAAACATAAGCCCTTAATATTAATATTAAGGTTGTGTGGATCGCACTTCGATTTCCCATAAGAAGAACACAGGAAAGAAATGTTCAACTTCCCGCTAAGAAAATTGAAAATTTGGGAAGTTATTGGTTTTGGTCTGATTTTCGAAAACCAAATTTCTATCAGATCGTGACGCATTGAGGTTCTAGGAAGCTATTCTGACTAATTTGACGATGATGTCCGAGTGTATGTATGTGTATATGTACGTACGTACGTATGTAAATATCTGTAACTTTTGAACGGATCAACCGATTTTGATCGTTGAGGTGTCATTCGACGTGGCTTGTTAATATCTAAACGCTGTAAAATGAACTTGAGCTTGATCGGTCGAGTGCGTTCGAAGATATTCCAAAAATAAAATTTTTTCAAAAATGTTTTTTTTAGATGACTTGAAAGCCTTAAATTTGTATGATTATGTTTACTCTAGAGTTTGATGGCCTGTTAGTATACGAAATATCAAGTTTACAAATTCGACTCCCAGGACTTTCTTTTAAGAAATTCAATGCCCTACAAGAATATTTTAGAGCTGAATTTTCGTTACACATGGTTCAAAAGTTATAATATTGTTAATCAGAAAACATTTTTCTGCATGTTATTTAAATGGGAAATTTCGAATGGCTACCGACACCTTTTAAAATTGAGCTAAAAATTTTGCCCAACGGAAGAATTTTTTTTCTCGATATATAGGTCCTTTTTGAGATGTAAATTCGATAGGTTGGTTTTTTCGGCTCACCCTAGTGTGTATGTATGTATTCAAACTCTTTATAACTTCTTAACTAATGACCCGATTTGGATTGTTGACTGTTAACCACCAACTTTTCTGAGAATTTCAGATCATTTGATTAAGTAGACTCGAAAATATTGACAAATTTCGAAAAAAAAATTATTTTTTTAGTTTTTTATTGATTTCTGAGAATCGACATACCATCGACTTCAAAATATAATCAGTTCTAGAACGTAATAAAACACGCCGATCGCTGCCTTAGCCATCTCAATCGGATAATTAGTTCGAAAGTTATCACGGAAGAAAGAAATGGTAAAAAACGGTTTTTTGCGAATATCTTTGAAACAACTGAACTAAACAATTCCAAAATCTGATCAGCTTTAGAATTAATTAAAACGCGTCGATTGCCACCTCAGTCATCAAATTCGGGTCATTTGTCTAAGAAGTATCGTGGAAAAAAGAAATGGTAAAAAACGGTTTTTTGCAAATATCTTTGAAATAACTGAACCAAATGATTTCAAAATCTGATCAGCTTTAGACTTTATCGAATCGGTCCGATTGCCACTTCAAACATAAAAATCAGATCATTTGTCAAAGAAATATCGTGGAAGAAAAAAATGCTAAAAAACGGTTTTTTCCAAATATCTTTGGAACGACTGAACCAATCGATTTTAAATTTCAATCAGCTCTAGAATTCAACAAAACGCGTCGATTGCAACATTCAACGTTAGAATCGGTTGATTAGTTCTAAAGACATCAGTGTCAAAATGTTAAATTTTGTTTTTTGTTTCAGGATAAGTCATAATATAATGTACTAAAATATGTCCGAAATCATACGTCTTATTGAGAGGTTTGCATGTTTAGGTTTCCACTATATTTAAATGGTGTATTACCGTACGATGGACGGTGTGGCTCAATAAGTTATAGATCAAATTGAACGGAATATAGTATAGGGCCGGATAGCTCAACTGGTAGAGCACTCGGCGCGATACCGAATTGGTCTGGGTTCGATTCCCAGTTCGGGCTATCTATATTTTTCTCAATTTATCTATAAATTGTCTTACTGAGAGGTTTGCATCTTTAGGTTTCCACTATATTTAAATGGTGTTTTACCGTAAGAAGGACGGTATGGCTCAATAAGTTGGACATACGATTTACGTTTTTTTAACGAACCATTTTTGTTAATGAACAAGTGAAGTACGTTGATGTGCATTTTTATTAATATTATTAGTTAATCAATCACGTATGATTACTGAACGAGAGCATAACTTGAACGAGTTACCGAAATAAAATTGCATTTTATATTATTTTATTTTATTCGAAATTTTCTGATAATTACGAATTATCTGTATCTCAGTCGTTGCGGCAGTCGATTCTTGCCGTGAAAAATACTCTCGCGTTACTAGTCAAGTATTTCGTTGTACGTACGTTGTATGTGTGTGCCACAATAATAAATCAACAGTTTGTTCTATTTTGTTATCCGAATTTTTGTATCGAATGAACTGACTTTGTGATTTAGATCAAATGCGATTACTTTGCGAGTGGTTTTGTTTATAACGACCCAAGCCGGGACCGGTGAATTTTATGTTGTTGCAAACTTATCACTTAGCTGTGATACCGATCAATTTATTCTGTTTGTTGAATATACAATAATTTATTTTTGTTTCATTCCGGAAAATTATTTACTTGTAATTTTAAATGCCTGACCTTTCCCCGATCCGCCACCCTGAGCCTATAATTCCAAGATTTGCTTATTGGTGGTTATTGAATCACCTGACACCGAACTAATAATAATTCGAACAAGGTTGCTAATAGTACATGTATTCGGACATCACTCCGGTAGATTCTCGGTGGTGAATAACCCGTTACAATATATATAAGCAAAATACCACTGACTCACGCGCTCATCATGAGATATTGGAAACTCTGGTCCTATTGACTTGAAATATGGCAGACATATTCCTTTTTCAACCTAGACTCTCAATAAGAACTGATTTTATGAAACGTCTATTCAAAAAGGACTTTTGAGAAATTTACTGAACTTTCTCTTCTCATTGGCTATCTACCAAATGCACTCTTCCTATTGGTTGACTATCACCAGATGACGTGAAAACCGTTGCCATGGTAACCGTTACCACAGCAACTGTTGCCATAACAACCTTTGCCATAGCAACACTGTTTTACCATAGCAACCGATTTTACGACTATTTAACCTAAAGTGGGAAACAAGCAATACTCTTATGGGGATTTATGGGGATGTTGAAAAAAAACAAAATTTTATGTTTTCCTATCAAAATTCATACAGGTATACAATAAATCTAAAAAATTAACTACAATATAATAAAATCAATATAAAAAAGTACTATTTTTTTATGAAACTAGTATTTATGTGATTTTATGAAGAATTTAAAAAAAAAAATCATTTCTTTGTTTAAAAGAAGCTTCTGTGTTCGAAATATTAGATCAAAATTCATTGTATAACAGAAAAATCAATAAATAAATTTTTTTTAACAAAATTCATTCTAAAGGGGGTTTATAAGGGTCACGAGATCTCTAAACTGTAGGTCTTACCTGCTTTAAGTTTGGCATATAGTTTTTTTTCATGATGATGGTGCTCACTAAAAACGGATTTGGTAAACGTATTTTTAAAATAAATTTCTTACCAAATTACCGAACTCCCTTTACGATTGGTTTGTAACAATGGTTGCTATGGTAACTGTGAGCAAAACTTAGTACGGCATAAACTACTTTTCCAGTACTTAGCTGATTTTACTTTATTTCTTTGATTATGTTTGATTTTTTTTAATTTAAATGATTAGATTTAAAACTAGATCGGAAAGAATCTTCCGGCACTTGGTTCTCACGAACTGCCTGAAAAATTTTACGATGCAGTAAATCCGGCTGAACTGCCTAAATTTTTCAAGAACACTAAACTCTTCAACGTCTGGCTCACGAACTTATTCACACATTAATAAAGCGCAGGAAGACTGGTACCACGGGGGGCCTATTCAAGCCTACTTCGACCAGGGTCTCTTTATTTCTTGAGGTGGTAGTAGTGTTTGGCCCAAGAGAGGTATGGACTCGTGTTGGCTGTTGGTGAGGCACCCACACTCAAACGAATCTTTGATCCGATCATTGATTCTAGGGTAAGCTAATATGAATTATGCTCAATATTTTGCTATCATTACAGTATGGTGAAGGATAGAGGTGTTACGAAGCGTGTGCATGCCCAAAAGGTCGAAGTAACAACCTCCCGTAAAACAGAGGTGGACTTCGGTTCCGTTACATTAATTAATTGTCGACCGATAATGTAACTCATTTTACCCCGTCACAATATCCCATTGAAGTAATTTTCGTGATTGTATAACAATTATCGAATCATTATTTGATAAAACCATCAGAATAATTGGATTTCTTACAATTTGTTATCAAATTACACTTCGTTTAATAAAACGTAAATAATTCATTTGTTTACTGTAGACTCATTAATACAATTCTCACTACTTCAGAAAATAAACAACTGCAAAAGTCAAATTAAAACTCATCCAATCAATAAGTGAGAGTGTTTTTTAGTTATCGATATATTAAATTTCTTTCAATACTTGCTTAAATAAGTTCGTCACCTTTAAGTTTATTATTTGTTTTAAGCAATAAATAATAAACAAAAAGTTTATAGTTTAGTGTATTGTAATATCGAAATAGTTATTTATTTTCTAACTATAAAAAATTATTAATAAAATAGATCTCTTTTATAAATAAATATCATAAACTTAAAAAATCACAAAAACAAAATTTGCGGCACGTGGTCCCGTTGGAATTAAGAGCTCAGTTAAGGGAATTTTTTCTGTCGTCATTGAAACCGTTTGTGAGGTGATCGTATTAAATTCAAAAAATCCTTTTAAAAAACACTTTACTGCACACTAATGCAAAGTTCCTGATTACTGTATTAGCGCAACGAAGATATACCGTTCACCCATTTAGGTGTGAGAATGTAAAAAAGTAAGAACTTCTGATGAGGATGTAGAGTGATTTGATATGTTATTTGAAAAAATTTTAGATAAAAATAAAAAAAAATAATTTTTTTCTTTTTTTTGATCTTGCTGTACCTTCAAAATTATAGTAGCTAAAAATCTGTAAAAATTTTGAGTAGCTACTATTATAAGGATAAAGTCTACTGAGTTTCGAGTTTTTTGTACAATTACTTCGACCGGAATAAAAAATTAATTGTTCAATACTAAAAACCCCGTGTTATTTAAATGGGAAACTTACATCGCTGTGCGGCACGGGTTAAAATTGAGATAGAGACCTGAAACTTGGAGGATATTTTTTTTTTATTTATTTCGAACCACATAAGCCTCTGGGAGCATGAAAATTCGAAAATGTCTAAGATAAGAACAACCCTAATATATATATATATATATATATATTGTAACGGGTTTTTCACCACCGGGGATCTACCGGAGTGAAGTCCGAATACACTTACAATTTATGGCTACCTTGTTCAAAATTTATAGTTGGGCGCCAGGTGATTTTAATATCACCAAATCAACAATTATCGAAATCGGCTCAGGGTGGCGGATCGAGGAAAGGTCAGGCACTTAAGATTACGATAAATAATTAATCAGATTTAACACAAAATAATTAGTCGTATATTAAACAGAAAGTAATTGATTGGTATCACAAAAATAATCGGTTACAACAAAATATAAATGCCGTTGTCGGCTTGACTCGATATAAACAAAATTATCAAAAAAAAAGTCGTAGTTGATCGGAAAACACAATTAGTTCATTGCTCGGAATAATATTTGATCAAAACACGACGTCAGTTCGGTTGTTGAAATACAATAAAACTTATTTTATTTTTCACACAAAATACTTGACGAATGACGTCAGAGTCTTGTAAACGTAAGACTCGACTGCGGTACGAATGAGACACGGATAATCCGTAATTCTCAGAATTGCTCGATGGAATAAAATAAAATATAAACTAATATTTTATTTCGGTAACGCGTTCAATTTCACTATCACACAGTTATTACGCGAAATTAATAACTTCATCAATTAATTATTATTGCACTTCACTCGTTTGTTAACAAATCGGTTGTACACTTTGTTCAGTTTCGGGCCGAGGCTTCGGCTTGTTCACTTGTTCACTTAATCGGTTATTGTCGGTCGAAATTATTGGTCGCGATTAATTGTTCATTGATCAAACTCGGATTGATCTTACAGGTCGTAATTCAAATCGTTCATACATCGGAATCGAGAATTGTTCAGAGTCGAATTGTTTAAATAAAAAAACGTGGCCGTTCAGTACGGCGTCTACCCCGGATCTCTCGTTTCAATCAAGACGTCGGGTCGATTGTTCGGTCAAAGTCGGAATTTTTGCTCATAGGTTTCACCAGAATTGGCTCACCGGTTAGCTATTCATTTTATTCAAATAATTTCAAACCTCGGGTCGATGTCGAATTTTCCCCATGTTACAATATATATATATATATATATGTATATATATGTAATAGAACCAAGTTTTGAGGACACGATTGCGTCTACAATTCTCATCAGATCTTGATGAAATTTTCTATGCTTATTCTACAGGCGATTATCACGGTTAAGTTTGAAGATGGACTAAATCACTTGATTAGTTTAGAAGTTTTAGCTGTTTGAAATTTCCACGATTTTTCGAAAAAATAAGTTTTTATCGACTTTCAAGTTTCTATCATTTTAAAACTAATACTCATAGACAATTTTCGTAAAAAGTATCTGAAAGCTTGTCTAATAAGCTTTAATTCATGACCTTAAACTTCACGTTTTGACCATTTCTTCCAATAATTTGTTAGCCTTGAAAATTTTGATGGCGTCAAAAAATATTTAAAATATCGTTATCATTCCACATAACTTATGCATGTCCCATTATAATCCAGTTTCGTCAGTCGTATGTTATTGTGCACAAAATAACCTGTAAATTTCACAGCTATTTTATATTTCAAAAGTATTTCTTTTATTATTTATGATGTATCAAATGTAATTCTACTCCCTATGATTATCACTAGTCTTATCGTTACGATAGCACGCACAGTTCTTATCAGATCTTGATGAAATTTCCTACGCCTATTCTACAGGCGATTACCTTGATCAAGTTCGAATATGGTCTGAATCGTTTGGATAGTTTTGAAGTTATGGCTGTTTGAAATTTTCATGATTTTTCGTACAAATCAGTTTTTAATCACTGCGGAAGTTTATATAACTTTGAAACTAATATTCATAGACAATTTTCGTAAAAAGTATCTAAAAGCTTGTCTAATAATCTTTAATTTATGACCTTAAACTTTATGATTTGATCATTTCTTCCAATAATTTGATAGCCTTGAAAGTTTTAATGGAACAAAAAAATGTTGAAAATATGGTTTTCATTCCACATAACTTATGAGTTTCCTATTATCATCCAATTTTGTCAGTTGTTTTCTATAATGAACAAAATAACCTGTAAATTTCACAGCTATTTTATATTTTAAAAGTATTTATTTTATTATTTTTGATGTTTTAAACGTACCAGTACGCCTTATAATTATAACTGTCTTCTCATCGTGATAGCCGTTAGATATCTTATTAGATACCAATGAAATTTTCTAGAAATATTCCATGGGTAATTTTTTCAATTAGGTTCGAAGATGAGCTAAATCAGACGATTAGTTCAAAAGTTATGGCTGCTTAAAATTTTAACGATTTTTCGGAAAAATCAGTTTTTATTCACTGTTAAAGTTGAATAACTTCGAATTCAAAACTCTTACACAATTTCTGTAGAAATTACCTTAAGGTTTGTTTAATAAGTTTAAATTTTTAACCTTAAACGCTATCAGTTATTATTTAAAGTGATCTTTTAATTATTAACGTCCGTATAACTCTGAAACTAAATATTTTAGATAATTTGTACCTAATGTATTTTTAAGATGACTTGATAGTGTTCAACTTTGTACCTTAAACTTGACATTATCACTGTTTTATGATACTTTTAAAGCATTAAAAATTTTCTTTAATATAGAAACGCGCATCTTTCATGGTTTTAAGTCATAATAACTCATGCATTACACATTAAGATCTATTTCCGTTAAATTTTTCTTGTCGATAGTAAAATAATCTTTCAATTCGTTTGCACTGAAAGATAATATTTTGTTAATAGTAATACTGTAAGGTTATAGTCATCATCAAAAAATTAAACAAACATTGTAGGCTATGAATATAGCAATACTTCATTTGCGTAAAGGATATACTGGTATATTATCTATGCAATGTTTTGTCAAATTACCTATTTGAATATCTTCGAGAACGTGAGTCGTTGTCCTTTTTCAGCCTTACTCTTAGAAAACGAGCCTAATTTCATACCATGACTACACACTAACATGTATCACAAGATATTCATGTACGAAATTAACTTATTCAATCGGTTGAGTAAGAAATCTACCTTCCATTTCGGCTGCCGAATGGTCTTTTTAAAAGCATACATGTATATTTTTATTCAATTTGTGCTTTTTATAAATAGATAGATTTTCATAGGTGAAAAATGATCGTATTCAATGTTTTTACAATAAAAAATGGAAAAAAAAAAAAAATTTCTATACAATGACTGAGATTTATAAAAAAAAAAAAACGTTGAATGGATCAAAGAGTTCGACAGCGAAAAGAAAACGTTTATTCAAACGTGTCACTTGTAAGGGTTTTTCTCATTTTTATCGCACCACTTACTTCCCACTGTGTCTAGTTCACTACCACTATAACCCTATTATTTCTTCGCGTGTTCTATGTGTTTCACTGGCCGACTGAGCAGTGGTGTTGACTATACGCCCGAAAATATATATCATTCGGTTTCTTTGTCAGGAAGTAAGTAGGTCAAAGTATCATTCTCGCTTTCCACCGGACAACCCAGTATACTTAGGTCCACTTCGTCGCACCCTCTCACGTATTTCTGTGAATAGCCGTGTGATTCATAACCATGAACATAATATATTCCGAAAATGCCCGTTGACACAATCTCAAGGTATAATGTAGGAAAGAATCTCTTTTATTTAGGTAAATCATTGAATAGTAATTTAACTTTTATAAAATATAAATGCAATATTTCACTGTTATACATAATTTATGATAATGCAATATAGGGAAGGGGGGGGGGGGGGGTACAGGTTTAAAAAAAAAAAATCTGTTTATAAAGTTTATAATATCAGTATGATCTAGTCATTAATAAAAAAAAAAATCTGGGTGTCGGTTGGCCCTGCAGGCCAGCCCGAAAACTTCCCGCTGTTTATGAGCTCAAGGAGCTCGAAAACATTAGTGTGCATATATTTTCAATGCTATAACATGCAATCGTTTTTTTATGAGCTTTTCAAGCTTTAACAAGATACTTTTTATACTAAAGTTTGAAAATTTAAGGATCGAAAATCATTAATAAAGAAGCGGTATTTAAATTCTTATTCCCGATTATGTTCAATACAATAAATGTGTTGAGGCAGAAATTAATGTCAGTGACCAAAACCAAGACTTTAATAAGTTAAAAATTTAATCTCAGCACGGCGCAAATATTAGACTTTCTGCCACGAAATTAATGTCGAAGATACATACTTTCAACTGAGGTATGAAGAAAAAACAATTTTTTTTTCTTTTTCAAAATGTTTTGGGGGCTCTTTCGTGCCCGAGGGTCCGTACTCCACCAGTTCCTTCTATTAGGTATTAATTTTTTCTCTTTTAGATTAAAAATAACTTATTATCACAAGTCCAAGATATTGTAGCTTGGTTTCCAAGCTAGGCCCAAGCCTCGCGACACTTGGCGCAAGTTAGGACTAAGTCTGGGCCTGTTATTTTTTTCTTTCTGGGAATCGGTGGAAAAAAAAGAAAATTACACGTGTTGAAATTAGAAACAAAAATGTATTTTATATAAAAAAATGGTATCCCAGAGAGGAAAGTACCACGGGCCCAGGCTTGGCCCAGACTTGGCCTAACTTTGTAGAACTTTGGGCCAGGCTTGTAAGCCAGTATTGGCCCAGCCTTGGTAGAAGCCTGGAATGATAATCTTGGGCCAAGCCTGGTTGCCAGATCTGGCCCATGCTTGGTTACCAGACCTGGCCCAGGCTTCCAGGAAACGAATAAATTTCATTTAAAAAAATTTATTATTATTAACCTCGTAGAATTCATGATCATTAACGTTTTAATTATCTAAGGGAGGTAAATGATGTGAAAAAAACTCGGTGAAAACTCTGCTAGACTCTGGGCGCGAACTGCCGTCCTTCTGATTACTGGGTCCGAACGGTAGCTACTGGACGAACCTACTAACGTTGAACTTGTACATTTATATGATCTACTTATATAAACCTAACCTACTTATATGAACTTATATAAACATAGGTATATCCAAACTTGGGTAATCCTACCTTGGCCCAAGTCTGGGTTGCCATTGGACGTCCAAGGCTAGGTTATCCAGACTTGGCCCAAGCCCGGGTAATCATTGTAACGGCCAAGGCTAGGTTACCCAGTCCTGGCCCAAGCCTGGCTTGCCATTGGATGGCCAAGGCTAGGTTACCCAGTCTTGGCCCAAGTCTGGCTTGCCATTGGATATCCAAGGATAGGTTACCCAGTCTTGGCCCAAGCCTGGCTTGCCATTGGATGGCCAAGGCTAAGTTACCCAGTCCTGGCCCAAGCCTGGGCCAATATAGGTGTGCCAAAGCTAGGTTTCCCAGTGCTGGGCCAAGTAGGGGCCCGTTGTTCAACTCTGGCAGCTCCTGTATGGGATCTGGCGACCAGAATGGAAGACAGATTTTTTGAAAATTTTCAGCACCTCCCTGACTTTTTAGTAGCTCGCGCTTAGTTCAAAACGAAGGCTGCCTTCGTTCATTTTTACTAAGGTTGAAGCCAATTTTTGAAAGTCAGTTTTCCAATCCAAGATTCTTATTCCATGATTCAAATATTGTTAGTATACTCATATATTTATGTAGAAATGTACGATCAATACTAATTTAATCGCGTATTACTGACATTTCGGATTGACAAATTAGTAAACAGGGTTAGAAACGAAAATATACATACGTAACAAAATATGTATTGATGAAAACTTACGAAATTCATTAAAACCTCGAGATTTATAAATTCATTAGAATTATCAAAAACGGCGCAAGCAAATATTTAGATATTTAAAAATGAAAAAGTGAATATTAAGCTTTTAGATTTCTCATGAAGTTGGTAAAGAATGTTAATGGATGAATAAACAAATAGGTAAATAACAGTTATAATTTATATTCATCTATTATTAATAAGTTTAAATACGAAAAAGGTTAAAGAGGCATATGACACTGGTATAGAGACACGGTTGACTCACACCACCAGTGCCTGACCTTCCCCCAATCCGCCACCCTGAGCCGATTTTTGATGATTGTTTATTGGTGATTATAAAATCACCTGACGCCCAACTCTAAATAATTTAAACAAGGTTGCCAAATAGTAAGTGTACTCAGCCATCACTCCGGTAGATCCCCGGTGGTGAAAATCCCGTTACCATATATATGTATACTGTAATCGACATAGAATTTTTTTTCTTGCGTGAAAAATTTTTTTTTTGTGTTGAACTATGGTTTTTTCCACATGCACTTGAAAAAAAAAATCTGGCTCCGAAATGAAACGCCCTAATTTATATATTAGGGTGATCCAAAAAATAACAAACTTTTTTTTTTTCTTCCAAACAGGTTCAAAAGTTTCATTTAGATAAAAAAAGACGCCTGTGAAAATTAGAGCTCTTAATATTAACATTAAGAGGTTCCTCATTGCACTTTTCTATTTTCCATAAGAATAACATGGGAAAAATTTTTTTTACGTCTTCTGTTTTTTATAAGTAGCTAACGATGCGTCATAGGAATAATTGGCAGGCATATTTTTGTAGGGAATTGAATGCTCTTCAAAAAAAGATTCTTATCATTTTTTGAGGAATCTATTTGTTCAAAAGTTATTTGAGGTTGAAGTCAAATTCATATTAAATTTTGAGATTTTCTTACTTTTCTCGCGAAACTATCAGACTTATTACAAAATATTATTAGACCTTTTTTGTAGACAATTTTATTCCCTAAAAGTTATTTCTAATAAAGTTTTTTCATATTCCGCATTGTTTTCTAGTTATTTTTATTTTAATGTCATGCTCATAAAAAAATAGTCTTCTGATCGATTTCACGAGCTTGACATTAGAATAAAAATAACTAGAAAACAATGCGGAATATGAAAAAACTTTATTAGAAATAACTTTTAGGGAATAAAATTGTCTACAAAAAAGGTCTAATGATATTTTGTAATAAGTCTGATAGTTTCGCCGGAAAAGTAAGAAAATCTCAAAATTTAATATGAATTTGACTTCAACCTCAAATAACTTTTGAACAAATAGATTCCTCAAAAAATGATAAGAATCTTTTTTTGATGAGCATTCAATTCCCTACAAAAATATGCCTGCCAATTATTCCTATGACGCATCGTTAGCTACTTATAAAAATCAGAAGACGTAAAAAAAATTTTTCCCTTCCATGTTATTCTTATGGAAAATAGAAAAGAGCGATGAGGAACCTCTTAATGTTAATATTAAGAGCTCTAATTTTCACAGGCGTCTTTTTTTATCTAAATGAAACTTTTGAACCTGTTTGGAAGAAAAAAAAAAAGTTTGTTATTTTTTGGATCACCCTAATATATATATATATATATATATATATATATATATATATATATATATATATATATATATATATATATATATATATATATACTAGCTGACCCGGCAAACGTTGTTTTGCCATATAAATTATTTCTAGGGAATTTCTAGTGTAGAAAAAAAATAACTAACTTATTGTAAGTGTGTAAGGATGTGGTGTATGAGTGAAAGAGGCATGAAGCGCTGTGAACGATACGGTATTCGATTCCTAGTTCGGGCTATCTATATTTTTCTCAATTTATCTATAAATTGTCTTATTAAGAAGGTTAATTGTAAGTTTAGGTTTCACTATATTTAAAAATTGGTGAATATATTTTTGCACGACTCATGATACGAATCATCAGAGCGTACTTTACGATCGAAACATATTTTTCTCCTCACGTCGGCAACTATTTCAATTATTATATCCTTGTTAGCTTACGGAATGAAGATATTTTGCATACTATTTTGAAGATAATTTGATGGAGATTAATTCCATACTTTTCAAAAATTTATTTAGTTCAATAAAAACGGAAAAAACATCAAAATAGTTTTAAAAAATTTCCTGTCCGTCAAATATGAAACCCGTATACATTGTAACTTGCGAAAAAATCCAGTAATTGAATAGAATTTTTTTTAAAAAAATTCTTTGAAAGATTTGTAGGTCTCCTATTGCGAATGGCTAGGTCACTCAGTTTCGTTCAATTACAATTAATAAAATAAAAAAAAGGCTGTATAACTATATATATATATATATATATATATATATATATATATCCATATATATATATATATATGTAAAATTAACATAGATGGTGATATATCTATACCTTATACGTACATTTATTCCACCAGGGGAGCTTGCGCATTACCTTCCTAGTACAGCTGTTTCTTTTTTGTATTATTGCTAATTGGTAAGCCGGAACTTTTTCGAATCAATTTTTTTTATTTTTTTTTTTTTGTTTACATATTTTTTTTTCTTATTATTATCGAGATATTTTGAGTAAAGTCTTTCATAATTATAAAAAAATACTAATAAAATAAGAAAAAAAAACAACAATTTTTAATGAAAGAAAATTGTATATATTTTAAATTTATTCGTGCTTCCCATCATTTTTTTATTATAATTTTATTATTTCAGAATAAATAAGCATTATGAGCCGTGCACTTTTAGATTTTCCAATTTTTTTTTTATTTTTAATATAGTGAATTTTTCAATATTTAAAAATTTTAAATATAGTGAAACCTAAACTTTCAATTAACCTTCTCATTAAGACAATTTATAGATAAATTGAGAAAAATATAGATAGCCCGAACTGGGAATCGAACCCAGACCATGTCGGTATCGCGCTGAGTGCTCTACCAGTTGAGCTATCCAGTACTATACTATATTCCGTTCAATTTAATCTATAATTTATTGAGCCACACCGTCCATCGTACGGTAATGCACTTATTTTTAAATACAGGGGAGGGGGGGGGGGGCAAAGTGGGCCCCGTAAGCTAAAAATGGGATTATCTTTTATTTTTTTCACTCGTTACACTACTTTATAGACCCTTGTTTGTTATTTAACATTGATGAGCTGTGTCCATTAAAATAAAAAAATCTAAATTTGGGGCAAAGTGGGCCCCCATCTAAAAAAATTGTGTAAGACAAATTTATTGTTCATTTTACTTTTTTTAAATTCTACACTTCAAATGTGTTACGAATAAGCTGTGATCATAAGAAGTTATGAATTTTAAAGTATGGGGCAAAGTGGGCCCCCTCCAAAAATTTGTCATGAAATTTTTTTTCATTTGCTTTACTTTTTTTAAGTTTATTTAAATGCATGCTGAATTGAAATTTTTCAAACAGCGCTCTTTATTTACGCATGCGTGAATCTCTCATTTTGAAATAGTTTCTGCGCATGCGCACTGGAATATGCTCCGAACCTCCACCAGCTGATCCACTTAACCTGGATAACCTGTCAATAATGTGTTAGTAAACATTGGAAATTTTAGCAAGGGCATAGCTGTTAATCAGCTAATAAAAAATACTATTATTACTCTTATTTATTGAAGATGATGCAAAATTATAAAAAAAAATGTGGACATCAAAAATGGAATCAACTGTCCATGGCGAAAGCTATTACTGAAGTTGTAAACGGTAATTTAGGTGTCAAAGCTGCTGCTAAAGCTTACAACGTTCCACGGTCAACTCTACGACGAAGAATAAGAATTTACAAAATTAATTCTAACTTAGAATCTAGTACCGAAAAACGTAACGAAATAAATTATTGCTATTCTTGGAACTTTAATATATTAATATAATGTTAATTTTTAATTAATTTATACTTTTATTTTTCAATGATAGGTTTAGGAAGATATGAGACTGTCTTTAGTCCGAAACAAGAGGAAGATTTGGTGAAATATTTGAAAGAGCAGGAAAAGCGGCTGGCTGGTTTAACTACCAAAGAACTACGTATACTGGCATATCAACTAGCTGAAAAGAATGGAATCGAACATCCTTTTCAACAGGGCATGGCTGGGCGTGATTGGTGTCGGGCTTTTCTCAAGCGTCATGCAAAAGAATTATCAATACGCAAGCCACAATCAACATCTAAATATCGAGCTATTGGTTTTAATAAAATTGCAACTCAAAATTTTTATGATCTATTAGAATCAGTAATTATTAAATATAAACTAACACCTGACCGAATTTATAATGTTGATGAAACCGGAGTTACAACTGTTCCTAAGCATCAGTCAAAGATTATAGCACCTAAAGGAAAGAAGCAAGTTGGTGTTTTAACTTCGGCAGAACGAGGACAGTTGGTTACGACAGAGATTTGCGTATCGGCTGCTGGAACTTATTTGTCTCTTATGTTTGTACTTCCTCGAAAGAAGTTACCCGCTCGATTATCTGAAATACTTATTGATGATCGCTGGGCCCAATGTCATTCTAGTGGTTGGATAACGAGTGAGCTATTTTTCAAATGGTTTGTTTGGTTCGTTGAAATTGTCCAACCAACAGAAGAAAGACCTGTTTTATTAGTTTTAGATGGACACACGACCCATACACAAAATTTGGATGTTATAAATTATGCCAGAAAACATCACGTAATTATAATATGCTTGCCCCCTCACTGCACGCATCGACTCCAACCTCTAGATGTGAGTGTCATGCGTCCAGCTTCGATAGCATATTCTGATGCAGTTAAACAATGGTTGAGAGAGCACCCCGGTCGTGTCGTGATAGCCAATGATATACCTCGAATTTATGGTGAAGCTTTTAAATCTGCTGCGAAACCTGAAACCATCAAAAATGGCTTCAAAAAAACCGCAATCTGGCCTTTCAACAGATCAGTTTATTCTGACGAAGCTTTTGTCGCTGCTGGTCCTTCAACCCCCGAGATTCCATCAAGTAATGCTTCTACTGCTACTAGTACTACTGCAACTAATACTGATGATGATGATGATGGTGATAAAGCCAATGTTAGTAGCAGTAGTGATGAAGAAATGCAGGAGGTTACCAATAAAATGACCAATGATCATAATAACGAAGCTGCTGATGCTGATGACGATGATGCTTATGATTGTGATAATAATGACGATGATGATGGACCCGAATTGCAGTGTCTTAGTCAGAGAATAAGTTCAATTTCGGTGATGGCGGATCAAATAGTAACCGATGATTTTCAAACTCAGTCACGCGGTGAAGATATTGAAGAAGAAAAAGAAAACGAAGAAATTGTTGCTCATTCTTCAAGGATGACTGCTAACGAATACAAGTGCCAATTTCTTCGTGAAGCTTATGGAGACCAGAGTTTCTCAGATACTGATGAGGAACCAGAAAAGAAGCGAAAATTAGACAAATTCAATATTGTCCCGCAAACTATCCTCCCTTTTATAGAAAATCAAACTAGTATTAGCAATTCAAGGCGTAAAAGTACTGCGATTATCACAAGCTCACCGTATAAGCAAAAACTTTGAGACAAGAAGCAGCAATCGAAAAACGTACCTACGAGGAACAAAACACTGGGTGGTACAATTAAAGGAAAGGGGAAAGGGAAAGGAAAATCAAAGCAGTCTGTTGATGATACTGCTTGCATTTTCTGTGAAAAATTATATTCCGAGTCTGTCGAATCATGGATTCAATGCGGTCAGTGTAAAAATTGGGCCCATGATTCTTGTGCTGGAGTAAAAAATAAAGTCGTTCGAAGCAACACGTGCGATATATGTAAATAATTATTGTATTTGTTTTATTTTGTTAAAAAAGAAATAACCTAATTAGTTATAAGTAATTTTGTAAGGCATAAATAGGCTAATATGTAATATTAATATATGTAATAATAATAATATGTAATAAATTAATAGTCGTCAAAAAGTAAAGGTGACTTGTTATGAGAGTGTTCATGAATAATTTCAGGGTGGCCACTTTGCCCCCAGGGGCCGACTTTGCCCCCCCCCCCTCCCCTAGTGAAACCTAAAACTTACAATTAACCTTCTCAATAAGACAATTTATAGATGAATTGAGAAAAATATAGATAGCCCAAACTGGGAATCGAACCCAGACCAATAAACTCGAAAAGTTTCAATTAAATGTTAGGCTCAACTGGCGGGGATAACTTACCAAGTGATAATTGATGAGCTATCGAGCGGGATGAAAAATGATTAGATTACTAAAATGACTATTAACAAATAGGGGTTGGTGATAGAAGGGTGAAAATTTAGGGTTGTACGTATTTTTTAATGCCGCATTATAAAAAACTAAAAAATAAAAATTTCGTCGAAAAAATAAAAAAAAATATTTAGGGGTGGGTCACCCTTATCATTTAGGAGTACGAAAAATAGTTGTTGGCCGATTCTCAGACCTACTGAATATGCATATAAAATTTCATGAAAATCGGTCAAGCCGTTTCGGAGGAGTATGGTAACAAACATCGCGACACGAGAATTTTATATGTTAGAAGATATATAGCGTTGCTACAATGAGAAGCAATCGATTAACTTCAGCAATCTACGTCGAACATCGATTTTTCCGTTTTCCGTCTTTACCTCATTCGTAGAGACACAGTAAGTTATAAGGCTGGACTGCATACAGGAATTTAAGCATTTTCTATTGTATTCTTAATTTTACTTTGTTACATTGGTTTGTTAAATAAAAATATTTATTTAACATAATTAGTTGGCTTAAATAATTTATTTATTATATTTAATATTACCTTAACTACTAAATATATATATATATATATATATATATATATATATATATGTATATATATTTAGTGGTTAAGGTAATATTGAATATAATAAACTTTCAACACAAAATATTTGTAAAGTTTACAGATTATTTTGTTCACAACAAAATATAGTTGACGGAATCAAATTATCATGGGACATATATAAGTTATCCGGAATGGATACCACATTTTCTAAATTTTTTGATTCTATCCAAACTATCAAGACTACAGTCGAGTACCCGTCATAAGCCCAGCCTAGGGGACGTAGGAGATAGGGTTTTTTAATTTTTGTATAAGTATTTATTCCTAACAGCTAAAATAAAAAACAAGAGAACGAATAGACAAGCAAAAACTCAGTCTATACCCTATAAACAAATAATTAAAAAATATAAGAAAATCAATAGCAGCCAGGATGAGAGATGCTGTCAACATCAGCCAACAATCCGAACATTACATACCAAAAATATACTTAAATAGGTCATTTTTTTTAGTTTTTACGTAACCTATGTACTTAATACTATAATTTTGATAAATAAAAAAAACTTTAAAAAGATTTCAATGGTTGAGGCGGCAATCGACGCGTTTTATTGAGTTCTAGAGCTGATTAGATTTTGAAGTCGATCGTTCGAGTCGTTTTTGAGAAATCAATAAAAAACTAAAAAAAAAAAAATTTTTTTTCCGTAATTCGCCAATATTTTCGAATCTACTTGATCGAATGATCTGAAATTTTTCAGAAAAGTTGATGGCCAACAAGCTCTTTTGATTGCCGCCTTAACCATCCAAATCGGTTCATTAGTTAAAAAGTTATAAGCCGGTCACACACACACACACACACACGCTCGGGTAATGATTGGAATGGCCATGATTGAGTAACCATTCTTGACCCAAGAATGGGCCAATATAGATGTGCCAAAGCTAGGTTCCCCAGTGCTGAGCCAAGGAGGGCCCCTTCGTTCAACTCTGCCAGCTCCTACATGGGCGTGCAGTGGGCTGGTCCTCACGAGGTCCATGATTCGAGTACTGAACAAACGTGAGTTTTTTTTCTCGGACATTTACATGTAATTTTATATTTTATTTAATTATATAAATTTTTTTTCTCCTGGCAAATCTAATCAACACAAATTACCTGGATGTAAGAAAATATTATAAAATGACTTTTCATAAAAAATGGGTTATTCAGTCTAAGCCCGTGTTAGGTTTACCACTCAACGGCCAAGGCTAGGTCATTCAGTCTTGGTCCATGTTAGGGTTACCATCCAACGGCCGAGGTTAGGTTACGCAAGCTTGGCCCAAGTTAGGGTG